>NC_053163.1:42129712-42770546 GCF_016835505.1 Polypterus senegalus
CCAAATCACAAAATTACGTTTGTCACTTTAGAAAATGCAGGTATGTTTGCTTTGAAATTAAAATGATTAAAACTTGCAACTGCAAGTATATGTAATAGTATATGAAATTTGTGTTGTGAACATATGTTTTTTTTTTGTCATTTTCTGTAATAAATGATGTCTATTTACATTGATGAGATTTTTGATTTAATAAACTGTTACATTATTTTACATTCTTATTTTTAAGCTGGATCAAATCACGATCAGAAATATTACAGATATTCCGTCTGTAGTGGTATCTTCAACTGTGTTACTATGCCCTTTCTGTCGTCCCCAACTGTATTCTTTATACTCGTCTATATGACCTAATGAACATTTGTGAGAGGTGAGCACCGCAGAACTGCAGTTTCCTACAGAGGTGTGTGTTCTATTTATTCCTACAGTATTAACAGAGGTTAAAAGTAATCTTTGAGCCAACATATGCATATCAATTATTTTTCTTTCCTATATTGTTAATTACAATGGATGATATTGAGTTCATAATTCTATTAACCTCATTTGGACGTGTTTCAGTGACAAATATTTATTTTTCACTTACAACCCTTTTGATAGATGTAGTTTATCATATTTTTTCATATAGTGGTCCATTGTTAATATTTTCTGCTGTATGTACTGTAAATGCCTCAGTAGTTGATGCAGTGGTCAGTTTAGTGTGTTACTATTTACAGCAGATACGGTCAACCTTAGCATCAGCTGAATATACACCAGTGTTTTAAATTTAATATCTAAGATGACTGAAGATTGTAAAGGTTACAGTTCTTGCCTGTACATTGTAGAACCATATTAAGTGGAGGGGACAGAAGTTTCAGAAAAAAAATGGTTTTAAAAAATAAGTTTGTTAATGACCTCAATTGTGATATATCTCAGATTTTACTTCAATTAGTGGCATATTGCCAGGCAGCAGATGGACGCCACCTACTATGAGCATCAGATGAGTTCAATCCAGTGCAGAAAGCTCATTTCTCACAGGTGTGTATCTGTATTTGCTCAGTTAAACACAAACTCAGTGATTTTTAAGTTTTACGATTCACATTATAATTTCTCAGTGTTTTATTATGTTTTTTTCTAAATAACTGTTTTATAATTTGTCTTATTTTTGTACTAATTTAGCCCATGCCAGACATTTGCACGTTATAGTTTTATTTTACATCAACAAATGGGGTTAAATGAAGTTTATCTCTGCATTTCTTACAAAATACATGTTTTAAATTGTGTTGGACTTAGTTTTTGATTTTGCTTATTTGATGCTTCTTGATTCCTGCTTATGTGTCTGTTACTTAGAATAATGGAGTGGAATTATGTTGATGTGCATTTGTTTTTGTTTTTTAATAACTTAAATTCATGTATGCTGTAATTTTATTCTACTTTAGGCAGGCTTATTTATCGCAGTAACTTGGGATGAAAAGAGAGATGCATTGATACTGCTTTAGCCACAGTACGTTGTTTCTTCTTAATAATACTCCAGACAGTTTGTTTAGGTAACCCGAAGATTCTACTGACATCTCAAATTGTTTTATTCTTGTTTTTCAGCCTCATAATCACTTCTTTGATTTTCTTTTGTCCTCATGTTGAACAATGACAGCTACGGACACCAAAGAGTGTCTATTTTATGAAGAAATGAAACACGCCTGAAGAATCACAAACATCTGTGATGCTAGTTGTCCCAAGCATTATGTTGACCTGAAACTGGGTGGGATGGGGGTTTCGGGGGGCATTCAAATTAAGTATTACAATTCTCAATTTACAGTCTACTATGTGCACTTTAATCATGCATGTATTATTTGAAATGTAATTTTAAACTGTGGAGCAGAGGGAGAAGTCAAAGAAAATTTTGTCTTTATCAAAAATATTATTTAGGGCCACAAGACACCACTTTCATGTAAAGCACTTTTGCAGCATAAATATACGACAAACTGGAATAAAAGATACATTACTAGAAATACCATCGACAGAAAACATTTCTAGCTGTTCCACTTGTATTATTCAAAGGGTAAGAGTAGACAGGGGCTGTGTATTGTGTGGTCAAACGTCTGGTGTAGTGTGGTCAATTACAATCAGCCCTGGTGGTTAAGTATAATAAAGAGGGCCTTATGGTCAGTTACACTGGAGCATATATTGTAAGTGTCCTCTTAATATGCAGTTGCTTTTGGGTTTTTTTTAGGGGGTGCCAAGTTGGTTTTAGGTTCTGTCAATGTGTGAAGAGACCATAAAATATCCAGGATCTCAAAGCTGTTAAGATCAGTGTCTAGTATCTGACCTGATTTCTGGCAACAAGGCCTCACACAGTCATTTAGACATAAAATGTAGCATTATATGTTAGGTACATTAGGACCTGATGGACTCATATGAACTGTAAAGAAACCTCTTTCTTGTTTTAATCTCAAACTATACCGTTTGCTTAAGTAATGTTACTTTTGACTTTAATAGAGATTTATTTCATGGACTTAAAAATCCCACAACTAATAAAGCTCCAGTTAGGTCAAATCATTGAACAGCCTGACTAACATATGTGCAACTGCAAAAACAACAGCATTAATTAAAGAATCAATGTGAAAAATCAGGTTAACATGTCTGCATTGACAAACAACAGAGTTGTCAAAATGATCCTCACTCATGGGGCGATACACATGCTTTACAGAATAGTTGGTAAATATCCTAAAATGAATAATAATGTCTTTATATAGCACCTTTCCGATTATCAAAATACTTTACAAATATTCAAAGACTACAAAAGAAATAATATCACATGTATCAGGATACAAACTAATATCAAACATTAAATACCAAATAGATTAATAAATTAAACTCAATTTTTTAATTAGACCAAGAAAATATAACCATGGTAACATGTTTCTCAAATTCAGTGTTGTTAATGTGCAGAGATACCCAAATGATGCCTCAAACCCATCACTTTTTTGTCATTTTAATTTCATCTCCTCCCTGTACTGGTTTTGAGTGTGTTGTCTATCTAATCTGTAATACTAATAGAGCCAAAGAATATGAGATCCACAGCCAATGCACTAAGTACAGCTGTGGGTATATAACTGGTTGGTATGTTGGGAACGCATCCCTGTAGAACATCGCGATCGACCGGTAGATCGCAAAGGTAGTGCAGTAGTTTGCGTTGCATTCAAAAAAATTTTTTTAAACGTTAGTCTATCATATATCCTCCCTATGGCATTTGCCACTTTATTGACATACAGGGTGGCCAGTCTGACATCTCTTTTCTTCTAACACACTGGTCATCCCGCACGCACGATCAAACGCGCAAGCTACTGCAAAACTCCGGCTGTGATCTAGTTAGCCTTTCAATTTATATCAACTAAAGAAGGGATTTAATAAAAATGTTTGAGGAGGGTATGGGCTGGATGTGGAACTGGAAGAGGATTTTTTTACACAATGTCACAATCGAAATGCGTTTGTCTGATCTGTCAATCTGTCATTGCTATTCCAAAGAAGAAAAATGTGGAAAGGCACTTTCGAACTGTTCATAAAAACTACGAAACTGACGTCCTTCCGAAAAACGATCTGAGAAAGAGAAAGGAGAGGGAACTAAAATCGCAGTTAATGGGACAGACGTCATTTTTCACTTGGCTGAATTCAAATGCTCTTTGACTGCATTATTCGGCTCTACTTATTTATGCGAGTCTTTTCCCACATGAAGATTATTAAATCCAAATACTGTAGTGACCATAAATGTATTGAATTGTTATTGTGCCATAAAGGTTATTCAGTTATGCAAGGTACGACAACATATATTTTATGTATAAAGTATACTCAGTATATATACTACTGAAAAGAATTAAAGGAACACTTTGTAATCAGAGTATAGCATAAAGTCAATGAAACTTATGGGATATTAATCTGGTCAGTTAAGTAGCAGAGGGGGTTGTTAATCAGTTTCAGCTGCTGTGGTGTTAATGAAATTAACAACAGATGCACTAGAGGGGCAACAATGAGATGACCCCCAAAACAGGAATGGTTTAACAGGTGGAGGCCACTGACATTTTCCCCTCCTCATCTTTTCTGACTGTTTCTTCACTAGTTTTGCATTTGGCTACAGTCAGTGTCACTACTGGTAGCATGAGGCGATACCTGGACCCTACAGAGGTTGCACAGGTAGTCCAACTTCTCTAGGATGGCACATCAATACGTGTCATTGCCAGAAGGTTTGCTGTGTCTCCCTGCACAGTCTCAAGGGCATGGAGGAGATTCTAGGAGACAAGCAGTTACTCTAGGAGAGCTGGAGAGGGCCATAGAAGGTCCATAACCCATCAGCAGGACCAGTATCTGCTCCTTTGGGCAAGGAGGAACAGGATGAGCACTGCCAGAGCCCTACAAAATGACCTCCAGCAGGCCACTGGTGTGAATGTCTCTGACCAAACAACCAGAAAGACTTCATGAGGGTGACCCAAGGGCCCCATGTCCTCTAATGGGCCCTGAGCTCACTGCCCAGCAGCATGCAGCTCGATTGGCATTCGCCATAGAATACCAGAATTGGCAGATGCACCACTGGTGCCCTGTGCTTTTTACAGATGAGAGCAGGTTCACCCTGAGCACGTGACAGAAGTGAAAGGGTCTGGAGAAGCCATGGAGAACATTATGTTGCCTGTAACATCATTCAGCATGAGCAGTTTGGTGGTGGGTTAATGATTGTCTGGGGAGGCATATCCATGGAGGGTCACACAGACCGCTACAGGCTTGACAAAGGCACCTTGGCTGCCATTAGGTATCAGGATGAAATCCTTGGACCCATTGTCAGACCCTATGCTGGTACAGTGGCTCCTGGTGCACGACAATTCCTGGCCTCATGTGGTGAGAGTATGCAGGCAGTTCCTGGAGGATGAAGGAATTGATACCATTGACTGGCCACCACACTTTCCTGACCTAAATCCAATAGAACACCTCTGGGACATTATGTTTTGGTCCATCCAATGCCACCAGGTTGCACCTCAGACTGTCCAGGAGCTCAGTGATGCCCTGGTCCAGATCTGGGAGGAGATCCCCACAACACCATCTGTCATCTCATTAGAAGCATGCACCGATGTTGTCAGGCATGTATACAAGAACACAGGGGCCATACAAAGTGCTGCATAATTTTGAGTTGCTGCAATTCAATTTTGGCAAAATGGACTAGCCTGCCACATCATTTTTTCACTCTGATTTTTGGGGCGTCTTTGAATTCAGGGCTCTGTAGGTTGATCATTTTCATTTCCATCAAACGATGTGGCATCCTTTCATTCTTAGCACATTACCCAGTCTATATCAGTATAGATATCCAGGAGGATTTCTTTTTCCCATTGAGATCTGATGTGTTTTCAAAGTGTTCCTTCAATTTTTTGGAGTAGTTTATTTATATGTATATACACAGTATATATATATATGTATATATATATATATATATATAATTTTTAATGTAGGTAGATCATTTCGACCCGGTCATTTTAAAAGTAGCTCGCAAGCCGAAAAAGTGTGGGCACCCCTGCTGTAGAATATTTGACACACCTTAGCAAACAAGGACCAGAAATGCTCAATATACAGAAAGGGGTGCAATTGAATATTAGGTATATTACATAAATGTTACGTAAATAGTAATCATACTAATATCAATAATTCTTAAGACTTGCGTATCCTAGAACTGAAGGTTTAACTTCGGTAGTGTATGCAAATTTTAAAACAGTAGTCTCTTTGTTGTCCGGCTATAGTGTGCCTTATCAAATGTAGGCTGCTGTTTCATTAGAATTTTTAAACAAACATCCTAAGATATTTTCATAAATTTGACAAACACAATTCAGTAAAGCCTACACTTAAGTCTAAGTGAACTCAATGAAACTGGGCTGACACAAAACTGTATTTGTGTTTATTAAAATCCCACGTCTCTCCAGCGCTTTTCCAGATTTTGTATCTTTTTTAACCGCTAATCATAAACGACGGGTTGTAAAACAGCGGTATAATCGCAATAATGCACTCGATTAAGTGCTATACCGTAAAATATTGGCACGGGTATGCTTCAGTCGCAGGTGTATAGCACCCCGTCTCGCGTGTAATTGCTCAATAAAACTACAAAGTGTACGACACATTCAAAGTTTCTCCTTGACTCCCGCCTTCTTTTTTAAATATCGGATAGGCAATTGGCTTAAGTACAAAAATGATTGACCGCTAACCCTAGTTGGTAATTTGCTGAATGATCACGTGACGGACAGTACTATTCTAATATATGATTGGCGGAAGAAGTGAGTGACGGAAAAATATAACATATGATTGGTTAAAGTTTGACTAGGTTACCACACGCGCCCATTTTACTCCGCGCTGTATCTGCGTAGCAGTATTTGTTTGCTTATGCTTATCTGCGCAAATGCGGATGCGATCGCATGTCACGTCACTCATTTCCTAGTGTAGTTCGCAGTATTCATATGTTAGCAACTCAAATGTACTTTGTATCCATTTGTGATGTCAAACGTTTAATTAGTTAATGAGCGCATAAGGCAGAAGTGTTAGTCTTATGTACATAGCAATGTATGATCCAGCATAATTCCGAACACGACCTTCGGAATCATTTTTCGAAAAGGCTGTAGCTCTGGCTTTGAAGAAGTACAACAGGTTTGTTGGTTAAACTTTTTTTTTTGCTTATACACTATACCATACTTTTTGTCTATTAACGTGTGCCCGTGCTGTAATGATAATTTCTTTTTTTCTGTATGTGTCTTTCAATTAGGCATTTCTTTTACGGCGAATTATTTTATTTTGTTACAAAACTGTAGTCAGCCACTTGTGTACGACTCTGAACAGTTAGAAATGTTAAGCTAGTACTAAAAGGTTAGAACCAGACTGTATTTATATTGGGTACAAAAAGGGTGTAGTCAAATGTATAAAATGTTGCTAATAAACGCTCACAATAAGATATGTAGTATAGCTTGTAGTTATGGAACAAAATTTCTCTGTAAAGATCGATATTAAAGGACTCCTCACTTCAAACTCATGAGTTGGAATTTCATGTCGGGTATTGCAAGTTTTATTATCGTTTTTTTAACGTTTCAAGCTGCTGCACGATTGTTACTAGATTTTACGGTACATAGAAATCGCAATGCGTTTTTAGTATAATGAAGACTTTGTTGTCTCGGCAAATCAAATACATTACCAGCTGTTTGATCGTTTATGGTCATTCAAATACTGCATTCTCTTCTACTTGTCGGCTTTGTCTTTTTCCCCCCAAAGACTGAGCTGTTTGTACAGAGAAAACACTTACTTTTATGTCATATATTGTAACTCAGTCTGATGCTGAGGAAACACTCCAATGGATTTTATTCTGTCCCATAAGGAAGTGACCTACTCACTGGTAAATTTTCAAGTAGTGATCCAATTTCAGTTTACTTATTGTTACAGATAATATTTTTCACTATGATGTGAAACAGCGTCTGTACAGTGTAAACATATTGCATAAAGCAGGTTCTAAAATTCATATTATATAGTCATGAAATGCAACAGCAAAACTTTTGAATTTTTTTTTTTTAATGGTAGGAGTAGGGAAAGGCAACAATGAGCATGGTCTGAGCATAACCGGATGAGGAGGCATAGGTCTGAGCTATTTGTTAATTAATGAAAGAAAAGAAAGTGTTTTATAAATGAGTAGCTCAAAGATTTGAACTTTGAAAATAAAATGTTCAAGTTCAAGTTTATTGTCATGTGCCCAGCAAGGAGACACGTTTCCCTGTACAATGAAATTCTTTCTTTGCTCTCCACACCAAATAAAGCCAACGCATAAAGATAAACATAAATAATAAGTAGCAGATAGATAATTAGTAACAGAGGCAGCATAAAGTATAAAAACAGAATAAAAGAATGTGACCCCTACACAAACTTTGATGTAAAAATGTGTACAATATTCACAACATTTTTTGAGCCATGGCAAAATAAATTTGAGACGCTAAACTTTGGTAATCAATATATATGTGATTGTGTGTGTGTGTGTGTGTGTATATATAATAAACTGCTCAAAAAATTAATGAAACACTTTGAAAATGCATCAGATCTCAATGGGGAAAAATATTACTGGATATCTATACTGATACGGACTGGGTAAATTGTTAGGAACAAAGGATGCCACATCATTTGATGGAAATGAATTTTATCAACCTACAGAGGGCTGAATTCAAAGACGCCCCAAAAATCAAAGTAAAAAAAAATGATGTGGCAGACTAGTCCAGTTTGCCCAAATTTCATTGCAGCAACTCAAAATCCTACACAGTAATTTGTATGGCCCCCACGTGCTTGTATGCATGCCTGACAAAGACGGGGGGGTGTCCTGGCGGATCTCCTCCCAGATCTGGACCAGGGCATCACTGAGCTTCTGGACAGTCTGAGGTGCAACCTGGTGGCGTCAGATGGACCGAAACAATGTCCCAGAGGTGTTCCATTGGATTTAGGTCAGGTGAGTGTGAAGGCCAGTCAATGGTATCAATTCCTTCATCCTCCAGGAACAGCCTGCATACTCTCGCCACATGAGGCCGGGCATTGTTGTGCACCAGGAGGAACCCAGGACCAACTGCACCAGCACAGGGTCTGACAATGGGTCCAAGGATTTCATCCTAATACCTAATGGCAGTCAAGGTGCTGTTGTCCAGCCTGTAGAGGTCTGTATGTACCTCCCCAGACCATCACTGACCCACCACAAAACCAGTCATGCAGAACAATGTTACAGGCAGCAAAACATTCTCCATGGCTTCTCCAGACCCTTTCATGTCTGTCACATGTGCTCAGGGTGAACCTGCTCTCTTCTGTGAAAAGCACAGGGCGGCAGTGGTGGACCTGTCAATTCTGGTATTCTTTGGCAAATGCGAATCGAGCTCCACGGGGCCCACTAGAGAGTGTGTGTGTGTATGTGTTTGCATGTGTATATATACATATAATTTTAGTATGTTTGTATTTTTTTAACTAATATACAGTATTTTGAACTAATACTGTAGGTGAACTTACACATATATTTATTTCTTTGTCAAATGTACAGTACACACCCAAAATTCACGGGAGTTGCGTTCCTAGAGCACCCGTGAATTGTGAAAAACCACTACTTTTGGATGTGGTTAAAAAATGCCTTTTAAATGCCTGTTTTTATAGTTTTGACCCTAAATACAGTATGCCCCCAAAGCACTTTAATTTCGTTGCAACCTCAGCTTAATACATTAATACATTACCTAAAAAATTACCTTGATACATTACCTAAAACAGAATGTACACCCGTATATTGTACAGTACTGTATTGCTCTGCTATGTCTACCGCGGTGAAGAATGTAAAATACCGATGTTACCGCTATATGTACTATAATTCATGCATGAGCGTTTTCTTTGTTATAAGTAGAGTAAATACATAATAATTTCATTTAATTAAAATACAGTAAAATGTACGGGTACTCGCCAATCATGAATGATATTGTTGATGATGATGAAGTAGCTGTCCAGTATGATGCAGAGGATTTAAAACTCCTCGGGTGGCGCTTCTTCTTCAGGTGCTTCAGGAGGAGTCGTATCTTTGTATGGGTCTTCTTCTGGTGGGGTTTCGTGCTGGCTTTTCTTTATAGGTTTCAGGAACATTGTGATAGGAAGTTGCTACATTGTCTCCTGTAGCGAACTGCTGGTACAATTTCTGTGCTCTCTCACAGATGATGTTACCGTCCAATGGGATGTTCTTCCTGCAGTCAGTGATCCACAGTGCCAAGGCTGATTCCATCCTGATGATATTTTTATTCCTTACGGTCGTTACCATTTTGGCACTATCACTGAAACTTATAGATACGGTACTCCAGATCGTTGCTTTGTTCTTTATGTAGCATACAGTGTTTTCATTAATGTCATAGTGGAGTGCTACTGCAGCATAACTTTTTAGTTCCCGAAGCAAATCCAGTAGTTCAACCTTCCCCTGGAGTGTTTTAAACTTCTTCTGGCACTTAGGCTCAGTTCCTTAGCAGGTGCACGACGATTCGACAACATCGTGTGCGTTTATGAATAACAAAACAATAAAAATGTGGAAAACACGAGGACACTCACCTGGAGATGCGTCACAAAGCAGCAGTCAATCATCAGCAAGGAGAAATGAATAACGCTTTCGGATTGGCTACTTTCACCATCCCAAACCGCAGTGGTAAACCCCCTCACCTGGAGACGCGGCACATGGCAGCAATCAATCAGCAGCAAGGAGAAATGAATAATGCTCTCGGATTGGCTACTTTCACCAACCCAAACCACGTTTCCCTCAGCGGTTGTTTCCTGTTCTGTCCACTGCAAAAGTATTGCCACAAAAAAAGCCATAAAAAATTGCGGAGGATATTTGCACTTTCCACTAACAATTAATAGTTGGTTTCTAAGAAAAAATCCGTGAACCCTGAACCGCAACTTCGCAGGGTCTACTGTATTATGAACATTAAGGGCAAAATTAGTCATACAAAAATAAAATGACAAATTCTTTATAGTATTTGTCACCTTTTTCTGAATTTTTTTCACATGAAACAGCCAGCAGCCACCCAGTATTATGTCTACGAAGACTACTAAATGTAGTACTATTACTTAAAAAAGTGATTGCACCAGTTCTAATAACTATAAACCTGTAAGCTTAGCATATATCACGGGTAAAGTAATGTAAGTAATTATTAAAGAAATGACTGAGCAGCATCTGTCAAGTTGCAGTATATTGGTTAACGCTGGGAGAAAATAGTGTCAAACTAAAAAGTAGAATTCAATGAGTAAGTATCCAAAGCATTTAATATGCGGAACACATATAATAATACTAGCTGATTACCCAGTGGCTTCGCTCACTGAGTGCAACGGAAAAAAATAAAATGCAGTATTTATAAAATAAGTTTAATTACCAATTTTATTTTTCAACAAATAAAGAGCATTTACAGTAACAAAGAAATCAACATAAACAACATTATTAACATCATTATCATATGAGAATATGAAGTAATATATAAGAAGCACATTGCATATAAATATAAATAATTAAACAGTAAAACATTTTGATAAGAGAATTTGAATGACATATAAGAAGCGTATAAATTATTAAACAGTAAAACATTAACATTTAAGAAGTAAAGATACATTGAGTACTACTGCAGTGCTTTTGGGTAAACTACAGTTTTTGTTTGCCCATTAGGTGCATAAATGTATACATTTTTTGGTGTACCCACCCGAGAACACGCTACCTATAACTGACTGTGGGAGAAGCATGGATTTTCTAAATTGATTCCTACAACTTTAAGTGATTGGCCTTGTGCTGTATTTATTGTAATTGCAAATGCAAGGCGGACCAGAAATTGTAGCCTTTTGAAGTCAAATGGCATGTCCCCAGGGATGAGCGGGATACGTGGTATGAAAACACTATTCCCTCTACCGGCATTTGTCAAGATTGGTGTATTATAATATGTTCTGTGGTCATATGTAATTTCCGTGTTTTGACAGATCTTCTATAAACAATTGACACATACATAGTAGTGCATATAATAACATATCACAGATACAGACATTTATTAAAATATCATTAAATAATTACTTGCCAAATAGGTGTTTACTTCTTTTCAATATCAGTAAAATAACTCTCACACAAATAATAACAATTTGTAAAGACGATATAAAAACTGGCATCCACAAACGAAGTGATTAGTTCCCAGTACCTACACCGTTTTTATATAAAATGTAAGTGCTAGTTACACTGTTTCCGGTCATACACACATAGTATATTATAATATGTTCTGTGATCATACGTAATTTCCATTTCAAACGTAAAAAGAATGTTATATATTTAGATGTAACATGTTTTTTTATATTAAAAAAAAGGTTTAGTTGCTTTTTTCTTTCCTGATCTGCTCTCCTATTTATCCATAGTCATTTCACTTAGCTGCGCGCTCTGTCTCTCTCATAGCATTGCTATCAACTTGCTCTCATTCGCTCAGTCCTCTAATACATTGTGAACTTATTGTTTCTTCTCTCCATTTCAGCCAAGACCACTTTTGCCATTTTCCACAAGTCATTTTTAAATCTTCTGAGGAATCGCCACAAGGTTCCTGACTAAAAACATCATCCTAGTGCAGTTTTCTCTAAAATGAAATTCTATAAATCCAGTGTAGCTGCAGGTGTACATATCATCCCCATCTTAATTGTATTTCTCTGATTTTAACAGAAATACCTGCTTGCTTGGTAATTGAAACTATCAAACATTTTTTTCTTAAAAGTATCTGTGTGTAGCAACAAAAATTTAAGCAAACACTTTAATTATATACATTGATTTAACATTCTGTGTAAAGAAAGCAAGCAGCTATGTACTGTAACAGAAAGAGGAGTCAAAGGAGTCCCATAGAAGAGTTGCCAACTGGGCTAACCTGTTTACTATTAAGGTTCAAAAATTGATATGAATCATATAACACCACTTCAACCTGGCTATCAAAAAATGTGTATCTTTTCTAAAAGATAATGTTACCTGAGCAGGTATTCTGTTTTTATTTCCTAACCCAGCTCCTAAAGTTGCTCAGCAGGCAAGAATGAATAAAAGTAACAAGCAGCAAAAAAAAAAAAAAAATATAAAATGCTGAAGTTAAAATAACCTATCCACCCACAAAAGACAAATTATTCGGTTTGTTCCTGGAAAAAGAAAGGTTAAGCAGAAAGACAAGTAAACGAGATGCATGTGGTGGTGTATATATTCAATATTTTTCTTCTCACTATTTTGTCTGTACTGCGTATGGAAATGATCTTGCAATGCCAACTGAATGATGAAAAACACGACTGGTGAGAGGCTTATTATTTTATTGATCTCTCTCAAGTTCTCAAGCTCCTGACACTGCATAGTGACAGTAAATACAGTAGTCTACAGTCCACTAATAGTATGTTAATCTGTATGCAAAATGAGAAGAAAAAGAAGTTTATGACTGTATTCTAGGGCTGTTAAATTACCCAAAAATTAGGGTTTGAGTATTCAGATTTTAAAAAAGAATATACTCAAATGTGTGTGAATGCAGCTTAAATATTCTGTGTGTTGCATATACATTTGAGCATATGCTTTTTATATTGCTTATTAACATGTTTATGATATGGTTGTTTAAAATAAGAAAGGAAAAACTACAGCCTCTGAGTGAATGTGACCCTTGAAAATGCAGCCTTTGACAAAATTAGGATTATCGGCTGACGCCAAGTAATGAGATCAAAGATAGTGCAAATCAGAAACAAATAAGTGCAGATAAAATTGCTCTTGAATGCTTAATGATGTTAAACGTAATAAAAAAATGCAACTGTTCTTCAGTAAAAAAGCTGTGTGGGATACAAACCAACTTCTCAGCACAATTACACCATTTTAGTATTATCAGGTTAGGCATGCATAAATAACAGATGGGACTGAAGTCAACTCTGTTTCCATTTTTCCTCCTCTGCAGTGTTGTTCTTTTTTTTATATTTACATTATCGTCATTAATATTTGTATTTGTTCTCATGGTTTATTTGTAAAGCATTTCGTGCTTATGAATTATGCACTGTTGCCTATAAGACATAAACGAATGAGATACTCAAGCATAACCCTTCACAAAAATGTACTTCTGAGTGTACACAAAGTGACAAAATCAGAAAGAAAGCCGAGCCAGTGACATGTCTCCCTGCTGGTAACCCATATAAGACACACTGAGAAAATCACCTGTAGCTTTTCAAATACTTTAATATTATTTTTGCCAGCTATACATCTTTTTGCTCTTGGAGGTCAGAATAACTGTAACTGCCTGTATTTTTTTTATTCAGATGAGCTATTGTGAGCCTGCGCATGTTCCACAAAAGAAACACGTGAAGGTAATTTGCATTGCATCATTACAACATTGAAACATTAGGGAAACAATGTGACAAAAGCAGATAATTTATCCCAACAAGTTTGTCTGTCCCATTCACCTAGATTGTCCAACCTAATATCCAGATATTAATGTCCCCACAGTCCTGGGGCCTCATGTATAAACAGTACGTTCGTAGAAAGATATTGCATACGCCCATTTCCACGCTCACATCGCGATGTATAAACAGTAAACTTGGCGTAAAGCCGCTCACATTCTCACGCCAGCTCAAACCATAGCGTACAGAAGTTTTCAGTTTGGTTTTGCAAACTGGGGTCACCCAGGGTCAAAGCAGTGCTACTGTTCCTGGGTGGCTTCCCTTTATTGTTTGGATTCACATCTTTTATGCGGCTTTATACTGTAAATACACTGACAGTAAATGCATATCATTTTTTTAGTTTAAAGCATCTGATTGTAATCAACCTGTAACCATATAATGGTGCACGGAATGGCCAAACTATTCCAAATACTATAGCTGCTTTAGCGTTGTTTCTCTCAGTGCACAACTTAGTATTTTAATCCACTGTACCTGAGTGTGGAAGTACAGCTCTACAGTAGCTGACAGGAAAGCTCTACAGCAGATTGTGTCAAGAGCAGAGATAATTTATTGGGGTACAGCTTCTAGTACATGCTGCCTCAGCCTTGTGCACACTCTATTTGAACTACTCCCATTTGACAAACACTTCGGGTCCTTTCCTGCATGATCCTCGCAGTTCAGAAACCGTTTAATCCCGAGAGCTCTAAACGCACTCTATTAGTCCTGCAAGTGCTCCCGGTAGAACTTTTTGTACTTATAAGTACAATTACCTCGCTGTAAACTTGCATTACAGTTGTAATATTACACAACCTGAGCCACTTATGCTTTCCTATTGTATATTTTTCATTGTTTTTTATCATATTATTATTGTTTTTGTTGTTGTTATTTTACTATTTTATAGGAAAATAAGCTTATGGAGGATTTGCATATTGAATCTCATTGTACCATACAATAACAATAAAGGAATTCAATTCAATAGAAGAGAGCACATATTTACAGATAATGACGACTGGATTCTAAGTCAATTTAGATTTCTAGGCGCTATCTTCTTGGAGCTCTTGATATAATTTCTTTCTGATGAAATGCAGTAAACTATATATACACTCACCTAAAGGATTATTAGGAACACCATACTAATATGGTGTTTGACCCCCTTTCGCCTTCAGAACTGCCTTAATTCTACATGGCATTGATTCAACAAGGTCCTGAAATGTGTTGGCCCATATTGATAGGATAGCATCTTGCAGTTGATGGAGATTTGTGGGATGTACATCCAGGGCACGAAGCTCCTGTTCCACCACATCCCAATGATGCTCTATTAGGTTGAGATCTGGTGACTGTGGGGGCCATTTTAGTACAGTGAACTCATTGTCATGTTCAAGAAACCAATTTGAAATGATTCGAGCTTTGTGACATGGTGCATTATCCTGCTGGAAGTAGCCATCAGAGGATGGGTACATGGTGGTCATGAAGGGATGGACATGGTCAGAAACAATGCTCAGGTAGCCTGTGGCATTTAAACGATGCCCAATTGGCACTAAGGGGCCTAAAGTGTGCCAAGAAAACATCCCCCACACCATTACACCACCACCACCAGCCTGCACAGTGGTAACAAGGCATGATGGATCCATGTTCTCATTCTATTTACGCCAAATTCTGACTCTACCATTTGAATGTCTCAACAGAAATCGAGACTCATCAGACCAGGCAACATTTTTCCAGTCTTCAACTTTCCAATTTTGGTGAGCTTGTGCAAATTGTAGCCTCTTTTTCCTAATAGTAGTGGAGATTAGTGGTACCCGGTGGGGTCTTCTGCTGTTGTAGCCCATCCGCCTCAAGGTTGTGCGTGTTGTGGCTTCACAAATGCTTTGCTGCATACCTCGGTTGTAACGAGTGGTTATTTCAGTCAAAGTTGCTCTTCTATCAGATTGAATCAGTCGGCCCATTCTCCTCTGACCTCTAGCATCAACAAGGCATTTTTGCCCACAGGACTGCCGCATACTAGATGTTTTTTCCCTTTTCACACCATTCTTTGTAAACCCTAGAAATGGTTGTGCGTGAAAATCCCAGTAACTGAGCAGATTGTGAAATACTCAGACCGGCCCGTCTGGCACCAACAACCATGCCACGCTCAAAATTGCTTAAATCACCTTTCTTTCCCATTCTGACATTCAGTTTGGAGTTCAGGAGATTGTCTTGACCAGGACCACACCCCTAAATGCATTGAAGCAACTGCCATGTGATTGGTTGATTAGATAATTGCATTAATGAGAAATTGAACAGGTGTTCCTAATAATCCTTTAGGTGAGTATATATATATATATATATATATATATATATATATATATATATATATATATATATATATTATACCGATACATTATTTAAATGAAGTTAAAAATGTATACTTTTATTAAACGTGTGGGAACGGTGGACAGCTGTAGCAATGAACTGGTGCCCCGTTCAGGGATTGTTCCTGACTCGCGCTGTATGCTTCCTGGGATTGGTTCAACTCTGGAAGAATAGATGGATGTAATAATTAAACATGTACTACGAAGATATTTCAGGTTCCTTTTGAAGAGTCAGCGTTCTAAGCTTACAGATGGCTTGACTTTTATTAAAAAGATGATTGTGTGGTGAGTGATTACTTGGAGAAAGAAAAGGAAGGACAGGAATTCGGGGTTAGTATGCTTGAAAGAGATAGTACTGCTAAAATAAATTATTTCATCGAGGGACGCTCACAGCGCAGCAAGCATCTTGCAGGAGGCAGGAACAATCTCTGGATGGGGTGCCAGCTCGTTGCTACCATTGCGCCACTGTGGCCCCATGTTTAATACATGCTTTAATTCATTTCATCATGACAATGATATCAAGTATACATCTTAGTATTTAAATTGTTCAGAGAGCTGTAGTATCACAAATGTATTGAATTCTGTGTCCTGTCCGGAGGAAGAGAAAGCCCGTTTAAGAAGCAAGTAGTGATTCACACACACAAAGCAAAGAAAACATAGAATATGAAGCATTTAACGTGATACTTTAGTTACGATTGGATTTGAGAAACTAGTAAATTAAAAGATTTTAAGATTAAGTTTATGACATTCTACTTTAATGACAAAATAAACTACATGATTAAAGTTGAGATTTCAAGGTTTTTTTTCCCCCCACTGTTTTTTCTTTTCTCTGTACTCTAATAAGCTTCCATATGACACTCAGATGGTGGGCTACAACTTGCCTTTTCACGGCGAATACGATATCTGAAAACTTTTTTTTATTTCTGAACATGAACTTTTGATCAACTTCCTTTTGTTGTTTATACACTGCTTAAACCAACAAATAGTATGTTTTTCCTTGTCTCCACTTGGCATTCGCTTATATTCATCTTTTTCCCTGTGCTTTTGCCATTGTCTTTTCGCTATATGTATATTGATTTGCATATTCAAAGAGGCTTAATTCTGGGATGAGTCTGGGTGGGGTGGCAGGTGTGTGCACGAGCGTTCTATTTCACGCTGACCGGGATTTATGTAGCGGAAGTGTGTGGAAGTTGGCTTACACGCGATTTTCTTCATCTGAATTTTTTTGTGTGCATACATATTTTGACTTTTGTCCGTACGCCATGTTTTAGTGTGAATTCTAAACACACAATTATGCATGACGCCCCTGCTCTCCGTCACAGTACTTTATTCCATCTGACTACAGTTTTTTTGTGAATATATTCTTTATAAAATTTGTGCAAAATGTGCCCCTTGCAAGTTTCCAGCCATGTCCCTATGTAAGTAACAACTGGTATCTACTGTGTTCATTTTTAACACTTAATGCTCCCTCTTAACCTCTTTTTGCTTAAACAGAAACTGTTTAATTCCTACATATAATAGTTTACATTTGCTTGCATAAATTTAATCTGTCATAAATCTACCGCAGCCTGTATGCTGTCCGAGTCTGTCTCTAACAGTTTATATGAGCAGTACAAATATTAAAGATCCACTTACCAGATTTTGCCCTGAGTCAAAGATCCAGAGAATTGCAATCCAATGAGCAAATAAACACAGAACAGAACTATCTCCAAAACAGTGTTGCAAAACTTTAAGAACTATGTGCAAAGTAAGCATTGCAGTTTTAATAAGAAAAATCATGCCTTCTGCTTTTTAATCAAGCCTTTAAAACTTGGCACAAAGTTATGATAGTCAACCAAACAGACTCATGGAAGTGGTCATTAGCAAATCTATTGTGGTATTTGTTTTACAGCAGGTTCATAGTTGATAATTCATATCAGTACGTCAATGCAAACATGGTGAGGATCTGAAGGGACATTTGCTGCAGTAAATAATCTTTGTCCAGGAAGTGACAGAGTCACAGTGAGCTTCTTTCAGAGGAAAGTTTTCTTTGAGATCAAATAACTCCATTTGCAACGAAGCAGCACTTGACCCATTGACAGACTTTCTGTGTTTCCATGGAGAATTCTGTAACACTTTCTACTGCAAATATGTTTTCAATGAACAGTAGGGCTTGTTTTCCCAGGCTGAAATCTTCAAACAAGTTTTAAAATTTTCTGTCAATTTTTCCAGAAATTCAGCTTAATTCTGATGGTGATGTTTTTATTTTGTCTGTGCCAAATGTTTTCTGGCAGGAACTGTGCCTTCCTGTATATTAAACACCTCCAGTTTTCTCTGGAAAGAACACACTGCTGGCATTAGTTTATATACCCTAGAGCCTGACATTTAGGTCAGTGAAGTGGGGTTTTCTAATGGTCCAGAAAGCAATGGCTTTCGTTGTCTTTTCTTTCTACATGAAATAAACTGGTTAACTGTTGCATTGTTTTGTTGAGACAGAAAATGTAGCAGTTCTGTTTGAGTGACCCAGAAATGTTCAATACCCAGCCTCTGCTGAGACATGAACATTATTTTGAAGGAGTAAATCATCAAATGCTTTTCCAACTTCTGTCAGGAATATGCACTTTAAACAGTGCTGCAGTGCAGATGATGCTTTCGGGTAACTGACAAGTTTAATCATTGATGTCATAACATCTGTGTACATTTCTTGTAGACTGGTACACAAAACTGCCTGTTGGATGGTTAAGTGGTAGAATATCGGGTCTGGGATATAATCCTTCAAGCTTTTCACCAATCCCTTCTTTCTTCCTGTCATGAATGATGTTCCACTAGTAGCTTTTGACCCACATGTTTCAGGTCAACCTTTCTGTCAATCAGCATCTGCATTATTGGTTCATAAGGGTCTTCCCTACTCATGTGGCCATGAAGAGCTTTCAGACTTAAGACATCCTTACAAATCTCTGCCTTTTCTTCATCATAAAATCTAATAAAGACAATCAATAGTGTGTTATCTGTGATGTCCATTTATTCCTCCACACCTAGTGAAAGTAATTTTCCCTTTTTAATGGTTTATTTAAGTGGCTAATATAAACTGTTCAGTATTTCAGTACATAATGTTACCCTGCATTTTGAACAAGGTGTTTGACTTATTTTTTGCTGTCATTTCGTCCTTTTTTCCTTTAAGCATAGTTTGTTATCACTTCACTCATATATTATTTTACTATTTTGGCACCGGGGAAGGGTTTCTTAACACTAGAATCCCTGAAGTCTACGAAAAATGTCATAATGGTGGGCCACGTTAAATTCATTCACATCTCATCATCAGCGTATTTGCTTTGCAAATGTGTCAATCAGCAGCCTGCTATCCCATTCACCCATTGACACAGCTGAAATTCTTCCAGCTCAAGTATGTTTATCTGGGCGTGAGGTGCCTGGAGTTGTATAGGGTAAATAATATATCATTATTTGGAATTCATATGTGTGTCATGTCTACAAAGATCTGGGTAAATGTAAGATGATTGGAAATGTGAGGAAGAAATGTTGAACACATTACTGAAACAGAAACTTTTTTCATGTTTCAACTCCAGGAACCTCACTCCCAGATCAGGAGTTTTGAGCTGGGAGAACATTTTTCCAGAACTGGGCTCTGTTGAGGGGTGGGGATGGGATAGCATGCTGCCTGTGCTGATCGGCACATTTACAAAACAAAAGATACTGATGAGGAGCAGTGCAAAGGAATTTAAGGTGGCCTGGGATTGTGAGGTTTTTTTTTGGTAGGCTTTAGAGATTCTAGTGTTAAATCCTCCAAAATAATATCAGGTCAAGTTTCAAAAGTCTCTAAAGGCCTACTGTCTACCTTACTACTTGGTAACATTTCATGTGTCTGTAGTTCTCTGTGTGAAGAAAAACTTCATAATGTCTGTGCGAAATTTACCCTTAAGTTTCCAACTGTGTCCCTGTGTTGTTGTTGATCTAAAGTAATAATCTTGATGCAGTCTACTGAATCCTCTTATAATTTTGAACACTTCCAAAATATCACCTCTTCTTTTCCTATTGCATAAATTGAAAAGGCTCAACTTATTTAATCTGTCCTCATAACTTATCACTTGCAATTCTGCAATCCGCCTAGTCACTCTTCTCTGGACTTTTCCTAGAGCTTCAATGTCCTTTTTGTAGCCTGAAGACCTAAACTGCACAAGGTACTCTAAATAAGGCCTTACCAGTGTGTTGTAAAGCTTCAGCATAACTTCCTTTGACTTCTGCTGTACACATTAGAACAATCGAGACAAGAACAGGCCATTCAGCCCAGCAAAGCTCGCCAATTCTATCCACTCATTTCTTCCAAAAAAACATCAAGTCGAGTTTTGAAAGTCCCTAACGTCTAACTGTCTACCACACTACTTAGTAGTTTATTCCAAGTGTCTATTGCTCTTTGTGTAAAGAAAAACTTCCTAATGTTTGTGTGAAATTTACCCTTAACACTAGAATTAACAGAGCCTACAAAAAAACTTGTAGATCCGTCCCACCTTAAATCGCTGTGGGGACTGTATTGGACAAGTGATGAGCAGTGCCTGGTTGTCTCCACACACTGAGGAGAGGCAAGACACATGACAGCCTGCATGGAGTTTGCTAAAAGACACCTGAAGGACTCTGAGATGGTGAGAAATAAGATTCTCTGGTCTGATGAGACCAAGATAGAACTTTTTGGCCTTAATTCTAAGTTGTATGTGTGGAGACAACCAGGCACAGATCATCACTTGTCCAATACAGTCCCCACAGTGAAGCATGGCGGTTGCAGCATCATGCTGTTGTCGTGTTTTTCAGCTGCAGGGACAGGACGACTGGTTGCAATCGAGGGAAAGATGAATGCGGCCAAGTACAGGGATATCCTGGACAAAAACCTTCTCCAGAGTGCTGACCTCAGACTGGGCCGAAGGTTTACCTTCCAACAAGACAATGACCTTAAGCACACAGCTAAAATAACGAAGGAATGGCTTCACAACAACTCTGTGACTGTTGTTGGCCCAGCCAGAGCCCTGACTTACACCCAATTGAGCATCTCTGGAGAGACCTAAAAATGGCTGTCCACCAATGTTTACCATCCAACCTGACAGAACTGGAGAGGATCTGCAAGGAGGAATGGCAGAGTATCCCCAAATCCAGGTGTGAAAAACTTGTTGCATCTTTCCCAAGAAAACTCATGGCTGTATTAGCTCAAAAGGGTGCTTCTACTAAATACTGAGCAAAGGGTCTGAATACTTAGGGCCATGTGATATTTCCGTTTTTCTTTTTTAATAAATCTGCAACAATTTCAAAAATTCTTTTTTTTTGCCTGTCAATATGAGGTGCTGTGTACATTAATGAGGAAAAAAATTAATTTAAATGATTTTAGCAAATGGCTGCAATATAACAAAGAGTGAAAAATTGAAGGGGGTCTGAATACTTTCCGTACCCACTGTGTGTGTATATATGTGTGTATATATATATAAAAAATATATATATATATATATATATATATATATATATATATATATATATATATATATATATATAATATGTCTATATGTGTGTGTATAGCTTTGGTCACTGAGTGCAAGGGAAAAAAAAATAACATGTAGTCTATAAGTTATTAAACAGTAAAACATTAACATTTTAAGAAGTAAAGCTACATTGAGCACTACTGGAGTGGTTTCGGGTAAACTACATTTTAAAGACTGTGTAACACAACAGGTAAGTAGTACTAACAGCGGCTAAAATGTATATGGATCATCTCTCGGTAGTAGATCCCTTTCGAAAGGCGCTACACGACGGCTGTGGTATACAAATTACATTTTCTGTGTGAACGTCCAAATTTTTGCCTCTGGTAATGTGCCTTACCGGCATTACCAGCAATTAAAGAAAATTAGTTTTGTGTCCTCTGCAGTGTTATGAGAGAAAGGCTTTGGTTTGGGATAAAAGGAAAAAAGGTGTAAAGAAAGGAAAGTTGCCTTTTTCTTTTATATAGTGTAGAGAGATGTCTTCGCTGACGATATGAGCGCCTTTTGGGGACCGTCACGGTGGATCTTGTGTAGACTGGTGAGATGTCCCTGCCATTAACTAGCTGGGATGGCACTGTCGGTCCTCCACTCCTGTGCGTGTTCTCTGCGACCTCATAATAGTATACGTGCAGAAGAAAGTGCGAAGCACCTTAATATTAGTTTGCCGCAGTCTAGAAAAGGGATCCCGTGTTTGCAGTTGTCTGGGCTATAGCTCAGGGAAAAGAGGAAAAAAATGAAAAGTGCTCACTTTGACTTAAGGCAGAAGCGCAGTCAGCGTCTCAAAGGCCGGCACAGCTATGCGCGCGCACGCGCCAGCTGCTCGACTTTTGCAGGGCAGGAGACGCCACTTTTTGCAGACACGTTCACGTGATCAAAAGTCCCCGCGCTTTTTGGAGGTCATTCATACATATATATAACTGATCACCCATTGCACTCGTGCAAGGGAAAAAAATAAAATGTAGTCTATAAGTTATTAAACAGTAAAACATTAACGTTTTAAAAAGTACAGGTACATTGAGCACTACTGGAGTGGTTGCGGGTAAGCTACATTTTAAAGCCGGTATAACAGGTAAGTAGTACTAACAGCAGCTAAAATGTATATGGATCATCTCTTGGTAGTTTATCCCTTTTGAAAGGCGCTACACGACGGCTGTGGTATAGAAATTACATTTTCTATGTGAACGTCCAAATTTCTGCCTGTGGTAATGTGCCTTACCGTCATTACCAGCAATTAAAAGAAAATCATTTTTGTGTCCTCTGCAGTGTTAAGAGAGAAAGGCTTTGGTTTGGGATAAAAGGAAAAAAGGTGTAAAGAAAGGAAACTTGCCTTTTTCTTTTATATAGTGTAGAGAGAGGTCTTCGCTGACGATATGAGCGTCGCGGTGGGTCTCGTGTAGACTGGAGAGACGGCCCTGCCATTAACTGGCCGGGATGGCACTGTCGGTCCTCCACTCCTGTGCGTGTCTTCATAATCCGACCTGACGACCTCATAATCGTATACGTAAAGAAAGTGCGAAGCGCCTTAATATTAGTTTGCCGCGGTCTAGAAATGGGATCCCGTGTTTGCAGTTGTCTAAGCTATAGCTCATGGGAAGGAGGAAAAAAATTAAGTGTTTACTTTCACTTAAGGCAGAAGCGCAGTCAGCGTCTCAAAGGCCGGCACAGCTACGCACGCACGCGCGCCGGCTGCCCGACTTTTGTAGTATTTTTGAAGTGCAGGAAACGCCACTTTTTGCAGACACGTTCACGTGATCAAAAGTCTCCGCGCTCTTTAGAGGTCTTGCTTTCTCTGCTTACTGCGTTCATAGTCAGTTCACGTGAGCCGCTTGGAGTACATACATCGAAGCATCTGAGCTGTTCCTGTGCTATCTCGTGCTATCTCACGATGTCCACGACTTTATTTAATGTTAGCTAAGACCCGGCACTTAAAAGTTTCTTGCTACAGCAATTTTAACTCTGTTACAAAGTGATCCAAAGTGTCGTTTATACCTCGTGTCTTCTCATTAAACTTGTATCTTGTGAATAAAGTATTTGGCGTTTTTATTCAGCGCTCTTTGGGAGCTCTTCCTTCTTTTCTACATACTGCGGTCACAGTCAGTTCACGTGATTACGTGGGAGGCGTGATGATGTCATACGCAGCTATGCCCCCCACGGCCATCGAGCTAACGTCCATTGCAGTATATGGAGAAAAATAGGTTCCAGTTATGACCATTACGCGTAGAATTTCAGAATGAAACCTGCCCAACTTTTGTAAGTAAGCTGTAAGGAATGAGCCTGCCAAATTTCAGCCTTCTACCTACACGAGAAGTTGGAGAATTATTGATGAGTGAGTCAGTCAGTCAGTGAGTCAGTGAGGGCTTTGCCTTTTATTAGTATAGATCATTTGTGTACAGTGATACCTTGAGATACGAGTTTAATTCGTTCCGTGACTGAGCTCGTAAGTCAAAATGCTTGTATCTCAAATCAGTTTTTCCCATTGAAATTAATTGAAATAAGATTAATTCGTGCCAGCCCCCCAAAAAAAACTTCAATTTTTTGTTACCGGTAAATGTTTTCAACATAAGAAAAATGAATTTATAATGAACAAATATTGTATACAAACAAAATAAAACCTAATACATAAAAGAGAATCTAAAGAAATAAACAGATGTTGGCAGAGCCTATTAGTGTATTGTAATGTTTTTTTTACTTTCACTCCACTTTTGCTTAACTTAATTTTCTTCTTCTCTAGTTTTTTTTCTTTTTTGCCACGCTTTCGTCACTTTCATTCTCAGGCCGTTTCAATAGAAACCTGTCCATGAAGCTTTGTTTAGTCCTCCCCTTTAGAATGTTTCTGAAATGAGTTAGTCAAGTGTCATTAAATAGTGCCGCTGCACGATCAGTTGCAACTTTTACAGGGTTTCCTTTCAATAAAGTCAATTGTTAGCTCTTTCATGGCTCGTATTTTGAATTTTGGCTCATAATTCAAGGCAAAAAATCGACCTAGTGACTGCTCGTATCTCAAAAAACTCGTATGTTGGGGCACTCGTATCTCAAGGTGCCACTGTTTATTAAAAATAGCAGTGGCCCTAGAACTGACCCCTGTGGAACACCACTCTTAACATTGGCCAATTCTGATGAGGTCTGTTGCACCATCACCCTCTGCTTCCTGTGTCTTAGGCAATTCTGCACCCATCTTAAAACATCACTCTGAACTCCCACTTCTTTTCGTTTGATGCCCAACCTCCCATGTGGCACCTTATCAAATGCTTTCTGAAATTCATGATAAATAATATCATATGCTTCACTTTGATCATATCTTTTTGTTGCCTCCTCATAGAATTCCAGCATGTTAGTAAAACACAACCTCCCTCTTCTGAACCCATGCTGACTGTTCAGATTAACTCCTGTCCTTGCCAGCTGCTATGCAATCTTATCCTTCATAATTCCTTCCATTAATTTTCCTGTGATGCACTTTAAGCTTACTGGTCTATAGTTATTTAGATCTGCCCGATAACCCTTTTTATATAATGGCATAATTTTTGCCAAGCAAAAAAAAAAACATTCTAATGGGGGGAAATAAATATTTAGAAAGTTATGTACGGCTCTTTAGGAGCAACCAATAAACAAAGTTTGTAGCAGCAAAAGTAGTATTTTAATTAACTCTCATACAGCAGTAGCACAATAACCGTCCAATCCTGAGTTTTCTTTTTTTTCTTGCTGCTTCTAAATTTTGGGATGAATTTGTCATGCATTAGTCTAAGCACTTTTAAGCCTGTCCTGTATCTTCTCAACTGACTCCACACTTAAAAGCTTTTCCCAGTTTACAGGTGCCGGTCATAAAATTAGAATATCATGACAAAGTTGATTTATTTCAGTAATTCCATTCAAAAAGTGAAACTTGTATATTAGATTCATTCATTACACACAGACTGATGTATTTAACATGTTTATTTCTTTTAATTTTGATGATTATAACTGACAACTAATGAAAGTCCCAAATTCAGTATCTCGGAAAATTTGAATATTGTGAAAACATTTTGAAGACATCTGGTGCCACACTCTAATCAGCTAATTAACTCAAAACACCTGCAAAAGCCTTTAAATGGTCTCTCTGTCTAGTTCTGTAGGCTACACAATCTGGGAAGACTGCTGACTTGACACTTGTCCAAAAGACAACCATTGACTCCTTGCACAAGGAGGGCAAGACACAAAAGGTCATTGCTAAAGAGGCTGACTGTTCACAGAGCTCTGTGTCCAAGCACATTAATAGAGAAGTGAAGGGAAGGACAAGATGTGGTAGAAAAAAGTGTACAAGCAATAGGGATAACCGCACCCTGGAAAGGATTGTGAAACAAAACCCATTCAAAACTGTGGGGGGAGATTCACAAAGAGTGGACTGCAGCTGGAGTCAGTGCGTCAACCACCACCACACACAGACGTATGTAAGACATGGGTTTCAGCTGTCGCATTCCTTGTGTCAAGCCACTCTTGAAAAAGAGACCGCGTCAAAAGCATCTCGACTGGACTGCTGCTGAGTGGTCCAAAGTTATGCTCTCTGATGAAAGTAGATTTTGCATTTTCTTTGGAAATCAATATCCCAGAGTCTGGAGGAAGAGAGGAGAGGCACAGAATCCATGTTGCTTAAGGTCCATTGTAAAGTTTCCACAGTCAGTGATGGTTTAGGGTGCCATGTCATCTGCTGGTGTTAGTGCATTGTGTTTTCTGAGGTCCAAGGCCAACGCAGCCGTCTACCAGGAAGTTTTAGAGCACATCATGCTTCCTGCTGCTGACTAACTTTATGGAGATGCAGATTTCATTTTCCAACAGGACCTGGCACCTGCACAAAGTGCCAAAACTACCAGTACCTGGTTTAAGGACCATGGTATCCTTGTTCTTGATTGGCCAGCAAACTCGCCTGACCTTAACCCCATAGAAAATCTATGGGGTATTGTGAAGAGCAACATGGGCTCTCATAACACCTGAGCAGTGCCAAAGACTGACCGACTCCATGCCACACCACATTGCTGCAGTAATCCAGGCCAAAGGAGCCCCAACTAAATATTGAGTGCTGTACATACTCATACTTTTCATGTTCATACCTTTCAGTTGGCCAACATTTCTAAAAAATCCTTTTTTGCATTGGTCTTAATTGATATTCTAATTTTCCGAGATACTGAATTTGGGACTTTCATTAGTTGTCAGGTATAATCATCAAAATTAAAAGAAATAAACATTTGAAATACATCAGTCTGTGTGTAATGAATGAATTTAATATACAAGTTTCACTTTTTAAATGGAATTACTGAAATAAATCAGCTTTGTCATGATATTCTAATTTTATGACCGGCACCTATATTCTAACTTAGGCTTTACTGCATCTGTTCAAAGTTTGCTTTACTGAAATATAAAACAAAAACAGTTAAATTTTAATATTCACTGTGGAATCTAGTATATTATGGTCACTAGATAGTAATGTTTCAATCGCCTTTACCTGTTCAGGTTTATCATGATTATTACAGAACACTAAATCTAGACAGGCCTCCCCCTGTTGTTGGGTGTTTTAACATACTGTGTCAAAAAGCAATCATTGATTTCTTACAAAAAATACTATTCATGTGCTCAGCTGTTTGTAATGCTAGCTCAGTTAATATATGATATAAAGTCCCCATCACTATAATTTCCCTCTCCCAACTTGCGCAATTAATTATTGGCTTTGATTCTCTAGCCCAGTCAAATCCAAACATCCTCAACTAACCTGTGGCTTACTCTCTAAATGAAGAAACCTTGCAGTTAAATTCTGTTTTACATAAATAGTGACTGACACTTTTTTTGGTTTTGCTTCTCTTTCCTTCATCGTATGTGTCTATCAATGTTTCACTCCTGCATATCTCTGTGGTTTAGCCGGGTTTCTGTTGGTTTTCTTATATCTAACTTTTGTGCAGCTGTACAGTATATAATTACAACTAATTGTTTTATTCTTAACACTCTTAGCATTAAGGCAAGCAATTGTTAATGGATTACTTATCTACTATGATACCTTATGTTTGGGCTAGGTATTATGTTACTGTGTGTATTGGATCTTGCACTGCTATTTGTACCTTCATGTAAAGTTTTAAACCTGGCCGGTGTTAAACTCCTTTCCCCATCCATTCACTACTTTAAGCAATCTTCAAATAAATTTGTAACCCTGTAACTGTTCAAATGTAACCCACCACAATGGAACAGGACCAAATGCTATAGAAGGATATAGAAATATTCTAGAAGTCCCAATTAGGGATGCACACTTTCGGTGTTCAGCCGAATAAGTAAAAAGGCCGAATAAATTTTGCCAAACAATGACGTTTTTAATGACGCGATCAAATAGTAACCCGTGTAGAGTGAGAGGCGCGCGCTTTATGCAGCAAAAATGTCAGCAGTGTGGAAGCACTTTAAAACGTCAGAGAAAGAGGCAAAAACGGCCGTTTGCAGACACTGTTCTGCTGAATTGTCCAGAGGGGGTACATCTGCAAAACGCATACAGCACTTCAAGTTTAATTTATCACTTAAAATCAAGACACCCCGAACATCATGCAGAGTACGAGAAAGAACGGCGGCGGCTACGGCAACAGCAGCAGCGAAAAGGAAAGTAGCTACTCCCAGTCCGAAGACAACCACTCCATCTGTGGCTGACTTCTTAGAAAAGGCAAAAAAGTTTGCCAATGACCGTGCCAAAGCTAAAGGTATTACTAAAAGGATAATGGAATTCATCGCATTGGATGATCAACCATTCTCTGTTGTAGAGGATGTTGGATTTCGGAGGTTTATAGACCATATTGAGCCCCGTTACACCATGCCTAGTAGATGGCATTTCTCAGACGTGTGCTTACCTGAGATGTATAACGTCATTTTAACTCACGTCCATGAGCTCTTGGCTACAGATATTGCAGCCCTCAGCTTCACGACTGATATTTGGAGCTCAGATGTGAGCCCCACCAGTATGCTGAGTTTAACTGCGCAGTGGATCGACACAGATTTCAAGCTACAAAAGATTGTGCTTTACTCACAAGAGTTTAGAGGGTCCCATACAGCTGTAGCCATATCCAAGGCATTCGCCAACATGTTTGACGGCGTATCGACCGATCTAAAGTGCATGCGGTAGTCAGTGACAACGCAAGAAATATGGCTAAAGCCATGGAAGATAGTGATCTGAAAGGCATACAGTGTATGGCACACACAATTCAACTGGCGGTCAATGAGGCATTGTTGAGTCAGCGCAGTATAGCAGATGTGATAGTGATAGGCAGGAAAATTGTTGGCCATTTTAAACATTCACCGCTTGCCTATGCACGCCTACAATCTATCCAAGAACAGTTCGGAAACGCCACAAAATCGTTTCCAAAAAGATGTGAGCACAAGGTGGAACAGTACATATTATATGCTGGAAAGCCTTTTTGCGCAAAAGCGAGTCTTGGCTACATACATAGCAGATCATAACCTCCCCGCGACATTCACCGCATACCAGTGGGTGTTAATTGAGAACGTTCTCTCTCTTCTCGCCCCCTTTGAGCAGATAACAAAAGAGATAAGCTCATCTGATGCATCTGTGGCAGACGTCATACCTTTACTTGCAGCACTAAAACGTCTTTTAAACAAAGAGGCTGAAACAGACCACAGAGTTAAAACAACTAAAAGTGCGCCTCTTGGAAGCTGTCAGCACACGATTTAGTCAGGCGGACTCAGAACCCCTGTACTGCATCCCGACTGTGCTTGATCCACGATATAAAGATCATTACTTGGATGTGGGGAAAAAGCTGCGCACACGAGAAATGATCCAGGCCGAGTTGGATTTGGGAAAGCCGCTAGGTGATGGAGACGGTCAGGTGATGCACAGCGCAGGAGATGAAAACAGCGCAGAGAGTAAACGGGCTCGTACTACAGATGAGCGCGACAGTCTCGCTGTCTGACATGTTCGATGAGATCCTCCAAGAGAATAACCCATTTGCAAGACAGAGGACAAGCTCAACCGCTCAACAGTTAGATGGTCATCTCTCAGAAGTCCCCATCCCCAGGAGCAATAACCCTCTCAAATTTTGGAGGACCAATCAAGGCCGCTTTCCCGACCTGGTGAAGATGGCACGCAGGTAGGCTATGGGAAATTAATTTAAGATTTTATTTATATTTTGGATTATGGTAACACTTTATAAGTAGTTTCTATTTTTAACATTAACTAACAATGAAAAACCCTTATTAAAAGCATTTATTAATCTTAATGTTAACATTTACTAATACAGTATTATTTACAGTAATTTTTAATTAAAAGTATCAAAAGTGGTAGGCCTATTTGTTAAAATTGTTAATGCACTTATACTAACATGAACTAAATATTTTTTATTATCTTACATTAACGAAGATTAATAAATACCATAACAAATGTATTGCTCATTGTTAGTTAATGCAATAATGTTAACAAAAGGAAACATTGTAAAGTGTTACTACCTATATTTTATATTATGTATTTTGTGAAAATGTAACTATTTTCAGTGTAGTAAAATAGTAGGCCTACACTGGGTTTCAACCATTTCATTATCTTGAAGACATTGTTCGTTTTGAAATGAGCAACTGTCAGAAAACTGCAATAAAAATTTCAACTATTCTGCGGGTACTTGTCTGCTCCATGCACAAGCACCGACAGCGAGAGACTGTTTAGTGCTGCATCTCATGTCATCGATGAGAAGAGGAACCGACTTTCATGTGAGAAAGCAGAGAAGCTACTTTTCATAAAGAAGAACCTGCCACTTTTCCTGAAGAAGTAGGCTTATGTCTAGGACAGTTATTCATTTGTTGTGGGTTCATCCACATTTTTTGCACTATTCAATGCACATTTGTTGTTGTAGACATACAGAGTTACATTCTTTCAGCAGTCAGTTATAGGCCTAACATAGGCTATTCAAGAAGGGGGGCTTCAAAGATGGCCAAATAAAAATATTTTTTTATTTTACTAATTTATTTATTTTAAGTTATATTGTGCTTTGTTTGTATAATATCTGCTGGAATGTTAAAAAAAAATGTTCAGTGTTAAATAAATATTTTGAAATTGGATTTTTGTTATTTGATTTATTTCTCTGAAAAGCAACACAAAATAGTAAAAAGCAAATTTTTACTATTTAATTATTGTAATGGTGAAAAAATTGGCAAAATAAATGAAAAAAAATGCGAAACACCGAGTTCGGTATTCGGCCTTCGGCCAAGCATTTCATTATTATTCGGCTTCGGCCAAGAATTTCATTTGGGTGCATCCCTAGTCCCAGTGCCCCATAAACCTATGTATTTGCATTCTACAACAAGATTTAAGCCATATATTAAGCTTTCTGATTCCCTTAGTCGTAGTTAGACTATCAAGTGGCACAGGCAGAAAACTTCAGGGTAGACCTCCTTGTTATTTCTGCATCTCAGTTTGGCACCCAACCCTTTACAATTACGTTGCTTATCTAAGTGCCTGCCCTTGTGAATGTCATTTGATGCAACATGGACAGTGTAATCCACATCTACCTCCATTCCGGCCAAGTGCCTATCCACCCTCCCAGGGACTTCTCCTATCAGTGCACCCGGAATACCACACACAGCATGAGACTCTCTGTCTCTGGAGCAAACCTACATCTCAGTCCCCCTAATGATTTAGTTTCCCACTATCTCTGCTTCTGTCTTTCTGGAGACTGGTTTTGTGGTGACTCAACTGTTTTTACTTACAGTGCATCCGGAAAGTATTCATAGTGCATCACTTTTTCCACATTTTGTTATGTTACAGCCTTATTCCAAAATGGATTAAATTCATTTTTTTTCCTCAGAATTCTACACACAATACCCCACAATGATGTGAAAAAAGTTTACTTGAGGTTTCTGCAAATTAAAAATAAAAAAAACTGAGAAATCACATGTACATAAGTATTCACAGCCTTTGCTCAATACTTTGTCGATGCACCTTTGGCAGCAATTAAAGCCTCAAGTCTTTTTGAATATGATTCCACAAGCTTGGCACACCTATCCTTGGCCAGTTTCACCCATTCCTTTTTGCAGCACCTCTCAACCTCCATCAGGTTGGATGGGAAGCGTCGGTGCACAGCCATTTTAAGATCTCTTCAGAGATGTTCAATCGGATTCAAGTCTGGGCTCTGGCTGGGCCACTTAAGGACATTCACAGAGTTGTCCTGAAGCAACTCCTTTGATATCTTGGCTGTGTGCTTAAGGTCGTTGTCCTGCTGAAAGATGAACCGTCGCCCCAGTCTAAGGTCAAGAAAGCTCTGGAGCAGGTTTTCATCCAGGATGTCTCTGTACATTGCTGCAGTCATCTTTCCTTTTATCATGACTAGTCTCCCAGTTCCTGCCGCTGAAAAACATCCCCACAGCATGATGCTGCCACCACCATGCTTCACTGTAGGGATGGTATTGGCCTGGTGATGAGTGGTGCCTGGTTTCCTCCAAACTTGACGCCTGGCATTCACACCAAAGAGTTCAATTTTTGTCTCATCAGACCAGAGAATTTTGTTTCTCGTGGTCTTAGAGTCCTTCAGGTGCCTTTTGGTAAACTCCAGGCGGGCTGCCATGTGCCTTTCACTAAGGAGTGGCTTCCATCTGGCCACTTTACCATACAAGCCTGATTGGTGGATTGATGCAGATGCAGAGATGGTTGTCCTTCTGGAAGGTTCTCCTCTCTCCACAGAGGACCTCTGGAGCTCTGACAGAGTGACCATCGGGTTCTTGGTCACCTTCCTGACTAAGGCCCTTCTCCCCTGATCGCTCAGTTTAGACAGCTGGCCAGCTCTAGGAAGAGTCCTGGTGGTTTCGACCTTCTTCCACTTACAGATGATGGAGGTCACTGTGCTCATTGGGACCTTCAAAGCAGCAGAAATTTTTCTTTAACCATCCCCAGATTTGTGCCTCCAGACAATCCTGTCTCGGAGGTCTACAGACAATTCCTTTGACTTCATGCTTTGTTTGTGCTCTGACATGAACTGTCAACTGTGGGACCTTATATAGACAGGTGTGTGCCTTTCTAAATCATGTCCAATCAACTGAATTTACCACAGGTGGACTCCAGTTAAGCTGCAGAAACATCTCAAGGATGATCAGGGGAAACAGGATGCACCTGAGCTCAATTTTGAGCTTCATGGCAAAGGCTGTGAATACTTATGTACATGTGACTTCTCAGTTTTTTTATTTGTAATAAATTTGCAAAAATCTCGAGTGAACTTTTTTCACGTCATTATGAGGTGTTGTGTGTAGAATTCTGAGGGGAAAAAATGAATTTAATCCATTTTGGAATAAGGCTGTAATATAACAAAATGTGGAAAAAGTGATGCGCTGTGAATACTTTCCAGATGCACTGCATATGATATGGTGTCAATCATATGGAGTCTATGGTGGCACTTCTCAAACGTGTGGAGCCCAGTAGCTCTGGTGATTTACCTGTATGTATGTATGTGTGTGTGTGTGTCTGTCTGTCTGTCTCCACTGTCACAGTGCTCATTACAACATGAAAAATAACTTTTAAGCTTAAGTTACCTTGTGCTACTGATCACCTGAATGGATAACAGAAATTTTAACTTTTTATTTTTGCTTGGCATTAAGTCTTTTATTCATTGTCTTTTGCAATCTCCTTGAAACCCATGTGGTTGACACAGACTGAAGATATTACGGGCAGGTTTTATAGGAAGAAGCCCTGTGGGGAATCCCTTTGCCGCTATTCATTACGTGGGTAATGTAATTACATGGGGTTGTCCCCAAATGTGTAATGTCATTTAAGAATCATGTCTGACCCCATAAGACTAATTTCACTAAGAAACTGTATTTGTCACTTTTTGTTTTCTTAACTGACAGAAGTGTAAATATTATAAGTGTTTAATCTCTCTCTCTTTTTTTTTTTTAATTGTGCTGTTTGCCCTTCTTTCTAGCACCATAGTGCATGCTTGCCCTTAATGTACCCGGGTTAACTTATAATCTTTTACTTTCTTCTTTACTGGTACACCCACTTGCTTACTTACTATTAACATATACAAAGCTATGTGGTAATTATTTACTTACTTACTACTGAGACTTGACACCCCAAACACATTTTCATTTGCCTTTACTCCTGAGCAAATGAAAAAAACAACACTTCTAAAGGATAAAAAAAACAGAAAAATATCTACATGGTCCTTTTCTGTTGACAAAAAATGAAGTTTTAGGAGCACTGTGTTTTAATCAAGTTTCACACACAGACAGACCACAACAACACAAAGTACAATACACTGGCAGGGTAGAAGCCAGCATACAAGACATGCTCAATACCTCAGTAAAGTAAAGCTCCAATGGTGCATTGATATATTGCACCAGACGCAAGTTGCTAAACAATTCATTGGCAGTAAACAGCAGCAATAAATATCCATAAGTCTACAAAATAATCAAAATTAAAATACAAATATCTGATATAAACTGAGAGCAAGTACCAACCAGTCATTCAAGTAATAAAGCTTACTGAATGGTTGGCAACACTGAATCAGTAGTATAAACTGGTTGGAAACAAAGGTGCTTGTAGAATTGAATGGTGGCCACTGTTTGAGCAAATGAATGCATGCAAGTTAAAATTTAATGACCTAGGGGTAGGAATCTCAAATTACCCAAAAATTTACATTTCGATATTCATATTAAAATAAGTACATATTCTAATATTTAATTGTAGGTTAAATGTTCTAGCTTGTACTGTGGGTAATGCTTTATTATAATTTTTCCTTTTCCTCACTTCTATTAAACATAAAGTTTTCATAAGAATTGTGTTACTTAACACACAGATGGAAACTGCAACTTTCAAGTCAATGTGATACGTGGAAAACATGCAACGTCACAAAATTGGGGTTTCCTGCAAAATCCAAATCATATAATCAAAGCGGAGGTATATCTGAGTGAAAAACAATGTGTGATTAATCAAACACGTTATATACCTTTATTTAAAACATCTTATAAAAAATGTGTTACGTGAATTTGTTTATTAGGAAACTATTAAATCCTAGCTAGTCGGCTCCATCCAATGAGGGTCAAGGTGGGTGTAGGTTTTTATTTTAAGCAGTTCATGTTATTTGGATTTCTATCTTTATTAAATAGTCCCCTTTTAAGTTTATAATGTCTGGATTTTTTTATTTTCATTCTGCATGACAACATTATTGAAATGTTTTTTTCGTCCATCACTAGAAACAACAAAGGGTTAAGTAATAAATACAAAAATCATTACTTTAACATCCTGATTTTTAAGCTGTTGTAATAAGGAAAGAAATATCAGAAGCATGGCTGTTAAATGCTAAAATGAAGCCAACTAGTGCTTGATGTGTTGGATGCTTAAAGTAAGTCATTTTCAGGGTGTAGGACAATTGTTTAAAATCTGTTATTACTACAACTGTTGATCCAAGATCATTCACAAAATATGGTGTCAGGTCAGGTTGTGAAGCATGTACTGGTAAAGCACCCTGCCGCACCTGCCACATGATGAAACAGCTCGGGATCCTGCTTGACAACCCCCCAGTCAGAAACACAGTCCAGTCCCACCCTTCAGAAATGACCATCCATCTTCCACAGCCAGGCGTTATGTGGGTATCCCCTTGGCCAGGTCCAGCTGCTTGGGTCCTCAAAAATGAGGGTCCTGCGAGCTGGATTACCCTTGGGGAATTGTGCCACATATCCATAGTGCCATAACTGACACACAGTGCAGGTAATGTGCCTCATTCGTGACTCCATGAACAACCGCTCATTTGACACAAAGTCATACCAGCGATTTGATACAGAAGAGACACAATACTGAAGGAGTCTCAGGTCTCTGGATAGTGTCCATGTCTCGCAAACATTTAGCAAAATAGGAAGCCCCAGGACTCTGTAAAATAACAAAGGGCCAAGTCTTTAAAGATATTGCCCCCCCTTTCCAGTGACCTCAGATCCCCCCCCCCATGCTCTACCAGTCCATCTTTATTGCTGTCCCATAGCTGTTTACAGTTTAACATTTGGTATTTAGGGTTTCTCATTTTTAGATTTGTGATTTTTAGCCAGTTAGTGGTTTGTTAATTATTTCTTTTTGTCACATTTAACTGGGGTTTCCTGCGTTTTTCCTTTCTTTTATTAATAAGAAATAGATAATTGAAGGAAAATAAGAGTGTTATTGGATATTTGGAATTCTTTATTTTTAGGAATATTTAACAAATGGTGCCATATTTGCAGAATTTTGACTTCCTGAAAGATTTTACTTAATTGAAGCATGACACGTCACTGTTCAACCATGTTGAAAGAATTAATTACTAATGAAGAATTAGTATGATTTATTATTATTTCTTGATGTCATTGAGGTCAGTCTACATATGATTTATATTTAATACATTTCCAAATCTATTCTTATGACAGTAAATTGCAAAAAAAAAAAAAAAATAGTCCCAGCTCAATATAGCTTAAACATAATATTTGCAACTGTTGACCGTTAAGATAGTTTATGATCATTAGACTTTTGCAGATATTGAAAGGTGATTTTTTTAAACAGTTTAAACCATTAAAGACACAAGTCTTTGTTTTGTTGTGATATACATGTAGTCAATAGTATCAAAAACAGTGCATGATTTCTTATTATTCTACCGAATAGGACTTTGCAAAACTTGAGATGTTTTAGTATACTGACCATGGTGAATGTTTGACTCAAATTTTGCATAAAAGTTCAGAAACAATTTATAATTTTCTCTAAAACAATAAAAAAATTATGAAACTGAGTTAACATGATTTCTTAATAAAGTTCTAATAATAATGAATGTTAAATATTATATTACACATTGACTAAACAAGGATTACAATACATTTCTTAAAGTTGTTGAAACCGATTTAAGGAGATGGGTGATGGGATTCATTTTACAAGTCAAAGTTCTAATTTCATGTTCTACCTTAAATGTAGTTTAAATTCTCCAAAGCAATGATTCTGAAACTTGGTCCTAGGGACCCACTGTGATTGCAAGTTTTTGTTTCAACCAAATTCTGTTTTTAATTTGAGTCCTAGTTTATTTAAGTGAGATGTAGAAATTACAAAACTAAGTTTGGTATTTTGTTTTTATTAAAATGTACTAAGCAGTTACAGTATATGGGGGATATTGTTTTTTTTTTCTTTATACTTTTTAACATCAAGTGGTTATTTAATCCATTATTTACAAATTAGTGGGTCTGACGCTGAAGTGTTTGTCGTCTTTCATCATTCAGTGTTGTTTTGCTGGGTATCTGCTCTGCTTGTTTTTAATAGTAATTATTAGGATACAGTGAAGGGAGGAAACCACATAAAATGGGTGAAATAATAGGAAAACAACCAAAGAGTTAAGAATTTCAAAGCCAAAATGAAAATGTCTTATAAATGTACCAATTTGCTTTTCTGAAGTCACAATACAGGAAGAGAAAAAAGACCAGATAATTAAATTAGATCAGTTTTTATCACTGATTGTGATTTTCGTGGGAACAAAAACCTGCAGCCAAAGTGGGTCTCAATGACTGAGTTTGGGAACCACTACTCTAAAATGTCCTGTGGAAGGAGTGTAATGTTTTAATGTTCCAAATCTGGAAACATGCCCAGTTTTTGCTATCTGGTTTATTACTAAAGACCTCTTTAAACTTTTGGAACCTAATCTGAGGTGAAGTTGTGCCATCCGTTTATCCATCCATCTACCCATCCTTCCATATTACAATTTTAGGTGAGCAGGGAGACAAGCCTGTTCCACTATACATTATGCTCAAGGCTGTAAACAGCTCTTGACAGATCATACTCGTACACCTTTAATACATGTAACCTGAACAGAGCCACCTGTGAGATACCAGTTAAACTAATCTGTACTGGATGGAAACCTGAATAGCTATGGAAAGCCCAGTTAGACATGGGGAGGAATTGTGTTTAGTGCACGTTTATCTTTAACCTGTGAAGCAGTGTTGCTAAGTATTATGGCACTGTAGTAGGGGACAATGCCAGATTCTAATTTAACTGTTCATCTATTGTTCTAAATAAAACTTCTAAACTATTACAGTAAATACTTTCATCTGTTATTTTGGAGCAGTACTCTAAACGAGGCACTTCATAAATTGAATTATTGAATGTCCCTGGTCCATGCATAGTGGTATACTTGCAAATACACTGTTCTTCATTTAGATTCCCATTTTCAGTGTTCTAATTTAACAGCGCTATTTTTTGAGTAGGCAGAGGTCTGGCTGCTCCAGTTTTGCATTCAAATTCCAGTTGATTTGCTTTTTGTGTGGATTTTGAATGTAGTGTTTAAATAACTTTTTCTATAGGTACTTTAGGTACGTTTCCATCGCACATCTCAAATGTATGCCTGTTAATGTAGCTGGCAAATTCTGCCTTTTTTCTGAGTGAGTGTACCCTACAATGGACCAACCTTATGCAGGGATGATTCCTGCCTTGCATTCAACTTTGTCCCACATAAATTTCAAGCCAAAGTACCCTTGAACTGCTTTTGAGGAATCTGGCAGTGCATTGAAGAGAACTAAAAATAACAACTACAACAAATGAATAGTGTCTGCTTCTTCAGTGAAGGAAATTTTATCTATGTTTTGGTTTTTATATTATATATTTTGAAATGCTGAAATTAGGGTTATCTGAAATTTTAAAAAATGGAGGAATGTTGGTATCGATAAATAATTGATATCTTTATAAAACATGGAAATGCGTCGGGTAATCCCTTTGATCAGACTTACTTTATTTACTGACCTTAATTAAATGTTATTCTGTTGTATTTCATTAGAAATGTGCTTGTTTTTTTTTTTTTTGTTTTTTTTTAGATCAGGATGTATGCCCATTTATTTTCCATGAATGCTCACATGTGGCTTTTGTTGAAGAGAACTTCTTTTCGATGGCAACACACTGCATCCCAGTCTATGAAGAACTTGTGGAAACTACATGAAAAATGTTTTGGTAAGAATTCCTGTTGTAAATTTATTACATCAACATTTGTAATTCTTGGATGCAGCAAAAGGTGTATATATTAAAGTGTATATAGTATATATGTAAGTTGGAAACATTAGATTGCCCATATAAATATAATAGTTAAAATATGATGCTTCAATTAACTTGATCATAAAAACACAAATATAATATTAATAAACTGAAGCCTCATTACAATCAAGCAAATTAAAACTGGATGTGCTTTAGTCATGAGCATAGTGCTCAAAAGTTAAATACCAAGCAATTTTTTGACCAGTTCTCTCATTTAACAAGCCCTACACTTCTTTACATTACCTTCAGATGTACTTTTTTACAACGTTTAAGATAACAATTGTATACATTTCTTTGTTTTTCCAGTTGGAGCGCAGGCAGATGAAATGACTTGTTCATGGTCACACAGTACCAGTGGCGGGATTTTCTTATTTAAAACGACTGGAACTAAAACATTGTGTATTTTTTACTTGACATTGTTTTATGTTAAGAATAAAATTTTAACAGGGATTTTTATTCATCAAAGTAAATTAGTACATTGAATGTATTTGTTTTTCCAAGGGTCATCTGTCTGTCGTGCAGAAGCTCACGAAATCTTGAGCCTTCAGTCTTGATCTTGGTTTCAGTCAACCACTTATGCTATGATCCACACAATATGATCAAAGAATTAGACATGCAAGCTACCTCTGTGATTAAATTCAGCTTCAGGTCCTTATAGTGGCAGGCAGTAATGCAGACATATGCCTCTTGTTAAGCATAACTGTGGACGTGTGACACTGATAAGGACAGCATAGTGAGAGCTTTGGGTCCTTCTCATGACAGGTAACAATGTGGTCACAGCCTCATGGCAAGCAATGCCATGGATATGTGACAGTGAAACACTTTGCACAAGCCAGTTAAAAGTCCAACACGACCAAAGAATTGGAGATGTAGGTTTTGGGTCTGGACAACCCGCTCTGCTGACAGAGAAAATGACAGCAGTGCCCACCACTGTGACAATAAGGTACATTGCACAGGCCAACATAAAGTGATACACAAGCAAAGATTTGGAGGTTCAGATTAGTGGGCTTGGGTCCGTATCTGTCAGGAAAAGAGCTGTGGTGACCTCAGTTGGCAGTGAAGGATATTTTATCAACCTCTGTAGAGTGACCTCTGGTGCTGTGTTTCATGAAAGGTGCATGCATCACCTTTCTTCAATGACCCAAGGTCTTAGTATTACTTGTCTAGTCTGTCATATATTAGGACTGCATGATTTAATCAGAAAATCACATTACAATTATTTTGGCATATATTTCAGTTGTGATTTAAACTGCGACGTACAAGTATTAAAGTTCACCATTTTGTATTGCAGCTTCAAGGCTAACAGTAATTGGTGGCATAATTGATCACACTAAGATGATAGCTGCCATTATTTATTAATCAACTTAAAACTTTTTCAAATGACAAACAAATATAAATTATGTAACGGCCATAACCAAAGAAGGACCAAATTTTCTGTAATGTGTATGTGTTGTGCTTTGTGATTCATGTGGTTTCTGATTTTCCTAAAAGAAAATAAAACTACTGATTTTCACAGGTTTGTATTACACACAATTTTAACACAAATAATTACATGAAAATATTGCATGCATACGCTTTACAGCATTTACTTTTTAAGTTATTTTCATTATCTCATAAATCACTTTTCCCTTTAGGATTTGGATCTTCTCTGCATAGGTGTATTGTTTCTGGAATCTTATATCCAGAAAATAGTCATGTCCAGCTGGTCAACACTGTTGTCATATTTGTTATTGAGGTAGTTCAGAATTTTTGCTTTAATTGAATATGTCAATGTGGTGCCATCTCCCTCAGCTGCCAGCAGCACAGATGTTTTTAGTAGACAAAGAAACTGGCTTCAGGTGGGATATACTGACAGTTTTCATCAGAAAGAGGGACATCAGTGAACTCCTGTAGCTGGTCTAGTGTCTTGTTAATAGATGCAGGTTTTGTTTGTACTGCCATGAAAGAAAGAAAACATTTGACGAAGCGTTCTGTTGTTGTAGTACACTTCTCAATTTTTGACTTGAGCCCCATATTGTTGGACAGTTGGTTGTGAGTATATGCTGTGGTAGGTTGAGTTCTTTTTGTGAATCTTTCACTTTTTTTTCCAGCAGTGGGAAAGGTGGCTTACTATTTTCTTGCAGGCCTCTTGGTGCTTTCACAATCTTTTAAATTTTTTTCCAGCAGATGGAATGTAATGTAAAGAAACCCTTATAAAATAATAAGTACATGATATTTAAATGTAAATTTTATTTGTATAATAATAAGTATACACTGAACATTAAGAATATCATTTAACATTTGTGGTAGTTCTAAGTTAATTAGTTATATATGCTTTCACATTACAGTCTAATTTAGTATAAGGCATAAAAGTGCATAAAAATTTAAAAAGTTATGGATACCATTTGAATAAAAACAATATTAGGATTTGTATTATAATTAAAACAATATGGTAGATTAAATATTGCCTAAACTTACCAATTGTAATGTGAGGCCTGTAGCCAAAGCCAATGTTGTACACCAATTCATTTCCACTGTTTTAACTTTGTGAAAAATTGAAAATGTTACTTAATTTAATTTTATTGTAGATACAGTAAATAACACTGAGGCAAACATTCTTATTACATAAACAGTAAAGTTATACTTTTCAGAAAAAAGTATTGCAGCTCCTTGCAGAAATCACTAGAGCAGAATCTTGCTGCAATTCTTTTCCTTGTTTCGTGGTAACTTTGCTGCTGCAATGCCCGCTAAACCAATTGGGTTGCATGTATTGTACATGATGGGTGTTTGTAACAAGAAAGAAAATAAGACACTGTGACTTATTGCTACTGTATTTTATTAAACTAAATTACTTAGCATAGACTTGACAATGAAAATAATAGCCTAAAAGTAAAATTTGGGTTTGAAGATCTGTTCAACTGCAAAGGTTAACATAACACAGTATTCTCATATGTGCTTATTCAAATTCAGGGTCGCTGAGTAAAAAGCAGGAACCAGACTGGGACAGGGCTCGAGTCCATTATAAAGAAAGCTAGGATGTAAATTTTAAAACCTTCAAGTAAATATGCAGCTGCACCAGAGTTATCATTTATTCTGTCACTGTACTAACAATTTAGCATGCTGGTCACACAAAAACAAAAAAGGCATGTCTGTAAGGTTTTGAAGGCTACGTGTTTGTGCTTTTGACTGTTTTGTCAATATACATACTCATTTGAAGTTTGCACAAGAATTTACTCATCAAACTTTTGACAGGCACTTACTTTTTTTAAATATTTATTCTTTTGTTTTTATTGGTTATAATACTTTTGATGTTTATTAATTTTATGTGTAATTACTATTGTACAGGCCCACCTATTTTCAATTGCATATGGGTTGTAAAATGTTCTTCATTTACTACAAATATTTTGATCAATATGGTCCCAAATGTACTTTCTTTTAATGTTAGGGGGATTAATTCCCCTTTCAAAAGGTCACTTATGTGGAAGGAGGCATTATTAAGTAATTGTAATATTTTATGCATCCAAAAAACTCATTTTTCCAGACAGTTATGTTAAACCAAATAATAAAAGGTTTAATAATCTTCTCTGTTCTTTAGCTGAGTGTAAAAAGGAGGGGTTTTGATAGCATTTAAGAGCTCCTTATCTGTATAAATTCAGACAACATTGATTGATCCTCTGGGTCATTTTAGTATTGTGGTTGCATCAATTGATAATACTGTCTGCGATTATTGTTAACACATATGCTCCTAATTCTAATCAACTTAAATTTCTGTCTAAACTTTGGAAGCAGATTGAATTGGTTAAGGTGGGATCTTTAATTTGCTGTGGTGATTTTAATATAGTAGTGCATTCATTATACACAAGACTTCACAGGTGTGAGATCAAGAAAACCCTCTGACTTAATTTTTACTTAATGAATCATTATATGATGCATACATTTAGAAGTGTTTGCATTCAGGAGAAAAAGACTTTACCTTTTATTCAAAGTTCCATGCTTCTTATTCTTGTATCGATATGTGCTTGGTTGATAAATGGACCTTACAGAAAGTGAAATCCTCTACTATTGGCACCATAACCTGGTCTGATCATTCTCCCATTCTGCTAGAGTTGGTGTAGACCTCTGGTTTACCTAATAATAGGCCTTGGAGACTTAATAACTAACTTAACTACTTAAATATAATATGACTTCTTCACAGATTGAACAGTCTGTTAAAGAATTCTTTCACACTAATGATGGTTTAAGTTTCAAGCAGTGCCACATTATGGTGTGCATATAAGGCATATACTAGAGGGGTTGTTATTTATCTGGCCTGTAAAGGAAAAAAGAAAAGCAGACTGAAAGAAGGCATAATATACTTGCTTGTTTACATAATCTAGAACTTCCGAATAAACAGTCCTTTTCATCTACTTTGGTAAATCGAATAAATCAGATTAGGAGACAGCTCATTGAGCCTCGACTCAATAAATATGAATTAGCTATGAAGAAACTTAGACTTAAATATTATGCACAAAGTGAAAGACCTAATAAAAATGTTGGCTAATAAGGTTAAAATACTTATGGCTAAAGCTTAAATTCCTTTATTATTTGGAAAGATGGAAACACGATTGTGAACCCCAATATATTGCAGGCAACTTTAGATCATACCATATTAAATTATATAATTTAATAAGGATTCCCAAATCCCTCAAACTAATCCTTCAGTTATTAAGGAATTTCTCTCTAAAATATCTCTCAAAAAGAGGTTGATGCAGCTGTGAAATCTCTAAAACATAAGCTCAGCATATTCCTCACCTTTGTGATACTTTTAACAAAGCTATTTCAAGTGCACAGTTTCGTAAAGAAATGCTTGAAGCAATTGTGGTTACTCTCCCCAAACTGGGCAAACCACCTTCATCTCCTGAAAAATTTCTTCCTATTTCTTTTCTAAATTCTGATGTGAAAATATATGCTAAAATTATTGCATCAAGATTAGCTTTAATTATACCCTCTATAATTAATATTGATCAAGTTGGTTTTATACCTGGGAGACCAGAACCAGACAGCATAAGACGTTTCATTGATATTATTGAATATGTTGTATCTAAATCTATCCCCACTATTTTGTTTGCTCTTGATGCAAAAAAAAACATTTGATCATGCTCATTGGCTATATTTATTTGAGGTTCTGATCTTAAAGGACCCATCTGTAAGGCTCTTCTGAAATTATATTTGAAACCTTTAGTTGGACAAGATTGCCCTCTCTCACCTTTAATATTTGCTCTTGTTATGGAGCCCTTTGCTGAGCACATACATTCTAATCAGGGGATTCAGGGTTTTCATATTGGACCTGCAGTACGAGTTACGTATATAAAATTGGACTGTATGCAGATGATGTTCTAATTGCATTAACAGATCTTTTTTAATTCCCTGGAATTGTTTCAGAAAGTTATAACTAGGTTTACAGCTTGTTCCTGTTAAAAAATTAATGACACAAAATGTCAGGCCCTTAGTATAGCTATCTCTGCCCCTTCACTTTCAACAATGAAAACCAAATTTAAATGCATTTGGGAAATTTCTTCAATATCATATTTGGGTATGTCATTAACAAATTCTTCAAAAGAACTAATAAATATTAATTTTCTAACTTTATCAAATGACATTAATAAAGATTTTAAGTGTCTTAACTCATTGTCATTATCATGGATAGATAAAATTTTAAGAACAAAATGATTGTACTTTCAAATGTCTTATATCATTTTCGCACCATTCCTTTTTTTATTTCATAGTAAAGTTATAGAAACCTTGCAAAAATATATATTTAAATGTATTTGGAAAGGCACTACGCCCAGAATAAATACATCTATTCTGACAAGACTCAGTCCCATGGGGGAGGTATGGCAATCCCAGACCTGCATGACTAACATAGAGCAGCAATAGTAAATCAGCTGAGACAATGGTCTCTTGACAGTTCTAAACATTGGGTTCAAATAGAGGAGTAGATAAGTGGATATCTGGATTTGGTAGATTTGCTTTGGCTTGTTCAACTTGGATGTAATTTGCCTTCCTTTTTATTAACTTCATTTTCTTCAGCAGTGTTTGGAAATATTGTAAACATAAAAATAAAGAATTTTCTCTTCCTCTTGCAATGCTTCCTTTAACAATATTTCAACATTTAAGCCCAGATTTAAATGTATGCACATGGAAGCAAAATGGACTTAACACATTTGCCTACCTTTTTTCCAGCAACAGCCTTCACTCCTTTCAGTATCTCCATGAACACTCTTAATATCTCATATAAGGATATCTCTTCAAGTACACAGCTGTACTATCTCCCGCTGAACCTATTGAAAGTTCTACCTCTTTTGTGTGATGGTTTATTTTATTTATTTATTTATAAAGCACTTTAAAAAAAAAAAAACATCAAGGCTAACCATAGTGCTGTACAATAAAAACCCAAGATATCAGACAAACAATAACCAAAGGGTAAAAGAAACAGAAACACATAAGTGCTGAAGAGATTCATAATAAAAAGTACACAGATAAGTCAACATATCATACTGGGTTAAAGGCCAGGGAGTAAATGTGCATTTTTAAAGACAGCGAGTTAAGGAGCCTACCTAACATGCAACGGAAAATCCTTCCAGAGCTTTGGAGCTGCAACTGAAAAAGTCCGATCACCTTGGAGTTTGCATCGTGCCTTGGGAACACGTAAAAGCATCTGGTCTGCTGACCTAAAAGAGTGAGATGGTACATAAGGGTGCAGCAGTTCCGACAAATGCAAGGATCTTAAAATGGATTCAGAAACGAACCGTAAGCCTGTGAATGGAGCCAAAATCAGGGTAACATGCTCATGCTTTCTTCTGCCAGTTAAAAATCAAGCAGTAGCATTTTGCACCAGCTGGAGGTGAACAGTAGAGGCCTGGCTAATTCCAAAAAGAAGCGCATTGCAGTAATCTAGACAAGAGGTTATAAAAGCAGGTATCACTGTTTCAAGGTTGCGTTTAGACAAAACAGGCTTGATTTTTGACACCCACCTCAACTGAAAAAAGCAAGATTTTACCACTGCGTTCATATGGCTATCAAGCTTTAAAGTGGAATCCATTTTCACACCTAAATTTGTGATTATGGATTTCTCAAATTGAGCCACAGTGGAAAGGTCAATGCAGGGGGACCCGCTGGTGCCAATGGGTCTAAATAGCATGACTTCTGTCTTGTTCTCATTAACATTTAGAAAATTTAATGCCATCCAACTCCTTATGTCAATAAGACAATCAAGCAGGGGCTAGACAGAACATGGACCAGGGCGCTTCAAAGAGAAATAAACCTGACAGTCGTCTGCATACAAGGAGAACAGAAGAGGTCCAGTATTTAGCCCTGTGGTACCCCCAAGGGGAGGGCAACAGAGGTGGAAGTAAAATCATCAATACTGACACAAAGACTTATATCTGAGAGATAGGACCTAAACCATTGGAGAGCTGAACCTGTGATGCCCGCCCACTGCTGTATCCTGGAGATGAGGATCTCATGGTCTAGCGTGTCAAAGGCAGCTGTTAAATCCAGAAGCATAAGTAGTACACAGTCACCAGAGTCCACTGTTAAAATAATATCATTAAAAACTCTTAACAGAGACGACTCAGTGCTGTGGTGAGTTTTAAACCCAGACTGGAACACTTCCAGTATTGCAGGTTCGTCCAGGAAGGACTTCATTTGGGTGTAGATTACTTTTTCCAAGAGTTTGGACAAAAAGGATAGCTTCGAAATAAGCCTAAAGTTAGACATACCAGAGTGGCCTTGACCCGTTTTTTTCAGCAGAGGTTGCACAACAGCAGGTTTAAAATTTTTAGGCACCACACTAGAGGTTAAACTGCTATTAATAATATTAAGAATAGAAGGGCCCAAGGTAGAAAAGATCTCCTTAAGAACTCAAAGAGGGACAGCATCAAGGAGGGGAGCCAGACAGCTTCATACTGGAAACCAGCTGCTTTAATAGGGGGAGAGTGACAGGCCCAAAGTGGTCAAACACAGCCAAACAGGGTATTAAAATGGATGGATCATGAGAAGGTGGTGAAATTAGGGCCCAAGTTCTTCCAACCGTCTTCAAAAAAAAAAAATATAAAGAAATTTGTCACAAGTTTCCCTTAAAGCTTCCAGATAGACAAGTTCATGAGCATTAAGAACAGAATTCAATGTGTTAAAAAGTGCACGGGGGTTGTGAGAGAGCCAATAACTTCAGAAAAAAAAATTGATCAAGCAGCTTTCAAAACTTTCTGATAATACAACCAACTTTCTCTTGAAATTTCAAAAGAAGCCTGCAACCTGTACTTTTTCCACCTTCGTTCAGCTCTCCTGCACTCCCGTCTATAGGCACAGGTATTAGCATTTAACCATGGCTCTGAGCAGGGCTTTAGTTGCTTGCTTTTCAATGGTGCCACAGAGTCCAGAGCAGTTTGGCAAGCAGAATTAAATTGAGCTGTTAGCTCCTCAGTATTGGAAGATACCGAGGGCTGTGAGGTCTCTTAATAATTAAAAACAGCAGAAAACTGAGCAACAGTAAAAGATTTAAGAGCACGGCAGCGCAGAACATGTGCGTACGGTTTAGCAAATTGATGGAGAGGAACAAAATCAAATAAAACAGGCATATAGTCTGAAAACACTGCATCACCAATTTTCAGATTAAGAGCAGATACACTGCGAGACTAGACAAGATCCAATGTATGCCCACGTTCCTGAGTGGGACCATTTACAGACTAAATTAGACTAGAAGAGTCCATTAAGTCCAAAAATTCCTTCACCAAAGGCTTCTCCATACAACAAACATGAATATTAAAATCCCCAACAATTAAAACTTGGTCATATTTTGGCTTAAATTCAGCCAAGAAATCAGAAAAGTCACTTATAAAATCCTTATTAAACTTTGATGGACGATAAACCACTGCGCAGAGCAGCACAGGAGAAAGACCCAACTGAGAAAGACTTAGTTCAAAGCTGGAGACAGAAACAGCTAGAAAGAGTTGTTTACAATCGAAGTTGGATTTGAAGACAGTCACTAAACCACCATGACCTGAGATCGACTGGGAATTAAAATACGAGCAGCCACACAGCAACAATTCAGAGAAGGCGTTGGACTCGCTGGGGGACAACCAGGTTTCAGTTATACAGAGATAATCCAATCCATGAGAAGCGAAGATATCCTTTAAGGTAAACGTTTTATTCATTACAGGTCTAGCATTCACTAGACCCATCCTGATGGGAGCTGGGTTCGAAGCCACAATAATAAGTAGAGTGTGCGCCAGAGGCCACAAATTCTGGAGATTAGCTCCTTGCCAGCGCAGTTGAATTGGGCAGGGGAGCAAAGATGGAATCGCTTGATCCGAGCCAAAAACAGGTACCAGCCAGGAAGGAGTTCACAGGTTCCTGGGCGCACCGTGACGCAAAAAAATGAGGAGTCGATCTATGTTGAGCCAGAAAAACTGAGCCAAACAGGCCTTTAACTTCACCAACCACCCGCCGTGTTTACCTCACTGTCTGTGACGCTTCCTCCAGCGAGGTGAACCTGGAGCAAGGTAGAGGAATGCCAGTATTCCAGATAGGAGCTGGGGAGGAGGAAAATCAAGTCCTCCGTTGTCAAACTGTACAAGTGTTACAGCAGACAAATGAAGCTCCAGAAGTGTTTGGCAATCTTACACCAGTAGTGAGTTGACATTTTGCATGACACACACAAAAACATAAGCAAAATAGAGAGCGGTAGACGACATGCTACACACACTGGCGCCATCCAAAATGACAGATCCTTCTTCCAAAGCTAAAGGATTTAAAATGCTTTATTCATTACTAGGTAACAGAAATCAATTTTCAAAATACACATCTATCTTTAAATGGGAAAGAGATCTGAACTATGCTTTTTCTGATGAGCAGTGGCTCTTGTCCTTGGCTATATTAACATTTAACATTAAACATATAGAACTTAACTTGAAGGTAATCATAGGCATCTCACTCCTGTGAAATTAGCTAAAGCTTATTCAAACTGTTCCACTTCATGCTGCAGGACGTGTAGCAAAAATGGTACTCTTATGCATATGTGGTGTCCCTATAAATCAATTTATCGTTACTGGCTGGCACTTCAGAAATTTCTCTCCTAATCTTTAAAATTGAATGTTAAATTAACTCCTCAGTTGGCTTTGCTTGGATTGAGGATAGACAACTATCAACCAAACTGTCACACTTTAATTTTTTAAGAGTTATTTTCAGCAAGACTGGTTATAGCGCGACACTGGAAATCATCAATTGCCTAAAAAATATCTGATGTCTTGGAAGAAATAGACCTTTGTGCTACTTTTGAAAAAATGAGTGCAATTAAAAATGATACCTTCCTTAAATATAAAAAGGATTGGTTATACTGGTATGGTGTTACTTTAATTAGGTACTGTAGACTAAACTTTATGATTGCACATATTAACAAGTGTTTGATGGATTTAAAGAGGTGAGGCTATCCCTCTTTTTTCTTTAGTTTTTCCTTTGCTACTATAACTTTAGATGTTAATAGTCTGTCTATCGATCTATCTATCTAATGAAGAGTTTTCTATTTTAGTTTACGATTCACTGTTCTATGTAACTTTGATGTACCGGTATTAACATTCCCTTTAATTAATATTTTGGGTAACATTGATTAATAGAGATAAGATCATTATTGTGTGATTATGTAATATGTAATGTTACACTGTTGTTTTCCTCTGTACATTGGAGTGCCTACCCTTTAATATAATTCAGTTAAAAAGAAAGTAGATTTAACAGCGATGCAGGCATCCAGCTGCAGAAAAACCCCACTTGCAATCCAAACTAAGTGACTGAACTCCAGCTTTTACCAGAATCTGCCTGGACTTCATCTAATCACAAAGTGTAAATCAGAGTTACACTGACATCTCTACAGAAGGTGCAAAATGGAATTAAACTTGTTTCTCGTATTAGTTTTATTTGCAGATTGTTTTGTCTTTGTTAGGGAATCCTCTATCAGGAACGGAAACCTTGATAGTACACCCTCTTTTTTTTTTTTTTATTTGTTTTTTTCTGTTTTGTTACTATTTAGATAATGTACTGACTATGTTATGATTAGGAATGTGTTCTACTTGCTTACTACTGAGGCCTTTTCTTTAAAACCAAACAGGTCTAGAATGCTCACTTTCCAGCAAGTGGCATCTGCCACAGAGGACCTCATTTTATTGTTTAACCTCCTAGTGCCTAATAGCCAGTGAGTCCTTAGCTTCAGTAATGGCGGTGTCTCCGACAATCATCTCTGCCACCAATGTTCCTGGTGACTTGGGTAAAAGCGTTGTATTTAATTAGTGTTGGTATATAGGTTTAGAAGACATCGTGGACATTAATCTTAGGTATGAGCAGCATACGGGTAGGGCTAACTCCCCAGGGTGGAAATTGAAGTTCTGGCTACACTAAAGGTAGAACCACTTAACAATATTCGTACCCACTGGAAAATTCCCGATTCTTCCCAGTGACCCCATGAGATGGTGGTAATCTTGGTTTTAGTCAGACAAGAGACCTCACATAGAGTTTACCTATGTTGTGTTCAACAGATTAGGTACTGTAACCCTCACTTGGGGGAAGAAGTTGAGGACTACCCCAATGTAGTTCCCTATCTAAGCCCTATCTCTGGTACTGGACTACAGCTGTGAAATCCACAAAAGCAAAATGTAACCTTTTAAATACAATTTTAAAACTATTTCTGAAATATTCAACCATTCTGTCCAACATGTCATCAGAACAGTCTGTCATTTGGAAGCTCCCTACTAGCTAGCCGAGTTAGTAATAACCAGGAGGTTATTTCCTTATCAGTCCAACACACTAGTGAGTAAAATCCTCAAACTAGGGACAATGCTGGGATTGCAATGAGATGAGTGAATGGTTTCAGCACCAAACTCTTGTGGAAAATACTTGGTAAATAAAGAGAAGTCTGGAGCCTTTATTATAAATAAACTCCATGTATGCCCATTTTTCTTTTTTCTTCAAACACCAACAGATTACTATATGCTTTTATATTAATATAACATGGACTACTAAAATATAACAAAATGGATCCTTTGATCAGCTTTTTTTAATTTTTTTTAATTTATTTTTTTTTTTACATGTGATGATGTAACACGTGTATGCCAGAGGGTCATCTTCCAGGTCTGCAAAAAGTAAAGGGCGGCTCCCACTAACAGTCTTGAAGGGCTTTTGTTCTATAAGGGGTGGACAATCCTCTTAGGAGATGAGTGAGAGGAGAAGTTATGAGAAAAGGGAAGGTGCGGTGTAAAGAAGTTTTGAGTAGGTAGTCAGGAGACAATAAGCAGGAGTGTTTGTGATATAGAAGAAAAAGAAAGTAAGTGGTAAGATATAGATTGGTAGAATAAGCTTTCTTTTATTGTTTTGAAGGTGTGCTGTATAACCCAGATAACAGCGTATAAGACAGAGGACCATTTGTTACAGAACAAATACTCCCAAGTAAAACATACAACTCAGGTACTGGGGTTTTCTATTTGCTTATTATGCTGGTCGTTACAATATTATATGAATTAAATAATTTTGTTAAAACTCACTGATTACTGAGCCCACAATACCCCTTAAAGCCACAGCCAAGAAGCACTAAGAATACGATGCTGTTTTAACAACAGTCCAGCCTTCCTTCCACTCTGCATTTTCAGAAGCATTCTTACTGGTGGGTTATCAGGCTGAGGTAGAAGAGCAGCTAATGAACATCTGTCAAAAGCCTCTGCAGCCCATTAGGGACTTTGCATACGAATACCATGTGCTGTGCTTGAAATGGAATCCCAGTATTGTCAGAAAACAACATTGTTGGTGCTTGTAACCCATAACTGGCTGTGGTTTTAAGTGATATTGTGGGTTTGGTACTATCACAAGTGAAAATTAGTACCTTGATTGAGAAAGACTGCGCAGCTATGTGGGGGCATAAGCAAAAAAAATAAGGACTCTTCAGGCAGTAATTTGCCCTGTGGCCAGGGTCAATGAGAACTGATCTGCCGGGGCTGAGCTTACCACTGTGTGGACCCAGTTGCCCCATTAGTCATACTAGTAAAGGTGAAGGACATCACTGGGGATTCGATAGTAGACACCGGAGCACCCTTACCTTAATGAAGCACAGCTTATGTATAAAGATTTTAAAAAACCCACAAGCTGCCCAAGGTGGGTGGTACAATGAGGTGGTTCTTGGCAGATGGAAGGGCGTACGGTGAGAGTGGCAAAGTTTGCATTGCACAGTGTTTCCTGGGAGTTGGACATATATGTCTTGGAGGATGCCTACTTGAACATGCGGTTGCTGCTTGGTTTGGACTCCATCATTGAGGCACGCGTGATTTTGTGTCTGCAGACTGGGGATTACACACTGCCCGGATTAGAGGTGTTCAGGTTTGGAGTAAGATCTTGGGAAAAACTATGGTGGTCCAATATTTTTTTACTATCTGGTGCAACCAGTTATGGAGCTGGGTCCTATTGAAGCTAGCATAAGTACTCTGCCCTGGGCGGTACAGCCTCTGCTGAGAATATGGCCTATGGTTAGGACAGACAAACTGGGATGTACGGCAGTAGTTACTCATCACATACACCCTGTTGATGAGGTCTCTGTCCGGTTTAGGGCCTTACAGTGTGTCCCCGATGAAGAGAAGACTTATTAAAGAGTGGGTTGACCACAAGTTGGAATAAGGTATACTTGAACCTTCATCTTCGGCTTGGGCGGCTCCAGTGGTATTGGTCTGGAAATCAAATGGCACTTTTTGATTCTTTGTTGATTACAGGGGTCTGAATGCCAAAACCTATCATGACGTCTATTCTATCCCCTTGGTACATGAAATGTTGGAATCTTTGGGTGATGCAGCTGTTTTTAGCACTCTGAATCTTCAATCTGGCTATTGACAAGTGTGTATGGGAGAAGATAGTATAGAGAAGACCACCGTTTTGGCTGTGGAGGACTGGTTTCATTTAAGGTTAATGCTTTTTGGGCTTAAAAACGTGAACGCTTGGTGGCGCTATTGCCCTCTTTTTTTCCCAACAGACAGTACGCAGGACACAGGGTAAAATCACCCAGAAGTTGATTTTTAATTATTTTCTTAAATACAGTGCACCAAGCACCACACTCACCACAATTAATAAATCAATAATCACAAATACTAAATCCTTCTCTCCCCACAGCAGCTCTGTCACACTCCCTCCCTATTCCGGCTCAGCTTGCTGGGTTTTCCACAATCCTTTATATAGTCCTTGACCCAGAAGTGCTCCTGTTCTTCTGTCCATGTGATTCCATAGCACTTCTGGGTCAGACGAAGATTTGTGTTTTTCTTCAGCCTGGAAGTACTTCTCTTTCTCCGTCCTCGTGACTGAGGAGTACTTCTGGGCTGCTGAGAAAATAGAAATCCCCGCGTCTCCCTGCAGCATCCCACTGAACTCCATCCTCCATGGTGCCCTGTGGGAATCCTGGGCACCTCCACATTGCAGGGAGGACACCAGCTAGCGTCTTGGATGTGTCGACTGGGATAAGCTGCCGGCCGTCCATCACACCCTTGCTTGTAACAACATCTCCTGCACCTAATGACGTCTTCTGCCAGCTCATACAGGCTCAGCTGACTTTGAACATGAAGATGTGCTGTTTCTTACAGTCCCACCTCACTTTCCTGGGGCACGTGGCGTTAGCCAAAGGCATAAAAGTGGACCTGGACAAGATTGTTGATATTGTGGACTACCCTCCTCCTGCCAACATCAAAGCATTGCAACGCTTTTTGGGGATTGTAGGCTGGTTCCATAAATTCATCCCTAAATTAGCTGACACTGCCACCCCTTTACATCAGTTAACCGGGAAGGGAGTGCCATGGGAATGGACACCGAAATGTGAAGGTGCTTTTAAGAACCTCAAAAGGGCACTTTTGGAACTGCCTGTCCTAGCTCAACCTGATCTGCGCCTTTCCTTTCAGGTTCAAATGGATGCCAGTGACTTAGGGCTTGGGGCTGTGCTCATTTAAACCAAGGAGGAAGAAGAATGGGTGATTGCATACGCTTCCCATTCCCTACGTGGCCCAGAGCTTAATTATTCAGCCTCTGAAAAAGAATGTCTGCCGGTCATATGGGCTATTGAGAAGTGGGAACATTTTCTTGAGGGAGTTCTGTTTGAGTATATACTGACCACCGTGCCCTGGCATGAGCTTTTAACTGCCCCAAGACCTTATCCAGATTAACCCGGTGGATTTTACGTCTTCAGCAATTTACTTTTGGAGTGTTTTACCGGAAGGGTTGTGGAAATGTGGTACCAGATGTGCTTTCCTGGGTTCTGGAACCACCAGTAACTTTTGCTGTGGCCCTTGTATCAACTCAATGTGCAGACCTGCCTCTGGACCTTTAGGACATAATTTGAGTGCAGTCAGTCAGTCCTGTTTATAGGAAGGATGGAATAACACTGAGAAGCAACAGGGTCACATTACTTTTCAGAAACTTCAGGTTGTGTTAGATCGCTGCATTTCATCAAAATAGGGAGGACACAAATGTCAGCTGATTGTCCCTGAATCACATTTTCCTGAGTTCTTTCACTGTTTCCATGACAGCCCTTTTGGTGGTTATTTAGGTTGGCTGAAGATACTAAAAAGGATATTAGGGGTGGCCTGGTGGCCAACGGTTAGAAAGGATGTTTGAAAACACATAGACTTGTATTATCTATCAGCAGTACAAGAACCCACCTGGGAACCCACAAGAACCACAACAGTGAAAGATTCTGGAGAAGCTTGGGGGGGTCGATCTAATGGGACCACTCCCAGTCAGTAAAACAAAAAAAAACTTCTTTAATGGTGACAGTGGGCTATTTTACTAAATGGGTAGAGCTGTTTGCCTTGCATGACACTAAAACATCTCGCATTTGCTTTATCCTAAAAAGTGAAAATTTCACTCACTGGAGAGTTCCTAGATTTGTGATTACTGATAGTGGTCCACAATTCACAAGTTCAGAGATGGACAGCTATATGGAGGGTTGGGGTGTTCATCACAAGAAGACTACAGCCTACCATCCTTAAGTTAACCACTCAGAAAGAGTGAACCGCAATTTGAAAACCATGCTTGCCTCCTATGTTGGGAACTGTCATTAAGACGTCATTAATTACTACGCTTGACCCTGAACTATACCATATTAGCAAATACAATAACAATTACAAGCATTAGAACTTCTGATAAAACAAATTAGGGAATGTGTGGTGAAGTCCTAGGCCAAACAGGCAAGGCACTATAATAAATGGAGAAAAGTAGTTCTCTATTCAGTGGGTGACCAGGTTTGGTTGAAGGTGCACCCCTCTGTAAGGCATCAACCACATTTGCTGCAAAGCTGGCTCCAAAATGGTATGGTCTAGCTACAGTACTTAGCAAATTAGGTCCTGTTAATTACCACGTCCAATGGGCAACTGACACAGGGGCAAAAATGGATACAGTGCATGTAATCAACATTAAGCCCAATTTTGGCTCTTCACTTGGTCGGGGGTGGGGAGTATGTAGCGGGTCCCACATGTGCTAATGTCCCTGTGTTAGTGTGCATTTCCTTTAGGAGTACAGTACCTCAGGAAATGGGTTGCTGAGGGTTTACCAAAAATGGGGAACTACACCTTTAAGGGTAAGATATTGTGTGGACAGAACGGTTAGGCTAAAGACGATTTAACCTGGAAGGGAACAGAGAGACATCGAGTGGTGAAGTGAGGAGTAGTGTGCTGAGAATCCACTTGAGAGCCTCCTGCTGGAAGGTTTTTTTTACACTTTTTTTACAGTGTTTGCAAGGGAGGCACATCTCTGAAGACAAACTTTTTTTTTTTTTTTTTGTAATTTCACTGGAGAGAATTGACCGTTGGACCTGTAGGACAGAATATTTATATTATTGGCATCGGTTCCGGGTGTACTCCATCGGGCTTTCGACATTTCACTGTCTTTTTGAACAATACAATAAAATAAATTTTGTCTTTAATTTTTGTTCTGTACTTGTTGTTTGGGGAAGTATGTTTAAACTGCTTTGTCTGTTAACATGTAAATAATTTTTTTTTTCTTTCATTGCTTTAATGCTTTTTTATTATATGCTGATCTGGGGCATGTGGTAATTGGGTCAAATAGGACAAGCATCGGTCATATAACCCTGAAAGATTTCTCTAAAGTACTGCTATTACTCTAGTGGTATTCTGATTGTTCGGCAGCGCTGGGCTTAGCTGTTCTCAAGTGGCAGTGGTACAATATTATGTTTTATTAATATGGTTATGTTTTATTAATAAATGACTATTTGATAAACTAATCTCCTTCATATCATTTTTAAAGTAGCTATTCTGTTATCCGTGTTATCTCTTATCCGTCGCGGCCTTGGTCCCTGACAGATAATCAAGGTTTTACTGTACTTGAATGTATTTGATGTATTTGTATTTTATGTGACTCATAACATTTATGTATAATACTAGCAAAATACCCGCGCTTCGCAGAGGAGAAGTAGTGTGTTAAAGAAGCAATGAAAAAGAAAAGGAAACATTTTGAAAATAACGTAACATGATTGTCAATGTAATTGTTTTGTCACTGTTGTGAGTGATGAGTGTTGCTGTCATATATATATATATATATATATATATATATATATATATATATACACACACACACACACATAAACATATATATATACATATCTATACATATACACATATATAAACATATATATACATATACATACATATCTACATATATACACACACAGCTATTTCGTATCAGTGCAATACGCTGCTTGTTAAAACGGATAACTCCGCTCTACGTGCAAGTCTGCGTGGATATTATGAACTATCGATTTGTTCAAGTTCTATTTAAATTTTAAATAGAAGGAATTTTTATTTAGTCGACAGAAATATCTTTGGTAGGAATGGTAAAACAGACAGGAATATTATTCCTGAATAAATCAACTCAAACCTTAAACAACTTATAATATTTTTCTGCATAAAAATATATCCTGTCTAAATTATACAAGTTAGAAATAAAGTAAACGTTAAAAGAACAAACATTCAAATTTCTTTACTCTTATGTAATTTTATTTAAAAAATAAACTTAGATTTTAAATATCCCAAAAGATTTTGCTCTCCATAAAAATATATCCTGTCAAAATTATACAAATTCAAATATGAACATGCTGCATAACAAAACCTGGAAATATAAATAAAATGTGTTCCTTTCAGCAATAACAAATCAAATCATTCAGTTGTCTTTGCTCATATGTCATTTTAGAGCTGGACGCCTGGCATCTTTTTGGCAACAAGTTCGTTTATGTTTGGTGTGAGGTTCTGTGTTGTGGAGATTCTCAGGATGGATTGCAGGTGCTCATCAGTGAGGCGACTCCTGTGTGCTGTTTTGTTAGTCTTTATCACTGAGAAGAGCTTCTCACACAGATATGTGCTACCAAACATGCACAAGGTTCGAGCCGCATGTAGACGGACTTTTTGTTCTTCAAAGTCACCAAAGCGCCGTGCAAACTCAGTGCGCTCAGTTTATCAGCAAAGTGCGATTTGGGAACACCGTAGTGACGACTTGGTTTAACATTACTTGGCAACAGGGAAAGTGGGGCAAGTGCACTGGTGCATTTGTGTCTCCCATAAAAGCAGCTTCACTTGAAATCACTTTGTGATTGTGCACGGGTAAAACGTCCGCTGAAGTGTCAGATTCTTATTTAATTCTTCTGCTTTCTGTATCTTCTGCATTGCATTCAGGTCTTTCAGGTTACCCTGATGTTTTGTCTCATAGTGCCGTCTTAGATTAAATTCTGTAATTACAGCCACATTAGCTCCACAAATGAGACACACGGGTTCAGTAAACATATACTCAGCCTCCCATCGGTTTTAAAGGCTCTATTTTCAGAATCAACTTTTCTCTTCAGCATCGTGTGAGCTAGCTTCGCAATAACTTGCAGCATCATAAGCTAGACTTGATTAACGCGTAAGTGTTGGCAAGGCAGCTGAAGCGCTGCATTATGGGATCTGTAGTTTATTGTGTTACCAGCGCTTCATATACCCGGCCATTAATAACAATAATACAGTATATAAAATGATCTCGGGCGGATATAATTACGCTGGGCGGATGTGGCCCGCGCCCTTGAGTTTGACACATATGGACTAAATAGAACTTGAAAAGATATATTTTTCAAATGTGATCGCAATTCAGATAGAGTTGACGCGACTACAGCCTGCATGCCTCAATAAGTCATCCTCCTCGCTCTTACTTTTTACCGCTCATCTAATGAATACACTGAGTATGGCTTTACCAAAACAATCATTGATGGCTAATAAAGTATCCATTATTCGAGTATGTAGATCGGGATATATATATACATATATATATACCCGCGATCGCAGCATAGAAGTAGTGTGTTAAAAAGCTAGAAAAGAAAAGGGAACATTTTAAAAATAACGTAACATGACTGTCAATATACAGTATTTGTTTTGTGAGTGTTGCTGTCATCAAGGATTTGATTATCATTATTTCTTTCAATCAGGTTCGTATTTGTAGGATGTGTTGTGTTCAAGTTACATTCCGTGTTTGTCAATCGCTGTAAAGATGACAGGTTTCATTCATCGATTCGTTTCTTACTGCATCAATAAACAGCTCGTCTTCTTCTTTATCTGAGACCTGACACACTGCATGCACGGGTTTTTTACACTGTCTTCCTTTAGCGGGACATTGACTTTTTCCACCGTGTGCTTTGTTTCCGCAGTAGCTGGATTTATGAATATGCTTGTATGTATCAGACGCTTCATATTTTTTTGCTGCCTTTTCAATTGTGTAATTCGGTTTTTGTTCAGCGCTCTTTGGAACTGTTGCTTTTATCTGTGCACTGCGCCAGTTCACGTGAGCCTCGGTGTACATGCATCGAAGGTTCCCAGCTGTGCTGGTGCCATCTCGTGCTATGTCCATAGCTGTATTTAATGTTACCTTAGTCCTGGCACTTAAAACTTTCTCTCACAGTTTCGCTGAGTTTGTGCCAAACACCACCCTGACCATCTCATCTTCCTCTGCATAAGCACAGTCCTTAACCCGTGAATATTTAGTGGGAGTTTGCTATTGGATTGCCGCTGACGGACGGCCTTATATGGGCAGGCACTAAATTACAAACGCCAGCGCAGCCTGTCTATGAACTTAATTTAAAGTGTAGGTTTACATCGTGCTTTGTTTCAGTAGCAGAACTCATGAATATGGTTGTATATGTCACTCGCTCGCTTCTTATTGTTTCGCTGCCTTCTCAATTATATAATGCATGTTTTCTTCAGCGCTTTTTGGAGATCTTCCTGGTTTTCTATGTACTGCGTGATTACGTGGGAGGCGTGATGATGTCACACGAAACTCCGCCCCCACGGCGTTCAGGCTCATCTCCATTACAGTAAATGGAGAAAACAGCTTCCAGTTATGACCATTACGCGTAGAATTTCGAAATGAAACCTGCCCAACTTTTGTAAGGAAGCTGTAAGGAATGAACCTGCCAAATTTCAGCCTTCCACCCACACGGGAAGTTGGATAATTAGTGATGAGTCAGTGAGTGAGTGAGTGAGTGAGTGAGTGAGTGCTTTGCCTTTTATTAGTATAGATTTAAAAAATTAAGACAAATTATCCTAGAAGTTAAAATTTGTGGAATTTACTGGAATTATGTTTTCTTTCATTCTGATTCAGTTACAATTCTTTTCTTCTTAGGCTGTGTGCAATGTCAATTCCACTTCACATTCCAGAAAGTGAATTGGAATTGACCATGTATTCCCAATTCAATTCATGAATGGTCCGAACTCTGGTGCATTGCCATTTATTAGAGTTTGATATTAGGTTTTACTGTACATTTACCATAAATATATGTGTGTTGATATGTATGCTCATTGTAGCTGCGTTTTCCCAAAATTACCAAAATTCAGCAACTTCAACTCAAAAAGTGGGATTCAACAAAAGCCTGATGCGCAGAAATGATTCCACAGACAAAATATCTTAGTTTTTGAAAGATTAGTTAAGTTTTAAAGTAAAACAGTTCACACACACAAAAAAAATTAAAATAGCAAAAAAGGATAAAATTAATGTTAAGAAAATTTCAGTTCTAAGCTAAAACTTGTTACATCTCAAATCGTTACTGTTTACATTTCTGAACCATTTCAAAACAGTCAGAAAACTGTATGCTTATCTCATTTCTAAGTTTAAAATGAGTCTTTTAAGTCCCTATGTACTGGGACCTGTTCTAAACAGCAACTGAGCTTATTATCACACTTTCTCAGTTATAATAAGAAGGTTCTATCTCTTGTTAACTTGTAAGGGGAAAAGACTATACCATAAGTTATGACTATGAAATAAATTTATGTTCTATTCAAATTAAGCAAACATTAACATGAAATTAACTAAAAACTTCAACTTTCTAAGATTGGCTCTTACACTCATTTTATATAATGTTGATGTTTTACAGTTTAATGTGTTCAAAATTGCTTACGTCCTTGGACCCTTTCTTCAGTTAAGCGCACTTTAAAAAGCAAATTGAATTTAAATTTCTGTGATTAATAAAAAAAAAGCCTGATTCTAGATAAATATGTTTATTTTTTAGAACTGCACTATGATGGCTTGGTAATGCGTTTTGATTACGTATGGCTACGGGATCACTGTCGTTCTGCATCATGCTACAACAGAAAAACAAATCAACGAAGCCTGGACACTACAAAAATTAATCTGAATATCAGACCTTCAGACATACGAATGGATAATGAAACTCTGTTCATTACCTGTAAGTGAAACCAAGAATCTATCTAATATTATTTCTATTTTTGCAGAATATTTTTGTTAAATCTTGTTAAACTGTATTGCTGGAAATTTTAGAATTTAAGTGACATTTTTTGTTACAGATAATTGAAAACTATTTGAATGTTTTTATAACTAGAAAAAACATTTATCTGTTGAACCAACTAAATTACATTTGTAGGCAAATCTTGGATGCATTTTAGCTTAAAAGTTAATGTGATGGGGGGTCATTTACTTTGATTAGTGTTCTGTCCCACATTCCTCTACCTTTGAGCCAACGTCTAACACCCATGTAAATTATGATATGTAACAGGAGAGAAACTTGCATTTTTAGCTATAAGAACATAATAAAAATATTAATACAATTGTGAAAAATGTTATGAACCCTTTGTTGTTTTCTGTATTCTTGCATGACTAACTACCATAATCTGAGGTTATTTTCATTTTTATCTAGGTTATCACATTAATAATAATAAGAAATAAAAACAACATCCTACTTTTGTATGTCTTTATTGCACATTCATATTATTTAAATGTTCAAGGTCACAGATGGAAATAGTGTGTGTGGCCTTTGATTTAGTAATATCACAGAACCTTTTTAACAGGAGTAATATCAACCAAAACCTTAATGTAGTTGCTGATCAGATCTCAACAGCATTTAAGGTAAGTCACAGGAAATAAACTTATCCATGTATTTCTTTAAGTGATGTTTTTTACTCGGTTGGTAAATTTAGTATGTCTGGCAACTCTGTATTACTCAGATACAACCTATGCCAGTTCTCGTCTCTGGAGGGTGCTGCTGAGCCAAACTCAGAAGTTGCCGGTGATGCAAACATAAGTAAAAAGAAAAATAAGTTCCTTTATGCAAGAATTTTACAGAGTCAGTAATTAAGTATTTTTGGTAACTCTGCATCAGTTAGATACTACATACAGTATGTTCTATGTGCTTATTTAATACTCCCATTTGTGTATTATTCACATTGCATCTTGCATCATGTAGCCAATGTATGTACTCACATAGAGCAAATTCTGTACAAGCAGATACATTATATATGTGAGGGCACTGAAGTGAAGATCAGCACGAAAAAGTTAATTTAAAAAACATCCGCTTGGCTACTGCCAGCTGTGAGCACAGTTCATAACATTAATCAGTAGTCATTTATAATCACACCTCAATGTTTTACTCATCCTTAATGCCCTGAGTATGGCTGTACATTTTACATACATGTGATATTCGATCTCTTTTCTCTATATAAAACTGACACAGTCTATTTATACTTCTGAGATGTCTTGTATGAATGCTTCTTATCTTGCAACAACATTTTTGTAGAGTTGAAGTTAAGACACTGGCGTGCTTGTTTTTATTATGTGGAAATTCTGTTTGAGCCGCTGCCATTTTGAACTACTGTATGCCTACATTTAGAGGTCATTGTCATGATAGATGTTCCGTGACTTTAACATTAGATCACAGACATACCCCATTGTACTGTTGCATAGTTTCCTGATACATCTTAGAATTTAATGTTCTCTGTTAATGTAGGAAATCTTAGAAATTTAGGAATGAAGTAAAATCTAAATCAATTAATTTCCAAAGGATAAAAAACATAATTAGAGCAAGAATTAAAATTAGATCTACCTCCAAGAGTACCTGTATTAGTAAGTTAACTTGAATTAAAACATAGTTTAACACCAGCTGAAAAACATCTTTGCAGATTACAATTCTGTTCGCTAAACATGCATACTCTTGGGAGACAGAGATAATTTGGTAGATGATATTGACTACAAAATCTAATTTGTGTGTTCTTACTGAAGCCTGGTTTAGTAAAACTGACGCCATTCCTTTAGCTGAGGCATGATCAAATGGTTATACATTGTTTCATAAATCAAGAGAGCCTGGCTTGGGAGGTGACCTTGGGATAATTCTCTGTGATGAACTGCAAACCGCTTCTAAAGAATTAAGCAAATTTACTCTTTTTGAGGCATTCGGATATTAAAGAAGATTCTAGTGCAATACTCATTGTTTATAACTAAATATGGCAGATGTTTTATTTGATTTAGCTCTAAATTATGATCATTTAGTTTGGATGGGAGATTTTTCCACAAAGACGTAGAAACTAACCCTTTCAGCAGACATTTAACTCATCTGTTAAATACCAGAATGTATTTGTCTGATTGTCAATGGGCAACTCATTGTCGTAATCACACATTCAATTTAATTATTACTTACAGTAATACTCCATTAAATAGTTATTTCTTATTGCTACTTAATAATGCTTGAATTTTTTTTGCCCTTACCAATATTATTACAGATTAATGTAAGGACAGTACAACATCTGGACAGTAATTCTGCATCAGAATTGGTAGATATTTTGAGAAAGTCAAACATAATCATGGAAAATAATTTGTATCACCTCATATCTAATTACATCACTTAGAAAGAGGCATTGGATTACAGTAGTTCCCTTTAAAACACAAGTGATTAAAACACATTGAAACTCACCATGTGTAAACAGAGTACTTGATCTGTTAAATTAGAGAGCTGAAAACTGAAGTATAGATGGAGAGCAACAAAGCTAATGGTTAGACGGTGATAAAAGTATAAAAAGAAGTGCTTTCTTTATGGTCCCTCTGACTAATATTCTAGATTAATAGATGAGAACAGAAATTATCCTTGTGTACTATTTAGTGTAGTTGCTTATCTGACAAATTGGAATTCTGAACTTTAATACAAAACACGTATAGACATTAGTAGTGCAAATTTCATGGACTTCTTTAATTTAAAATTGACAAGATAATATCCCAGATTTTAGTGTCACCTCACAAACTAATTAGTCCAGTGTCAAATCCTACCTCTTTTTAAGATGACCACTTTAGCAATTTTAACTTGAAATGGAAGTTGTAAATATAATTTCTAAAATCTAATCTGCTATCTAGCCCCAACAAAACTAGAGAAAAGCTCAATGACTGTTCCAGTTGGAACCCATTCTTGGCATTATCAATAGTTCATTACTAACTGGCATAGTTTCTTATTCACTAGAAGTGTCAGTTATCAGACTGTTGCTGAAAAAATCTGAAATATTCATAAATTTAATGATTATAGATCTATTTCACAATTGAACTTTCATCTAAACGTTTAAACAGAATGGTAAGTTATAATTTCAATTTCTAAAATGAAACCTATGACCTGTTCTTAAGATCTTGTACCATTAAAACTACTGAAAATCTTAATTCACTCTTCTGGCAGTGCTCATTCTTAACATTATCATTATAATTATGTTTTTAACTGGCACAATTACTGATTTACTAAAACTGACAGTTATATTTCTGTTAAGGAAAAAACAACACTGAAATATTCTTAACAATTATAGTCTTAATGAAGATATACCCTTTCTTTCTAAAACACGTGAAAAAATGATTACCACACAGCTTTAGTCTCCCCTTACAAATCACAATTTATTTGAGAAATTGCAGTCTGGCTTCCACACCAGTACAGAAATAGCACTATTATTCATTTATTCATTTTCTAAACTCACGTCATCCTGAAAAGGGTTGTGGGGAAGCTGACGCTTGTCCCACCAATCCTATGGCATGAGGCAGGAACAATCCTTGACACCATTCCCTTGTTGTAAATAACATTACACTCAGTGAAGAGCACAATACAAAAATTAACATAATTGAATTCAAAATAAACTAAATCCATGTACTCATCTTGTGACTGTACTTATTTGGTAGATCATGTTTTCCTAAACTCATGGCTCCTTTTAAAGTTGTGTTCAACTTTTAGCTCCTGAGTAATAATACATTTCCATCTTATAAACAAAGTGAAAGTTATTTTTCTAATTTTTTAGGGCCAGATCAACATGTGACACAGTACCGCTTATCGTGGTTGGTGGAAAACAGTTATGAAGGTCAGAAGCAGAATGCAGTCCAACCTCGTATTCTTTGGAACTCAGAAACTTACAGGAATGCCAAACTTCCAGCTGTTAAACGAAAAGACTTCATGGAATGTGATGAAGAACTTAAAACATTCTTGAAAAATTTTTTGCTTTATGGTATAGCATTTGTTGAAGATGTTCCACCAACAATAGATGCCACTGAAACTGTTGCTCAAAGGATCAGTCTTATCAGGTGAGTATTTTAACTGATGTTGCAGTGCTCCTAGTTATTTTATAATTGAATTTATTGGTTGTCATATTCAGTTCTCAGGAAGGTCATCCTTAGTCCACTTTTAAAAAATAAGAGAATAACCAAGTGCATATTTTCAATTACATTGTTATTGTATTGGTTTTTGACTTCTATTGTACCATCCGCTAATGGTGCAAGATCTTGTTTGCAACTTTGAATTTAATAAATACTTTTGGTATCTAACAAAGTGTACCATTTAGATCTTTCCAGTATCACATTTTGAAACTTACGTTTGATTTATGAATTGGGCCTTTAGTCAGGTGCAGTGCTGTTTTTGCCATGAAAATTCTGGTGCAGCCATAACAGAATTTTCCTATATGTGTGCAGACTTCTGTAATGTTTACATGAGCATACCTGACTAATAGTGTCTCCCTCTTTTACCAAAGACTATCAAGTCATGGAAATTCACACATTTTTCACTCGTGTGATCTTGGTTAAGAGTCTGCTATATAATAAGCAGTCTTTTTGTCTAAAGGCAGAGTTATTCTGCTGTTTTCACACTCTACATCATTTCCCATGTATCATTCAAAACTTGTTTGCACTTTTGGCTAGTTTTTGTAGTAAATATATAGCTAACACCTTCCACCTTCAATTTCCAGACCTTTAGCTTTGGTACATACGTCCTGTTAGTTTTCTTCATGCATCTGAATAAAAAGATAATTGGCCAAATATTCCTTACAATAGTTGGTCAATTGTAACAGTGAAAGTTAAAGAAAGTTAAACTGAAAGTCCAACACAGTCACAGTCCTAGATACCTCAGCCAATTGGCCACCAGACCCCACTTGGGTATTCTGTAGTCCATCCATCCATTATCCAACCTGCTATATCCTAATTACAGGATCATGGGGGTCTGCTGGAGCCGATCCCAGCCAACACAGGGCGCAAGGCAGGAAACAAACCCCAGGCAGGCCGCCAGTCTACCTCAGGTATTCTGTAGTACAAAGTATAAAATGTGAAATTTCTAAACCAGTTTCTGGGCCATTTAATCTGAAAACAGGATCTTTACATCCTTTGACTGCAATGCTCTTTGATTCAATTGCACTAAGTTCCACAACAGGACACAGATAAGAGAAACAGTAAAGAGCAAGGTTAGTAAAAGTTCATACATAAATATTGTATTAATGATATTAAAATTTCAAGTTTATTCATCACACACACACTGAGCAATGTGCAGTGAAATGAAAAGCTAGCCTACTTCAAGCCTACTTCAAGACAAAAGCAAACATGCAATAGAATACATAATAAAATTAAGAAAAATAATTAACTAAATAAAATTAACTAAATTAAGTTAAAATAGATTAAATTTAACTTAAAATCTGAAACAGTAAAAAGTATAAAGTGACAGTGACGTAAGTTAAAGTGAGTGTGCAGTGAGTTTTATGTTTGAATGTTTGTTGGCATGTCAAAGTTCAGGATTCTGATGGCTTGAGGGTAAAACCTCCTTTTGAGTCTCTCAGTCCTTGCTGTTAACCTGCACAGCCACTTCCCTGAGTTGTGCAGACAGGACAGTCTTTTACTAGGGTGGGTAGAGTCCATAATTATTTTAATTGCCCTGGTCCTACAGCACTTAGTGTAGATACCCTGCAGAGAGGGCAGTGCTGACCTTAAGATGTGTCCTGCTGAACGCACCATTCCCAAACTATGATGTGCAGCTCAATGTTGGGATGCTCTCTATGGCGCTGGTGTAAAAAGTTTTCAAAATTGATGGGGAGACCTTGAATTTCCTCAGCTTTCTCAGGTGATAAAGGTTCTATTTATGCCTTTGTGACCTGGAATTGTGTGTGCAGGGTCCATGTCAGGTCCTCAGTGATGTGCACACCCAGGTACCAGAAGCTGCTCACCCTCTCGACAGGAAGTCCATTTATTCTGATTGGCCTATAGATATACTGCTGCTTCTGCCTGAAGTCCACCACTAGCACCTTGGTTCTGCTGACATTCCGTGAAAGGTTATGAGCCTAGCACCATACTGCCTGGTTCTCTACCTCATCCAGATAGGCCTCCTCGTCATTGTAGGAAATGAGGTCTAAGACCACTATGTCATCAGTAAATTTAACAGTGATGTTGGAGTTGTACTTGGCCACACAATCGTGTGTAAAGGGAGTACAGTAGCGAACTGTGTTCATAGCCCTGTGGAACTCCTATGTTGACAATGATAGTTTTGGAAAAAGTTACCTGCTGTCACCACCTGAGGCCTGCCTGTTAAGAAATCTAGCACCCAGTCACAGAGGGGAATGTTCAGTCCCAGGTCTTTAAGCATTTTGGCCAATGTGGGAGACAATGATGTTAAAGGCCAAGCTGTACTCTATAAACAACAATCTTACATAATTCCCTTTGTTGCTGTCAATGTGGGACAAAGAAGTGCCAGACAGCATCATTTTTAGACCTGTTTCCATGGTTTGCAAAATGGAGTGGATCAAACTTCCTTGGAAGGAAGGAGCCAATGGAGACTTTAATAATCCTCTTGAAGCACTTCATGACGAGATACATGAGTACTACAGGGTGGTAATCAGTAAGGCAGGTGGGTTTGTTGTTCTTCTGTATGGATACAATAACAGAGTTTTTAAAAAATGGGTTGGAACCACAGCCTGTGCTAAAGAGTTTTATTGAGAATAAAAACTCTCAACACTCCAGCTAGCTGATCGTCGCATGATTTAAGTATGTGCTTGGAGATTCCATCTGGAACTTGTGCTTTCCAGTGGTGCACTTGCCACAGAGCATGAAGAACATTTGCTCTGAATCAGAGATCGCAGCTCTACTGCTCTGAGCGGGGCTAATGTTAGCTCTATCATCCTCGCTATCCTACAAGTTAGCACTAGCTCCATTAGTGTTAAACCACACTTCCAAAGCTTTCAAGTCATTAGACAGCAAAGAGTCAACACACAGTGGGTTTACTTCTAAAGTTCGTAATGGTTTGTAATCCCTGCCACATTTGTCTGCTGTCCCCTAGATGACAGTAGACTTCACTTTTTCCTTGTACCACTTCTTTGCTTTCTTTTTTACAACTCTCCTTAGACGAGAGTAGCAGGCTGTCTTGTACTCACTGTAGTCTCCAGTCCACAATCCTGCATTGTAAGCTGCAATGTCTACATTCACTGCATCCTGGATTTTTTTTGTCCACCCACTGCTTCTGACTGGGGAAACACCAGATTGATTTTGTTGGAATGACGGACTCCTCTAGCATAGCAACAAAGCTGACAGCTATACTATTGTACAAATGACTAACAAACAGACATGCAATATGCATAACTAATTATCAGCCGTTGTCAAGGTTTACTAGACTAAAGTAGTGAGTCTTCAACCTCGATTTAAAAGCTGAGACTGAAGGGAAATCTCTAATACATCCAGACAAATTGTTCCATAAATTGTGGGCCTTGTAACTAAAAGCTCAACCTCCTACTATTATCTTAATCCTTAAAATGTTTAGCTCCTGGACCACCAGCCAGTCATTCATACATCGGTGATTCATGGTCCTCTATACTTCATGTGGTACCCCCACACTCATTGTCCGTGTGTTAGTGCTACACTGGACTCAGTTTTTTATTGGAAAAACTGCTTGTTGTTCATGTGTTGGTGCTTTGCGTCGATGAAAATTCAAAGGGGAATTGAAAACGTTGTTCATAATTGTTAAGTACTAACCCATGTGTTTACATTCATTCATCCGTACAAAACATTAAAGGGAACCTTGTGAGTGGGAGGAGCTGAGAGGCACGAGCAATAGTAATGTTCTTTCATGCAGTGCGTACACGTGGGCTATTTGTCCTGAACTGTGAGAATGTAAGAACATTTTAGTCAAACTTATAAAGAATTTCAAAAATATCAAAAAAGGTTAAAAAGAAATTAATTTTTTTGCCAAGTGAATGTCAGTGTTGCAATAAATACAAGTCTTTTTACGCTTGATGTACAACATCCTAATATTGATATGCTGAGGGAAAGGGTTTGGGTCATCCATGTTCTCCTTTTGGCCTATCTCGTAGTCTATGTTTCTGTGATGTGTTGTACAGTGCTAAACAAGCCATCACAATACAGCAAACTTTTATGGGTCTGTATAGCAATGTGCTGACCTATGAGTCCAAACACTGACATCTACCTTTTAATTTTTTTTTAGCAGGCACCTTTATCCTAGGCGACTTACAAAGCAAGTTTTATGTATATTTAATAATTTGTAATGTGTATATTGGTTCTATCACCTTTCATTATATCTCCCCTCTTGTGGTGTATCCACTATCACTTGAAAGAAAGATTATATAATTTATTGGTAATCCACTATACTTAATTGCAGTCCTGTCAATTAGGCTTACTTACCAAGAAGCCAACTCACACATACCATTAACTGGGCTGCCTCCCACACTGCTGTATGATAAAATAAAGGAATCATGGGTTGGGATGGGCCATGGATGGCCAGGATTCGGGGCGTGTTCGTAGGGCAGTTTTATACACAATTTACATTACATTTCTATTATTATTAAGTTATAATATCATAATAGAAATTATACAACTTACCATAATGCAAAATCAGTGGGAGCCCTGAGTTTATTTTCCTGCAACCAGACGATCCCATCTGGGGACAATGGAAGACAGTGTGTTGCTTATGTTCAGTCTACTCCATAATCTCGTTTTGGTTGCTGTCACTGCAGAAAACGCTGCCTCACAAAGACAGGATGTTGGAAATGGAAGCAGACTTTTTAGTGCTTTTGTGACAACCTCAGGATATTCCGCCTTGACTTTAATCCAAAACATATGGAGATTTGAAGTTGTCTCAAACGTACTGTTAAGGCCACTATCATTTGCAACCTCAAGCAGTTGATCCTCTTCAAGCACACACAAAGTTGATTCACCTGGCTTATTCACAAATGGGTCACGGATCCATTCCTTCCCATTTCGGGGGTCTTTTGTGGTTGGGAAAAATGCCCAAACTCTTTTGAAAGCTGAAATAGGTGATAATACACCAGCTGGGAGAAAGAAGGCCCTGGCTTGGTATCTTTAACAACCACTGCTAACATTTGAAACATATCAAAAATCCCAATGTTCACTCGTCGGCCCCATAAATCAAGTTTGGCTTTGAATGCAGCCACTTTCTCTGCCAACTTGAACAAAAGGTATCTTCTGCCTCTGCCCCACAAGCTGCTGTTCCACCGCTGCCTCAGATTTTCCTCCTCAGGCTCCTCCAGGCTGGCTGGATACTGAGTCTCTAGAGTGGGTAAAGGTGGGGTGCACAATAGTGCCTGTATGCCTGTTTTGCAAATACAGGTAAAATTCCATTACAACGAACTACCAGGGACCTAAAAATATTTTATTGTAATGAGATTCTGTATTTGTCATTATAGTGCTTTCTTTCACGTCTGTGGAACATTGTTTGTCCGTTGCCGGTGCAGGGCAACAGCAGGCTTACAGTGCTGCAGGGAAATGCCACAGAAGCAAATCCTAAAAGATTGTGGGCGCACTATAATTCCCTGTCTTACACCCCAAATCATGATGCTGAGTCTCAGTACTTTAGCAAAACCAGCTTTATTCAGCTTGAAACAGGTACAGCACAGGTATTTATTGTAGCAGGATCTGGTAATGTCCTATATACACAGACACAGCAGTCAGATAGGGTTGTTACAAGGTTAGTGGCCAAGTAAACCTGTTACCTGCATTTACAATGTTCCTTGCATCACCCATCGAGATCTTTTCTCTTTATTTTGGCAGAGAGACGCAGCAGAGCTGTGAGCTTGCTGTTGCCCCAGCAACATATAAACAGTCTTCCACAGACGCGGTGATCGCACTTCGGGACGCTCTTCTCTTGTGGTCCAGTTGGAGGAGGTCCCAAGAGAGTTTAGAAACCTCAAATTTTCTTGAATGAGTACCGCATTAATAGGAATGTTTCTTGAATGAGCATCACTGAACCACATAAAAACGGCTTTTTAGGCATCTTCAAATGCAGCAGTTCACATACGTTTGCAACCCAAGATTTTTCTTCTTTTTTTTTGCATATAACAAAGACATATCCATTGCATTTGTCATTCCAACAAATTGCATATCACAAACATTAACACTGTTATCGTTTTTTCTTGTCTGCCGTTTCTATAGGAGGGTGACAATGAGTTAAATTGCAGTGGATGTTTTTCAAATGTTGACGAGCAATAAGCAAAAGGTATCACTGAAAGCCACCGAAAACAAAAACAGCAAAAAAAAAAAAAAAACAAGGAAAGTTCGAAGAAAGAACATTTTTTTTTTTGCAGTGTTTCTGTTTAGGAATCATTGTACAGAACTAACTGCTCTGTGGATGATTCATTCAGGCATTTTTAGGTCAGTTTGTTGTAATGAAAGTATCTGCTGAATGTACTTCGTAGTAATGACATTTCCATAGACTCGTGTCATATGGGGAAACCGTCGGGACAAAAAAAAAATACTTTGTTGTAATACTCTCTCAGCTCAGTCTCTCTCCTCTTTCTGCATTTCTGCACCACTGCAAAGCCCACCCGCCTAGCGTTCTGAAAATGTCCTCAATAAAGGGGGCAGCCATTTTGCTGTAGCCCTTCACTGAGTGAGTCTCCGTTGCCGGAAGTTCTCTCGGGCCATGGACCCGGGGGTTGGAGACCCCTGGTATAACACACAGCATATCCTTTTTATAGTTACTTAGGCTACACTCTAAAGTTAATAACATTAAGGGTATGCTTTAGGTTTTGTTGTCAACATTGAAGACATCTGTATTGAGAGAACATTGTCAGTTAACATTGTTTAAAAACATTTGACGCTGAGATTCAAGAGTTTTATTAATCACACTCACAGAGTTGTGCAGGTATACCATGCAGTGAAATGAAACGGACTACTCCATAATTGTGTTAAACAAAAGCAAACACACAATAGAATAATAATAAAATCAAGAAAAGATAATAAACTAAAATTAATTAAAATTAACTAAAATAAGTCAGATTCATTTAGTTTAAACTAGATTATAGTTAAGTTCAAATCTGAAATCAGAAATAGCAGAAAGTATAAAGTTCCTCAATTTAAATGCTTATTCTAAAATGTTATTGATTAGATCCTGCCAGGTTTTGAAAAAGTTTTATACAGGTAAATTTCAAATAATATATAACATCAGTTACCTACTGACTTAAAATTGGAGAGTTATGATTCTTCCAGTTGAGCAAGATAAGTCTACGTGTCAATAATGTAGTAAACTTTAAGCCCATCTGGAAGTACACCAAACACAGCTGTTAATGGGTTTTGTACAGTTTTGTACAGATCCTCTAAGTGCGAATTAGATTTTTCCAGTTTCAAATAGTATATAACATCAGTTACCAATTGATTTAGAATAGGTGAATTAGGATTTTTCCAATTGAGCAAGATAAGTCTACATGCCAATAATGTAGTAAAGGCAATTACAGTTTGTTTGTCCTTCTCCACTTTAAGCCCATCTGGAAGTACACCAAACACAGCTGTTAGTGGATTAGGAGGGGCTGTGACATCTAAGCTGTCTGAAAGGCATTTAAAGGTTTTGGTCCAAAACGATGTTAATTTGGTGCAGGCCCAAAACATGTGACCCAGCTAGGCCAGAGCTTGATTGCAACGTTCACAGGTTGGATCTTGCCCTGGAAACATTTTGGACAATTTTAAACAAGAGAGATGCGCACTGTATATAATTTTAAGTTGAATGATTCTATGCTTTGCACAAATGGAGTGTGAGTGAATTCTGTGCATTGCTACTTTCCACTCTTAAATATTTTCCAGGCATTAAAAACTGCATATGTTTAAAATATTATTTCTATCAGTCCACTTTCTGTTCAATGCAGCTGAGATAAACTCAGTCCAGTCAGATTGTTGATTGGATTAAGTGCTATAGGATTATTCAGCTCTGAACGTGTACATGGGTCTGTGTGCTAAGTAGGTTACAATTACTGTATTTTAAGGGATGGAAATGGAGGTTGGGGTTTTTCTAGATACCATTCACTTCAGAGTGCCAGTAATATCACTTCACAGACATGGGAAAAGACTGTGCTGTGACCATTGTTTGGGCTCCACCTGGCTGTACTGAACCATCACTGCTGGATTCATACATAAAAACCTGTGGACATGAGACAGGTACTACTCTGCCAGACTCTGAAAAATACTTTCTTCAGAAGTGACATTTCAAAATATTAGTCAGTTGGGTTGTAAAGGCAGGCTTTATTTATATATTTATTTTTGCACACATAAATGTAAGTCTTTGTAACAAGCTGACTGGCTTAATTATACAAATTAATGAAACTGGCATATAATGCTTAGCATTAAACATTTATCCATGATTCCTGTTTATCGTATTCTCTCGTAAGTATACAAAGATGACAACCTCATGTCCAATCAATGCACAATATAAGAAATTATCAAGAGAGAGACTGGTTATGGGGAACTCTTTTAGTGTGCCAAGTGTAAATGTGAAGAGTGTAATCAGTCAATGATAGGTGGGGGAGAACAAGAGAGGACAATATTTGTGAGTTTTAATGCAGGCCCATTTGATAGATACTTTGGATTAAACAGCCTTTAGTTGGTTTTAGCTAAATTAGCCTACATTTGCAGTCATTTTGCCATTTTGATTTTTTTTATTTTAATTTTGTTGTCTCTGTGTTTCTTATATTATGCCTTTGTGGGCATAATTTGTGGGCTTTTTTAGAGTTTTGGATTTTTTTTTATTGTTAGTTGTAGCCTATCATTTTTATTACTCACTCGTCCATCTTTTGAAGCCATGTAAGTCCAGCACAAGATTACATGGGACAAAAAGTATCCTTTTAACCATATAGCACAACTTTAATTAAAACTGCAATAAAGGTCAGAATTGGAAAGAAATTAAACTTAAAAAAAAGCATTTACAGTAACAGAGAACGCAGACACTAAAAATCCTTTAAATTAATACATATTGCATGTCTTTGAGGAAGACAAAGTAAAACACACTTTGCACACTGAAAACATACAGACTTCACAGAGACAACAACTGTTTTTGGGATTCAAATGCTTCAGTGCTAATCAGTGTCCTTTTTTTGTTCACCACTATGTCATCTTGATAACTTAATTTCCAAAAATCTATGAAAGAGAAGAAAAGGTAATGCTTTGATCAGCCTTTGAAGCAACTGGGTGCAATGTGCTACATTAGACTGTAACCATTATAAGGACAATAAAGTTTCTAACCTCTGTCTAGGAACAAGCAGTGACATGTAGTGGCATGACTGCTGTAGGCTTTACTGGATATATAACTTTGGCAGTGTTTGGCTTGTGTAATGCTTGTTTTTAGTAGGCGATATTTTCTCATCTAACATAAAACAAATCAAAGTTGCCTTGTTACAACCAAACAGCACAAGTGTTATGAATGTGAGCTTTCCACAGTGACAGGAAGGCAATGAGTTAAAGAGTTAGACAATTTAACACTGATATCACTTAGTCCTCTGAACATTATCAAATACACATTATTTGCAAGTCATGTAACATACTTTAACGTCTTTGCCCTTGTGGAAAAATCTGTGAGATACAGAAAAAGGTTACAACGTTGGCAATAACAGCAGCCTTTTATAGCATTTAGAAAAAAATGGGTCATCATTTACTGTACAATAAATCACTTGCAATGCTTTCTGCAGCTTTATTTGTGTGCCTTTGTGCAGTACAGGTCCTCACTTGGATTAGCAGTTCACAGAGATAGGATAAACCACTGTCCATCACACTTAAACCAAATGTGGAGATTGGGTGAATTCAAATAATGCAGGAGAGCATGGATCATGATTAGAGAGTAGTAGTGTGAAATAAGGTTGACTGTTAGTCCTGATACAGGTATGGGGTTTGAAAAGTATGTTAAAGGAATTTAATTTGAAGAAGAGCTGTGGCAATGTGAGACTTTGTAAGTCCATGTCAAGATGCAGGTCATCAATAAGCAGGTCTAAGTTGAGCCTTTTTTTTTTTTAATATGGTTAAGCAAGTCACAAGTCACTAAAATTATAATTTGCATCCAACTCGATTCAAGTCATATGACAAAAAGGGGTGCATAGCTAGTTGAATAGTTAGCTGGAGCATACCCCAACAAGTATTATGTGCAAGGTAGGAACAATACCCATATAGTGTGCCAGCCTATCACAGTGCAAACATATCTACACACACACACACAACAGGGGGCCTCTTTTGCACTTCCAGTCTACCTAATGTGCATGTCTCTTGACTGTCGGGGGAAGCCAGAGCACTTGGCAGAAACCCCTGGCAGATGCAGGGAGAACATACAAACTCCTTGCAAGGTAGTAGAGCTACCACCATGCTTCCCTTAGTGAAGAATGCTATACAGATTCCTTTAATTGAGTTAAGGCTGCAATTTTTAAAGTGGTGTTAATATTTAGTTTAAGTTACTAATTGTGGGCCTGCGGTGGGTTGGCACCCTGCCCAGGATTGGTTCTTTATATTTGGCCAGTAGCCTGCGTTACTCCCAGCTCCATTCCCTAGTTTCAACACTTCTTGGCTTCGCTGCTCACATTAGAACATTTTGATGAGAAAAGGCCATTCTGCCCATCAAAGCTTGATAGTCCTATCCACCTAATTCCTTCAAAATTACATCTAGTTGAGTTTCTAATGTCCCTAAAGACCTACTGTCTACCACACAACTTTGTAACTTATTCTATGTGTCAAATGTTCTCTGTGAAGAAAAAACTTCTTGATGTTTATGCAACATTTACCCTGAACAAGTTTACAACTTATGCCTCTGTGTTTTTGTTGAACTCATTTTAAAATAGCAGCCTTGATTAACTGAACTAATTCCTTTTATGCACTTTTAAACACTGTAGTCTTCATTTACATAAACTGAAAAGGTTCAACTGCTTTAATCTCTCATTTTACTCTCTCATTATAACTCACACAATGTAGCCGTTGAATTTTTGGTCACCTAGAGATGTGCAGTATTTTAAGTTTCAGACCTCCCACTATATATTCAAATTCAACATTTTTACTTTCTCTTCGCAGATTAACTCAAGCTTGTATGATATCCAAGACCCTCTGTAATATCTGCCATCTGTTCCATAAAGTGCCCAATTTTCTAAGTCTGAACTGTGAACTGAATTTTTTTTTTTAATTAAGAAATTTAATAATAGTTTGATGAAATTATGGTAGTTATTAAGTACTTGCTGTTCACTTTCTAAGGAGTCATAATATTTTTACCCCACTTCTTCTCTAACCTTTGACTGCCTTCATGTCTTATCAGTGACAGCGTCTTTTCATCCTACGAACAATTACACTCCAAATTTAACTTTCTAGCAACACATTTCTTTCACTACTTTTAAATTAGAAACTTTGTTAAACAGAACCTGACCAGTTTTCCTCACCTCCCACCTACCGATCAGTCTCAGGACTCGGACAGCATGTCCATAGTATATAAAACCATTGTACAGTCCCTCCCTTTCAAAGATCTAAGAGTACAGTGGTAAAAAGATCTCTCACTCAACATCTCAGAAAGAGAATGGAAAGTAGAAATGCACAGAATTCACTCAAGCTCCATATGCATGAAGCATAGAATTATTCAATTTAAAATTATATATCGAGCGCATCTCTCTTGTTTAAAATTGTCCAAAATGTTTCTAGGGCAAGATCCAACCTGCGAATGCTGCAATGAAGTTCTAGCCTCACTGGGCCACATGTTTTGGGCCTGCACCAAATGAACACTAGAATATTACCAGTCAGAAAACATCATCACACTAATGCAATATTATTTGAAAACAAACAGCATCAGATCAGGTGTAAATTTATGCTGACTCTGTTAGTTAGGATCAGATTAGAAGGGGGGAGGCGTGAAAGTGACTGTACCATAAATTTACACTCAATCTGATGCTGTTCGTTTTCAAATAATATTGCATTAGTGCATGCTAATTCAGCATGATTAGGAACATTCAATAAAACTGAATTAAAAAAATTCAAGTGACAATGAGATACGAAGAAGACATGATTCACCAGCATTTGTGTGTCAGCTTTTATCCCTCCAGATCTGAGAATTTCCAGTTCCATTGTCTCAAAACACCACTCACATCTACAGTTATTCCCAGTTTCAAATAAAAACTAACAGCATCAGATCTGGGGGTGGGGTTGTATTGTGATCATGACTGCGAGAATAAAAGTGGAAAAAAATATATTTTTTTACAAGTACAATAAATTTACACCAGCTGTTACAGACGTAAATCAAATGTATGGTTTTATTCTATAATATCAACAATAAGACAAGCTCACTACTCCATCCATCCATTATCCAACCCGTTATATCCTAACTACAGTGTCATGCGGGTCTGCTGGAGCCAATCCCAGTGAACACAGGGTGCAAGGCAGGAAAAAAACCCCAGGCAGGGCGCCAGCCCACCGTGGGACGCACACACACACACACACACACACACACCAAGCACATACTAGGGACAATTTTGAATTGCCAATCCACCTACCCTGCGTGTCTTTGGACTGTGGGAGGAAACCAGAGTACCCGGAGGAAACCCACGCAGACACGGGGAGAACACGCCCAGCTCACTACTCAAAATGGTAAATTTGTGAGACACCCAGGATTGAACTTGCGGTCTCTTGATTACAAGTCAGCAGTCCTTGCCGCTGCACCACAGAAGCTGTCATATTATGCTTGCACCTTTTGTGAAAGTGTTTATTTGATATTTGGACTTCAGCCTTCACACATTATACAGTTTATGTCTACATTTTGTCATTTATTACTAAAACATGAAAATCATTTCTGTTTTAATGATGTGTTCTAATCCTATTATTCTAAATCAATGGGTAACTGATGTTATATACTATTTGAAACTGGAAAAAAATCAAATTCGCACTTAGAGGATCTGTACAAATCTTTTTCATAAACTGGCAGGATCTAATCAATATAATTTTCGAATAAGCATTTAAATTGAGAAAGCAGGTTCTCTCCCCTCTTATACTCCATTTGCCTTTATTAATTTATCTATTTACGTATTTTTACTAGCTTTAAGTTTTACTCAGCTGACCTGGCTCTCTTTCTCAGGGGTGGGGGTTGATTTGTTTTGAACCTTTCTTTGTAAAACTTTAGTTACTTGTATGGAATGCTCTTTGATTGTAATAATATGTATATATATATATACATATATATATATATAAAAGCTAAACTGAAATGGAATATTCTTTTTATTTCTTGTCACTCTAACTACAGACTAATCCTAGATTATGATCTGCCTTGCAATTGGTAAGGCATGGAGGACTAACAGTTTTCAAACCATATACCGAAACATTGTATTTGAGCGTATTGAATGTGCCATACATATAGAAGATATTGAATGTAATAAGTAAAGCACATGTAAGTTTGCTATAGAGAAAAAATAGAAAATTTAAGTATAGAAAGTAACAAGTTTAACAAGAAAAAGCTAAGCTTGTAAAATAAATAATTTTTCTTTTTTGTCTTTTATCCTGCATGTGTAATAACTTTTTGCTCTATTTTTATGTGAACTGTTTTGCTTTGAATTTTCAATAAACCTTTTTAATATGAACTTCATTGGACTGAAAAATTTCTTTTCTTACTCATTTGACTCATGCTGGACCCTGTTTTTCCAGCTCAGTAGCAGCTCGATTTTGGGAAGCTGGTAAAGACGCAACTGCAATTACAGTTGTGTAGTGTTGATGGGGAATTTTAATGTAGACATTGATGTGGAAATGGGCACTTTTAGAAACTGTACTTATTTGTTAAATTCAGTAGGATTTTGTCAGATTGTCAGTGGTCCAACTCATAACCATAACCATGCATTAGGTTTGAAAGTTGTAAATTTAAAGTTAAATGAAGTTATTTCTAATCACTAATTATGTTTGATTTGGTACTACTCCTACCAATACATTCACAAAAATAAGCAAAGATAGTACGACATCTAGATTGTAATTCTGTTTCAAAATGTATAGATTCTTTAAGTAAGGCAAGAGTAATCGTGAAAAATAATTTAACATCAAATTATTACAATGACCTTGAGAGACGCAGTGACTCCGCTTAAAACAAAAGTGATCAAAGCATATAGAAACTCAGTCTGGTTTAATAAGAGCACTCAAGCTCTTAAAGTGTCAAAAATTGGATGTGTTGATGGAGAACAATAAAGCTGCAGGTCCTTTTGAATTGCATAGAGAAAGTTTGTTAAAAATATAAAAAAGTTCTCTTTAAACTTGCTTAGACTGCTATTCTAAAATGATAGATAACAATAATAATTATCCTTGTGTACTGTTTATAACAGTGGATAATTTAACAATTCAGAACTACAGTGCAGAATACCAACAGACATTAGTAGTACAGATTTTATGAACTTCTTTAATGAGAAAATGAAAAATATAAGATCCCAGATCTCAGCATCACAGTACAAACCTTATACTAACTTGGCAAACCCGGTCTCACCTTGCATTCAGCACTTTAGAGATTTTAAACTTATAACAGAATAGGAAGTCTTTAATTTCTAAAATAAAACCTACTACTTGTTCCCTAGATACAGTGCCAAAAACTAGTAAAAATCACAATGGGTGTTCTTCTGGCACCTATTCTTAGCATTATCAATATTTAATTACTGCATGGCACAGTACCTGATGCACTAAAAGTGTCAGTCATCAAACCATTACTTAAAAAGTCAGACTTAGACCTTAATATAAAATAATTATTGACCTGTTTCAAATTTACACTTTCTTTCTAAGAAAAACTAGTTGTCGATCAGCTTCAGTCTCAACTTACACATCACAGTTCATTTGGGAAATTCTAGTCTGGCTTCCACACCGGTCATAGTACAGAAGCGGCACTAACACTTGTTGTAAATGACATTCTGATTTCTTTTCATAAAAGAAATTCCACTGTAATTATGTTGTTAGATTCAGGCGCCGTGTTTGATACCATTGACCATCATATTTTACAACACAGGCTGCAAAATGACATTGGGCTTATACTCTCCTTGCCTGATTTAGTTCTTATTTATCAATTTGATTCCAGTATGTACGTAAAAATGTCTGTAGACCGTACTCTGTATACACAGCACAGGGCTCTGTACTTGGGAAGTTTACTGTTTTTACTTTACATGCTTCCACAGGGAACTGTTATTAGAAAAAATAACATGAATTTTCCCTCGTACGCATATGACACCCAGTTAGTTCATTGTTAATTTTTTTGATAAAAACTAAGACAAAACATCGACATTTTTTTATGTGAGCAAAATTTAACAAAAGCTAAATAAAAGTGTGCCTTTAATGATGTAAACTAAAATGAAAAAAAAACGAAAATGTTAGAAAAAGACAACTGGACAATGAGCGTTATGAAGCTTTATACACATCTCTGTCAAACATGACACCGTCCACCGACAAATAACGAACATGAATGCAGTGGTGAAATTTAAAGAAAATAAATAAAAATGCTTGTAATTGGATACTGCTAGTTTGTGCGCCATCAGGAAATCATCATGTCAGACAGAATCCTGCTCCTCCCCGCTATGCAGGCCAACATAATTCACAAGTGAAGTGGTCAGACATATGGACCAGCTTTACTCTGACAAAAATAAAACCCAGTGTAAGTCATTTGGAATGAATCTCACAGGAAAGAACACCACAAACATGAGAGGCTTCCAGAGGCATGCCATCCTGATTTTCATGCCAAGGTATGTAATATTATGTAGGTGGTGACTTGCCCAGTGTCAGTACTGTTACATCCAGCGTTTGTTCATCCAGCTAATACTAATGCATCAAGTGCAACTGAGGAAAACTTGCTTATTAAACAGAAAACAAAAAAAAGCCGGTACACAGATAAACACAGGATTTTTTTATTGCCAGTTTTATCTCTTTATGAGTTGCTTAAGAAACAGATTTAGACAGCTTTGAAAGATGCAATCAGATGCACTCATCCTCCGATGTGAGTTTTAACTGTTTAACTTGTAGTGTCACGCATCTGTTACAACAGCTGAAATGACGGGTGGATTAATTTTTTTTAATACGGTGTCCTACACAATTAAGATAAAGGAACGGAAGCTTTGCATTCATTCTTTGATTGTAATGATCACATCTATACATACTGCGCATCCATTCATGTTGTAACTGGTGTATGCAGTTCAGGGTTGCAACTGAAACCACTTTGCATGCATCCACTTACACATACGGGCACATTGGCAATGCCAAAATAGTTGTAGCAATTAAACATCAAAGTAAGTTTCAAATGATGTGGCTATTTGGCTTGTCTGCATCATCGATGAAATAAGACGTTCCACTTGTTAATATTAGCAGATAATGTATTTAGGATTTCAATGCCCGAAGTGCATCTCCCAATTAATACAATGTGTACATGTACACTACAGCAAAACAGCACTGCTTCATTCCTGAACATGAATGTGGAAACACTACATTTTTGTTATTCATTTGGTTTTTGAGGGTAAACTAATGTTCATGAGCATAACCCCTAAATGTGAAAAGTGTGTCAAAGACACTTATGTCATATATTAGAATGGTATGTTAGTGAATATAATGCATTCTCTCAGTGGCACTTAATTGACTACAGGTAACTTTTATAATACCGGATTTGTATACAGGCTGATCAATAACAAAGTCTAATCACTAATGTGACACACTTTGGAAGCAGCGCAGCAAGGCTGTTTTACAAGAGTTCAGATATATTGGATTCATGTAAAAAATGGACTCATCCATTAAATGTTATTCTGTAGTAAGTTTTATAATGTAAATATAAATTATTTTGTTACAAAAAACATCTTTTAAGGGTTTTTTTAAATGTAAATTACCTACATTATTTTGGAATTCACAAATCCAAACATTGTTATATCTGTACTGTTGAATTTTTAAGTGTGAATTTAATCAGTCATTTTCAGGTGCTCATGAAAAACTATCAGAGAATAAATTTAAAATGAGCACATGGTCAGGTAAATCCAATAGTCCATGATGATCTCAATCTTTCTAAACCCTGTGCTGAAATTAACTGTGTGTTACTTGGTCCAGCCTTTTTTGGTAAAGTCTTACAACAGCATAAATAAGGCATGTTGAAGGCCATAAAACTTTGATGACAGACCAGAGCTGCCATTATCTGACCAAGAACTTTGAGTACAGCAAATCCTTTCTATACCTACTCTTTATTTTATGTTCAATAATCACTAAATGTCGTTGGGCTCTTTAGTGTACATGTTAGTATAATAGTTTAGAGGTATTATGTGCATATTCATATGTTAAAAAAGATATCCATCTGATTTTGACTAATTTACTTTTAGTTAACTAAAACTAGCAGAATACCCGCGCTTCGCAGCGGAGAAGTAGTGTTTTAAAGAAGGTACGAAAAAGAAAAGGAAAAATTTGAAAAATAACGTAACATGATTGTTAATGTAATTGTTTTGTCATTGATATGAGTGTTGTTCTCATATCTATCTATCTATCTATCTATCTATCTATCTATCTATCTATCTATCTATCTATCTATCTATCTATCTATCTATGTTGTTCTCATATCTATCTATATATATATCTCTATCTATCTATCTATATACTGTATATATCTCTATCTATCTATCTATATATATCTCTATCTATCTATCTATCTATCTATCTATCTATCTATCTATCTATCTATATATATATATATATATATATATATATATATATATATATATATATATATATATATATATATATATATATATATATATATATATATATAATACCCACGCTTGGCAGCGGAGAAGTAGTGTGTTAAAGAAGGAAAGAGAAAGAAAAGGAAACATTTTGAAAATAACGTAACATGATTGTCAATGTAATTGTTTTGTCACTGTTATGAGTGTCGCTGTGATATATATATATAGCAAAATACCAGCCAGCGATGTCATGTGTTAAAGAAGTTATGAAAAAGAAAAGGAAACATTTTAAAAATAATGTAACATGATTGTCAAAGTAATTGTTTTGTGTATTTGGTGGCAGCGTCACAAAGTTGTTTTCGTCTAGCTGCATCAGAAAATGTACCACGACGTCTGACATGCCTCCTTTTTACTGTTTTCTCACAGCTTGGATTGCTGCTGTCATATATATATACACACACACACACACACACACACACATACATACATATATATATAATATACATATATATATATACACATACATATCTTCATATATACATATCTACACACACAAATTATATATATGTGTGTATGTATGTATGTGTGTGTGTGTATATATATATATATATATATATATATACACATACATATACTTGTGTGTATGTTTGTATGTGTCTATATGTGTGTGTATAGCTTTGGTCACTGAGTGCAAGGGAAAAATAATGAAATATAGTCTATAAGTTATTAAACAGTAAAACATTAACGTTTTAAGAAGTACAGGTACACTGGTCACTACTGGAGTGGTTGCGGGTAAACTACATTTTAAAGACTGTGTAACAAAACAGGTAAGTAACTAACAGCAGCTAAAATGTATATGGATCATCTCTCGGTAGTAGATCCTTTTTGAAAGGCGCTACACGACGGCTGTGGTATAGAAATTACATTTTCTATGTGAACGTTCAAATTTGTGCCTCTGGTAATGTGCCTTACCGGCAATTAAAGAAAATTATTTTGTGTCCTCTGCGTGTTAAGAGAGAAAGGCTTTGGTTTGGGATAAAAGGAAAAAGGTGTAAAGAAAGGAAAGTTGCCTTTTCTTTTATATAGTATAGAGAGATGTGTTCGCTGACGTTATGATCGCCTTTTGGGGACAGTCGCGTGGGTCTTGTGTAGACTGGTGAGACGTCCCGCCATTAATCGGCTGTGATGGCACTGTGAGTCCTCCACTCGTATGCGTGTGTTCATAATCCGAGCTGAGGACCTGATAATCGTATCGTGCAAAAGAAAGTGTGAATCGCCTTAATATTATTTTGCCGTGGTGTAGAAAAGGGGTCCGTGTTTGCACTTGTCTGGGCTATAGCGCAGGGGAGGATGAAAAAATTAAAAGTGCTCACTTTGACTTAAGGCAGAAGCGCAGTCAGCGTCTCAAAGGCCGGCACAACTATGCACGCGCTGGCGCTCGACTTTTGCTGGGCAGGAGACCCCAGTTTTGCAGACACGCTTCATGATATCAAAAGTCTCAGCGCTCTTTGGAGGTCATTCATATATTATATATATAGCAAAATACCCGCGCCTAGCGGAGAAGTAGTGTGTTAAAGAAGTAATGAAAAAGAAAAGGAAACATTTTAATAATAACGTAACATGATTGACATTGTCATGAGTGTTGCTATCATATATATTCCTGCCTAAATAAATCACCCTCGCTCTTACTTTTTACCGTTCATTTAATCATGGCTAGTGGCGGAAAAATTATAAAATGGAAGGAGGATGGCTTTACCAAAACAATTATTGATGGCGAATTGATTATTCATAAAGCTTGAATTGGTAATCTGTTTTTCTGTGTTAACCTCATATTTTTTCATACTTCTTCTCAAACTAAGGTGGTGCGAGGGTAAAATGAATCGGGATGCGCTGATCAATGTAATCGGTGTACCAGGAAATCATGCATTGACAAAAGCTCCACTTTGCTTGTAATGCAAAGTGTGCTTCAATGCATTATTTTTCAACGTTATGGAGCACATGCATCAAGCTTCTCAGCTGTGCTTGTGCTAAGAAAAGGAAAGATTTTAAAAATAGCGTAACACGATTGTCAATGTGACCTTTTGTAAGTAGTGCCTGGAGGATTCAGTGTGTTGAAACTCTAGAGACAGCGTGTGTATCAACTTGTGGATTTTTCTGTGAGTCTTTGGTGGCAGTCTGACGAAGTTGCTTCGGATGACGGCGTTAGCTGGAGCTCAGCTCAGAGCGAAATGAGGTGGGAGGGGAGATGATGACGTGACTCCCCCACCCGCCTTAACTGTCAATCCCCCACAAACACAGTCTCTTGGAATTTGCATAATTACACCCCTTCACCCACAATTTTAACTTAGTTACAAAGTGATCAAAACTCTCGTTTATATCCTCGCCCTCTCATTAAACTTGTATCCCGCATTACCTGTGGGCATGTGAACCGCCAGCGGTAGCCTGTCTATGAACTTAATTTAAAGTTTAGGTTTACACCTTGCTTTCTTTCCGAGGTATCAGCACTCATGAATATGGTAGTATATGCCACTCGCTCGCTTCTTATTGTTTCGCTGCCTTCTCAATTGTATAATGCATGTTTTCTTAAGCGCTTTTTGGAGGTCTTCCTGGTTTTCTACGTACTGCGTTGACAGTTAGTTCACGTGATTACGTGGGAGGTGTGATGATGTCACACGAAACTCCGCCCCCCACGTCTTTGCAGCTCTACTCCATTACAGTTAATGGAGAAAAATACCTTCCAGTTATGACCATTAGGCGTAGAATTTCGAAATGAAACCTGTCCAACTTTTGTAAGTAAGCTGTAAGGAATGAGCCTGCCAAATTTCAGCCTTCTACCTACACGGGAAGTTGGAGAATTAGTGATGAGTGAGTGAGTGAGTGAGTGAGTGAGGGCTTTGCCTTTTATTAGTATAGATTGATTTACTTTTTATCAACTAAAATTGAATTATTTTTTGTCATATAAAACTAGACTAAAACTACCCATCCATCCATTTTCCAACCCGTTGAATCCGAACACAGGGTCACAGGGGTCTGCTGGAGTCAATCCCAGCCAACACAGGGCGCAAGGCAGGAACCAATCCCGAGCAGGGCACTAACCCATCGCAGGACACCCACAGGACAATTTAGAATCGCCCATCCACCTAACCTGCATGTCTTTGGACTGTGGGAGGAAACTGGAGTACCTGGAGGAAACCCACACAGACACGGGGAGAACATGCAAACCCGCAAACGTGCGAACCCGGGTCTCCTAACTGCGAGGCAGCAGCACTACCACTGCACCACCACGCCGCCCTAGGCTAAAACTAATAATAATTAAATGAGTAAAATGAGACTAAAACTAAAATGCAAGTTAGTCAAAAGTCTGACTAAAACTAAATCAGAATGTATTGTCAAAATTAACACTAACCCAAATTACATTTTTCCGATGTTGTCCTTAATTAGATGTGTTAGTTAGTTAAATGAGTGGATAGATGAGAACTACAGTACTTCTCTTTGAATACAGATAAAACAGAAATGTTAATTATTAGAGGGAATGACGCTAATCATGAAAATATTTTGTCATTATTTAACTCCGAATCATCATTAGTTTTACCAAATCAGCCCACAATCTAGGTGTTATTTAGAAACTAGCATGTCATTTAAAGCATACATTTCAGAACTATCAAAAACATGTTCTTCCATGTTAAATATCATGGGATGTTAAGGCATTTTCTAAATATGCAGGATACTAAGAAACAATTTAATGCATTTATTACTAGTCTAATTGACTATTGCAGTGTGGTGTTCACTGGCTGTTCAAATTGTTCTTTATACAGCTTTCAGTTATATTCAAAATGCTGCTGCAAGAATTATTACAAGAACAAGAAAATATGAACTCATAACTCTAGTTCTTAAGTCCTTACACTGGCTTCCAGTTAAGTTTAGGGCAGTTTTCAAAATCCTTCATTTAATATAAAACCTTAAATAGCCAAGGTTCTGCTTACTTATCTGAACTTATCATTACTTACAAACCAGAGCACACGTTAAGATCTGAAGATTCTGGTCTGCTTATGATTCCAAGGATTAATAAAATAACAGTGGGAGGTCAAGCCTTTAGTTACAGTACCACAAAGCTGTGGAATGGTCTGCCTGCTACTATAAAAGGGGTCCCCTTCACTCTTGGCTTTTAAAATCTGGTTGAAAACTCACTACTTCAATTTATCATATCCTTAGTAGAGCTGCTGAATACCTTGTTAGTTTATGCAATTGAAGGCTGTCTGCAAAGGAAAGAGAAAGTAGCAAATTCTGGTGAAGTTCAAAGAAGACACATTTAGCAAGAGCTATAAAGATCAACTACTTTTCAGGCACTGTGGCTGTGATTATAGTCAATTTTGCCAAATGATTCAGTAAGAATGGTATTTAATATATATTACTCCCTCTTATCTGCAACCTCGAGGAAAATGCCAACCTGGGGCCTCCAATTCCAATCTGACAGTGTGCTGCTGCAGAGATTTTCATCAGTACTCACAAAATTTAAATACGGACATTGACAAACACAGAATGTCATCAAAAATATTAACTGCTACTGAGTTCATTGTCTCATTGGATTTCAGTCCATCTTATACAGTACATTTTTTGTCTCATCTTGTCTTGTGTTTAGACGTTTTATTTGAAAAAAGACACTTTCCCACTGTTTATTTTAATCCAAACCCTTTTCTGAAAAATGTGTTGCCAAAACTAGTGTATGCAGTGTTGCTCAACTCTTAAAGAGCTAGCTGTCTTTCTTCACCCTATCCCCAAAAAACTTCAATAGCTCTCGAGTACAAATAGCTATTGCAAACTTACATGCGAAGCATAATCTTTTCAAAAGGAAGTCATCTGTTTTGCTTATCATTACCTGTTATGATGTTATATTTGACAAAATCTATGATGTAAGATTCATGCAACCTTTGACAGTGGTGACATAATGTCCATACACACACTTCATTTTACTGTGTCCACCATATGTGACAATAAATCAGAGATATAAAAACACGTAATGTAATTGGTTTATCAGTGCATAGCTTTGTGTTTGTTTTTGTTTTGTTTTTTTTAAAGCCAACACTGTTGTTTAACAGCATATCATCCTTAAGTTCTCAATACCAATCAATGATCAGTGCATTTTGAAGTTAATTAAAGTAAGAAAAGAAAAAGAGGAAAAAAAATACACCTCACATATAGTATTAACTGTGAAGCCAAGACACGACTTAGCAGAATGAAGCGTAATTTTTTTCTGTAGCTGGTAGAAATGCTGTTTTTCATAATGTGATAAGAATAGAACAAGATGGTACTTTTGAGTGAGTAAAAATAATTAGTAACTTTTGCTTTTTTGTTGATAGACATTTATTCAAACCTACCTTATACTTGAGCAATACTAATTTTACACTTTGATTCTAATGTCGAGTCAAGATTTTTGGCAGTTTTTAGCTTTGAATAAATCAACATTAAATCACCTTTGTAACACTACAGATTATCCTAATTTGGTAACATCCTTTAATGCAGAGTTTTGCTGCAATGTATTTCACACCAACACCACCAAGCACTTCATGTAGCATGTTCAACAGTCTAATTAACCAGCACTATAGAGTGGATATAAAAACTCTACACACCCATGCCAAAAATCACAGATTTGTGTGATAAAAAAAATTGAAACCAAGGTAAATATTGTCAAAAATTGTTGCACCTTTATTATAAAATTGCAATCTATACAAAAAAGATGAAAACAAATCAAAAACTGTTTAGTGAAAAGAGGAAAAAAACATACAAAAACCTGGTTGCGGTGGTTGGAAATCCAGGAAATGAGTCATCAAACCATGGCAAAAATTCTTCACAGGCAAGTTAGTGTGTTTGTACATTTCATGCGGTAACATTTATTGAAATTGGATTTGTTTTTTGCCTGGAGAATTTTAGATTTGAGGATTTTTGATTAAAAAAAACTACATGTGTAGAAAGCATTTAGAACTCTGCTGCTCAGAGTACAAATAATTTTTAATGTCTTTTTCTTTAGGGAAACCATGTACGGAAGAATGTGGAATTTTACATCTGATTTTTCTCGAGGTGACACAGCTTACACAAAACATGCTCTGGATTGTCACACTGACACAACCTACTTCCAGGAACCATGTGGGTATGTTTTCTTACTTATATTTATTTAAAAAAAAAAAAAAAGAACGTGTAAGGCATGTGAAGAGAATACAGTTGCCGGTCATAAAATTAGAATATCATGACAAAGCTGATTTATTTCAGTAATTCCATTCAAAAAGTGAAACTTGTATATTAGATTCATTCATTACACACAGACTGATGTATTTCAAATGTTTATTTCTTTTAATTTTGATGATTATAATTGACAACTAATGAAAGTCGCAAATTCAGTATCTCGGAAAATTAGAATATTGTGAAAAGGTTCAATATTGAAGACACCTGGTGCCACACTGTAATCAGCTAATTAACTCAAAACACCTGCAAAAGTCTTTAAATGATCTCTCAGTCTAGTTCTGTAGGCTACACGATCAGGGGGAAGACTGCTGACTTGACAGTTGTCCAAAAGACGACCATTGACACCTTGCACAAGGAGGGCAAGACACAAAAGGTCATTTCTAAAGAGGCTGGCTGTTCACAGAGCTCTGTGTCCAAGCACATTAATAGAGAGGCGAAGGGAAGCACAAGATGTGGTAGAAAAAAGTGTACAAGCAATAGGGATAACTGCACTCTGGAGAGGATTGTGAAACAAAACCCATTCAAAACTGTGGGGGAGATTCACAAAGAGTGGACTGCAGCTGGAGTCAGTGCTTTAAGAACCACAACACACAGACGTATGCAAGACATGGGTTTCAACTGTCGCATTCCTTGTGTCAAGCCACTCTTGAACAAGAGACAGCATCAGAAGCATCTCGACTGGACTGCTGCTGAGTGGTCCAAAGTTACAGTGGTGTGAAAAACTATTTGCCCCTTCCTGATTTCTTATTCTTATTCTTTTGCATGTTTGTCACACAAAATGTTTCTGATCATCAAACACATTTAACCATTAGTGAAATATAACACAAGTAAACACAAAATGCAGTTTTTAAATGATGGTTTTTATTATTTAGGGAGAAAAAAATCCAAACCTACATGGCCATGTGTGAAAAGTAATTGCCCCCTTGTTAAAAAATAACCTAACTGTGGTGTATCACACCTGAGTTCAATTTCCATAGCCACCCCAGGCCTGATTACTGCCACACCTGTTTTAATCAAGAAATCACTTAAATAGGAGCTGCCTGACACAGAGAAGTAGACCAAAAGCACCTCAAAAGCTAGACATCATGCCAAGATCCAAAGAAATTCAGGAACAAATGAGAACAGAAGTAATTGAGATCTATCAGTCTGGTAAAGGTTATAAGCCCTTTGGGACTCCAGCGAACCACAGTGAGAGCCATTATCCACAAATGGCAAAAACATGGAACAGTGGTGAACCTTCCCAGGAGTGGCCGGCTGACCAAAATTACCCCAAGAGCGCAGAGACGACTCATCCGAAAGGGTCACAAAAGACCCCAGGACAACGACTAAAGAACTGCAGGCCTCACTTGCCTCAATTAAGGTAAGTGTTCACGACTCCACCATAAGAAAGAGACTGGGCAAAAAAGGCCTTCATGGCAGATTTCCAAGACGCAAACCACTGTTAAGCAAAAAGAACATTAGGGCTCGTCTCAATTTTGCTAAGAAACATCTCAATGATTGCCAAGACTTTTGGGAAAATACCTTGTGGACTGATGAGACAAAAGTTGAACTTTTTGGAAGGCAAATGTCCCGTTACATCTGGCTTAAAAGGAACACAGCATTTCAGAAAAAGAACATCATACCAACAGTAAAATATGGTGGTGATAGTGTGATGGTCTGGGGTTGTTTTGCTGCTTCAGGACCTGGAAGGCTTGCTGTGATAAATGGAACCATGAATTCTACTGTCTACCAAGAAATCCTGAAGGAGAATGTCCGGCCATCTGTTCGTCAACTCAAGCTGAAGCGATCTTGGGTGCTGCAACAGGACAACGACCCAAAACACACCAGCAAATCCACCTCTGAATGGCTGAAGAAAAACAAAATGAAGACTTTGGAGTGGCCTAGTCAAAGTCCTGACCTGAATCCAATTGAGATGATATGGCATGACCTTAAAAAGGCGGTTCATGCTAGAAAACCCTCAAATAAAGCTGAATTACAACAATTCTGCAAAGATGAGTGGGCCAAAATTCCTCCAGAGCGCTGTAAAATACTCATTGCAAGTTATCGCAAACGCTTGATTGCAGTTATTGCTGCTAAGGGTGGCCCAACCAGTTATTAGGTTCAGGGGGCAATTACTTTTTCACACAGGGCCATGTAGGTTTGGATTTTTTTTTTCTCCCTAAATAATAAAACCATCATTTAAAAACTGCATTTTGTGTTTACTTGTGTTATATTTGACTAATGGTTAAATGTGTTTGATGATCAGAAACATTTTGTGTGACAAACTTGCAAAAGAATAAGAAATCAGGAAGGGGGCAAATAGTTTTTCACACCACTGTATGTACATACAATATTTATCTGTGTGCATTATCCTTAATTTGGGGTTTTTATTGTTTTATGTAAACCTTTTGCAAACTGACATTAAAGCAAATTAAGGTTTGGAAAGGTCTAAAACACTTGCAAATAATTGGACAAAGAGAGGCCGACAAAGTTCAACAAGAACTGGTGCATTACCCTTTCTTATAAATTTATTTTATTTATACATGAAAATTGCTTTTATTGAAATAAGTGCAGATGAGGACCCTAGCTCACTATCTGAGAAGTCCAAATCTTAGTTAATAAGAGCTATGTGCCAGCTAAGAATAACAAATGGAAGAGAAACATTTTCAAAATGCTGAAGGAATATGGGTACTTCACCAGTCACACTAGGTTCATCAGATAGCTGAAAAAATTGCTGCAGTTGGCGCAGTACTAGTCGCTCACTGAAGGTGGCCTCATCAGTTAAAAAGAAAAAAATTTTTTTACAGTAATTACGGTAACAAAGCAACTTAAAAACAATGTTGAAATGGGTATATATATTGTATTTATAGTTTTGTCTGTAAGTGTGATTTTACTTTTTTTCTGTTAGAGTTTTTTGTGTTAAATGTCTTTGCCCTTATTGTTTCCATTTGCTCCCATGTTTTTGGTAGTAACAAGGTTTCTTTGCCAGTCACATTACCACCAGCCTGTTTACTTTTAAAAGTTGGTGGTATGTTTACCTTTTATCCATGTATTGTATCAAAGTTAACTTTAACTTTTTGTTCTCACTTTTTTTGTAACCAAGAAAGAACATAGATTAGGGATTGAGTATTTTGACTTTCAATATTTGATAATAATTTATGATTTTGGAGCTCCATTTTTCTAATCTAAAAGTTTTTCTTCTAACATAAGAAGGACTGTGTTTTTATTGTTGTTTCTCAGTTTTGCTGTTTTCTTTTTTATTTAGGCATTTTGACACAGGCCCTAACAGTCAGACTTTTTGTAAAATGTTTATTTTTGTCAGTCCAGGAGAATTTACATTTACTGGCATTAGCTGACACAGTCATAGGTGAGAATTTTATTAGTTATACATCTTGTGCAATGTCTTTAAAATCCCCAGATCCAATTAAAAGTGGAATTGTATGTCACATGTATTGATAAGAGTTTCAGTTGTAGGGGTCGTTCCGTTTCAAAATCTGTCAGTGTGCCTTCACTCAGAGGAGAAGAGATTCCCCTGTATATTATAAAGATCTGAAACAAAAGTAAGTGTTCCCTTAGCTTCAGAGCCACTCTCTTTCTATTAATTGGTCCTCAAGAAACTTACACAATTTGCACAAACCAGGATTTAAGTGGCACATACAATTTAATTTGGATATGGGAGATTGACCATTGGAGGAATTGGGTTTCACACCTCCAGAGGTGCTTAGTTATGCCCTATAGTTGGGCGGATGTACCTGAAGTATTCCAGTCCTTTTTAAATTATACTTTTTAGGGATATTCTAGATGTTTACACTTGGTTTATATTAAGGAGATACAATTTTTGTTTCTCTGAATATTGAAACTCATATCAGGGAAGTCTGCAAAGTTCTTTCCCATTTGTGCCAAAATAATTTAATTTGTAAAATTTAATAGCTGTGAATTTTATAAATCAGATGGATCAGTCATTTTGTCAGGCTGTAAAACCAAACACCTGGTACTTAACTGAGAGCCATCCAAGAATGAAAATCCCTGTCTTCCCCCGGTGTTTTTGATATTGAAGATTTATAAGATATATTTGTTCCAACATTTCTTAATGAAAAGGTATCTCAAAGGTTTGGGTGTATGGTCAAGACACAGGTTTCAGCAGTTAAAAGAATTATTCACTGTTGCTTCCATTTTGAGGCCTACAGATTAGCCCTTTCACACTCATTTTTTTTTTAAACCAGAACGCATACTGAAGGGGTAAACACTCCTCTGGATATCCAAAACAAAGGCTGAATCACAAAAAAAGAGCTTCTGTAGTGTCTGTCTGTGTTCAAATTCTGAGCAAAAACATCCCTGCCTGAGTTTAACCAGTTTTCCCACAGATTAATCACAAAGAAGAAAACTGATCCAAGTAGTCAAGAGGTAAAGGACCAAATACTATCATACTCATTGCAGCATGTGTGTTCATAGCCGGCATGTAAATGAAATCTGTTAAGTACTTAAAGTTTATGAGCTGTTTTAATATTGAAGCTATTCTGGGCCTTTTTAGCTAGAACAACTCTGATGTCCTACTGATAATAAAATCAGCTTTTGAAAGGGAAAATGCTTCTTTCAATGCTAATGTGTGAGAATCTATGCTGATGGCACACAATACATGAAATCCTACTATTGGAACACAGCTATGCAGTGGCATCCGCTACACAACTGAACATACCTGAAATGTTGGTTTTTTTTTTTGACTAAACATATGAACTGCAGGTTTACAGACATATCTAATGCTGCGTGCCCACAGATTTCATAACAGTAACTTAATAACTTAAACACAACAAACATGAAAATATGTTAAAAACTTTATGAAGATAAATGATCACTAGGTAAAAACAGATCAAATATGGTTAATTTTTAAGATTACAGCTAATAACTTCTATATTATATGAATTCTGTTGAAATTGAGTGATTTAATGTTAACAAAGAAGTTAAATTCAATTATGGTTTCCTCTCTCGAACCCTGGAAGTAGTAGCGAAGGAGAGAATGAAAATAAAAAAAATGTAATTATAAACAGTTATGCACATCCTCTCCCTGGCGCAATAGCATTCAGTAATCTCTATCAATCTGACTGACTAACAGACACAAAAAGCAGTTAGCTTGAACTTGTAGCGTGCTTGCATAAGAGAGTTAATAGAAAAACCTGGGTAATTATGAAGAAATTCCCCCATGAAAATGTTACGTATATGTGCATAAAATATCTTATCTGTGTGCATTATCCTTGATTTTGGGTTTTTATTGTTCTATGTAAACCTTTTGTAAATTGACTTTAAAGCAAACTCATGGTTGAGTGATATGTTGAAGTTACTATGTTGAAGCTATGATTGCGGACTGTGGAGAAGGTATGATTGTGTCAAATGCAGAACTGAAATCCACAAATAAGAGTCTAAATACTGTACATCAAGATGTAGTGGAAAGCCATGTTTTCTTTATCTTCGGCTGAGCTGTTGGCATGGTAAGCAAACCATAGTGGGTCAAGGAGAGAATCTGTGACAGATTTGAGATGCTGTAGAAATAGATGTTGAAATGACTTAATTTTTACAGTGATCATAGCCAGTATTCTGTAATCATCTGGCCTTTTTGCGTCTTAGACATACTGTTAGTACATTTGTGGATTCTCTGAAACAGGCAGGGACTTTGCATTGAGCCAAAGACTGAGTGAAACTTTCTATAAATATAGGTGCTAACTGATCAGAACAGTTTCTTAGAAGCGTTGTTTCCATCAGGAGCTTTGTAACATGTTTATATCCAAAAGAGAAAATGGACTTATTGCTCAGAAATGTAAAGCGCAGAGGTGCATTTGGACTGAAATGGAACTAAGTCAGATGGTTTGATGTCCTGAGTGGAGGGTCAGAGTTTCTCAAGGTTTTAAGATTAAATTTCAAGGTTAACTTTACATGTCATTCAAAAACAAGCACAGTAATGCCCAGCAGAACAAAATCGTATCACCCGCCCTGGTTATGTGGAAGAATAGACAATAAAATGAACAAAAATAACAAATAGAATAATGAGATTAAGCAACAGATAATCACTAACATATTACACAGATTAGTTATACGGTATATTGCGTTTTATTAATAATCTAACCCTCTATCTATCTATCTATCTATCTATCTATCTATCTATCTATCTATCTATCTATCTATCTATCTATCTATCTATCTATCTGATTTATCAGATTGATCATTGTTTAAAAGTCTGATGGCTTTTGAGGTGAAACTTCTACAAAATCTGTCAGTTCTGCGCCGTATACTTGGTTACCACTTGCTATCGGGCAGAAGGACAGTCTGTTGTTGGGGTAAGTGAGGTCTATGATGATGTTGGTGGCTCTGTTTTGGCAGCTTTTGCTGTGGAGTTCCTTTATGGGAGGGAAATATGTCCTGTTGATTTTCTCAGCTGCTTGCATCAGTCTCTACAGGGAAATTTGGTCTGAGGCATTGCAGTATCAATAACGATCAGAGATGCAGGTCTTTAATATACTCTTATGCTACCTCCATAGAAAGAGATGAGGGTTGGTGGGAGGAGGCAAGCTCTTCTCATGTGCTGCAGGAAGTGCAATTGCTTCTGTTCTGTCTTGACTAGTGTGTTGGGTCCAGGAGATGCCAAATGTTGTCTCCACTCCCAGGAACTTTCTGCTCCTGACTGACTCCACAGTGGAGCCATTGATAGACAAAGGAAAGGTGGGTGGAATTTCCTGAATCTCATTTGTTTTATCGACATTCAGTATCAGGTTATTTTTCTTACACTAGTCCAGGATTTGTCTGATGTCCTTTCTGTAAGCTATCTTGACATCACCACTGATTAGGCCTATCACTGTTGTGTCACCTACAAACTTAATGGTGTGGTTCCTGCTGTTCATAGTGCAACAGTTATGGATCATGTGGGTAAGAACAGAGGACTCAAGATGCAGCTTTGGAGGACACCAGTGCTCAGAAGTATGTTATTTGATGAATAATTTGAACTCGGACAGATTGGGATCTGTCTGTCAGGAAGTCTACTATCCACTTGTGGAGGAGACTTTCCAGGCTTAGATGAACAAGCTAGTCTACAAGGTGCTGAAATATAATTGTACTGAATGTGGAGCTGAAGTTTAAGAATAGCATCTCCACATTGGTGTTTTGACCTTCTAGGTGTTAAAGGCAGTGCAGTTGCTAAGGTGTTATCACTAGAGCAATTAAAACAATAAGCAAATTGAAGTGAATCCAGTGCAGGGGAGAATTTGAATTTTATGTGGGCCTTAACCAGTCTTTCAAAGCACTTCACTATAATAGGAGTGGGTGCTGTGGTGTGGTAGTCACTGGGACATGCAACAGTTGACTTTAGCACTGGTACAATAGAGGTGACTTTGAAAAATGATAGAACAGCAGCATGGTTTAGAGAGGTGTTAAAGATGTATGTAACTACATGTTCCAAATTGGTCATCACATTCTCTTAATACACAACCAGTTATGCTATCCAGCCCTGTAGCCTTTCATGGGTCGACTCTATGCAGAGGTGTGTCAGGCCATATGCTCCAAACTACTGATGCAATACGTCACTCTACTTGATGTGAAAAAGGCACAGCAAAAATTTTGCAGCACAATTATGAGACACACAAAATACCTCCGGTGTATGGTGCAATCAACGGCTCACATATTCATGTAACAAGTGACAGGTATCGGTTTTATGTTAACAGGAACGGCTGGGCATCTGTTGTTCTGCAGGTGGTGTTGAAGAGTAATTTTAGGGTAACAGAGCATTCATCTTAAAGAAATATCATAAAGAGTTAATACGTCGGAAATCACATATGGGTTTAGTGAACAACAAAATGTACTGAAAGTCAAGTCAAGTTGGGGAGCATGCACTGCTACAGTGTGTTGCCGCACTCACTACACGATGACACAACTCGGGATCCCGGTTGGCAACCCCCCAGGCAGACACGCGGTCCAGTCTCACCCTCCGGTAATGACCCTCTATCAGCCGCAGCCAGGTGTTATGTGGGCAAACTCTTGGCCTTATACAGTCACTCGGGTCCCCAACAATGAGGATCTTACGAGCTGGATCACCCTCGGGGAAACACGCAATATTGCCATAGTGCCGTAACTGACGCTCCTTTACAATGCAGACAATGTGCCTCATTCGGGACTCCATGAGCAACCGCTCATTCGACACAAAGTCAAACCAACAGGATTTTCCGGAGAGACACAGTACCAAAGGAGTCCAGTCTTTGTCTCCGGTCACTGGATAGTGTCCATGTCTCGCAACCATATAGCAAGACAGGAAGCACCAGGACTCTAAAGACTTGGACCGTCGTCCGTTTGCATAAATATCAAGATCGCCACGCACCCCTTTCCAGCGACCTCATGACCCCCCATGTTTTCCCAATCCGTCTACTGACTTCATAGGAAGAGTCACCAGAGACATGAATGTCGCTGCCAAGGTAAGTAAACCTCTCGACAAGGTCGACACTCTCTCTGCAAACTGATACACTGCTAATGGCTGTGCCCAAGAGGTCATTAAAGGCCTGGATCTTGGTTTTTATCCAGGACATTCGCAAGCCCAGACCCTCAGACTTCTCACTCAGTCACTCGAGCGCCCTCATCAGAGTCTCCATTGACTCTCTGCAAAAATCATTGCAGCGTCAGCAAAGTCAAGATCCATGAATCTGTCTGCACCAACAGATACCAACAGTCGCTGGACCCCACAACCTTGTCCAACACCCAGTCCATACAAGCATTGAACAGAGTAGGAGCAAGAACACCCCCCTGACAAACCCCAGAATCAAGTGGGTAAAAACACAGAGGTTCTGCTTCCACTCTGTACAGCACTCACAGTACCAGTGTACAGGCTGGCCATGGTATCCAGCAACCTTGAGGAGATCTCACAAACCCTCAGGATGTCCCACAGGGCAGCTCAATCAACTGAGTTGAACGGTCTACGAAAATCGACAAAGGCTGCAAAGAAACTCTGCTGATATTCTCGTTTGCGCTCTATGAGAACCCTCGGTGCCAGGATGCGGTCAAAGGTAGACTTTTTAGGCATAAAACCAGACTGTTCCAGTTGCTGGTGACCTGGTAAAATGACCTGGTCATTTTAAAAGTAGCTCGCAAGCCAAAAAAGTGTGGGCACTCCTGTTGTAAATCATAGTGAAATGAATAATGAAGAAACTAATTACATTTTTCACAACATAACTGTTACTAATTATTTTTTCTATCTTTTTTGCTTTTTTGATTTAGCTTATCATATTATAATTTTCACATTTTACACATTACAGAATTCAGATATTCCATTGTCTGAGACACGAAGGCACTGGTGGAAGAACTCTCCTAGTAGATGGTTTCCATTCAGCTGAAAAAATTCGTAAGGAAGCTCCTGAAGATTTTGACCTTCTGTGCAAAGTACCCATAAAACATGAATATATTGAGAACGTTGGTGGCTATCAAAATCACATGATTGGAATTGGACCTGTCCTCAATGTTTATCCATGGAATAATGAACTTTATATGATAAGGTGAGCAAATATTAATCTTTTTTTTTACTGTTTCATCAGAGTAAATATTTTTATTAGAGTAATAAACAAGTGTAACATATATTTTTATCTTTTCAATAGACAAGTGTGCATGGATGGAGGCATAGAGAGAGGAGGTCTCCTGTTGCACACACACAGGTGCCACTAGGCAAGGAAGGCATTGCCTTTTAACTAAGTTGGATGAAATGGCTAGCTAGTAATCCAAAGGCCTACTGTTTGCAGCTGATAGGCAGTGTTTAGCCAGCAACACCACAGAGCAGATTCCCCATCAGAGACAAATAGATTTTCTCTGGGTGGGGGAGCAAGTGTAATTATCCGCACATAGGGCAAGAGTCTGAGGCACATCCAGCCTACGTAATTACATGCACATACATGTGCTGGGGCAGCACAGGAGCTGCCGCATCTGAAGAATGGGGTGACATATTGTTTAAACAAATTGAGATTATAAGGCTGTGTGGTGGAGTGTAAGTATAAAAGGCAAAGAGCACATATAAATGGAGAGAGAAGAGAAAAAGTTTACCTTTGCGTACACATGAAAGCATAGCTTTTCAAGTTAGGAGCTGTGACCTAACTGAGCTGTTTGATGAGATGGCTGGTTAGGAATCAGAAAGGTTAGCAGATGACAGGGAAAATTTAGCCAGGTTCACCAGTGTGGATTTTTCAGCAGAGACAATCTAATAATATCAAGACAAAAATTCACCTCCTTCTTTACCATTCTTTTACTGCTAAATTAGTGAGAACAGATTCTTTAAACCAACTTTTCAATTTGCTGCATTATTTCTCTCTTAATGCCTTTTAGCTTTCCTTATATCTCTTTTAACTGTTGCTGTTATTTGCTTATAAGACCTATGAAAGTAATAAAATGGTTTATCTCAAACATGATTTTTCTTCCTTCCTTAACCCATTATTCATACAGATTGCAGATTACTTTTACATTTCTAAAAGCTTCTAAAGTTTTGGAATGACATTTTACAAAACTGTTTGTAATATACTTTTAACACTAGAATTATCAAAGCCTACGAAAAACTCGTAATCCTGGCCCACCTTAAATCCATTCGCACCTCTCCATCAGACAACATTTGTGTTGTAAATGTGTCAGTCAACACAAGTTGCAAACAGTCTGCTCATCCCATCCCAACACCCACCGTCGCAGTTCAATTCGCAAAGAAAGTTCTCAGTGCTCAGTGTTTATCTTGGAGTGAATTGCCTGGAGTTGTAAATAATATATCATTTGGAATACATACGTTTCATGTGTGTTCCGTGTCAACAACAATGTATGTAAACACATCATTAAAACAGAAACATTTTTTATGTTTTAGTTATAAATGACAAAATGTAGACATGAACTGTATAATCTGTGAAGCCTGAAGTCCAAATACATTATCAAATAAAAACTTTCACAAAAGATACAAGTATAATATGACGGCTTCCATGGTGCAACAGTAAAAACTGCTGACTTGTAATCAAGAGGTCGCTGGTTTGATCCTGGCTGCCTCGCAAATTTGCCATTTTGAGTCCTGGATGCCTCCGTTTTGAGTAGTGTGCTGCTGTTATGGTTAATATTATACAAAAAAAAACATACATTTGATTTGCGTCTGTAACAGCCGGTATAAATTTATAGTACTTGTAAAGGTTAGCAGGTATTTTTTCCACTTTTATTCTCTCAGTGACGATCACAATACAACTATTTTCACCACCACCACCCCAGTTCTGACTCTGTTAGTTTTTATTTAATACTGGGAATAAATGTGGATGTGAGTGGTGTTTGAGGCAAGGGAACTGGAAATTCTCTGATCTGGAGGGATAAAAGCTGATACACAAACATTGGTGAATCTGCCTTCTTGGTATCTCATTGTCACCTGAATCTTTTTTATTCAGTTTTATTGAGTGTTCCTGCTCACACTGAATTAGTATACACCTTATGGTCCATAATGTGAAAGCCTTACTGACAAAAAAACAGAGACATAGATATATATGATATTTAGAATAATTCATTTTATGACCTGTATAGAATATTTCAAAAAACATTGTGGCACTGATGCAACATTATTCATATTATTCATATTCATTCATTTTCCCACCTGATCTTGCCCTGTCTCCACATTTTGGTGCATGGTGTTGTTTCTTTTGTACTCCAGGACATGCAGAGGAAAGAATAGTACAAAGAGGTCAGTTCTGCACTATACATAATCATCAATTTAAAATGTTAACAGTTCCCACACACCTAAGGAACATTCCTTCCTTCATTTACGACATGTGCACCTGTTGCAATGTACACACCTCTCTATGCTGTGGTTCCTATTACATTGCAGGAGCACATGACACTGAGTTTGCTTTCCTGGAGGAAGCAGTTGGTCTTGGAACAGAAGCTTGTCGATGTTGCATCCTCTTTTTCTTTTTCCATCGCCTTTTCCTGTAAGAAGCCGACGATGAAGTTCCTCTACAAGGTGAGCCAAGAACTCGCTTCTTTTCTCAGTGGACCCCGTGAATACCTTACACAGTACATGTCCGTTTATCACCGCCAGGTCAACCATGTTGTAGCAGACAGCAACCGGCCACCTGCATGTTCCTGTTCACACTGAATAAGCTCACACCTTCTGTTGCATGGTGTCATCACAGCACTGGGGAAAAAAGAAAGAGACAAATTTATGTGACATTTTGAAGAAATCATTTTATGAACTGAATAATACAAATCAGAAAGCATCATCGCACTAATGCAATATTATTTGTGAATTTATGCTGACTCTGTTAGTTAGGGTCAGATCAGGAGGTGGTGGGGAGGGAGAGCGTAAACGTGACTGGGAGAATAAAACTGAGGAAAAAAGCTAACTTTTACACGTACCATAAATTTGCTGTTTCTTTTTTTTTTTTTTTGCACCTTAACAACATCATCCGAATGTAGGCAGTATGTTTGAGCCACTGAGAAAAAAAATAAGAACACAGGGAAAAGGTCTGTTGTGCTTAAAGTGGAAATTTCAACTTTAATCTCGAAATATCCACTTCAACCTTGTAGTCTGTTTTATCATTGAAAGTAGACTGTTGTAAACGTCATCTTAAAACTGACCCAGTTGTTAATTTCTACATGCTTCTGGGGCTTCATCCTCAACTGACAGCAGCGGCAAGCAGCAATAGATCACCACACAGAACACATTAAATTTATGATATTCCAGCTCTCTGCACATTTAGAATCCTTAGATTTACACTTGATATCGATTTCATGATGAAATGCATTAAAGTATGTATGTTACTATTTACATATAAATTGTTTCTGGTATGGTAAAGAAGGAGGTAAAGTTTTTTCTTTATTATTAGATTGTCTCTTCTGAGAAATCCACACACATCCCCCGGCTAATTTTTTTTTTTTATTTTATTGATTTTATTAAACATTCCATACAAATAAGTCACGTTTTACAAAATTAGGTTAGGTACAAATCAAATTAACCCCTACCCATGAGAAAGAGACCTAGGCCAGCAGAGTAAAACTTTAATCTAGTAAAAATAAGTAAATAGATCAATTAATAAATGAATAAAGATAGAGTAAAGAAAAAAAGGGGAGAGAAGCTGCTTCCTCAATTTAAATGCTTATTCTAAAATGTTATTGATTAGATTCTGCCAGGTTTTGAAAAAGTTTTATACAGGTCAATTTCAAATAATATACAGTATAACATCAGTTACCTACTGACTTAAAATTGGAGAGTTATGATTCTTCCAGTTGAGCAAGATAAGTCTACGTGTCAATAATGTAGTAAACTTTAAGCCCATCTGGAAGTACACCAAACACAGCTGTTAATGGGTTAGGTGGGATTGTGACTCCAAGGCTGTCTGAAAGTCCTTTAAAGATTTTGGTGCACACCTAAAACATGTGGCCCAGTGAAGCTGAAACTTGATTGCAACATTTGCAGGTTGGATCTTGCCCTGGAATCATTTTGGACAATTTCAAGCAAGACATAATATATAAGATGTATAATTTTGAGTTGAATAATTGTATGCTTTGCACATATGGAGCTTGCGTGAATTCTTTGCATTGCTACCTTCCACTCCTTTTCTGAGATGTTGAGTGAGAGATCCTTTTCCCACTGTGCTCTTGAATCTTTGAAAGGGAGGGACTGTAAAATGGTTTTATATATTACTGAGTCCTCAAGACTGATCAATATTTTTTATGGCTTAGAGGTAAGGTGGGAGATGAGGAAAATTGGGCAGGTTCTGTTTAACAAAGTTTCTAATTCGAAAGGTAGTGAAAGAAATGTTTTTCTGGAAAGTTAAATTTGGAGTGTAATTGTTTGTAGGATGCAAAGAGGTTGTTAGTGTATTGGCGATATCTTGTATTTATTGGGGTACAAAGCAAAGAATATAAAGAAGTACTGCAAGATTTTATTTCTGTTGTGGACCAAGCCTGTGTATGTTCATCTATTTGTGTCCATTTCTAGGTTTTTATAACTTGTATATTTGCTGCCCAGTGATAAAATTGAAAGTTAGGTAGAGCCATGCCACCTTCCACCTTAGGTTTTTATAGGGTCATCTTTTGAATATGTGGATGTTTTGAATTCCAAACAAATGAGGTTATGGTTGAATTTAATTTCTTAAAAAATTATTTCTTGAGGTATATTGGAATGTTTTGAAATAAAAACGAAGCTTAGGAAGGATATTCATCCCTTGGGCTCACAAGATGGGTGCTTAGACTTTAAGATTTCCGGATTGAGCATTGTCCAGGATCCAAGAAGAGCCCCTAGAGGCGCTTGTGGCTGTGGTCAAACCCTCTGTATATGAACTGCCCCTGGACTTGCAGGTAATCGCTCAAACTCAGACAGTTTGTTCTGTTTGTCAGGGGTGCAGGGAAGGGTCACGGGGTAGACCTGGGCATATTAGCTATGAGGAACTCCAAGGGGTGCTGTACCAGGTGATACTGTCAAGATATGGGGACCACAAATATCAGCTAGTGGTTACCCAAGAGCTCTTTACAGAGTTTCTCCAGTTCTTCCATGATAGTCCTTTTGGGGGGCACCTGGGGAAGACCAAGACCATGTTGAGAATCCTGGAGGTAGCCTGGTGACCCACAATCCGTAAGGATGTCTGGGTCCATGTTAAAAACTGTAGGATATGCCAACAGTACAAGATTTCCCCCAGGAAAACCGGCTGGATTGTGTCAGTCCACAGTGGTGAATGAACCAGGAGAAATGGTGGGGGTGTATGTGATGGGACCATTCCCTAGGTCCAAAAACAAGAAGACTGTACTGTTGGTAGTGGTAGATTACTACTCTAAATGTGTGGAACTGTTTGCCTTGCCCAATGCAAAGGCAGGGAAGATCTGTTCCATTTTAACACTAGAATTACCAGAGCCTACGAAAAACTTGTAAATCCAGCCCACCTTAAATCACTTCGCACCTCTCCGTCAGCGTCTTTTGTCTTCTAAATGTGTTGATAAGCCCAAGCAGCAGACTGCTGTACCATCCCAACCCAATGCGCAAGCCTCAGAACAGGCAAGAAGTTCTCTCAGTTTCTTCTTTGATTGATTAACTGGGAGTGAGCTACCTGGAATTGTAAGAGGAAATAATTTGATGTGTGTTTTGTGTCTACAACAATCTGTGTAAACACATCATTAAAACAGAAACGTTTTTCATGTTTTAGTAATAAATAACAAAATGTAAACATGAACTGTAAAATGTGTGAAGGCTGATGGCCAAATATCAAATAAACATTTTCACAAAAGGTGCAAGTACAATACACCAGCTTCCATAGTGGAGCGGTAAGATCCACTGGCTTATAATCGAGAAGTCGTGAATTCGAAACCGGCTCCCCGGCAGATTTACCATTTTGAGTAGTGATTAATATTATACAACTAGCCGAAGCTGAACTGAAATAACTGAATAAAAAAAATCAAGTGACGGTGAGATACGAAGAAGGCAGATTCACCAGCGTTTGTGTGTTAGCTTTTATCCCTCAGGATCTGAGAATGTCCAGTTCCATTGCCTCAAAACACCACTCACATCTACAGTTACTCCCAGTTTCAAATAAAAACTAACAGCATCAGATCCCTTTGGGCGGTAGTATGTATCGTGATCGTGACTGATAGAATAAAAGTGAAAAAAACGGTAACTTTTACAAGTCCTATAAATGTACACTGTCTGTTACAGACTCAAACCAAATGTATGTGTGTACTGTATAATATTAACAATAAGAGCAGCTCACTACTGAAAACGGTAAATACAGGAGGCACTCGGGATCGAACCGGGGACTCTTCATTACAAGTCACCAAATCTTACCACTAAGAACCTTTTATGAAAGTGTTTATTTGATCTTTTTTCGCCATTTTCTGGGGAGTGCATTATAGAAGGGCCAAGGGGGTGGTCATATTAATTAGTATTTCTTTAGTTGTTCTGGATTTGGGTAGGATTGCTTGAAGGGTGTTTATAGTTTTGTTTGGTTGTTTATAATATATATTCTTGTTTGTTTAATTAACTTAATTGTGTGGGTGGTTATTTCCTTTTGTAAATTCATAAAGGACATCTCCAGCTGAAGGGATCAAATTGGGGCTAAGGTTCTGTCCGGTTCCGTTCCCAGTAGAATTAGTTTTTTCTAAGAGTAGGAGATTTGCGTGTGTGCCGGGCTCCTCATCCTACTTTAAGAGGAATTTGCTACAAAGTGTTTATTTGATATTTGGACTTCAGGCTTCACACATTATACACTTCATGTCTACATTTTGTCAATTATTACTAAAACATTAAAAACGTTTCTATTTTAACAATGTGTTTACATAGATTGTTGTAAACACGCAACACACATGAAATGCATGTATTCCAAATAACAATATATTATTTACCCTCTACAACTCCAGGCAACTCACACGCAGGTAAACAGACTTGAGCTGAGAGAACTTTTTGCCCTTTCTGTGTTGGTGGGGGGATGGGATAGCAGACTGCTTGCTGTTTTTGCTGATTGAAACATTTACAAGACAAAAGACGCTGATGGAGAGGTGCAAAGGGATTAGAGGTGCGAACGGACTAGACTTTTTTTGTAGGCTTCAGGAATTCTAGTGTTAAGAGTGGCAGTAGTCATGAGAATGGTATAATTTACCGTTACAAAGGGCCTTGAGTGACTTTACAGTTGTTGAGACTGCTATGTAATTCTGCGAATCAACTGTGCAAATTTATAATAAATAAATAATATTTTAAAGACTGTGCAAATGACAGCTGTTGCCCAGGTGATTCACCAGTCATAGCATTATGAGAAAGCAGCAAACAGAAAGCCAGTGTTTAAAAATAAATAAATAAATTCTCTATATATATATATATATATATATATATATATATATATATATATATATATATATATATATATATATATATATATATATATGAGTGTGTGTATGTGACATCTCAGCTAGTATTTGCTAGAAGTTACATGGAAGATTGCAAAGTCAATTGGAAGAAAATTCTATGGTGTGATGAAACCAAAATGGAGCTTTTTTGGCCATTGGAGTAAACGTCATGTTTGGTGTAAGCTATCAGAAACACTCTATCCCTGATGTAAAGCATGGTGGTGGGAGCATCCCTTGAAAAGGATGACTGCTTATGCAATCAGACTTATTTATGTACGCTTTGAAATTACTGTTTTTCCACACATATTATATAACACTTGACTCGTCTTTAATGTCTAGTTAGGCAAGATGTTGCGTTTTTTTGGTGTTCCTCCCCTATTTTTGGTTTTGTAGATCCAAAACACCCTACTTTTTAGGCCATTTTTTGCACCATACTTTGTGCAGAAAATTGCACTCTTATGATAAAGAGTAAACAGTTAGGTGTTTTCAGCAAAAATGATCAGAAGTACTTGAAGTTGTGGATGCTACATCATCCCCATGGGGTTGACCCCTTAATCCCCTTAATAAGATACGAGGGTTCAAACTTCTTTTTAAAAAAAACTGAAAAAAGGGGATTGGTAATTCAGACATGTGGAGTGACGTTCAATTTCGAGATTGGGGATCATGAATTATAATATTTTTGATATTTTACTGATGGTTCTAGCCCTCTAAGAGCCACTCCCAAGAAGGTCAAAAATTACAAATTTAAAACATAAGCATGTGGGTATGGTTTTAGACAACTTCAAGGTTAGTGATTGCAAATATGATGTTACATCTGAATTTTTCTATTACAATTAAGAAAATTTAGATTTTAAACATTTATACTGAAACACACATTTTAACTTGAGCAAATCTCACAACAACTAAGTTAGAAGGACTTGCACTACACTTTGAAAGCATAGTTCCAACACTTTTGTGGAATTATTAAGCAGGTACTTTTTTAATACTTACATGTCTCCATTCTGCTTTTCAACTGACTCCCTGACCACCTGCAGAAACTGTGCCCATTTATTGGGAAAAAGTGCTGAGCTGGAAAGTAGAATAACTCTCCTGCATCAGATTAGAAAGGATAGATAGATAGATAGATAGATAGATAGATAGATAGATAGATAGATAGATAGATAGATAGATAGATAGATAGATAGATAGATAGATAGATAGATAGATAGATAGATAGATAGATAGATAGATAGATAGATAGATAGATAGATAGATAGATAGATAGATAGATAGATAGATAGATAGATAGAAAGAACACACTTTATTTGTCCCCATGGGGAAATTTGGCTTTTTACAGAAGCTCTTTAGATAGATATATACACACACACACTATGGTCTGAACACACACCAGAATGACTTATATAGATCCTATGAGTTCTGAGACCAGTCCAACCTGTCATTAATGCACACCTTCAAGTACTTGTAGGAGTGGACCACCTTTACATCCACTCCCTGAATCATTTTACATTGAGAGTTGTCACAGCACTCTGCACCTACACTTGGTACGGAGCACTGTGCAAGAACAGTGTAGTTTGTACCATTGTATTGTATTTCTGAGGTGGCAGTGATAGATTGACCATCTAGCTCTGTGAAGAGGATTACTTCTGTTTCATTTTGTGTGTTGCATGTACCCCATTTTTGACACCCATCACACACCCAATCTGCCCAGAATGTGCCTCTTCATTTAAACTTTGTACAACCTCCATTTGCTAATATAACAGCATGGAGTCTTCTCTTGTGACCTTTTATAAGGTTGGAGAATACAGAGCATGGCATCTGAGACCATTCTTTGTTACATGATCTCTCTAGATCATCCATGGTCCTAAGGAAATTTATGTTCTGTGTCTTCTTACATTTGTATCCCAGCTAATCAGGAAGTCATTGATTTCAGTTGGAAAGTTCCTATACTCTCCAATCAACTTAACAATTTCCAATTTAAATGGTAAACATACTTCAGTTACATTCTTTCACATTAATTTCCAAGAGGCACATGTGTTTTTTTTTTTTTCTTAATAATTTTCTTGATGAGGGCTTTGTTTTTCTTTGAATGAACTTGTTTCAATTAAAAGTCAGATGTTTCTCATTTTTTCAGTGCGTGATGACTGTTCTTCAGCAAATAGTGATTTTTTTCAAACCCTTTTTACTAATTTTACAAGGGGTGACAGTAATAGTGGAGGGCACTGTTTGTACAGTATATATACAGTATATATTTTATACTCGAAGCACTGGCAGATTAAGTGACTTTCTCAGAGTTGCATAATGCATCATAGCATTTGATTGAACCATCAACCCTTGGATATAAAATGTGATATCTTAGTCACTGCTCCACACTGACTGCATAATTGTTTTCTTGAAATCTGGAAAGACCTGCAACCTGCATATGTATTGAAGTGTTCTGGTTGAATTTGGTTGTATTTTAAGGTTTTTAAAATCTCATACTTAACTTTTTTAAACAAAACTAGAGTAGGTTTAAAACAAAAAGTCAAGGAATATCATGCTATCTTAGATTATTTTAGATGACAATTTATTTTATGGACTCTTGCATTTTCAATTAAGGTACAAAGCACATAAGTAATTAAAAGGAACTATTGAACTGTAAACTGGATATGGAAGGTAAGGAAGAATATCCAGGTGACAGTCCTGTCTTGACTTGTAATTGCTTACTTGTTCTACATTTCTGTGGCTTTTTGTATGGTTATTATCCATGAACCCTCAAGTTTGCTTGCACCTTCTAAATAGAACATAATGAGATGTATAAAAGTAATACTACTACTAATACTTTACACCAAAAATGTGTTTTTTGTTTCCTGTCTTACAGGTATAATAACTATGACAGGGCTGTTATTAATACAGTTTCCTATGAATTTGTTGAGAAATGGTATGCTGCACACCGGACTCTGACTGCTGAACTGCGAAAACCAGAAAATGAGGTCTGGGTGAAACTCAAGCCAGGAAAGGTATATTATATAAAGTGAAAATCTCTAGTTTCTTACTTTAAATAGTATACCCATTTTTTTCATTTTTGGCAGAAGAATGAATTAACCAAAATGTAATTGTTAAGTACAGTAATCCCTCGCTATATCGCGCTTCGACTTTCGCAGCTTCACTCTTATCACAGATTTTATATGTAAGCATATCTAAATATATAATGCAGATTTTTCGCTTGGGCGATGGGTTTTTTTACTTCTGGTACATGCTTCCTCAGTTGGTTTGCCCAGTTGATTTCATACAAGGGATGCTATTGGTGGATAGCTGAGAAGTTACCCAATCAGAGCACGCAGTTAAGTTTCTGTGTGCTGATTGGCTCAGCGACGGAGCGCCAAATTCGATTCTGCTGCGTTAACCAGGAAGTCTCGTCTCGCTCATTCAGCATCAATGTGTTTCGCTGTGTAAAGAGTTAACTTTTGTGCATTTTCTTGCATTGTACGTATTTATTGCTGGTGTCCTGTCTATCGTAATGGCTGTAACATAACATGTAACATATGTGATATCGGAGACACTCGATATCTTATCTATAATATTTAGGTGTTATAATTTCAACGAATCTTACCTAATATCTAAGAGAATACAAAGGGCTTATGCTGTATAACTGTGCGGGAAATGTTTATAAGAGTGTGGGAGAGTTTATAAGGGCTTAAAATATATAAAAATAACCATATAAACATATGGTTTTTACTTCGCAGATTTTCACCTTTCACTTTCTTAAACGTAACCCCCGCGATAGGTGAGGGATGACTGTAGTGCATTTTAAGGGCTTCACAGGTTAGTGGCTGTTCATGCCAATAGTGTGATTTTTTATTTTTTCCAAAACACAAAAATGGTCCAAAAGTAGTCATATAAAACTAGTCATAAGTAATGGAAAAGAGTTGCTTGTAGTAATTCCACAACCTCAAACTGATGGCCTATCACACAGAAGCTTGTGATTGGTAATGTAATACAATACAATACAATTTATTTTTGTTTAGCCCAAAAGCACACAAGAAGTGCCTTAATGGGTATTAACAGGTCGTGCTTCTTGAAAGCCCCCTGAGCCTTGACTCTCTAAGAAGACAAGGAAAAACTCCCAAAAAAAAAACCCAGTAGGGAAAAAATGGAAGAAACCTTGGGAAAGGAAGTTAAAGGATAGTCCCCTTTCCAGGTAGGTTGGGTGTGCAGTGGGTGTCAAAAAGAACGGGGACAATACAGTACACAGAATAGAACACAAGTAATCCTCAATACAATATAAAGGTAAAATAAAATTTTTACAAGTACAGAGCAGAATTTAACAGTAGATGATATCACATTATAGAATTTGAATTTGAGTCCTGGAGACCTCTGCCATCACGCTGCCTCCCCCTATTGGCCATTCCACAGCTGAAACAGAGCTGGGCCAGCCAATCTGATGAAAGGACCCCTCTACCCAATGATTTCTGCAATCCTCCATCAGAGATGACTTTACCTTAGGCAGGCAAAAGAACTTGGCAGGTAGGCAGTGGCACCAAGTACCACATTTGAGTACTGAGAAGTGAAACAGAATAGGTGAGGGTTAGTAACAAATTATAACTATCATATTACTTATGTTTTAGTGCTAATGACCAACAACAAAGATGCAGTTTGTACTGTTAATCAGCATCTTTAGTCAGGATATGCTAAACTGAAGTAGTGAGTCTTCAGCCGGGATTTGAAAGCTGAGACCGAAGGGGCATCTCTTATTGTAGCAGACAGACCATTCCATAGTTTAGGGGTCCTGTAACTAAAAGCTCGACCTTCTGCTGTTATTTTATTAATCCTTGGAATCATAAGCTGACCGGCATCTTGAGATCTTAACGTGCGCTCTGGTTTGTAAGTCATGATAAGCACAGATAAGTAAGCCAGACCTCGGCCATTTAAGGCTTTATATGTTAAAAGGAGGATTTTGAAATCTGCCCTAAACTTAACCGGGAGCCAGTGTAAGGATTTAAGAACTGGAGTTATGTGTTCATATTTTCTTGTTCTTGTAATAATTCTTGTAGCAGCATTTTAGATTAACTGGAAGCTGTTTAAAGAACAGTCAGAGCATCCAGTGAGCACCGCATTGCAGCAGTCATTCCTACTGGAAATAAATGCATGAATTAATTTCTCAGAATCCTGCTTATTTAGAAAGCGCCTTAATTTCCCAACATTTTTAAGATGGAAGAAACATGATTTGGACAACTTTGTAATGTGCGCTTTAAATGACATGCTAGTCAAAGATACTCCTAGATTGCAGGCTGATTCAGTAAAATTAATGATTCCAACTGAGTTAAATGATAACAAAATATTGTTGCGATCAGCGTCATTCCCTCCATAGTTGCATAGGAACATAGCTACATATCTGTTAAGCTGATCATCAGATAGATTTCTCTCTTTCAGTGTGGTAGGTGTGTCAATGTATTCCTCTCTATTTGTTGAGAGAGAGAAACAGCATCTTCCTCATGAAGGCCTTGCATAGGCTATGCATATCATGTGCAAGGAGACCTTTGCCTTGCAGTTTTATATTGGTTCATTCATGACTGCATTTACATCAACTGCAAATGCTAAATCAGGTAGCCACTCAGTGCAGCTTAGTTAAGGGATTGGTTTCCTTTCATTTAACAAATCTTCTGAATCTCTGATTTCAGATCCCAGACCTGTTTGAGCGCTTTGCTCAGAATGAACCACCTGACAGTTGTGTGGTAGCTCAGATCAGTGTAATCAGTCTCATGCTCCTCCAGCAGTGTAATAAACTGTGATTTAATGCCCCAGTCCTGATGACATTTACAGCATTTGTTAAATCATCAACCACATGATTAGTTTTCAGCACTGATTTACATAGCACTTCTTGGTGAATAATACAATGTAAAAATGTGATTTTTTGGGCTAGGTTAATCTGTCATCCTGCATCCTTTTTTAAAGTCTAAAATGTTTACCTATCAAATTAAGAGAACCATAACTTGTCACACCAACTAACCTTTCCTACTGTAGTCCTAACTTTTGCATAGTAGCTGTTTCCTCTTGTCATTTTCAAGTATTTAATTATTACTTTCATGAAAATCAGCACCTGTGTCATGTTATAAACATCACAGGTCTCATCCAACGTCAATGAGAAGTTGAAAGTTTCCACCGTACTCTTCAGCTATAGTTCCAGATTCCCCTTAGTTTCCTCAATCAGTCTTGTAACTGTTCTGTGTGAGAGGAACAAATGTTCAAGCGCATCCTTCTTCTCTGGTCAGAGGATTGCCACTGGCTCCAGTAGTCACACACATTCCCCATCAGAAAATGATTGGCTTCTTTTGGTAATTTTATCAGCTGATATATAGCTGATTTTTACTGTTCCTTATTTTGCTGTTTGAAGCTAGGTAAAGAGTTCTTGCTGCTTTCACAATTTAGCTAACAATTCTTCTGCCATCCTCACTTTTTTTCTCTTCAGATAAGTTTCTGTATTTTTTGCTGTGTTTCACCCCAGAGTGAAAGTTATAGTCTTTGAATGCAGCGATGTGCTCTTTATATACCAAAAAAACCTCTAACATCTGTGAAAAAATACCTAGAAGTCCAGGATTTGTTGAATGATCTGCTTTCCACGTCAACTTTTCATTTTCTTTTACTGCTTCTCTGTGTCTGCATGGTCACATCTCACTGTGATGCAGGCTGAGAAGCCCAGGCAGGTACTTGCCATCAGCATCAATATACGTAAATAGGAAAAAGTCACACACTTTACAAAATTTTACTTTATTTTCTAGATTGGTGTGTGATTTGTCTCACGGGCCAGACCGAACAAAACATGGCCTGTACAATGCCCAGGTCCGCACTTGCCTGTTAAACTGTTTAAATACACAATCAAAAACAATGCTAGCTTTCCTTTAAAACATTTTACAATACAGTCTTGTTTACACCATTTATTAATTGCATCTTTTCTAAATAATCATAAAATAATCCTAATATCCACATAAATTAAATTTCATGTGTTTTACTTAACAAATTGTAAATAGCATAATGTTTTCCACCCTGATACACACATACACATCCACAATAATGTTTGTTATATATGCTCTCCCTCTGTTATTGCAGTGAAAGACTACATTCTCTAAATCCGGTGATGTGGCCCAAAAGTACATCATTACCCACATTCATTTTTCTGGTGTTCATACCCTTGTAGACACTGTCTTACTTGTGCTGTAGTGTTGTGGCCCTAGATTATACTGTCATTGTTTCAACCCTTCTGATGTTCCAGCCTTTGAAAAATACTGTCTTAATATTGACTAACCAAAGAGTACTCCTATTAGCAGGGTCACCTTGTGCATCTTATGACTTTCCATCAGGACTCTGCTAATACTGAGTTTCACAACCTCTTTATGAGGGTTGCCTTTCAGAGATGTGCCTACATTTCGGACCTCCATAACCACATACTCATGTACAGCCAAACACTGCTTCAGTGTCAGGTCCTTCTAGGCTTTCTGGGGGAAGATGCCTTCCTCTTAGACCTTTCATCACCATAATTTGCTGAAATCAGCCTGCCATTTCTTGACTCTACTTGACTGGATGATTTGGATATTAAAGGCTCTACAACCTGTAGCTTAGAGCTTCCTTAATTTGCATTCCCCTCAGGCTTTGGCACATTAACTGACACTCCTCACCTGAATCTAAAACACTCATATGTAAATTACTGCTCCTGGTACACATCCAGCCATGGCCGACTCATTACAGTATCTGACTTTATGCGTACTGCTAATTCTTGCTAAGCTAACTGTTGTAAACTACTTCCCGAGTTCTTTAAGAATGTGCTATTTCACTTTTCAACTCCTCTTTGGAATGTCTAGGTGGGTGAAAACCAGTTTTATTTCCCAATGGTCCATTTACTTCTTCATTCCATTTAATTATTTCAGAATATATATTATGTACACAATCAAAGCCCTCTGCACTGGAAAGATTGCTTCTTTTTAAGCCAGTTTTCTATGAGTAACATAACCAGGAATACACAGCTACAGTAAAAAAAAACCTCTTAACATTTATTAAAGCTTACAAGCTATTCCATCTGTTTACTGATTGCAGCCCTTTAATAATTATTGTTTTGGTTTTTTTTTTTTTAGTTTTTGTGCTGTTATTCATTATAGTGATCTCTTTCCATGCCCTATACACAGTAATGGTAGGCTAACTGGTATGCTAAATTGACTTCAGGTGTGTGTGTGTTCTGTAATAAACTGACATCTTGTCCAAAGTTTAGTTTTACATGGTAGCTGATACCCTTGACCCTGTGACTGTGTAATAAATTGTACAGATAGAAAATAAAAAGACACAACACAACAGGAGAAGATTTAGTGATGTGTGGGCCTAAGACAAAAATAGGAATGGGGTACACATAAATCCCACTAATCACCCTTTTCAATACTTCTTAGTCTAAAGCCAGGGGTGGGCAAAATTGTTTGGAAGCAGGCCAAGTTATCAATAATGACTTATTCAGTGGATTGTATAAAATCAAGGTGTGCCTAAACTCGGACAAATTAGCATATGTGTTAAACTCAAACAGTAACTAAAATAGATGTTACAAAACCAATCACAAACAGTGCTCAAACTCTAATCAGTACCAATAATTTTATGCCATGGTTCTAGTGGTGAACATGAAGCGAATAGCTTCTGCATAAATGGTTACTATCAAATTTATTTATTGCAAAGATGGGTATCTGTTAGTATGCTTCTATATACAGTGCATCCGGAAAGTATTCACAGCGCATCACTGTGGTGTTATGGGTCCACAGCTCGTTGAGCAAAGGCCGTTTTTTAAATAAATAATACCGCACTTACGGCTTCATGTGGGGGCGTGGTGTCCATAGCAAGCCACGGGACGATCTGCGGTGTGGGCGTTTCTCACCGAGTGCACAGGTGAGGGACTGCCCACATCCGTGATTGTTCCCGTGGCTAATGTGCTGCAGCTGCTATGGCCCCTCGCTGTTTAAAAGAAGTGTGAGTCGGTTGGGAGGGGAGGACAAACAGATCGATGAAAATGAAAATCGAAATGAAAAGGACAGAGGTGACAGAGAGTGAGAGCGGAAGCAGGTCGGTGCAAGAGAGAGACAGAAACGCAGAGCGTGTGGGCAAGCGAACGAGTGCTCGTGGGCAGTTGCAAGGAATCTGGATGTTAGGCCGACACCAGGCGTTGGAGTTGGAAGGTGCTCCCGCTGAGTGAGCAGGTAGCGGGAGTGACCAGGGAAAGGCGACTGGCCGCGGAAGGCCGGAAAGGCAGCGGGAGTCGCGAGGCTTGGAGCTGCAGTCCTTGGTATGGGCGTCCTGGAGACCAAGGAGTCCAAGTCTCTGGTCTGGGATGAATGCCAGACCGAAGCCAGGATCGGGAGGTCTCCAGACCTGAGTTAGTGAATGGGAAAAGGGGCAGCTGCAGAGAGAGCGTCTCGCCTGTTGAAGGGCCCGTATGGGAGAAGCAGGTGAGACGCTAACATTAGTTAAAAAGAAGCACTGGGCTTGGCATGATTTTAAAGACTGCTTCCTGAATGAACATTTTAACCTCGTTTTAAAAGGATTGTTTTTTTGCTATTTTTAACCTCCACGTTTTCTTTTATGGATTATTTATTGAACTTTGGAACTGCACAGCACTATTTATTAAACACTGTCTTTGATTTGTTGGGCTTTAAATAAAAGCTCTTTTGCACTTTTTAAACCACCTCCTTGCTCAATTGTTTATTGCCTCAACTGTCTAGCTAATCGGTGACATTACCGACGGTGTTGGGTTCAAGGGCCCCCGAATAGCAGATGGGAGCGTGGAGCCGAACCCGCATCGTCACAATCACTTTTTGTTACAGCCTTATTCCACAATGGATTAAATTCATTTTTTTACTCAGAACTCTACACACAACACCCCATAATGACAACGTAAAAAAAGTTTACTTGAGGTTTTTGCAAATTTATTAAAAATAAAAAAAATTGACAAAAGCACATGTACATAAGTATTCACAGCCTTTGCCATGAAGCTCAAAATTGAGCTCAGGTGCATCCTGTTTCCCCCGATAATCCTTGAGATGTTTCTGCAGCTTAATTGGAGTCCACCTGTGGTAAATTCAGTTGATTGGACTTGATTTGGAAAGGCATACACCTGTCTATATAAGGTCCCATAGTTGACAGTTCATGTCAGAGCACAAACCAAGCATGAAGTCAAAGGAATTGTCTGTAGACCTCCGAGACAGGATTGTCTTGAGGCACAAATCTGGGGAAAGTTACAGAAAAATTTCTGCTGCTTTGAAGGTCCCAATGAGCACAGTGGCCTCCATCATCCATAAGTGGAAGAAGTTTGAAACCACCAGGACTCTTCCTAGAGCTGGCCGGCCACCTAAACTGAGCGATCAGGGGAGTAGGGCCTTAGTCAGGGAGGTGACCAAGAACCCGATGGTCACTCTGTCAGAGCTCCAGAGGTCCTCTGTGGACAGAGGAGAACCTTCCAGAAGGACAGCCATCTCTGCAGCAACCCACCAATCAGGCCTGTATGGTAGAGTGGCCAGACGGAAGCCACTCCTTAGTAAAAGGCACATGGCAGCCCACCTGGAGTTTGCCAAAAGGTACCTGAAGGACTCTCAGACCATGAGAAACAAAATTCTCTGGCCTGATGACACAAAGATTGAACTCTTTGGTGTGAAAGCCAGATGTCACGTTTGGAGAAAACCAGGCACAGCTCATCTCCAGGCCAATACCATCCCTACAGTGAAGCATGGTGGTGGCATCATCATGCTGTGGGGATGTTTTTCAGCGACAGGAACTGGGAGACTAGTCAGGATAAAGGGAAAGATGACTGCAGCAATGTACAGAGACATCCTGGATGAAAACCTGCTCCAGAGCGCTCTTGACCTCAGACTGGGGTGATGGTTCATCTTTCAGCAGGACAACGACCCTAAGCACACAGCCAAGATATCAAAAGAGTGGCTTCAGGACAACTCTGTGAATGTCCTTGAGTGGCCCAGCCAGAGCCCAGACTTGAATCTGATTGGACATCTCTAGAGAGATCTTAAAATGGCTGTGCACCGACGCTTCCCATCCAACCTGATGGAGCTTGAGAGGTGCTGCAAAGAGGAATGGGCGAAACTGGCCAAGGATAGGTGTGCCAAGCTTGTAGCATCATATTCAAAAAGACTTGAGGCTGTAGTTGCTGCCAAAGGTGCATCGACAAAGTATTTAGCAAAGGCTGTGAATACTTATTTAAATGTGATTTCTCAGTTTTTTTATTTTTAATAAATTTGCAAAAACCTCAAGTAAACTTTTTTCATGTTGTCATTATGGGGTGTTGTGTGTAGAATTCTGAGGAAAAAAATGAATTTAAGCCATTTTGGAATTAGGCTGTAACATAACAAAATGTGGAAAAAGTGATGCGATGTGAATACTTTCCGGATGCACTGTATGCTTTTAGTAATTTCATTTCTTAAAAGGCCTGCTTATTGTTGAAGTTGATGCCACATAATAATTCCATGTGCGTAGATTTGCATAGGTTTGGAAAAACCTAAGCAATGTGCACGCTGTAGAAATCATGAAAGGAAATTTGGTAAATTTATTTTGAATTTGCTCTGTGTTCCAGGGTGCAGTTACTTCCAGCTGTAAAATGTCTGTCACATTGTTCACATTAATAGCAAAATTGAAAACATTTTCTTGCAGCACTCAAAATCTGAAATTCAAATTCATGGTAATGGATGCCAATATGAGCTCTCTGGCAAGTACAGAAATAATCCATTTTTATAGATTCGCTTTTAACCTACATCTTTCACATTTGTAAACACCACTCTTTGTGCTGCTTTATGCACAGAGCCGGAGTGACGCCTGAGGATGCTGCTGCCAAGAAAATCTATGTGCAAACTCATAATATTTAAAAATAAGCATATAAGACAAAGACAAGCAACCAGCTAAAAATCAAAGACAATTATCCTTATGCAGACTATCCCTGTTCCTGTGGTAAAATCTCGGTTTCTTTGGATTTTTACTCCACAAACTGCATCATCATTTTATTAAGAGCACCTCATGAGGGATAAATATTAAGATACTTCTACAAGTAGCCCACATGATGTTTGCACCTGTGCCACAGGCCATAATTTGCCCACCCCTGATTATAATTGATGGTGCTTTCATCATTAGCATGACAAGTGTATGACGTGGTGTTGGGTGTTTAATACTCTGACAGTGACAGAACATTTATTCTGTTTGGCTGTTGTGTTTATTGCAAAATTTTACAAAGGACTCTAAAGAAATTACTTATTATCAAGCTGTAGGATATTTCAAGAAAAAATAAATTACTTTTGGGAGCTTTGCAACAAACTTTTTTCTTTCTTACTTTTTGTTTTTCTGCCCCCTTTTGGGTAAGTTTGTTTCATTTTTTAGTCATTAACTTGTGTTTTGTAGTAGATACTGGTACATAATTGACCCTACTGTGCTACTGGGCTTCTTTTCTTAGCCATTTTGCAATACTCTTTGAGGCTTCACTTCCAACTACACAGTAGTGTGGCAGTTACAGTCATGGCTGAAATTATCGGCACCCCTGGAATTTTCCCAGAAAATGCACCATTTCTCCCAAACAATTGTTGCAATTCCAAATGTTTTGGTATACACATGTTTATTTCCTTTATGTGCATTGGAACAACACAAAAAAACAGAGAAAAAAAGTCAAATCTGACATCATGTCACACAGAACTCCAAAAATGGACCAGACAAAATTATTGTCACCTTTTCAAAATTGTGGGTAAATCATTTCATTTCAAGCATATGATGCTCATTTGAACTCACCTCTGACAAGAAATATAGCAGTCACACCTGAAGCCAGTTAAAATGGAGAAAAGTTGACTCAACCTTTCTTTTGTGTGTCTGAGTGTGCCACACTAAGCATGGAGAACAAAAGTAAGAGCAGAGAATTGTCTGAGGACTTGAGAACAAAACTTGTGGAAAAATATCAACAATCTCAAGGCTACAAGTCCATCTCCAGAGATCTTCATGTTTCTTTGTCCACTGTGCGCAACATAATCAAGAAGTTCACAACACATGGCACTGTAGCTACTCTCTCTGGACTTGGACGGATGAGAAAAATTGATAAAAGACTGCAACGAAGGATAGTCCGAATGGTGGATAAACAGCCCCAATCAACTTCAAAACATATTCAAGCTGTTCTGCAGACTCAGGGTGCAACAGTGTCAGCTCGAACTATCCGTCGACATCTGAACGAAATTAAAAACTATGGCAGGAGAGCCAGGAGGACCCCACTGCTGACACAGAAACATAAAAAAGCCAGACTGGAGTTTGCCAAAATGTACTTGAGAAAGCCAAAATCCTTCTGGGCAAACGTCTTGTGGACAGATGAGACCAAGGTAAAGCTTTTTGGTAAAGCTCATCATTCTACTGTTTACAGAAAATGGAATGAGGCCTAAGAAGAAAAGAACAGAGTACCTAAAGTCAAACATGGTGGAGGTTCGAAGATGTTTTGGGGATGTTTTGCTGCCTCTGGCAGTGGATGCCTTGACTGTGTGCAAAGCATCATGAAATCAGAAGACTACCAGAAGATATTGGGGCACAATGTAGGGCCCAGTGTCAGAAAGCTGGGTCTGCGTCAGAGGTCATGGGTGTTCCAGCAGGACAATGACCCCAAACATACCTCTAAAAGCACCCAGAAATAGTTGAAGACAGAGCACTGGAGAGTTGTGAAGTGGCCAGCAATGAGTCCGGATCTAAATCCGATTGAACACTTATGGAGAGATCTCAAAATTGCTATTTGGGACAAGGCGCCCTTCAAATCTCAGAGACCTTGAGCAGTTTGCAAAAGAAGAGTGGTCGGAAATTCCAGTTGCGAGGTGTAACAAGCTTTTTGATGGTTATAGGAAGCGCTTTATTTCAGTTATTTTTTCCAAAGGACCTGCAACCAAATATTAAGATGAGGGTGCCAATAATTTTTGTCCAGCCCGGTTTTTGAGATTTGTGTGAAATGATGTCAGATTTGGCTTTTTTGTCTCTATTTTTTTGGGTTGTTCCAATGCACATGGGTGGCACGGTGGCGCAGTGGTAGCGCTGCTGCCTCGCAGTTAGGAGACCAGGGTTTGCTTCCCGGGTCCTCCCTGTATGGAGTTTGCATGTTCTCCCTGTGTCTGTGTGGGTTTCCTCCCACAGTCCAAAGACATGCTGGTTAGGTGGACTGGTGATTCTAAATTGTCTCTAGTATGTGCTTGGTGTGTGGGTGTGTGTGTCCTGCAGTTGGTTGGCACCCTGCCTAGGATTGGTTCCTGCCTTGTGCCCTGTGTTGGCTGGGATTGGCTCCAGCAGACCCCCGTGATCCTGTGTTCAGATTCAACAGGTTGAAAAATGGATGGATACCAAAACATTTGTAATTGCAACAATTTTCTGGGAGAAATGGTTCATTTTCTGGGAAAATTCCAGGGGTGCCGATAATTTCGGCAATGACTGTATATGGAATAGTCCATTATAGCCTCGACTGAATATGGAGCCAATGTTAATAAAAGGCCATTATAAATAACAGCTATAGTAGCAAGTTTGGTGTGTTTCAAGTTTTGGTATAAATTAAAAGAAAAAATTCTAAATGTATTTTTCCATGGGGCCCTAGGCACTTGCCTAATGGCTAAGTCCACCTCTGAGCACAGCTAATGTGTGTTATTTGTGAAGCAGAAAGTAGAAATTTTAAAGATATAGGCATTTGAATTACTTTGTATTCCAGCATCCTAATATAATTTTATGAATGGAGTTTCCTTTAGAGCAAAGTAGGTGATGCCTCCAAAAGAAGCCAGTGAGAAAGCCAGAAACCTACCTGGTCTACCCAACATAGGCAACCGTGACTTTAGCCAGTCCAGTCAAGTTACCTGGTAGCTTTAGCTGGCACAGCCCCAAAAATGTCATGCTGGCGAAAACAACTATAATAGTCTCAAAAATAAGCGAAAGCCTCATAAGGAAATGAAAGATTGTTAACCTTTGATTTGTATGTAAAGGGCAAACAAAGTATCTTTATAAATGAATGATTTATTAGCAAAAAAACATACAGAAAGGCTCAAAACAACATAAATAGCACAAAATGATTTGAATAAAATGCATTAGGTACCAAACAAAGTCCAAATCACACTCCAGCAATCAGATTCCTTAATAAAGAGTGAAAGCTAATTAAAAAAACAGAAAACCCAGCACAACAATACTGTTGATGGTCTGGGTTGGCTGGAGTATCCTTGTCACTCTTGTTGTCAACCCATAACTATCGATAGTCATGTACCTACATGAGCCAGGACAATAAGGACACACAATCAGCTAGAGTAAGGTGCAAAATGCAAATGTGCTTTTATTTCAAACAAAGTTCAGTCTTTCTTAATAAATAAATAATCTAAATAAAATTCAGTGTTCTTTGTGGGTTAATATCAGCAGTAAATAGTCAATTAAAATCAATGATAAAACAATGCAGACATCAGGATCATTGCCATTTCTTTTCTTTCCTGTCAGCCAAGCACTTTCTGCTTTGCACCCTACCCCACCCTAACTTGTCATCTGTGGGGGAGGAGTGAAAGCTTTACAGTCGATTTGTCAAAAATTTTGATCTCCGGTTTTCGATGGATGTCAACGTTTTAGGGTCCCCTGATCCCGAAAACATCAATATCTTGATGATGGCTGTGTGTCACAGTTCTTAAGTCTGTTATGAGCTGACAATGTGCTGATTAGTTTTTGAGCCAAATCGTGCAAGAGAAAGAGACACTCTAGAGGAACCCCCAAATACTGTAATTCTGCAATTAATTATGAATTCTTCTTGTCATTTACTATCGTAATGACCTATTTTATGATCGGAAAGACCAGCATCGGAGTGGTAAATCCATCCATCCATCCATTCTCTTCCGCTTATCCAAGATCGGGTCGTGGGGGCAGCAGCTTGAGCAGAGTGGTAAATAATTACTGAAATGTTATAGAATAGCTTGGATAACGTGGTTCCCAGGGCGCAAAGCCTACTGATGCTCATGTCCACATTTTTTCTAAAACTATAGGCCAAGTATCCTTGCTGCTTTTTACTAATGCTGATGCTAACACTTTATGTAAATCGATAGTTTGGATTAATTATTACACAAAAGCACTTCTTTCTCACTTCCCAGGTCACTTGCTTTCCTACAATCATGTCCTCTACCCTCTGCCAGTGTAACTTCACCCCAATTTTTTCTTAATATTATCAACTCAGTAATGCCTCAGAATGAAAAGGCTTTAAACCAGCGAGTGTCAAATTTTGGAATCGTTTTTAGGGTCAGAGACTATGTGTACCTCCCGAGTTAAGACATTAGTCAAAGGACTTTAACCTGTTACCTGAAATTTAATTGTTTATTAATACCATTATTGTTTATTAATACATATTGATTAATGTTTATCAATATGAAAAGTGTTGGGCGCACATTTATCTGTCCATGCAGCGAGGTTCAGGGACTGCAGATTTTGTCTTTGCTCTAACTTTAAAACTTTCTTTTCTCTCTTTTGTGTGTTTAAAGAGGTAAATGTGTTATTTTTCATATCTGAACTTCTTATCATTATATTGGGGGGTTAAGACACCACAAGGACTCCCCCTTTCAGTGCAAATGACCCAAGATAGCAACTGAGTATGTAAAAACCAAATTCCAGTCTGTACAGATTCTGTTTACTCTTCACCAGCTGGGTATCTACAGTACTCCCTAACACTAACCCTAATAACAGTTTGGTACATCTTCCTATAACAAATCTGATTCTTAACAGTTTTGTACTGCATTTTTTTTTTTTTTGTATACAGGTACTGTTCATTGACAACTGGAGAGTGCTTCATGGACGAGAGTCATTTACTGGGCTTCGCCAGCTTTGTGGCTGTTACCTTACTAGGGATGATGTACTAAACACAGCAAGATTTCTTGGGTTGAAGGCCTGAAATACACACAATGTGCTTTTATGTATTACCTGAATGAAACTAAATTGTGTGAATACATTTCTATTATGAAGAAAACAAATTATATTTTAACATGTAAATTTTAAACAGAAAGAGAAATGTGATTTAATCCTTTTAGTTTTTATAGATTAGTGACAATGATATACTTAATAATAACTTTGTAGTAACTTGGTACTGATGAAAAAGTCAGATGAACAGTATATACTTAAGTATGGGTAGGGCACAAATAAATGTCCTACATGTAAAAATGGAGTACTTTGTTTGATCATATATATCTAAAGTTTTGTATTACAGGATAATATTGATTTTAATGGCAGAGATTGAAAGCAAGTGCTTCATTAGCAGGTTGTCATTGAAATGCTGGAGTTCTTGTAGCTCACCTTGTATCACACATTATGTACTCTGATTCTATTAATGCAGTCTTCTTTAAAGTCGTTTGCATGTGAAGTATGGATTTTATACTCTAAAGCTGGCTTTATCTGTTGAACTTTAATGTTACACATCTTAAGTAACAAATTAAAAATTATCAACAGTGTATTCTTTGATCATGTATTATTCTTCCTTAAGCATTTTAAATGACAGGCTGTGAAGCCAGCTGTTTGTGTGCTATGTGAAGTATTAGTGAAGCTGACTATTTTCAGAATGCATCCATTTAAAGCCTTATGAATTTAGTTATTTATCCTGCAAAAATGTAATGGATTCCACTGTGGCAACCCCTAACGGGAGCAGTCGAAAGAAGAAGAAAGCCTGCACAAATTTAACGGATGATAAAATTGTGTGAAAAAGATTAATATGTTTAATTATGTATGGTTTAATTTCTTCAATAAGAGCAAATGAAAGATGGCCATTAAATTTTACTGAAATTTGTCCGGACTGTTTCTCTTCACCTGTACAAGAATTTCTTCGATTTTTTTTTGTCAGGCTTTGAAATTTTGACCTGTTGACAAAGAGTTTCATAGAAGTTAAAGCTCCTGTAACCTGTTAGAATTCCATGTATTTTTGGAGTGTGTATTATTCTGCAGGTCTTTTTCAATAGGCAGTGTATTGTATTGGTAATGCACTGAAACTCTAAAAATATTCTGTGCAACTGAAGTTTAAACAATTGTAATGAATGAAGTTGCAGTGGCTAAAGGCATACTGTAACTTGCAGAGTTTACTGGGACAGTTTCCAGGTCATGTAATTCTGTTCAGTATGGATGCCATACCCAGATTCCTTACAGGGCCCATTCACTTTTACAGTCATGTAGATGCGGTTTAGAATTTCTAGTCGCCCCAGACAAGCATATTATATATACAGTGGAACCTTGGATTGCGAGCATAATTCTTTCCGGAAACGTGCTTGTAATCCAAAGCACTCATATATTAAAACGAATTTCCTCATAAGAAATAATCAAAACTCAGTTAATTCATTTCACAACCCACAAATATTTATATAAAAATGATTAATTCAAAATATGAAGTAAAAATACATCAAATAAAATAACCTGCACTTTACCTTTGAAAAGAATCGTGGCTGGTGTGAGGGGGAAAGGAGGAAAATTATTGTGTAGGATGACTTTCACTACAACTCCTGAAATCACACGAGAAACAACTTTTCTACATCTTCCAGAATACATGGCTGTTGCTTTAATACTCTCATGACTCCTTTTGCTGCATCTAGCCCTCTTATTTCTTCTCTCTTCATTAATATTGTGCAAATCGTCGATGTAGACTTGTTATAAAAATCTTGCAATGTTGGCCACTCACATACCTCGTTTGTGCTTCTCAATGATTTCCTTCTTAACTTCCACTGTAATTATCTCATTCTTCTGACCACCTTCCTTTTCAACCTTTTTCTTCATGGGGGCCATTTTTGCATACACCCTAACAGTACAAGCTAGCACGGATGTTGCTTATATGAGTTAGCCACAATCCCGCAGTGAGTGAGAGAGAGAAGTTGTGATCACATGAGGCTTGGCAGATGAAGCATATGCATGCTACTCATATTGCAAGACCTCGCTCGTTCATCAAGTCAAAATTTATTAAATATTTTGCTTGTCTTGCAAAACACTCACAGACCAAGTTAATCAATTACAATTATAATTTGCGTGCTGCTCTCACAAGTACTAGTGAAAGACAGAATGAAAACAAAACTGAGTGCCATTATGAACAATGCTGCACCTCCTTTCTCTGACACACTAACTCTGAGGACTTTTAGGCAATGGATTATTCAGCAGACATGTTTCAAGAAACAATATGGGGGCTCCTTTATACCAACAGCAATATGCTTGAGAGTGTGACAGCCAAGTCAAAAGGCTTTATTTCTTTTTAGTAATTCTAGTGTGTATCAGAGGGGGCTGTTGTTTCATTGTATTGTTTATTTATTGAGCTTCTGTAAAAAAAAAAAAACTACATTTTCCCCATGGGACAAATAAAGTAGAATTAATTAATTAATAAAGATTATTTCCGGCGCTGCCGCGAGTGGCAGCCATTCCAACAGCTCCGTGTATGACTTTATCCTTTTACCTTTTTTTTCTATTTTTCTCTATTTCACTGATAACTTCTATCACTTTCTTTTATCTGGAATCGCTCCCTGCACACTTTTTACTATTTTTACTACTTGACATAGATTTTTACAAGCCGAGACTCGCCTATTCAAATAGTCAACTTAAAGCACTAAGAAGAAATGCCCACACCGGTGTGGTTCCCTATTTACCTGACAAGGTAAGAAGACGATATCGGGGCAGCCAAGCCGGCTTAAAGATAAAAGCCAAGCGGCTTGAGAGAAATTGGAGATATAAACATTCGGTTCCTTCTGTGATCCTGGGAAATGTGAACTCACTACCAGATAAGATCGACGAACTGGCTGTGCTGGTGAAAAATGTCAGAACCTACAGAGAATGCAGAATGCTGTGTTTTAGTGAAACGTGTTTAACAACTACCATCCCAGATGCTAACGTGGGGCTACCTGGGTTTAGCACAGTTAGAGTGGACAGAAATGCAAATACCTGCAAATGCAAATACGGGAAGAAGAAAGGAGGAGGACTCGCTCTCTATGTCAATACAAGGTGGTACAACTCAGGACATGTAAACGTTAAAATCTCCACTTGCTGCAAGGACATAGAACTGTTGGCCGTAAGTCTGCGTCCCTATTACTTGCCCAGAGAGTTTGGACACGTGATTGTTGTTATTGTTTACATCCCCCCTCAAGCGAACGCAGAGATAGCGAGTGACATCATCCATTTCACAGTTGCTAAGTTACAAACGCAGCACCCTGAGGCACTTGTGCTAATCGCTGGAGACTTTAACCATGTAACACTGGATAAAACATTACCTGCCTTCTCCCAGTATGTGGACTGTAACATCCAGGGAAACAGGACTATCGACCTACTGTATGCAAACATTAAAGACGCATACAGCGCCACCTCGCTGCCTGCGCTTGGGAAAGCAGATCATAACCTGGTTCTGCTTCAGCCTCAATACAAACCAAGAGTGAGGGCGCTACCTACACAATCATTCAGGAAGTGGTCCCCTGAGGCAGAGCAGGCTCTGAGAGACTGCTTGGGAACTAAAGACTGGGATATCCTGCTGGGGTCACATAGTGAGAATATTGAAGAGGCAGTTGACTGCACAACTGATTACATCAACTTCTGTATGGACATTGTAGTTCCAGTAAGAACAGTACGCTGCTATGCTAACAACAAGCCATGGGTTACAAGTGACATCAAGGGCCTTTTGAACCAGAAGAAAAGGGCTTTTAAAGGTGGTGATCAGCATGAGCTCAAGCGCGTGCAGAAGGAACTCCAAGTCCAGCTCAGGGCGCAAAGGAGCAGTACAGGAGAAAGCTGGAGCAAAAGTTGCAGAATAACAGCATGAAGGAAGTGTGGGATGGGATGAAGATTATCACTGGCTGCAGCTCAAAGCGGGGTCCCACCATCGAGACAGACGTGGAGAGAGCAAACCAAATTAACAACTTCTTTAATAGGTTTGACCACCCTAACTCACTCTCAACTCGGAGTACTGCATCCTCCAACCATCCTTCTGCTGATACCAGCATAGGTGAGACATACCCACCCACAATTACAGCAGAACAGGTGAGCAGAGAGCTGAGGAGACTTCGTGCCAGCAAAGCAGCAGGTCCAGATGGTGTATTGCCACAACTGCTGAAGGCCTGTGCATTGGAACTGGGGAGTCCTCTACAGCGCATCTTCAACCTAAGCCTGGAACAGGGGAGAGTCCCGAGGCTTTGGAAAACATCTTGTATCACCCCAGTCCCAAAGATATCAAGTCCTAGTGAGCTGAATGACTTCTGGCCTGTTGCTTTGACGTCACATGTGATGAAGACCATGGAGCGCCTGCTGCTTCACCACCTGAGGCCACAGGTCCGCCACGCCCTCGACCCTCTGCAGTTCGCATACCAGGAGAAGGTGGGAGCGGAGGATGCCATTATCTATATGCTACACCGATCCCTCTCCCACCTGGACAGAGGCAGTGGTGCTGTAAGAATTATGTTTTTGGACTTCTCTAGCGCCTTCAACACCATCCAACCTCTGCTCCTTTGTGACAAGCTGACTGAGATGGGAGTAGACTCACACCTGGTGGCATGGATTGTGGACTATCTTACAGACAGACCTCAATATGTGCATCTTGGGAACTGTAGGTCTGACATTGTGATCAGCAACACAGGAGCGCCACAGGGGCCTGTACTTTCTCCAGTCCTGTTCAGCCTATATAAATCAGACTTCCAATACGACTCGGAGTCCTGCCATGTGCAAAAGTTCACTGATGACACTGCTATTGTGGGCTGCATCAGGTGTGGGAAGGAGGAGTACAGGAAGCTAATCAAGGACTTTGTTAAATGGTGCGACTCAGACCACTTACACCTGAACACCAGTAAGACAAAGGAACCGGTGGTGGATTTTAGGAGGCCCAGGCCCCTCATGGACCCCGTGATCATTAGAGGTGACTGTGTGCAGAGGGTGCAGACCTATAAATATCTGGGAGTGCAGCTGGATGACAAATTGGACTGGACTGCCAATACTGATGCTCTGTATAAGAAAGGACAGAGCCGACTGTACTTTCTTAGAAGGTTGGCATCCTTCAACATCTGCAATAATATGCTGCAGATGTTCTACCAGGCGGTTGTGGCGAGTGCCCTCTTCTATGTGGTGGTGTGCTGGGGAGGCAGCATAAAGATGAAGGACGCCTCATGCCTGGACAAACTTGTTAGGAAGGCAGGCTCTATTGTAGGAGTAAAGTTGGACAGTTTAACATCTGTGGCAGAGCAACGGGCACTAAGCAAACTCCTGTCAATCATGAAGAATCCACTGCATCCACTTAGCACTAGAATTACCAGAGCCTACGAAAAAACTCGTAATTCCGTCCCACCTTAAACTGCTTCTTAAATCCCTTCACACCTCTCCGCCAGCACCCTTTGTCTTCTAAATGTGCTGATAAAGAGGAAGCTCGGAGCAGCCGGCTATTCCATCCCCCCACCAATTTAGAACGTGCACGAACTTCTCTCAGCTCATGCCTTGATTGAGTATCTGGGAGTGAAGTGGAGTTTTAGAGTGGAAATAATAGATCGTTGTTTGGAACACACGCATTTCATGTCTGTTCCGTTTCTACAGTAATCTGTGTCAACACATTGTTAAAACAGAAACGTTTTTTTATATTCTACTAGTAGATGACAAAATGTAGGCATAAACTATATAATGTATGAAGCCTGAAGTCCAAATAGCAAAGAAACATTTTCACAAGAATAACACAGTTGCGCTTTTATTCAAAAATATAACTGCAGAAACAAAAGCCGCCTTAACATGCGACATTGACACTAGTTTATTGTGACTGCCTCCGTGGTTCAATAGACTCATCCCCCGCTTGGGAATCAAGAGGTCACGAGTTCGGTCCTGCGCCTTTCCGTTTTGAGAAGTAAACTGCTCTTATTATTACTGTTTTAGAATAAAAGCATACATTTGATTTCAGTCTGTAACAGCTGGTGCAATTTATGATCCTTGTAAAGGTTAGCTTTTTTTTTATTCACTTTTCATTCTCTCAGTCGAGTTCAGAATCAATCCATACAACCCCATCTGATACGGCTGTTTTCACTAAAGACGCTATAGCTCTGCAGTGTACCACGATGCATACTAACGCCCCCAAGAACCCCCAAGCGCTGGCGAAGCTGCCTTCTTCGTATCTCACCGTCACTTGCTTTTCTTTTTATTCAGTTTTATTGAGTGTTCCTGCCAGTCCCGCATGTTGCTGTATGCTTTTTCTTTTGTACTCCAGGACATGCAGAGGAAAGAATGGTAAAGACCAGTAACTTCGGCGCTATATGCAATCATCAGACACTCCCCATCTGCCCGTGTCGTTCAAACACAGGAACATATATTGGTGTAAAAGTATAACAAAAGTGCACTTTTATTCAAGTGCACTTTTTCCATCACCTTTTCCTGTAAGAAGCAATGTACTTCTCTGTGCTGTGGTTTCTATTACACACCTGAAAGAAAGAGACAATACATGTGAACATATCCAGCATACAGCAACATGCGGGACTGGCAGGAACACTCAATAAAACTGAATAAAAGAAAATCAAGTGACGGTGAGATACTGAAGAAGGCAGCTTCGCCAGCGCCTGTGTGTCAGAACCGGGTGGGGGCGTTAGTATGCATCGTGGTACAGCACAGAGCTATAGCGCTGTATTCTGTTTCTTTTGTACTCCAGGGCACGCAGAGGAGAGAATAGTAAAGAGCAGTAAGTTCGGCGCTATATGCAATCATCAGACACTCCCCATCTGCCCGTTGTTTTGTTATACTTTTCAATACTTTTATACTGCTCAAACGGGCATGCTCAAAAAATACACGTGTAATGCCACGAAAAGTGCACGCAGACACTTCATTTCGCAAACAAAACAAGTGCACTTTTATTCAAAACTACCTGTATAACCGAAGAAAAAAGAAAGCAAGTTACAGTAGGCGATTGATACGACAGCTTGCATGGTGCAATGCTAAGAAGTGCAGATTTTCATTCCGTGCTATATAAAATCATCACATTCAAATATTAACAGTTCCCACACACCCAAGGACCGTCCTTCCTACATTTACGACACGTGTACTTGTTGCCGTGTACACACCTCTCTGTGCTATGGTTTCTATTACACTGAATGAGCACCTGACACTGTACTTTCTTCCCTGGGGGAAGGTCCCATCAGAGAATTTCCAGTTCCTGCATAAATTCACACCCGATCTGACGCTGTTCGTTTTCAAATAATATTGCATTAGTGCGATTATATTTTCACATATATTGTCTCTTTCTTTCAGGTGTGTAATAGAAACCACAGCATAGAGAGACATTGCTTCTTACAGGAAAAGGCGATGGAAAAAGTGCACTTGAATAAAAGTGCACTTTTGTTATACTTTTACACCAATATATGTTCCTGTGTTTGAGCGACACGGGCAGATGGGGAGTGTCTGATGATTGCATATAGCGCCGAAGTTACTGGTCTTTACCATTCTTTCCTCTGCATGTCCTGGAGTACAAAAGAAACAGCATACAGCAACATGCGGGGACTGGCAGGAACACTCAATAAAACTGAATAAAAGAAAAGCAAGTGACGGTGAGATCGAAGAAGGCAGCTTCGCTAGCGTTTGTGTGTCAGAACCTGGTTGGTGGGTCAGTTGGCGTTAGTATGCATCGTGGTACACTGCAGAGCTATAGCGCGTCTTTAGTGAAAACAGCCGTGTCAGATGGGGTTGTATGGATTGATTCTGAACGACTGAGAGAATGAAAAGTGAATAAAAAAAAGCTAACCTTTACAAGGATCATAAATTGCACCGGCTGTTACAGACTGAAATCAAATGTATGCTTTTATTCTAAAACAGTAAGACTAAGAGCAGTTTACTTCTCAAAACGGAGGGGCACAGGATCGAACTCGTGACCTCTTGATTCCCAAGCGGGGATGAGTCTATTGAACCACGGAGGTAGTTACAGTAAACTGGTGTCAATGTCGCATGTTAAGGCGGCTTTTTGTTTCTGCAGTTATATTTTTGAATAAAAGCGCAATTGTGTTATTCTTGTGAAAATGTTTCTTTGCTATTTGGACTTCAGGCTTCATACATTATATAGTTTATGCCTACATTTTGTCATCTACTACTAGAATATAAAAAAACGTTTCTGTTTTAACAATGTGTTGACACAGATTACTGTAGAAACGGAACAGACATGAAATGCGTGTGTTCCAAACAACGATCTATTATTTCCACTCTAAAACTCCACTTCACTCCCAGATACTCAATCAAGGCATGAGCTGAGAGAAGTTCGTGCACGTTCTAAATTGGTGGGGGGATGGAATAGCCGGCTGCTCCGAGCTTCCTCTTTATCAGCACATTTAGAAGACAAAGGGCGCTGGCGGAGAGGTGTGAAGGGATTTAAGAAGCAGTTTAAGGTGGGACGGAATTACGAGTTTTTTCGTAGGCTCTGGTAATTCTAGTGTTAACAGTGTCATCTCCAGGCAGAGGTGTAACTTCAGAGACAGACTTTTGTCACTGTCCTGCTCCACTGACAGACTGAGGAGATTGTTCCTCCCCCACGCTATGCGACTCTTTAATTCCACCCCGGGGAGTAAATGCTAACATTACTCAAAGTTATTGTCTGCTTTTACATGCATTTTTATTACTATTTAATTTAATATTGTTTTTTTATATCAGTATACTACTGCTGGATTATGTGAATTTCCCCTTGAGATTAATAAAGTATCTATCTATCAAAAATCTAGTTTTTTTTTCTTGTACACTTCTATTTCTAAATTTGTCTTTGTTGATTTTTTTGAGCCCGACAAATTCTCTAAGCACTGCTTTTTTATGGTTCTTTATTCATATTTGATTGCTTAAATTTGCTTAGCAATTCTGTCTTCCACCTTCTGCTTATATTAAATAGATGTTGATGGCTTCTCTGTTTTTATATTGTGAGTTTTGCTATTGTGTAGTGTAGCAGACTGTGTATACTATTTAATGCAAGTAGACAACTTGTATAGCAAGGCAGCAGTCCAAGGCCCCTGAAATGTGGGCAACAATAATGGAAAAATACCAGTGTGGTGAAATACTGTTGACCATAGCTTTTCAAAAGTTCAGATGTACTGCTGCCCTTCATATTTCCTTTGATCTTGATAATAGTTGCATTATTGTGGCTGTTTCTGTCTTTCAGTTCAAATAGTTTTGTGTTTAATTTTGAAATATGGCCTTCTAAAGATTAGATCTTCTTCCTTTGTTAGCCCAAGGAATTCATCAGCTTACCAAGTTTGTGTGAGAGTTTGGTGTGGTCACCCTTCACCATTGCCAAGTCTCCATGAAGTAGAGCCAAGTCCTAATTAAAACTCAGTTGAAGTAACTCCCAAATTACATCAAATTGCTCAGTAATGAAGGACTTTATGTTTTTAAAGAAGGACTCCTGCTCCAACTTTTATAAACGCATCATGCTCTGAGCATGGAAATTTCATTGCCAGGCTGGAGGATTCATGCTGCACTCCCCGAGAGGAAGATGAGATCTTTCAATTGTGGGGTGATTGTTTATAGTATTTAACAAGTCAAACTTTATTATTTAATGGGGATTAATAGAGAATAATCAGGTAAAAGAACAAACCGCACTAGGAGCCACTAAATCACACTTGTATCCACAACAGAGGTCAGCGCAACACTCGCCAACATTAATCAGGATGATATACTGAAAATTACATGTACTGTATATACTTAAGCAGATAGCTGCTGCTTCTTCTTCTTCTTCTTTTGGCTGCTCCCGTTTGGGGTTGCCACAGCGGATCATCTTCTTCCATATCTTTCTGTCCTCTGAATCTTGTTCTGTTACACCCATCACCTCCATGTCCTCTCTCACCACATTCATAAGCCTTCACTTAGGCCTTCCTCTTTTTCTCTTGCCTGGCAGCTCTATCCTTAGCATCCTTCTCCCAATATACCCAGCATCTCTCCTCTGCACATGTCCAAACCAACGCAATCTTGCCTCTCTGACTTTGTCTCCCAACCGTCCAACTTGAGCTGACCCTCTAATGTCCTCATTTCTAATCCTGTCCATCCTCGTCACACTTAATGCAAATCTTAACATCTTTAACTCTGCCACCTCCCGCTCTGTCTCCTGCTTTCTGGTCAGTGCCACCGTCTCCAACCCATATAACATAGCTGGTCTCACTACCGTCCTGTAGACCTTCCCTTTCACTCTTGCTGATATCCGTCTGTCACAAATCACTCCTGACACTCTTCTTCACCCATTCCACCCTGCCTGCACTCTCTTTTTCACCTCTCTTCCACAATCCTCATTACTCTGTTCTGTTGATCCCAAGTATTTAAACTCATCCACCTTCACCAATTCTGCTACTTGCATCCTCACCATTCCACTGACCTCCCTCTCATTCACACGCATGCATTTTGCCTTGTTCCTACTGACCTTCATTCTTCTCCTGTCTAGAGCATATCTCCACCTCTCCAGGGTCTCCTCAACCTGCTACAGATCACAATGTCATCAGCAAACATCATACTCTACGGGGACTCCTGTCTAATCTCATCTGTCATCCTGTCCATCACCATTGCAAATAAGAAAGGGCTTAGAGCCAATCCCTGATGTAATCCATCTCCACCTTGAATGCATCCGTCACTCCTACTGCAGACCTCACCACAGTCACACTTCCCTCGTACATATCCTGTACAATTCTTACATACTTCTCTGCCACTCCCGACTTCCTCATACAATACCACAACTCCTCTCGAGGCACCCTGTCATATACTTTCTCCAGGTCCACAAAGATGCAATGCAACTCCTTCTGGCCTTCTCTGTACTTCTCCATCAACATTCTCAGAGCAAACATTGCATTTGTGGGGCTCTACTTGGCATGAAACCATACTGCTGCTCACTAATCATCATCTCACTTCTTAACCGAGCTTCCACTACTATCTCCCATAACTTCATGCTGTGGCTCATCAATTTTATTCCCCTGTAGTTACTACAGTCCTGCACATCCCCCTTATTCTTAAATATCGGCACCAGTACACTTCTTCTCCACTCCTCAGGCATCCTCTCACTTTCCAAGATTCCATTAAACAATCTGGTTAAAAACTCCACTGCCATCTCTCCTAAACACCTCCATGCTTCCACAGGTATGTCATCTGGACCAACGGCTTTTCCATTCTTCATCCTCCTCATAGCTGTTTTTACTCCTTGCTGATCCGTTGCACTTCCTGATTCACTATCTCCACATCATCCAACCTCTTCGCTTTCTTGTTCTCTTCATTCATCAGCCTCTCAAAGTACTCTTTCCATCTGCTCAACACACTCTCTTCGCTTGTGAGTACGTTTACATCTTTATCCTTTATCACCCTAACCTGCTGCACATCTTTCCCAACTTGGTCCCTCTGTCTAGCCAATCAGTACAGGTCCTTTTCTCCCTCCTTAGTGTCCAGCCTCTCATACAACTCATCATACGCCTTTTCTTTAGTTTTCGCCACCTCTCTCTTCATCTTGTGCCTTATCTCCTTGTACTCTTGTCTACTTTCTTCATCTCTCTGACTATCCCACTTCTTCTTTGACATTCTCTTCCTCCGTATACTCTCCTGTACTTCCCCATTCCACCACCAGGTTTCCTTTTCCTCCTTCCTCTGTCCAGATGTCACACCAAGCACCCTTCTTGCTGTCACCCTTACTACATCTGCTGTAGTTTCCCAACTGTCTGGTAATTCTTCACTACCACCCACTGCCTGTCTCACCTCCTCCCTAAACTCAACCTTGCAGTCTTCCTTTTTCAGCTTCCACCATTTGATCCTTGGCTGTGCCCTCACTCTCTTCCTCTTCTTGATCTCCAACATCATCCTAAAGACCACCATCCTATGCTGCTTAACTACACTTTCCCCTGCCACCACTTTGCAGTCTTCAATCTCCTTCAGATCAACTCTTTGCATGGGATGTAATCTACCTGTGTGCATCTTCCTCCACTCTTGTACGTATCCCTATGTTCCTCCCTTTTCTTAAAATACGTATTCACCACAGCCATGTTGATCCTTTGGCAAAATCCACTATCCTCTGACCTTCTTCATTCCTCTCCTTGACACCATACCTACCCATCACCTCCTCATCTCTTCTGTTCCCTTCATTATTAATGTCCATTGAAATCCGCTCCAAACACCACTTTCTGTCCCTTGGGTACACTGTTCATCACTTCATCCAACTCACTCCAAAAATCTTCTTTCTCACCCATTGCACACCCAACTTGTGGTGCATATGCACTAACAACATTCATCATCACACCACCAATTTCCAGCTTCATAATCATTACTCTGACATACTTTTCACCTTCAAAACACTCTTGACGTACTGTTCCTTCAGAATAACCCCTACTCCATTTCTCCTCCTATCCACACCATGATAGAACAATTTGAATCCACCTGGCCTTAATCCCCTTCCATTTAGTCTCTTGCACACACAATATATCAACTTTCCTTCTCTCCATCATATCTGCTAACTCTCTCCCCTTACCAGTCATAATGTCAACATTCAAAGTTCCTACACTCAGTTCCACTCTCTTTACTTTCCTCCTCTCCTCCTGCCTCCAGACACGTCTCCACCCTCTTCTTCTCCTTCTTCTTCTTTGGCCAACAGTAGCCCAATTTCCGCCAGCACCCTGTTGGCTAACAGTACTGGTGGCGTTCGTTGTTAACCCGGGGCTCGACCGATCTGGTATGGAAATATTGATATATTGATTTGGCAAAATTTTACACTGGATGCCCTTCCTGACATAACCCTCCCCATTTATCTTGGCTAGGGACCGGCATGAAGGAACACACTGATTTGTGCATCCCCTGTGGCTGGGTTTCCATAGGCAGATAGCATGGATTAATTTTTTTTTTTAATTGTAATAGTTGTTTTTTACAAAATTTGTAGTGTCCTTCAAATGATTTTGTACCGTGAAGCAAATTCATAGAGTTAAATAAATTAAAAATGTTTGAAATGTTTGGCAGGTCATAAAAGATACTGACAAAGAAAATTTTATTTAAATTATGGCTGCATCTGTTCCAGGTTCCCAAAATCGAGCAGCTACCGCATTGGCAAGGTAGGATCCAGCATGAGTCAAGTACATAACAAATGAAACTTCTCAGTCCAATATAGTATGTTTTAAAAGTTTAGTGAAATTTTAAAAAAGAAACAAATCACAAAAATTCAGAAAAAAAGTTATTACACACACAGAATAAAAGGCAAATAAGGAAAACATAATTTCTTGTACAGAGTTAGCTTTTTCTTGTTAAACTTCAGTTACTTTCCATACTTAATGGTTGCATTATTTATATAGGGCAAACTTACATATGCTTTACTTAATACATTCAGTACGATATAGATAGATAGATAGATAGATAGATAGATAGATAGATAGATAGATACTTACTTTTTTAATCCCAAGAGGAAATTCACATTGAAACTGTTCGCCCCCCATGTCTTACCAACTGCAAGGCAGATCATAAAGTGGGACTAATCTGTAGTCAGAATAATTAGAATATTCCGTTTATAGTTTAGCTTGTGGAGGTTATAATAGAACATCCTATTGTCTATGATTTGATATTTTTAGACAAACATAACTAAGAATATACTTCTATCAGTTTAACATAACCTTGCTAACTAACAAATGGCTCCTTCAGATTAAGTTAAATTTAAATTAAATATTAAGACTTTGAGAGAGACACCAAGTACACTGATAGAGTATATCGGGTCTGGATAACAAATACTTAAAAACACAAGAAGGAGGTTGACTAGGAGAAAGGGATACTGGGCAGCAGCTATAGACTCTTCCACAAATTTATGAGTTTCTGATACAGCAGCAAACAAAATGGCAAAAACAGGGTGAACAGACGTCAAAATACAAAACCCCAGCCAGGACCTCAATGATCAGTCTCACAAGCAGGGAGAACAAATAGGCGAAAAGGGATAAAATAGACAACCCACGTCTAATAAAATCAATCTGTAATCAGATGCCATAAAGACCAAAGCAGGAAATTCTATTACCAGAAAAAATCCAGCAACCACACTCACAGATAATGAGACTCATAAATCTGTCAATGAACTTCTGAGAGACATACATACAGTACACTTCAGCATTAAAAGGCCTCTTTGGATTTCTCCCACAAGGAAAACAATTAAATGGCATAAATACACTGTTAGGAGTTTCTTACATTACTTCTGGTAAATGTTCAGACATTTTATGTTGATATGTGCAATAGTTTAATATTTTTGGTCCATTTTGACAATTATTTACGGTCACATATGTTTGCCCTCATTCTGGGCACCCATCGTTAGAATGTACATAGTTTTCATAGGCGTGTCTTTGAAGGCCATGACCCTGATTTTGCCATGATGCCATAGAAGGTCTTCCAGGGTAGGGCGATCCTATTCGATCCAAGCTGTGGATAAAATCCCTTTCAAATCATACTACAGAAGATTCTTTGTACATTTTAAGCTTCTTGTGTTCCAACTTTGGCTATCACTTTTTGACGTTTTTGAGATAGTCGTTCGTTTTGGCTTGTCACACAGCTTTTTCTAATCTCTCCAGTTTTGACCCTTTGAATGTTTTTGTATGTTCCTCTCCTACTCACACTCACTGTCTGCTTTACAGCCGGGGTGGAAAGTGATGAAGTACAATTACTTTGTTATTATATTTACTGTAAGTACATTATTCCTATGTCTATCTTAAGCACACTAAGCTGTGTATAACTTTGGACTTTTATACCACTACATTTTACAGCAAATATTTTGATTTTCTACTCCACTACATTTCAGATGGTGCAGCATTACATTTTATAGTCACATGAACAGCTGACTCTTTTTGAACAACTCTTTTCAGTGAATCACCGACATTATCGTGGTGTTGTCAGGAGCACAAGTTCCTGGTAGTTCTTCCCAAAGCAAACTGGTCCCAAGTGAGACAATTAAATGCACACTACACACTGGATGTATGGCACAGTGATGAATCAGACGATTATAAACATTCAGACTGGACACAGGCACCAGATGAGGAACAGGAGTGTGACATTGTGTCCAGCAGGGAGCGTTAGCTCCACCAATGTACCTTGTTTAATGTTGAGAATAACACCATGGAAATGTTGCTGTACTTAACAGTATCACTTCAAAGCCACAGTGATGGAAAAAATGCCCACAACAACAACAAACACCAATCACGACACAAATTATAATTATACACTTACATTGTATTCAAGCATACAAATCCACATTTAGCCTTGGCCAGGAGACCTTTGGTAAAAATTGACAGAGATGAACACAGTGGACAACTGAGGTGATCTCAGTGGTGAGGGCTGTTATGTCTTTCTTGGGCTGATGTACCATGCAGATGTTTGGAGGGTGGAATATAATGGATGGCCACAAGATAAGTATAACAGACTTGACAAACGAGAAGAGACAATTCTGTAGTTTAGATTGTTCTAGGTTCCCAAATCTCTTTGAGTAAAGAAGTGTTCTCTGGCTTCAGCCTGAAATGTACTTCCCCGTAATTTCCACTGGCATTCTTGAGTTCACAATTTAGTGAAAAGAGTTCAGCAGGTTCTACTTTATTGATTCCTTTGAGAATTTTCAAGACTTACCTCCACATGCAATCTCTTCTGCATGGCACTTAACAAGTTTAATTTGCTGAGTCTGTCAGAATAGGACATGTCCTGAAAGGTTGGACATATCCTTAAACAAGTTAGTGTGATAAGTCTGGTAATTGTTCTAGTTTACCAGTTAAGATTGTCCTGTCAACCTGTCTTTTTAGGCCATTTTAAACAATATGTCTTCCAAGTTACACACATTTAATTGTCATCATATTAATCTGAAACATGGTGTCAGAAGTGCTTTAAAAGTTGATTCTAGACTCAGTTTAGCAGCACAAAGAGTGTAGAGTGCAGGAAATATCCTGCTTCCCGAAAGCATCCAGATGACAGGCAACATGAACGCAAACTGGGAAAACTTAACAGGGGAGAGGAGTTCATACTGGCATCAGGGATTTGAAACGCAAGGGCAGTGGGTTTCACCACATTTACAATCTAATCTTAGAGAAAGAAACTGTCATGGTTCATTTGCTGACTTGTGTTCAGATTCTTTTTTTATTCTTGATTTTTATTCTTTTGTGTTAAATATTAATATAAAAGGTATGTACTGTATGTATATTATTTGCATTATTCTGTATCCTTTTTGTGTATTGGTTAATTTCTGTGTGTCAATCCTTCTTCTGTGTTCCTTACATTTTGTGAGTGTTGACCCTCTAAAGGCTGAGAAACAATCAGTTCCTTGCGGTACATTGCATGCACTGGGTGTTGGTGAGTCCTCTTCAATTTTTGCTGTACTTTTCATTGTATCACTGGATTTTTGACCTCTATGCTGTTTTGATCTCTGTCTTTGGGTTTGTATTTTTGGGAATTGTTTACCTTTGGATTGATCATTTTGGAAGACAACTCAATCTGGGTCTTTTGTGCTCCTCAGAGCTTTGTGTGCTACTGAGCATTTTTTGTGAGAATAAATCCTTTATTTTATAAAGAGTCCTTGTTTTTCCTTTTTCTTATACAAGTTGACTCAGGACTCAGACACCATCTCTGCAATGTATAAAATTATTTTACAGTACCTCCCTTTCAAAAATCCAAGAGGACACTGGGAAAAAGATCTCTCAATTAATATATCAGAAAAGGAGTGGAAAATAGCAATGCAGAGAATTCACTCGAGCTCCATATGTGCAAAGCATGCAATTATTCAACTCAAAATTATATATCGAGCACATCTGTCTCGACTAAAACTCTCCAAAATGTTTCCAGGGCAAGATCCAACCTGCGAACGCTGCAATCAAGTCCCAGCCTCACTGGTTCACGTGTTTTGGGCCTGCACCAAATTAACATCATTCTGGACCAAAATTTGTTGGGTTTTTTGGGTGTGTACCAAATTAACATCATTCTAGATGAAAATTTGTAATTACCTTTCAGACAGCATTGGTCTCACAATCCCTCCTAATCCACTAACAGCTGTGTTTGGTATTCTTCCAGATGGGTTTAAAGTGGAGAAGGACAAACAAACTGTGATTGCATTCACTACACTTTTGGCATGCACACTTATTTTGCTAAGCTGGAAGAATCCTAACTCTCCTCTTTTATACTATTTGAAATTGGAAAAAATCAAATACTCAGTTAGAGGATCTGTACAGATTTTTTTCAAAACATCCTAATCAATAATATTTTAGAATAAGCTCTTAAAGCACCTAGGAAGCAATTATTTCCACATTTCTTTTTCTTCTCCATTCATCTCTATTGGCTTATCAAACTTATCAATTTAGGTATGTTTACAATCCTTAAGTTTTACTCCGTGGGCCTTGCTCTCTCTCTCAGGGGTGGGGGTCGACTTGTTCTCAATCCTGCTTTTTGTAAAAATTGATTGATTTGTATATGTATGAAATGATTGCAATAAAATTAATAAAATTTAAAAAAAAAATTACTAAAAGCATATAACACTCCATACAATAAAATCAAACTTAATAAAACTGAAATCAAATATACACCCCATAAGAAAGAAAGGAAGGCCAACAACAAGAGCAAAACTGTGTTAAGATTAGTAAAGAGAGAAAGGAGTATTTTCTCCCAATATAAATGCTTATTCTAAAATGTTATTGATTAGGTCCTGCTAAGTTTTAAAAAGGTTTTGAACAGATCCTCTTGATTTCTTTCAATGTCAAATTGTATATAACATCAGTTACCCATGGACTTAAGAGGTGGGTTAGGATACTTCTAGTTGAGTAAGATAAGTCTACATGCCAATAGTGAAGTAAAGACAATTACAGTTTGCTTGTCCTCTCCACTTTAAGCCCATCTGGAGGAACACCAAACACAGCTGTTAGTGGATTAGGAGGGACTGTGACGCCAAGGCTGTCTGAGAGGCATTTAAACATTTTAATCTAGAATAATGTTAATTTGGTATTCACCCAAAACATGTGGCCCAGTGAAGCTGGGGCTCGATTGCAACATTTGCAAGTTGGATCGTGCCCTGGAAACATCTTGGACAATTTCAAATGACACAGATGTGCTTGGTAAAAGATTTTAAGTTGAATAATTGAATGTTTGCACAACCCAGCCACAGGGGATGCACAAACCAGTTTGTTTCTTCATGCTAGTTCCAAGCCCAGATAAATGGAGAGGCTTAAGTCAGGAAGGACATCCCGTGTAAAATTTTGCCACATCAACATGCGGACAACAATACAGATTTCCATACCAGATTGGTTGAGCCCCGGATTAACAACGGCCACCACCAGTACTGGTGGCGGAAATTGGGCTACTGTTGGCTGAAGGAGAAGAAGAGGGGGGACACGTGTCCGGAGGAAAATGGAGAGGAGGAAGGTAGAGAAAGTGGAACTGAGGGTAGGAACTTTGAATGTTGGCAGTATGACTGGTAAGGGGAGAGAGTTAGCCGATATAATGGAGAGAAGGAAGGTTTATATATTGTGCGTGCAAGAGACTAAATGGAAGGGGAGTAAGGCCAGGTGGATCGGAGATGGATTCAAATTGTTCTATCATGGTGTGGCGCATCTATCCCATAGGAGAAATGGAGTTGGGGTTATTCTGAAGGAACAGTATGTCAAGAGAGTTTTGGAAGTGAAAAGAATGTCAGACAGAGTAATGATTATGAAGCTGGACATTGGAGGTGTGATGATGAATGTTATTAGTGTATATGCACCGCAAGTTGGGTGTGCAATGGATGAGAAAGAAGATTTTTGGAGTGAGTTGGATGAAGTGATGGACAGTGTACACAAGGGACAGAAAATCCTGATTAGAGCATATTTCAATGGACATTTTGGTGAAGGGAACTGAGGAGCTGATGGGTAGGTATGGTGTCAAGGAAAAGAATGAAGAAGGTCAGAGGATAGTGAATTTTGCCAAAAGGATGGACATGGCTGTGGTGAATACGTATTTTAAGAAGAGGAAGGAACATAGGGTTACGCACAAGAGTGGAGGAAGATGCACACAGGTAGATTACATCCTATGTAGAAGAGTCAATCTGAAGGAGATTGAAGACTGCAAAGTGGGGGAAGAGGAAAGTGTAGTTAAGCAGCATAGGATGGTGGTCTGTAGAAATGACCTTGGAGATCAAGAAGAAGAGGAGGAGAGTGAGGGCAGAGCCAAGGATCAAATGGTGAAAGTTGAAAAAGGAAAACTGTAAGGTTGAGTTTAGCGATGAGGTAAGACAGGCAGTGGGTGGCAGTGAAGAATTACCAGACAGCTGAGAAACTACAGCAGATGAAGTAAGGGTGACAGCAAGATGGGTGTGGTGGACAGAGAAAGGAGGAAAAAGAAACCTGGTGGTGGAATGGGGAAGTGCTTCAGATGACATACCTGTGGAAGCATGGAGGTGTTTAGAAGAAATGGCAGTGGGATTTTTAACCAGATTGTTTAATTGAATCTTAGAAAATGAGAGGATGCAAGAGGAGTGGAGAAAAGAATAGGGATGTGCAGAGCTGTAGTAAATACAGGGGGATAAAATTTATGAGCCAAAGCATAAAATTATGGGAAAGAGTACTGGAAGCTATGTTAAGAAGTGAGGTGATGATTAGTGAGCAGCAGTATGGTTTCATGCCAAGAAAGTGCACCACAGATACAATTTTTGCTCTGAGGGTGTTCATGTAGAAGTATAGATCCATTGTGTCTTTGTGGACCTGGAGAAAGCATATGACAGGGTGCCTTGAGAGGAGCTGTTGTATTGTATGAGGAAGTCGGGAGTGGCAGAGAAGTACATAAGAGTTATGAATATGTACGAGGGAAGTGTGACCATGGCGAGGTCAGCGGTAGGAGTGACGGATGCATTCAAGATAGAGGTGGGATTACATCAGGGTTAGGCTCTTAGCTCTTTCTTATTTGCAATGGTGATGGGCAGGATGACAGATGAGATTAGACAGGAGTCCCCGTGGACTATGATGTTTGCTGATGACATTGTGATCTGTAGTGAGAGTAGGGAGCAGGTTGAGGAGATCCTGGAGAGGTGGAAATATGCTCCAGAGAGGAGAGGAATTAAGGTCAGTAGGAACAAGACAGAATACATTGTGTAAATGAGAGGTAAGTCAGTGGAATGGTGAGGATGCAGGGAGTAGAGCTGGCAAAGATGGATTAGTTTAAATACTGGGATCAACAGTACAGAGTAATGGGGATTGTGCTAAAGAGGTAAACAAAGAGTGCAGACAGGGTGGAATGGGTGGAGAAGAGTGTCAGGAGTAATTTGTAACAGACGGTTATCAGCAAGAGTGAAAGGAAAGGTCAACAGGGAGGTAGTGAGACCAGTTTTGTTATATGTTTTGTCAGCTCAGGTTGGAAGGTTGGGAGATAAAGTCAGAGAGGCGAGATTGGTTTGGTTTAGACAAGTGCAGAGGAGAGATGCTGGGCACATTGGGGAAAAGATGCTAAGAAAAGAGCTGCCAGGCAAGAGGAAAAGAGGAATGCCTAAGAGAAGGTTTATCGATGTGGTGAGAGAAGACATGCAGGTGATGGGTGTGACAGAACAAGATGTATAGGACAGGAAGTCTTCTGCCCTCACCATGCGTTTGCCTACGTAGTTATGCAGCGAGCTAAACACTCTTTCAACAAACACCCAAGGCACTGATGATATTCAGGCATTTAATGAAAATGGTGTGAAACTGTAAAGTAAAAAGAAATATCTATCAGAATATGTGAATTTAATATAGATATATACTTTATTAATTTTAAGGGGAAATTCAAAATATACATTTTTCCTTAAAAATACCTTCAAACTTAATACAAACTACTTTGTTATTATTTCCTTATGAAATGGCATAAATATTACAAAACAGATTCTTTAGTTTAAAGACATCCTGCCACTTCATATTCAAATGCATAAAAGTAGGCTTGAACAATCATATACATAACTGTATACATTTACGTACACACTAAACATTTGCAAAATAGTAAAAGGAACAACTAAAACTCAAAACAATGTATATACTAATAAAGAAACAAAATTCCTACAGATTATGCCTTTACATAGGCAAATAAACAGCGGATGGAAATGGATGTCTGCCACCTGCTTCTCCATGTGCTGCTTGCTTCAAAATAGTCTTAATAGCAGTATAAAACAATACCTAATTTAGCCACTAGAGGTCCCCTATGAACACATTTTAATAGAGGACAGAACAAGAAGATATGGAACAAGATGATCTGCTGTGGCAACCCTAACAGGAGCAGCTGAAAGAAGAAGAAGAATTGAATGTTTTGCACATATGGAGCAAGAGTGAATTCTGTGTGTGGCTGCCTTCCACTCTTTTTCTGAAATGTTGAGTAAGAGATTCTTTTCCCACTGTACTCTGGGATCTTTAAAAGGAAGGGACTTTAAAATTTGTTTATGTATTATAGAAATGCTGTCTGAGTCCCCAAGACTGATCAATATCTCTTCTGGGACAGAAATAGGTGGGAGGTGAGGAAAACTGGACAGATTCCATTTAGCAAAGTTTCTAATTTGAAGATAGTGGAAACATTGTGTTGCTAGGAGATTAAGTTTGGAGTATAATTGTTCATGCAAAGATTTATATAGAAATCTCTAAATTATTTAATCCCATATGTATTCCAAACATTTAAAACTGTGTAAGTTCGAGAGGGTGGAAAAAGGTGGTTATCATGTGGAGGTGCAGCTTAAAGTGCTTCCTACATTGGTTCCATATTCTGAGTGAATGAAGGACAATTAGGTTGTTAGTACAGTATATTGATGATACCTTGTATTTACTGGTGTACAAAGCAAAGAATAGCAGGATTTTATTTCTGTTGCAGACCAAGCTAGTGTGTGTTCATCTATTTGTGGCAATGTACAGGTTTTTATAGCTTGTATGTTTGCTACCCAGTAATAAATCTGAAAATTAGCTAAAGCCATGCAACCTTCTGATTTAGGTCATTGTAGGGTCACGTTTTGAATGCGTGGATTTTTCGAATTCCAAATAAATGAGGTTATGATTGAATCTAATTTCTTAAAAAAAGATTTGTTAATGTATATGGGGATGTTTTGAAATAGGAACCGAAGCTTAGGGAAATATTCATCTTCACAATGTTAATTTTTCTTTCTAAAGTAAGATGGAGGGTAGACCATCTATGCACATTTTGTTTAATTTTATCCATGCAAATGTCAAAAATTTGTTGAAAAAGAGTTTATTTACTTGTGATGTTGACTAGGGAAACCGGAAACGGCCAATTTCGCATATATAGTGTGTAAAAGTGTAAAAATCAATCAAGAAATAACAGAGTTATAGTTGAAAACTAAAGACTTCAATGACGTCTGTCAGACAACAGCTTTGAACAGCAACTTGAAATTGCAATGCGTCAGTCTGTTGCATCCGCATTATCTGTGCCAAGAAACTCGCCATCACAGAATAATGACAAGGAACTGGATGCATCAGTAACAGCTGAAATGGCGGTGTTTCACAGTAACGGCAAGCACGGGCGCTGTTTAGAACAAGTGTATCTGTATCTGTATCTGATGACTGTGCTGCCTACTTCAGTGGAGGCAAAGCGTGCTTTCTCAGCAGCTGGTGTACTCTGCACGAAGTACTCATACGCTGTCGCCTGGACGACCGCATGCTGGACAAGTTATGCTTTCTATGCTGTTATTACCGCAACTAACTAAATCAGGGGTGGCCACGGTTTTTCGGCTTGCAAGCTACTTTTAAAATAACCAGGTCGAAATGATCTACCTAGGCCTTCATTAAAAAGTATATATATTCGCCTCTAGTGCTGACGTCCGAGGTTCAATTCCCGAGAGGGGGTGCAGTGAGTGTGTACGTCTGATGAGCCCAGAATTAGGGCGAAACACATGTCGCATACTCTGCATTATTTGACAGTAAAATTATACACACATATAAATATACATATACATACATATATAAATACATCTATATATACATATATATATATACACACAACGAGTATACTTTATACATAAAATATATGTTGTCGTACCTTGCATAACTGAATAACCTTTATGGCACAATAACAATTAAATACATTTATGGTCACTACAGTATTTGGATTTAATAATCTTCATGTGGGAAAAGACTCGCATAGATAAGTAGAGCTGAATAATGCAGTCAAAGAGCATTTGAATTCAGCCGAGTGAAAAATGACGGCTGTCCCATTAACTGTGATTTTAGTTCCCTCTCTTTTCTCTTTCTCAGATCGCTTTTCAGAAGGAAGTCAGTTTTGTAGTTTTTATGAACAGTTCGAAAGTGCCTTTCCACATTTTCCTTCTTTGGAATAGCAATGATAGATTGACAGATCAGACAAACACACTTCGATTGTGACATTGTGAGAAAAAAAAATCCTGTTATATATAAAATTATATGATAGCATGAACTGCTTGTAGATAAGGTTAGTCTTTTATTGGTGTCAACATACTGCAGTAGTATTATTAAAAATAATTGTTGGTTGTTCTAAAACCGTTCACATGTGAGATGCCCGTGCACTGTGTGATCCTGGGAAGCCCGGCAATGACATGCGGGATTCCCGAATTCCAGGGAATGGGTAAACCCGTCCGGGAATGGATTCCCTAATAGTGACCCCTAGGTATTTAACTGATCTGCAATGATAAAAGGGAAGGTGTACAATCTAATGTTGTTTTCTAGAGAATTCACTGGAAAGAGCACACATTTGTTCAAATTACAGTGGAACCTCGGTTTGCGAGCATAATTCGTTCAGGAAATGTGTTTGCAGTCCAAAGCACTTGCATATCAAAGTGAATTTCCCCATAAGAAATAATGGAAACTCAGATGATTCGTTCCACGACCCAAAACTATTCATATAAAAATGATTAATACAAAAGATAAAGTAAAAATACATAAAGGAAATTAACCTGCACTTTACCTTTAAAAAGAATCATGGCTGGTGTGAGTGAGTTTCTATACTCTTGTGGGATTCCACCCAATGGAACGACACCGGAAGAGTGTCCCAAAGCAATCGCAGTCTCCCAGCACTGTAGCAGTTCGCCGTATAAGCGTATCCAAAAAGATCGCAGACATGCTGTGAGCGCCTGTCGTCGATGGGTGATACAAGGAACATTATAAAGATCCCGCTACAATAAATAACCGCTCTGTTGCTGTTTCAAGCTGAATAAAGCTGGTGTTGTTAAAGTAATAACACTCAGCTTCGTGTTTTGGGGTGCAAGATGGGGACTCGCACTTCACAGCACACACACACACAGTCACAATGCTGTAGTAAAGAGTATACGCTCGTATGGCTATTGACTATAAGAGTGAGGCACACAGACTCAGACAGAGAATAGGAGATGATTGCCCGAGAGAGAGAGAGAGAGATGTGCGCAGCGAACGAGAGAGATAAGGAGAGAGAGAAAGAGAGAGAGACGCTGGCACGAGAGAGAAGAACAATCTGCTCAGTTGTGATCACATAACGCTCAGCAGACAAAGTGTATCCATACTACTCGTATTGCAAGACATCGCTCGTTTATCAAGTCAAAATTTATTAAAAAATTTAGCTTGTCTTGCAAAACACTCGTAAACCAAGTTACTCACAAACCGAGGTTCCACTGTAATTTTAAGTCCAGATATCTTTTGAAATTCAGTTAGGGCTGTAGGCACAGATTTTTGTGGGTCTAATATATACAGTACCATATCATCTGTCTATAATGAAATTTTCTGTTCAAGTCCTTCTCTGAAAATCCCCTTTATCTCTGATGCTTTTCAAAAGCAAACAGCTAATGGCTCAATGGTGATTGCAAATAGCAGTGTTGAGAAGGGGCATCCTTGTCTAGGATGTTCTAGTTTGAACTAGTCTGAAATAATGTTAATACAAACTGAAGCTTCTGGACTGGTATACAGTAATTTGATCCATGCACATGTGTTTGGGCCAAACCCAAATTTATGCAAAGTGGTGAACTAGTATTTAACCATATCAAATGCTTTTTCTGCACCCAAAGATAACATGATCTCTGGAGGGTTAGACTTCGTGGGTGAATATATTACATTAAATAGGTGTTGAAGATTGGAAGCTAAATGTTTCTTTAATAAATCCGGTTTGGTCTTGTTATGAGGGGAGCACTTTCTCAATCCTTCTAATTAGGGCTTTGGAGAGTATCTTAACATCATTATTCAGAAGTGAAATTGGTCTGTATGATGCACATTGTAATAAGTCCTTATTTTTCTTAGGAAAAAATGGTAATTACTGCTTGGCAAAAAGTTTGAGGTAGAATTTGTTTGTCCTTAGTATCTGTGAATGTTGCTAATAAGAGGGGAGCTATCTTAAATTAATTTTTTTTATAAAATTCAGCACAGTAGCCATCAGGACATGCTGCTTTCCCACTCTGAACTGAGTTTATAGCATCTAGTAATTCTGATAATGTCAGAGGTTTATCCAATTCCTCTGCCCTTAGAATATCTAGCTGTGCTATCCATAATATATCAAAATATGCATTAGATCGCATCGTGTGTTCTTTAAAATGAACATAATATAGGACGTTATAGTAGTCTCTAAATGTGTACATTATATTTTCATGGCCAAAGATTATATGTCTGTCTGTTTTGGTGATTACTGAAATTGCATTGTGAACTTCGTAGATTTGTTGTGCTAAGATCTTGTTTGCCTTCTCTCCATGTTCATAGTAATGTTGTCACGATTTAAAAATTAGTTGTTCTGTTTCTTTTGTTGTCAAGAGGCTGAGTTCTGATTGCAAAGACTGTCTTTTCCTAATTAGTGCCTCACTTGGAGATCTGGCATGTTCTTGTTCTGTTCTGGTAATTTTATTAATTAACGCTGATGCCTTCATGGTTTCCAATTTATTTTTGTGGGAAAGATATGAGATAATCTGTCCTCTTGCAAAAGCCTTTAGGGTTTCCCCAGAGTATTCCTGCAGAAACCTCAGAGGATGCATTTGTCTCTAAAAAAATCAATTTGCTTGGATATAAATTCTGTACAGTTCTCGTCAGCTAATGACAGGGTGTTATGATGCCACCTGTGAGATGAGTATGTTGGGAATGGTGATGTGAACTCCATGATCAGAGGGGCATGGTGAGAGACAACAATAGCATCATATTTGCTAAATTTGATTGTGGGCAAGAAATTGATGTCTTTAATGCTATAATCAGTTCTTGAGTAATAATGATGTACTGGTGAGAAGAAGGAATATGCTCTTAAGTATAGATTTAGAAATCTCAATGGGTCTGATAAGTTATGATCAATTAAAAACTGTGTAATTATTTTTGCAGATGTTGTCACCCCTGTTGCCACATGTAAAATACAATTAAAGTCTCCGGCCATTATAATTTTATGAGTGCTCAAGTTGGGAATGGATGCAAATACATTTTTGATGAAATCTCTATCATTCACGTTGGGTGCGTAGATATGTATCAAAATCACATTACAATTAAATAAAATTACCCATAATCATCACATATCACCCTTCAGGATCAGATACTACATCTGATACCACAAATGAAATTGTTCTGTGAATTAAGATTCCCACACCTCTAGTTTTCTTTGTATAGCTGCCGTGGAATGTTTGGCCAGTCCAGTCTCTTTGCAACCGAAATTGATCCTTCCTTAATAAGTGGGTCTACTGTAATAGCACTGTCTTGGCATTTAGACCTGTTAGTTAAAGAATACTTTCTTGCTCTTTAGTTCATGATTTAGACCTTTGACATTCCATCTCACAAAGTTTATTGTTTGGTCATAGATACATTGCTTCTGAACATTTGTTGGGCTGGTGCTTGGTCGTTGGACTTTCTGCCTTCAGTTTTGTCTTCAGCAAGTGAAATGCATGTCTTGAGTGGGTTGAAGTCAGTTGATTAACTTGGCCTTTGAAGAATATTCCACTTTTTTTGCCTTGAAAGGCACTTGGCTTACTTTCGCAGTACTGTATGTTTTGGCTCATTCTCCATTTGTACTGTGAAGTATAATCCTATCGGTTTTGCAGCATTTGGCTGAATCTGAGCAGATAGTATAGCCCTATACACTTCTGCCAGAAGTCATATCATCAAGTCATGTTTCACAGATGATGTGCTATTCATCAGATCATGGGCCGTTTCTTCTTTTCTCCATACTCTTCTCTTTCCAACATTCTGGTATATATTGATCTTAATTCCCTTTGTCCAAAGAAAATTGTTCCAGAAATGGACAGGCTTTCAAAAACATTTTCTGACAAAGTCTAATCTGTCCTTCCTATGTTTGTGGCTTACCAGTGATTTGCACCTTGTGGTAAACCTTCGATCTTTACTTTCATGAAGTCTTCTTTTGATTGTAGAATTTGGCAATGGTAGGTCTTGGTTTAGATAAAATTTGTGAAGATGTTCTTCTTCTTCACCAAGGACAGAATTCTGCAATTATCCAGGACTGTTGTCTCCTGTGCTTTTCCAGACCTTCTGGTGTTGCCAAGTTCACCAGTGTGTTCCTTCTTTTTAAGAATGTACTAAATGGTTGATTTAAAGCAGGATTTAAAGATGGATTAAAAGGCAGAACTCTATGTGACCATCTTCATCAAGCCCTTCCGTGAGAACCCTAAATCCAAAGAGGACGGTTTCATTTATGTTAGGTAGAATGCCCAGAGGGGACTGGGCGGTCTCATGGTCTGGAATCCCTGCAGATTTTATTTTTTCTCCAGCCGTCTGGAGTTTTTTTGTTTTTTCTGTCCCCCCTGGCCATTGAACCTTACTCTTATTCGATGTTAATTAATGTTGATTTATTTTGTTTTCTTATTGTGCCTTTTATTTTTCTATTCTTTATTATGTAAAGCACTTTGAGCTACTGTTTGTATGAAAATGTGTTATATAAATAAATGTTGTTGTTATTTGACCACTCCTCCCGTTTCTGCTTTCTGTAAAGGATTTGTTTTGTTTTCTCAGCCTAATGCTGGACTATTTTTTACCTGCATGGACAGCTTTTGGATGTCATATTGAGAGCCCACAGTGACAGTTTCCAAGTTCAAAGTCCACATTTTAAATCAATTCCAGATCTTTTACCTACTTAATAGTGTAATATCCCTTCCCAGAGGGGCAAATGAATCTCGCAGGCAAATGGTGGTAATCATCCAAAAAAAAGAAAGAAACAAAAAAAACTCTAATCAGTGTTTTTTTATTCACTTTTCTTCTGACTTCACCAAGCCGAAAACAATGTACCATAGTCAAGACAAGCAACAAACACTCAACTCAAAAAATCCAACCCACACACCAGTTAAAACACACTCTCTTCCTTTTTTCTCTAAAAAGTCCCTCCTCCCCAGCAGCCCAGAGGCTGTCTTATTAAGAGTGGCAGTTGTGTCTCTGCCCACCACTGTAACTATTTAGAGCACACTGCCTAGTGGTAATTTCTTTCCCAGATCGTTACACTAGTTAATGAAATAACGAGGGACCTGCTCACACCTGGCTATGGAACATCCCCACACCTGCTGAACGTCTTTGGCTCAAAGCATAGTTGGCCCTGCTGCATCTGTAAGGTTTGCTGACACGAGTTCAAATCCTAGTTGGGGCTTTCGTATGGTCCTTGATCAAAGTTAAAAAAGGGCTTTAAAAAAAAAACAAACAGTTATGTAGTACTTGTCTAAGTTTACAAATATGTTTAGGAGACGTTATGAACAATTCACATGGGACACCTCGTTTCTTGGTGTGGAATCGTGTCCACCTAGAATCTAATAAACTGATGAGTATATTGTGTGTAAGGCAGCACATATTATAACTTTTAGGAACTCCCAGGCCCGGTTCTGCCGGTAGTGCAAAGGGTGCATGCACGAAGGCGGCCGAACACATTTCCGCCCTCAACAAAACGCAGGCTCGGTGCGGGGCTCATTTTTTCCCGTCGAATGTTGGTAACTTGCTTCAAAAAAACGGGTAAGTCACGACACGCGACTTGTGGCAGCTCAAGTCCGCAGCACATCAAACGTTTTTGTAGTGTTTGTGACGATGCGGGTTCGCTCCACGATCCCAATGACCCTATGGAAGCCCTGAGCCTAACACCGTCGATAATGTCACCAAGATGGGCTGACAAGGGAGGACAATTCTCAAATGAAGCCAGGAGTTATTTCCTAAAGTGCTTTTACTAAAATCAAACAAAAAGTGCAGTGTCCGAAGTTCCAATAAATATTCCATAGAAGGAGTGTCCAGTAAGGATAACATCACCAATAAATAAATCCTTTAAAACTCGAGGTTAAAAATGCATAAGTTAAAATGCAGTCTCTCTCTCTCCCTTTACTCTCTGACCCACCTCCGTCTATCTTTCTCCCCGGCTCACCCATTGTTCCATCAGCCGGCGGAGACCCCAACAGCCATGAGCTCCTTCAGCTAACCTCCGTCTTGGCCTCCTTTCGGATGTCACTGCGAGACCAAAGAGGTCAGCTCTCCTCTCTTTATCCTTCGCACACCCGTAGTCGCTCCTCGGAACCCTCGGGAGGACACCTGTTCTGCTCACCCCACTCACTCGAATATTCAGTGGGGCCAACAAGCCCCTAGAGCGTCACAAACAAATGCTCCTCCGCGAGGCCCCAGCTCGTGGGGGTCTCCTGCTAGAGGTGTCCAGATCAGCCTCCTTTAACCTCCTTTCTCTTTTCCTCGATCCTTCCGTTTTTTTCCCCCTTTATCTCTCTCCCCCTTTCCTGGTGTTGACCCATATATATACACACAGTACATATCTCCGCGCGCCTCCGTGGGCGCAGCACCTAAATCACACACCGCAGGAAGCCAATGAGGCAATCAAGAACGACCGCACCCGCGAGTGCAGGTGCGACTCGCTCCCGTTACCTCATTAACTCCCCGCGGTCGTGCAATCGCGCCCACGGAGAACGGCTATACGGATTTTAAACCCGGGCTTTTTATTGGAAGTTATTTTGCTGTTTAAGTTTAAATATAATTTTAGAAGTCGTTTTACCTGTAAATTGGGAGGTAAAGTATATTAAAGTATTACATATCTAGTTTCTACGGTTTGGCATGAATATAAATTAACTTGTAATATTTTTCCTTAACTTTAGCTTGAAGATGTCGGAAAGGAAAACGAAATGTCAATCTAGGAAACTCAAGGCGGAAAAAGTTAAACAAGAAGAAAAATTGCGAGATTCTATGAAATTTGTTAAATTGGATCAAGATAATCTTCAGGGCTCCAGCTCTTGCTCAGCGACGGCTTCAACTTCGCATGAAGACCAATCCAATATAATTGCTCCTTCTGAAAATTCGCCAACTGTGTCCGGACGGGCAGTTCTTCTGAATCTGAAGAAAACATAGGGATAGGAATTGAAAGCACATCTTCGACCGTATCGGCAAGAGTTGACCCAGACGACCCCTTTACTTGACCACAGAAAATTAACACTCGTTTATTGGAAATCCTTGTCGAAAAGGGACCTGCCTTAGCTCAAGATAACATCAGATTTTGTACAGACAACGATGGAAGATCGTTCTCAGCCTCCCAATATTTAAGAGTTCTGCCAAACGGTGTAAATGTTGAAAGAAAATGTTTGATATATCCGTCCAAGGCAAACAGTACATTTTGTTATTGTTGCAAATTATTTTGTACGAAACTTATGAAGTTAACAGGAAAAGGTGGTGTTTCCAATTGGCGGCACTTAGCTACTTAATTATCCCGACATGAATCAAACATTGAACATATGCTAAACTATAAAAAAAAATAGAATGAGTTGAAAAAGAGACTTAATAATAATAACTGTGGATTGTGATTAGCAACGATATTTTGAATCGGAGAAAAAACGATGGCGTGATATAATTACCAGAATTATTGCGATTGTTCAGTATTTAGCAGGGCAATGTTTACTTTTAGAGGCGATTCTGATATGAAAGGAATAATGGGAATTTCTTAAAAGCTATAGAAATGTTGGCAAAATTCGACCCAATTATTTCAAATCATAATATACAAAAAAGTAAAAAATATAGTCCCATGCCTCATTACCTTGGACACTATTTCCAAAATGAAATTATTACGCTACTAGCTAACTCAATAAAAGCGAAAATTCAAGGCTTGGTAAAAAAAGCAAAATGCTTTTCAGTTATTTTAGACTGTACGCCAGATTAAAGTCACGTTGAACAAATTTCATTTGTTGTTAGAATCGTTGATATGAATGTACTTCCTATTGAAATTAAAGAGTTATTCCTAGGGTTTTATCCTGTTTTGGATGCAACTGGAGAAGGACTGTATAAAATTATTATACCAACGAATTGTTAGTTATGATTTAGATATACAAGCATACGTGGCCAGGGATATGATGGTTCCAATTTGAAGGGAAAGAAAAAAGTGGACTACAAAGTAGGCTTAAGAATGTTAACCCAAGAGCTACGTGTAGACCTTGTGCATCTCATTCATTAAACTTGGTGATGAATGATGCGGCCAAGACATTTGAGATTGTTGGCTTCTTCAATATTGTCCAAGAATTGTATTCGTTTTTTTCTGCATCTCCTTACAGATGAAACATCTTAAAAACTAATGTAAGTAAACTAACTTTACAGCCTGTTAGCGAGACTAGGTGGGAGAGTAGAGTGAAAGCAATAAGTCCTCTAAAATTGTAATTAAAGAAGGTAATAAAAGTTTAAATATGCTAATAGAAGATGACTCCAGAGATATAAAAACTAAAGTTCCAGTAAATTCTTTACTTGGCAACGTGGCCTCTTTTAAGTTTATTTGTTCAATTTTAATATGGGATGATATCCTTACAAATATTAATGTCGCTAGTAAACTGCTACGATCTCCTAAGTCAACAATTAATGAAACCGTCAAGCTACTCAATAAAATGATCAGTTTCCTAAATTCATCTAGATCTGATGCGGCCTTTAACAAATCTATTAATGGTGCCACAGCATTAGCGACCAATCTTGATATTAACATAATTAACATAATTTCCCTTTAAAAGGCACAGAACGAAAGTTCGTCTTTTCAATTATGAATGCACTGATGAGCAGACCGAAGATCCAAAATTATTATTTAAAGTTGAATTTTACTTAACAATTGTGGACACTGCTTTGAAGTCCATTCAAGAAAGGTTTAACTCCTTAAACGAATGGAACACATTATTTAAATTTCTCACTGAATTCAGGAATATGTCCGAAGATGACTTAAAAAAATCTTGTGCAGATTTTGAGATTTCCTTACAAGTTTCTAATGGCGATTCAATATCTAGGGATGTTGATAGTGATGACTTGTATGATGAATTAATGATGATATTACTGATCCCTTAACAAATTTGGAATTTATTGAAGCAAAAAATGTCATTTTAATAAATTTTCCAACTTTTCTGTAGCCTTAAGAATATATTTAACCCTGCAGTCACAGATGCAACAGGCGAAAGAAGTTTCTGTAAACTAAAAATAATGAAATCTTGCTTAAGATCGTCGATGTGCCAAAAGAGATTGAGTAATTTAAGTTTAATTGCAATAGAGAAAGATTTGTCAGAAGAAATTAACTTAGATGGCATTATTAACGAACTTGCAAGTAAGAAAACAAGGACAGTGCAATTTTAATTGAATATTTTATTTAGTGGAATAATTATGATACATGTAATTTAATAATAAACGCGTACTTTTCAAATTGTTTTACTATATGTGTATATTCATATTTTGTTTTCCTATAGGCCTAAATATCTTCCACAGGTGTGATGTGAAGAAATAGACTTTGCTAAATTTTGTATTTGCGAGAATACGACGTTTTTTCAAGAAATTGAAGTCTGTAATCGGCACTCGCGTTATATTTAGAATTTTACTGATGAATTAAACTTGTCGCCGAATCGTTAAATACGTAAGTCAAGTTTTCTTCTACGAAGAAAGTGCCACATAGTGATAAATGTCAGTTCTGAGTGCGTCTCGTTTCATTGTCCCATTTGCTGTTTGTATGTGTATCAGTTAATGCCGTCCCCGTAAAGGAGGACGGATGATGGAAGGAGACCACAGCCGCAAACCTGGAAAACACCTGTTCTTAATTAATCAATCACAGCCGTCACATAGACTATTTAAGTAATCAGGAAGGAGAAGAGAAGGAGAAAGGAGACCATCTTGTTTGAACCACGTTTCAACTTACTTGCTGTTTTTTCACATCGCACCTTTTTACCAGTTTGCTTTTCATTTTGCCGGACTGTCTTTCAACCTCCATCTGCTAAACCCCGGGGTCGATTCGCCATCCACCATATGCCGAGGAATCATGGAGAGGTTGCTCCAATGGCCGGGAAAATCAAACAACGCATTTACCGCTAGTTCAGTCATCCGTATTCAGGACAGTTTTATAACCAGACTCAAGTTCACAATCATTCAGTTTATCAGTCATTTTGTTATTCCTGTTGTGTGTTATGTTACAGGGGCAAGGGAGGGTTTTTGTTGTATTTATATTTGGTGGTGTCTTGTTGTTGCTGGGGTGGAGGGATATTTATATTTATATCTGTTTTTTGCATGTCTTGTTTCATTTAATACATTTAATCCGTTTAATTTTACATTCTGTTTTTGTGTACTTACATTTACACCGTCGATTGTGGGGAAAAGTTTAATTGGTTAGAAGTACGGCTTGATAGTTTATTTCTCAGTAAATTATCCAGGCCTCAGGTCTTGGAGGTGTAGCTGCGGGCTGGGTAAAGAGGTCGGCCGTTACAACTTAATCAATGAACAATGTTCAATTGACCAGGTAACATGGTGTTTTACTAAAACACTGTTAAGTCTTGTCTGCCAGTTAGTGAGAAACCTGGCATTCCATGTTGTCAGTTAGTTTGCCGTATTCTGGTGTATAATTTGACACTGCCACTCTCAGTGACTCCTGCAGCTGTGAATCAGTTAGGCGTGTTCTGTGTTTATTTTTTATGAAGTTCATATTCGAAAAGATTGATTCACAGAGATAGGTGGATCCGAAAAGACAAGCAACCTTCATAGCTGCTGTGCAGACAGCTTTGTGCTTTTGTGTCCACTAGGTTCCAAAAGTTTGGGCTGCTCAGATGTGCTTTGAGGTGCAGGTAATTTAGCAGTTATTATTTCCATTTCTACCTGCCCTGCATCCAAGGTGAAGGTTGTACTTAGGTTCTCAGCTGTGCCTGTAATGTCCACTGACATAAAAGGATTTGAAATGAATGACATACATGGCTCAATTTGATCAAAATCACAAAATCTATTCTCAAACTCTTGCATCAGTCTGTTAATCACTTGACGGTATTTTTCTACAGCTTCATCAAAAGCCACAGATGCAGAAGCATTATCACTTAGAACTTTTTGCACAGAGGAAAAGTGCACGGCACTTTTTCTTTGTAAATGTGCAGAGAAAATGTCCATTTTAGTTTAAAAGCTTTTACAGCACTTATGTTTGTGACAGTCTTACCTGTGCCTTGCAGCTCACAGTTCAAATTGTTCAGTTTTTCTGTGACGTCTGTTAAAAAGGCAAGATCAAGCAACCACTCAATGCCCTCCAATAGGGAGGTGTCCTCTTCTCTGCTCTGCATGAACTCCTTTATTTCACCCAAAAGTGCCAAGAAACGTTTCAAAATCCGCACTCTGCTGAGCCATCGGATCTCTGTACAAGTATGTAGCAACAGGTCTCCATATTCCGCGGACCGCTCCTCCAAAAGCACCTTGAATGTCTTGTGTTGCTTGGCTTTGGCGCGAATGCTGTTGATGATTTTTACAACGGGCGTCATTACATGGTCAGACCCGGTCACTTTCGCGCATATCGCCTGCTGGTGAATAATACAGTGGTAGTGTTTGAAAGGTGGGAAGTCTGGGTCATTCTTGCAATGCACAATGAAGCTCGCACGGCATCCCACCATTGTAGTTACCGACACAAGCTTCTCCAGCGGTACTTTTTTTCTCCACAAAGTTTTTACCGCGTTGTAGATGTCCACTCCCCGTGTAGATGTCCTCAGTGGTATCGGCGTGAGAAGCTGTTCTTTAGTAGATAAATCTTCAAATACCATCCGAATAAACACCATTAGTTGAGCAGTACTGGTGCTGTCCACAGACTCGTCACATTGCATGCTGAACCACCGGCATGTACTTAAGTCCTTGTCCAGCTGCTCATTCAAGTTTTCGGACATAGCTGACACTCTTCTGGTTACTGTACTAGCCCCAAGTTGTACATCGGCTAGACTTGGGATGACATCTGACCGATATTTCTCGTCTTTAAAAACCGTCTCCACGATTATCATTAAACCCCCTTTAATAACCTCTCCATCAGAAAACGTCTTATTGTTTTTAATCAGATAACGTGTAGCTCTGAATGAAGCTTCGGTTGCCTTTTTGGACTTCTTCAGCGGTCTTGTGAAAAAAGACTGCTGCTTGGTCAAAGCGGCCTTTAACTCTCGCGCTTTCTCCATCCGAAGCGCACTCTTGGGGGGAGTTTGTGTGAAAGCTGCCGTGAGTGGTTTGATAGTGTCTTTCCACACTGTGCCGCTTTGAAATCGCCACCGTAGCTCCACAAATGAGACACACACACACTTATCTCTTATTGATGTAAAAAAGAACTGTTCTTCCCAATCTTTGTTAAAAATATGTTTTGTTTTCTCTTCTCAGCCATGCTTTTTAGCGCGGTGTAATCATGGATGTAGAGTATTAGCAAAAGCAGGGTTAATTGTCAGGCGCAGGTGACAGGTGAACTATGACCTCAAAACATACAAATGTATTTTTATATGTATATTTTTTATTTTGATTACCACCATAAAATTTGCATGTGTGAAACTTTCACTACAATTTACATAAGGCGCAGCATTAAAAATATATACATATATATTTATACTTTTGGCGAACCACAAGGGCAACTTGCTATTTTAAAATAAGTCCACGGGCGACTGAGATGAAGCCAACGGGTGACTGGGTGCCCACGGGCATAGGGTTGGTGACCCCTGCCTTAGAACAGAAACAGCAGGATTTTGAATGCATCAACCAGGCTGAACATCTGAATGTCATCACAAGCTGCAACAGATTCAGCAACATACTGAAGAAGATGAAACCTTGCACACCCCAAAGGCCCATTGTTTTGTCAGGATGGTCAAATGTAAATGAAAATGTCACAGCTTTGGTTAGAGACTTCTGGATATTTAGAGGTGATATGTATATTTAGGGTGGCATACTCAACAGAAAACAATGAGTCATATTTACAAAATTAATAAGACACAAGTTCCTTCTGTGGATTCATTCAAGCCACATTGGAGGTTAGGTGTGGTACAGATAAGCAAAACAGGCAAGAAGAAATAAAAGACTTGTTCAGAAAAAAAGACTCTGTCTACAATAAATTTTGCATATTGGAAAAAAAAAAAGTATACAAAAAATCCCCCGAACACTTTCGTGGCAGATGCAGTGTATGCAGGCTGAAACTTTTTCTCTATGTGTGAATTACTTTTCTGGTTTATAGGAACTGGACTTGATCTTTAAATTGAGTACAGAAACAACCTTCATACCTTACAAGATGTAGTTCACCAGATACAGGCTAAGAGACAGGGTCATCTCCAACATTGGGCCTCAGTTTGATAGTTAGCAGTTCAGCCACTTAACTAAAGAACAGGGCTTTGAAAATATCATGTCATTTCCATGGCGTCTACAAGGCAAAGTCAGCTATGTAAATTGCTAAGAATTTGTGCAAAAGTGCTCAGTTTGATGACACAGACCCAATGAAAGCAATCTGGCACTGTAGGAACACTGACAAACAGGCCTGAGCAGCAGCCTACCACTGAGCTTGATGGCCAGGCAGCTCTAGCCTGTTAGAGCCATGTGTGATCAATGGTGTCCTGATCTGCTCAGGCAGAAGCACCAGGCTGCCAAGGCAAGATATGATATTACTGCTAAAGAACATCCTTAACTTAATGTTGGTCAGCTGATTGAAATGAAACCCCTACCCTGAGATTGCATTGGGATTTGGAGGTTAGGCTACTGTAGCAGGTTGCACCCATGCGCATATAGAGATATGTAGTGCAAGTGGAATCATGTGGACCTGAGGACTGTGGAGCACAGTCACTCAAGCACATACACTGTTAGTAGGCAAGCTTTGAGTGCTTAGACTGCTATGTATACAGTAGGCCAGGTCCCCACACACCAGCTGGGGAAACCCTGCTCCATGCACATTATGGGTGGAGGATTTGGCACTAATCAAACTTAATCTGTGACACTGCCATTCACTCTTTGACAGAAAAAAAGAATTAGTTAACTACTAAATTGCTTGGAGACCTGGCTTAAGGTATCAGTTCATGGCTGAAGGTATCAGTAAGGTATCAGAACTGCAGGGGCTTCTGGTTTACAGAGCAGACAGAGATGCTGATGATTGTAACAAGTCAACAAGCAGTGGAGCACTGCTCCAGCAATCTGAAACTATTCATTATTAACTGTAAGTCATTCTATTCACCTAGAGAAATTTCTTCTCTAATTCTTGTCAGAAGTTATCAAGCGAACGTAAAAGAAGCACAGCAGCAGTTGGCAGATTACATCACTAGTTTGGAGAACAGTCATGTAAACTCCCCGGTTATGGTAATGGCCGACTTTAATAACGCAAAACTAACCATTGAGATTCCCAGATACAAACAGCTGGTTAAATGATCCACCAGGGATGGGAAGACTTTGGATCACTGCTACTACACTATAAAAGATGCGTACTAGACTTTATTTCACGTGCCACTGAGTAATTCTTACCATGTTATGCTACAGTTGCTACCCACTTACAAAAAAAGGCTACAAATAGCTAAACCATTAAGAAAATCAATATGTTCATGGACTGATTTGTCAGCGGAACCATTACAAGATTGTTTGGACTGGACTGATTGAGACAAGTTTTTAAAAATACTTGTAGCTACATTCATGAGCAGATTGACACTGTTACATCACGATGATATTTGAATTCCCAATAAAACTATTGTGATTTACAACAATGGAAAGCTGTGGTTTACCAAACACCTAAGGATTCTGCATCAGATAAAAGAAAAAGCGCATAAAACTGGTGATAACGATGCCTACAGACAGGCCTACAGGTACGTTAAACCAGGGTGTCCAGCTCTGATCCTGGAGAGTCACATTGGCTACAGGTTTTCATGCAAAGTATTTCCTTTGTTAGTGACTAGTTTTTGCTACTTCTTTACTTCATTTAAGTTATTTGCTATTTAAGACTCGGACCCTTTAAATCAGGGCTGAGTAATGTTGGTCCTGGACGGCCGCAGTGGCTGCATGTTTTTGTTCTAACCCAATTGCTTCATGAGAAATGATTCACTGCTGACAAAGCACTTATTGCTCAAGTGACATTTTTCTGGTTCATTTTAGTTGTTTCGCTTGTCAAGAACCCTTAATTGTTTATTTTAGTTTTAAACAGCTGTATTTATTATTTTAACTGCTCCTTCTTAGTAATAAGATGCAAATGATAAAGGAACCAGCAGTTCTACATCTAGCTTGTCTTCATTTCCATCCGTGTGTGCTCAGCATTCACTTTTGGTTTAATTAAGGACTCAGAAGGAAACTGAAGAGAATGTGAACAATTGAAAATTATTGATCTGTTTTAGTCTTCAGATCACTTGGCTGATACAGGTATCATTAGAAAGGGAAAAAAAGGTTTTAAAAATGAACTGAGAATGATAGCATTAAACACTAACAAGCCATGGAATTCAATCAGATCTGTTATTGGTGAGGATTGGCTTCTAATTAAGCAACTCGGTTGGAGCAAAAACCTGTTGCCACTGTGACTCTTCAGGATCAGAGTTGGCCTGCTCTGGGCTAAGCAATGCAATCAGAGATGCTAAATGGAAACACAAAAACAAACTAGTGCTTCATTGTTAAGCAAACAATGGATCATCTTTAGGGAGAAGCCTCCAGCCTGTTACAAATTACAAAAAGGCATCTCAAAGTGCTTACTCCGATTCATACATACCTGTCCGGCAAAGTCCATTGGCAAAATCAGACTCTGTAGTGATATGGAAGAATGTTTCAGTGAACTCAGACTTAAAGAATTTTTCCACAAGAAAGAAAACAGTGGCACACAGGAACCAACAACAAGCAGTTACAACAACCCCACTAGTAAATCCACATGGACACCAGAAACTGGTAAAAACTCCTCCCTGGACAATTATATAGACTGCGTGCAACACAGAGTCAAAACTAGATAGAAAACATCACTATTGATGAGTGGAGAACCATTCATTCACTAAGGGAAAATACAGAGATCATTATCAAACCAGCAGACAAAGGGGTGTCCCAGTTATAATGAACACATCTGACTATAACAGGAGGAACAAAGGCAATTGTCCAATACCATTATTACAAACTAAAGGAAGACCCCCACAGATCTCTACAATAAGGAACTAAAAAAGACAGCAAGTAGCCTTCCTCTTGACATCAGGGATCAGTTAGGCTTTTTAATTCCTGAGAACTCCAAAATGGGTTACTTCTAAGCGCTTCCTAAGATCCACACAGAAGGGAACCCAGGAAGGCCTCTAATCTCAGGAATTGGTTCCCCTAAAGAAAATGTCTCAGGATGGACGCAGCACATGCAACCAGCTACTTCTAGGACATCACTGATTTCCTAAAAAAACTGTCTGATATAGGCCCCTTACCTGAGGGAACCTTACTGGCCACAATGGATGTTGAGGCACTTTACAAAAACATCCCCCATGATGATGGCATACTGACATGTGAAACGTACCTTTAAACAACATGATTTACCCACAGCGTCAGTTATAAAAATTATAAAATTGACTTTGACACACCAATTTATTTTCATTTGGACAAGACTTCTACTTGCAACAAATGAGGACTGCAATGGGCTGTCGGTTTGCAGTTCACTATACAAACCTATTTCTGGCAAAATTGGAAAAAGATTTTGTGTCAACATGCATCTTAAAACCAATGTTGTATCTCCATTACATAGACGACATCTTCCAGTGAGATGGACCGCCTCCATTTTCATCATAAATATTATTCTTTCAATCCCAACATAAAGCTTAAGCTTAATTACTCAAAAACACAAGTCCGCTTCCTTGACACCATTATTCAACTGAACTATAACACCCTTGTAACTTATATATATATATATATATATTTTCTGTAGTCTGAGTCTTGATCTGATTGTATGGGTGGTTACCTACCAGATTACACATGTGGTTTGTCTGTAATTACTCCGATCTACAGGATGTCAAATAAACTAACCCACACGCCGCGGTGCATCATAAAGGGACTTCGTCTTTGACACTGACGTCCGAGGTTCAATTCCCGCAAGGAATGCAGTGAGTGTGTACACCTGATGAGCCCAAATAAGGGTGAAACGCGTGTCTCGTACTCTTTGCAGCACTTGACAGTAAACTATGTTATTATGTATATACAGTATATATATATATATATATATATATATATATATATATATATATATGTGTGTGTGTATATATATATATATATATATATATATATATATATATATATATAATCTGTACTGCTCTCAGATCCGGCACGATTATAATACGCGCTACCCTATTTGAGAGGCAGCAAAAGAAAAAGAAAACAAATAATCCGGGGCTCGAGTGACCAACACTACTTTTCTACTTCACCACTTCAATCATAGAGACACACCAGTGAAAGCAGGGTCAAGCAAAAATGACTGTAACAACAACAATAAAAAACCTTATATAGCCTACATAATATCCCGCTGCAGCGCTTCCCCTCCCCACACAAATCATGACACAAATACTTGAAAACATACATTTCTAATAAAGACTTGAGCAAATGGACACACAAAAAAAAAAACAATAGATTTATAGTCTTTTAAATCTTATCTGTACGGAGCGTTGAGCTCAGTCTGTAGTGGGGAATGAGACGCTGACCATATGTCTTGTTCCGGGAAACGTACTGATTAACTGTTCCTTTTGTTGGCCCATCAAGTCCTCTCCCATATTCCTTCCTCCCAAAATAAAAAACAATTTGATTGGAAATGAACCTGGGTTCACCTGATGATATCCAAGAGGTGTTAATCCTTTCCCTCGTGCCTTTTTCTGTTATGGCCTCCTTCTCTCTCCTAGCTCTTTTTTCTTCCTTTTTTCCCGCCACCTATTTACATTCGGATAGCTCCTCCCCGTACAGTCTGTTGGCCCTCTAAGCCAGGTGCTCCCCTCCCTCTGTATAAAGGGCCGGCCCTAAACATAAAGGCGTACCACAAAAACAGGTATGGGAAAACTTACAGGTACATACACATATTTCGGTTGACCGTTTTATTTATTTATATATATATATATATATATATATATATATATATACATACATACATATGTGTGTGCAAAACACCACTATCCCAAATATTATATGAGACACGAACATACAAAAATTTTGCATTAACCCTTCCTTGACCCTAAAAAAGCACGTAACCCCCAATACAAACATGGATTGGATAAACACAGCAATTGAAAATGTGGTGATAAATGAGTGAATAATAAAGTAAGTCCGGGCTATAGTGATATTGTGCTGCTTCCCAAAAGCAAAAACAACCTCATTGTGAAAAGTCCTGGCAATGGCTGGAATGAATTTGAACCACAGGGTTTCTCGGCTCTTGCTGTCTTGATGTAGAATCGGTTGTTGAAAAAGCAGGCTTTGATGAGTTTGTAAATGATCGGTTAAATTGTCTTTGTCTCGTCTCGTCTCTCTGTCTCCTTGTCTCTTTTTTGCCTTCGCTCCTTTTTTTAAAATACAGAATGTATGCAACAGGTGATTTCCATCTCGGGGCTGCTGTCTCTCTCCATCATCCTTCCCCTCTGCACTTACGGGGACAACATCTACTGACGCACATATAACGGACAGTAAATGGGACGATGAAAACAAAACGCACTCAGCACAAACATAGAACATGCTACTATTACGTAGTGTGTAGTTTGCTCCCTTCGTTTAACCTTCATAGTGACAATTAACAACAAGCAGAACAGACACCCAAGATGATGAAAGCTGCAATGCTTAAGAGTCAGACCTGCTAATTAGTAAATAATTCATTATATAACTAGAACATCTGGAAAAAGCAGAATGAAAATTAGGATGAAAATACTGTTAACAACTTAAAAAACAAAAAAAGAACTACATATTCCCCATATAACTGCTTGGTTAATAAAAATCTACCAGACTTAGTTTTGTAATTTCCACGTTGATTCCAAACCACAGAAACTGGGAAATAATGACTCACTTAATTAGGCTAGGAGTCCAATGATAAATGGGAGTTGGCTGGAACAAAAACCTGCAGTGATGGGGGGTCCCCAGGACTGAGTTTGGTAACCACTGTGCTAGAACATCTGGACAGTAAAGGAGCTTATACCAGAATACTGTTTGTAGACTTCAGTTCAGCTTTTAACACCATTGTTGCTGAACTATAGTTAACTAAACAATACAGGCTGAGCTGAATCGTTCCAAATGGATTTACAATTTTCCTGACACATTGGAAACAATATGTTCATGTGAGCTGTCTCCATATTAACACAGGTGCCCCTTAAGCATGTGTACTTCCCCCCTACTTTATTCCCTATACATCAATGACTGTAGGTCCACTAATCCTTCAGTAAAAATCATTACAGTTTTTCGGAATTGCTAAAGTACTAAACCCCATTCTCTGAACCAAAAGTTCAGTGGTCTGAATTCATTTATTGAATCTCTTTTGACAATACTATAAATGAAAATCCTTTCAGCGCAGCGATGAAAATGGCAGACTCTCACATGGGCTTGTCATTGGCTTCCTCGTCATTAAAGAAAGCTCTTATTTTCTCTCTTATGTGATTTCTTACCACCATATCACTATGGGAGGGATATCACCTCGTTATATCTATTCAGGTTAGGGTTACTTAAAACAGTACAATTAAGAAAAACTTATTCCAACCAGGGAGCTATCGCCCCCTGCTGGATAGATCACCCTTCCCTAATATGAATGGGATTAAGCAGGTTTGAGAATGTTATGCATGTCACATTATGAACTGGGTGAAGCATAACAAAGTTGCCCAAAAACGTGGACCACATACTAATACGACCATCACCACACACCTGTATGTTGTCAAAATTGTTGTGATGTCAGCTTCTGAGGATATGTTTCCATAAGATCTGCAGCAGTGTTTACTAGAACCTCAGGAGTACAGACGCAAGAGTTTCTTGGTTTTAGTGTGTTTCTCACAGAAGTTATAACGTGACACTTGTTGCTGTTTGCTGATTTTTGCATTTCTCAGGAGCACTCACAAGGAGATATTGTTTTCAAAATCTTTGATATGTCAACAGAAGGAATTGCTATGAACAGCAGATCTAGAATCTACATACACTGTTGCAATGAAAACAACAACAAGTCTTTCTAACACACACACACACGGATAACAAAACAAAATAAGCATTTGGACTTCCCTCTAGCTTTGCTGTTTGCTGCTAAAACAGGGTTTACTTCTTTTTTTTTAACCTGTACATTTCCTGTGTTCAGAAATAATACATTAAAGTGCAAATTAATGTGTTTGTAGTACTCATTTTTATTACTTCAAAAGAATGCCAGCACTATACAAATGACTATGAAATAGTCAGCAAGGTGGGGCAGTGATGGAGCAGCTACACTCGCTGTAAGGAGGATTTGTGTCCTGGGTCCTCCCTGCATGGAGTGTGCATGCTCTCCCCATCTGTGAATGGGATTCCTCTGGGTGATGCTCTGGTTTCTTCTCACTGCCCAAAGACTTATAGGTTAGGTAACTGGTGACACTAAAATGGCTCTAGTGTATGGTTGATGTGGTTGGTGAATGCGTGAGTGAGATCGCCCAGCCCTGTCCACAGTTTGTTCCTGCTTATTGTCCTATTCTAGCTGGGTTAGGCTTAAGCCCTTACGTGACCCTGGTCTGAATTAACCAGGTTAGAAAATGACATGACATATTCACCATTACCCTATATTCAGTGCTGCTGCTATTTTATATACGGCTTCATATGTGCCACATTTCTCAGCAATACATTAAACTTTGGATTAGCCATTAATTACTATTTCATTTCATTTTCATTACATTTATTCTGATGAAAATCATGATGGCAACATGCTGAGCTGGACAAACATCATTGAATCTTCAATATCTTCTGCCAACTCCTCCTGGGGAGTTCTGAGACACTTCTATGCTGGTCAAGAGGCATAATCCCTCTAGTGTGTCATTTGTTCACTTGAAGTTTAATGTAAATGCTGCTTCCTCATCTTAGTAATGTTTAGTATTTTTAAATAAAGCATTTATTACAACATACCCTTGGATACAAGAAGCATTTCTAGTGAAAAAATACCACAATTTGGTCAGAAAGCTCGCTGATAACATGGCAAAGACATCCCGCCATCATAAGCAGTGCAGCAGACTCCTCCACTGACACTCCGCTGGGGACGATGACTTGATTGAATTCATTTCAAAGTTATATTAAAATATAACATTAGTAGCAGGCAGTCACAAACAAAAGAATGCTTTATTAAAATATGAAAAGAATATTGATTCAGAAATTTGCAAACAAATTTATGGCATTTGCCGGAAAGGACCCCAAGAGGTGTTAAACCAGCTTTTTTAATTAATCTAACACTCAGCATATTTTGTTGGTGTAGTTGTTTATGTTTTTACACATATTACGTATGGTTCTTTATCTGTATTATCTTATAAAAGTCATTTCGTAATAGTCACTACCAAAGGACAACATATTTTTGATTTCCCAGGGTTCCAAATCATTTAAAACAGAACAATACTATTACAATATCTATCTTTAATTACACTGATGACAACGGGGATGCAAAGGAGATCCTGTTAAATCTGTGGATCACCCCACAGCATTGACTACCTTGCTATCTAGGAGACACACACTCAAGTATGGCAGCCTAATTTGAGCACATCAGTCACATATACACAGAATTTTAAATTAAAAAAGGTCTTATATATTACATAAAATTCTGATTTATTGTATTAAAATCAAATAAAGGGTAGTTACATATCTGCATGAAACATGCATAGACACTGACAGAACAAAACAATCAATGTTAGCATAAATATCTGTTTAGTTTTCTCACAAAACGACCCTAATTAATGAAGTATACAATTTTCAAAAAACACAAACATTCTGTGGAAAAAACATTCCTGTGTAATATTACTTACTGCATTACTGTGCTTTTAAAAGTCTTTATTCATATAAAAGTCATGTCATACCTTTTATAGCATCATCTGTATTTCTGGATCACAAACATCTTTTGTATCAGGGGAAAAGTTACCTTCACATAAAATAAATTTGAACAAGCTTTTCAAAATGAACTGTGGCCCAGGACCACCATGAACCATGGAGACAGCGATCATTCGTCCAATGATGAAATATTATAATTATATATCATTATCAAATGCTAAAACAAAAACAAAGTGCCAAACCAGTCCCCACATCCATTCAATTATCCATTGCTTAAATTAACTTATTTCAGCCATAGATAATGCCCATTATATAATGGCTACACTGGGCCGGTGACAAGAAATCATACATGTACAAGATGTCAGCCCACTTCAGGATGTGACAGCTCATAATACTCACCAGCACTGTCACAGGTCAAGTATTTTTCAGTTTCCCTTCCTTCAGATAGTGTCCTGTTTTTAAGATGTTGCATTAAGCGTTCGAAAAATTCTCGTTTGGGTCCTCCTGTGTCAATGCCAGTCTCCATGTAGCCAGCATCATCACTAAAATGGTGTGTGCTACGCTAACAACCACGTACAGCTCCATCCTAAACGTCGGCTCTGTTTATATTGAACCGTCAGACTTTGAGACTTAATCTGCATGGCTAAATGTTCCAGGATGCCTTCCACACTAACTATTTTGTCATTAAAACTGTATGGAAAAATCAAAATAAGAGAAAGAAAAATTAATTTTTACAAATAACTACTGTGAACTACTGAGAAACAATTATGTCACAAAAGCAACAGCCACAATATCTGTAGGGTATATAACAAGAATTTACTCATTGCTGACAAACTATAAAACACACACATTAATTCAAAAGATAACCATGAGGTGTTCTAAAGAACACATAATATAAATGAAACAGATATTAAATCATTAAATAACAATAATTGCCATATTAAGAACATTTATTCCAACTGGAAGAGAAAGTGCTACCGCACAAACTTATCAATAAACATTGTGAGCAAATTCATCTTCTGATGAGCTACTAGTGTCTCTTTCAACTAGAATTGGCACACAAACCTCTCTATGTGTTCTTGAAAAAAAAATAAGAAAGCAATTACATATTGAGCTAGAAGGACCGATAGAAAAGTGAAAAATGTCAAAATTTGGCTATAGACAAGCTGGACCAAAAAAGAAATCTGTTTACTACGTTGTTCTTCCTGTCTTATTGTATTTTATATTGTAAGAAATTTTAAATAAATCACATTTATTATTATTTTACCCAGAGGTAACGATCTGGCTAATGTATGTATGACACTACTACATAAACTAATAAAATTCAAAAAAGGACATAGCAGCACAAGAACAGGTCCAGAGAAGAGCGACTAGGCTGATTCCAGGGCTACAGAGCGTCGAGACAGTTATTTTAAAATGAGTTCATCAAGAACATGGGGAACACAGTTGGAAACTTAAGGGTAAATTTCACACAAAAATTAGGAAGTTTTTCTTTACACAGAGAATGATAGACTATATAGGAATAGGAATAAGCTACCAAATAGTGTGGTAAACAATAAGACATTAGGGACTTTCAAAACTCGACTTGATGTTTTTTTAGAAGAATTAAGTGGCTAGGACTGGCGAACTTTTTTGGGCCTGAATGGCTTGTTCTCATCTAAAATTTTCTATTGTTCTAATACAAAAAAATACTGAAAAAATATGGGAAAAGGAGAGGACAACATACTTCTTAAAACAATATGAATATGCGATTATTTACATATATATTACATTTGTAAAAGTATTCTCTTATTTGAACGTTACATCTAGCCAAAGGATAATGTGTTTGGTTTTATTTTGAAGCCAGTCATGCCTACTTTAAATCGAACCCAAAGATAGGTTTGTGGCTGTTTTGGTTCAGCAGCAGGATGAGACTATATAGGGCTATTATGTATTGCACTCACGTCATGTGCCGTTCTGTTTTAAGCATTAATGGCTGCTTTTACTCTAGACTGCCAGAACCCAGAGCTAAACGAACCCATTGCAGCTGTTGAGAAGCACATCTCCTCTCAAATTTAAAGTTTAAAGGAAACAAACCCCGGGCATGGCACCAGCCAACCGCAGGGCACAAACACACACATCCACCCACCAAGCACACACTAGGATCACCAATCCACCTAACCTGCATGTCTTTGGACTGTGGGAGGAAACCCACACAGACACAGGGAGAACATGCAAACTCCACGCAGGGAGAACACGGGAAGTGAACCCGGGTCTCCTAACTGCGAGGCAGCAGTGCTACCCACTGCGCCACTGTGCCACCCTATAATAAGTACATAAAGACACAAAAGTAGTTTGAACCTCATTAACATAAACAGAACTCAGCACTATCTGTTCCCTGACTAACTGTTCAAGTATAGCCAGTTAACAACAGAGGAGATGAAAACAACAACTCAGTCGGTGACAATTTTTAGCAAATAGCATTTTAAACTGCAAACACGGTTTTAAACTACTGTTATATTTTTTTCTTTTATTTGAAATTGTTACTGATGCAGTTACTCCTAGTGGAGAATTTCATTTTAACTCTTGATCTTTTTATTCTTATCAAGGGAGACGTGTCTCTAAAGACAGATGTATTTTTTTTGGTCTCGACGACAATTCTTTGGACCGGTAGGACTGAACTTTTTTGTTATGGGCTCGGCGGCCAGCGTATTCCGTGAGGCTTCCACTTTGCTTAAGAACAGTAAAGACAGTGAACCAATTTGGGAAACTGGTTTTTCTTAAGTGAGAACAGTTGTTTTGATTCTATGTTAGGTACTTGTTTGTTTATTTGTTTTTTTTGTCTGTATGTACATAAATATGTGTATATTTTTTCCTCTTCTTCTTTGCCGTAATGCTTGTCTGCTGCTGAGCTGGGACATGTGGTGAGGGGTCAAATAAAAGGACGAACGTTGGTCACGTTACCCCGAAAGATTTTCAATAACAAGCTGCTTTTCCCTAGCGTTTTTCTGATTGTGCAGCAACCTGGAGTTTAGTTGTTCTCCCGGGGCGGCGGTACAGATTAGTGGTGACTAGTATACATCCTCTATCTCCTTTCTCGCAGTTTTCACCACCATAGTTCAGATGTCTTCTTAGGATTTATCGCAGGAGACATCCGGCCGGAGAGAGGGGTTGTACTAAGCGATCATGTTACGACCAGGACGCATGAAGAAGTTGGTGAAGCAGCCAGCCTGCTGGATTCTCTATAGGCCTACATATCTATACCTAAGGTGCAAAGAGATGAAAGCATCCTGCTGCCGTTATGGGGCTGGATGCAAGAACGGAAGGAAGAGATGCGCGATCAGATCAGGGAATTGGCTGAAGGGACTGCCGCTCGTGAAGAGACTCTGAATGGATTGTTGGACAGCGTCATAGAAGCGATGCCCGAGTATGTGCAAAGTCTGGTGCGGCAGTTAGAACAGCGATTGATTGCTTGTCTCCAGAGAAAGAATCAGCAATGGGAAGTCGAGCTGCACAACCCGGTGATGAGGAGCATGGACGCTTATTGTAGGAAATCACGGCAGTTTAACTCAGTGGCAGGTACGGCTTCCAGGATCTCCATGACCGCTGCACTGTGCTTCGAATTCCCTAAATTAGAAACCTCTTGTACATCATCGGAAGTTTTCAGAATTTTTGGAACAGGCGGATTTGTTTTTAGAACTCTGTCCTTTAACTAATGTAGAGTTGATGGGCTTCGTAAACGCATCGCTGAGCGGTCCAGCACAGTCTTGGTGGCAGGCAGAAAAAGCAGGCATAACCGACTGGTCTTCCTTCCTCTCCGCATTTTTAGAAGCATTCCTACCAGCGGATTATCAAGCTGAGGAGGAAGAGCAGCCCATCAAAAACTTTGCATACAAATATCGTGCACTGTGCTTGAAATGGAATCCCAGTATGTCAGAAGACGACATCGTGAGGCGTATCCTTGGTGCTTGTAACCCGCGACTGGCTATGGCTTTAATGGGCATTGTAGGCTCAGTACAATCACTGGAGAAAATCGGTACCTTAATTGAGAAAAACTGGGCTGCCATGAGGGGACATAAACAAAAAAATAAGGTCTCCTCATGCAGTTGTTTGCGTAGTGGACGGGGTCAGTGACAAAACGACCGATCCGCCGGGGCTGAGCTCACCACTGTGCGGACCCAGTTAACCCTGTTGGTTGTGCCAGTACCTGTTGCGGGACATCACTGGGGATGGTAGCAGACACCGGAAGCACCCTTACCTTAATGAAGCGCAGCTTGTGGGAAAAAGATTTTAAAAACCCATGAGCTGCCCAAGGCGGGTGGTAAAATGAGATTCTTCTTGGCACATGGGAGGGTGTATGATGATAGTGGCAAAGTCCTGCTGCATTGCACAGTGTTTCCTGGGAGGTGGACGTATATATCTAAGGGCCGATCACTTCACGCTCAGAACGCGTACGCGCCCGCATCATGGCTGCCACACGTTCCCAGTGTTCATTTTATGCGTCCACTGAGCAGGTCCTCAGAAATTAGCGCGATACATGCGCGAGTTGCAGTACCAACAAAAAGTCGGGGGGCGCAGTGTACTAAAAGTCGGAACGTGACGTCAGTGTCTCTGTTTACTATCTACATGTGACAGAAAGCCTCTATGGAGTTCCTACGGGATGAATGCTTCGATGTGGTGAAGCAAAATGCCGACATACAGATGCATTCGTGGTGCTTTTATATTCAAGCGTCACATATTCCCAATCGTAATGACACAATATATTTTAAAAGTCTCACATACCATCTTTTGTGCCGTCTTTTTTTTTTTTTTGCAACTTAACAACAGCAACATAATGTATTGCGCTGTATTTGAGCCACTGAGAAAAAAATAAAGAACACGGTGAAAACATGTATTTTGTGATTAAAGTGGAAATTTCGGCTTTAATCTCGAAATGTCCACTTTAACCTCGTAGTTTAGTTTATCATTAATGCAGACCATCGTAAACGTCATCCCAGTTTTTAATCGCTACGAGCTTCTTGGACCTGACAGCAGTGGCAAGCAACAATAGATCACCACACAGAACAAATTAAATGTATGATATTCCAACTCTCTGCACATTTAAAATCTTTAGATTTGTACTTAATGCCACTTTCATGATGAAATGCATTAAAATGTGTATGTTACATCTTACATATAATTTCATTTAAATAAGGAATACTGTTAATATTTTCACACTGGGGGGGGGTAATTACACACATGGGGGTGTCACGGTGGTGGAGTGATAGTACTGCTGTCTCGCAGGGAGTTATGTTGTTGGTATTTCCTGTTTATATTCCACACTGTGCTCCGGTTTCCTTCCAAATATATGCAGATTTGGGGATTTGGTGCCGCTAAAATGACGCTAGTGTATGCGAGTGCTTGTATTCACCTTGCGATGAGCTGAGGCCTCGTCCAAGGATTGTATCTCACTCGTGCCCAATGCTTGCTGGAATGGATACATCCCTGGATTGATGGATTTAATCAATAAACATAATTTTCAGAGATATTGCGGTAAGGTGTCCTCAGAATTTAATGAGTGTTCCAGGCAATTCACAACACAGAGAAGCCGAACATGTTCTCACCGTGATAATATCTCGCACTGCCACCTGGTGGATTCCTCCAGATTTACGTAAAGTACGCGCGCAAGTATGAACACTACAACGCTTGCGTAGCAGGAGTGTCCGCTGCAGCATGCGTCACGTCGCGTGAAGTATAACTCTGGCCTTAGAGGATGACTACTTGACCATGCGTCTGCTGCTAGGTTTGGACTCCATCATTGCAGCAGGTATGAATTTACGTCCGAGATCCAAAGTTTACACACTGCCCAGAGGAGAGATGTTCAGGTTCGAAGAAAGATCTCGGGAAGAGCTGCGGTGGCCCAATCTTTTTAATTATCTGGCGTAATCAGTTATAGAGACGAGTCCTATTGAAGCTAGCATAAGTGCTCAACCCTAAGGGTGCAGCCTCTATTGAGAAGATGGCCTACGGTTTGGACAGACAAACTGCGATGCACGGCAGCAGTTACTCAGCAAATATACACTGCGGATGAGGTCCCTGTCCGGCTTAGGGCCTGCAGGGTGTCTCCAATGAAGAGGAGGCTTATTAAAGAATGGGTTGACCACAAGTTGGAATAAGGTATACTTGAACCTTCATCCTCAGCTTGGGCGGCTCCAGTGGTATTGGTCCAGAAATCGAATGGCACATTTTGATTCTGTGTCGATTACAGGGGTTTGAATGACAAAACCCATCATGATGCCTATCCCATTCCTTTGGTGCATGAAATATTAGAATCATTGGGTGGTGCAGCTGTTTTTAGCACTCTGGATCTTCAGTCTGGTTATTGGTAAGTGTGTATGGGGGTAGACAGCATAGGCAAGACTGCTGTGATCACTTCAGAAGGCTTGTTTCATTTTCGGGTAATGCCCTTTGGGCTTAAAAATGCTGGGGCTTCCTTTTTGATTGATTGAGCAAGTTGATTGGGAAGACCTTCTATGTGTATATTGATGATATATATTCATTGGAACAACATTTTCTGGACCTTGATGACATCTTCTATTGACTTAAGCAGGCTCAGCTGACCTTGAACATGAAAAAGTGCCTTACAGTCCCACCTCACTTTCCTGGGGCATGTGGTGCAAGTCGAAGGTGTCAAAGTGGACCCAGACAAGATCGCTGCCATTGTGGATTACCCTCCTCCTGTCAACATCAAAGCATGGTATGGGATGGTAGGGTGCGTCCACAAATTCATCCCTAAATTATCTGACACCTGTTTGTCAGGAGGCACGGAATAATTCCAAAAAGCGAAAGGGTCACATTACCTTTCAGGAACTTCAGGGTGTGTTATATCGCTGTGTGTGAGAAAGAATATTTAGAATTAAGAAGTTTCAGAGTTCCTGAATAATCAAATGTGGTGCTAATAGAATTATAAGAGTATGTCACTTATGCATTTAATAAGGATAAGCTAACCGAACAAATGTAATATAATGCAGGTACTAAAACTATAAGAATGTAATTTGTGTGTAATTAATGTAATGTACTGAACTAACTTTTATGTAACCTTTGACATTGTATAAGCTATGTGCAAAGAATAAGGAAATAAGTATTGTCTGGTCTGCTGAAGTTGCACACACCCTGTAGGGTCTTGTGTGTGTGCGGTGCTGACAGGAGCGTACTGCTCAAGGCCATGGGTGTACTGACAACTACTTTACCTAAAAGAAACACTGTGCGCTCCTGCACATACCAATCTAGGGTGTGACCACAAGCTATAGCAGTCTATATATGACCTCCAAATGAACTGCCGCGCTTCCTCTTTTAATTGAAGTAAACGAGCTGGGTGTAAAAGAGGGAAACTCCCAGCTGACTGCAGGCTGCCTGTAGCAAACTGAACTGACAGCTGCTGCAGCATCCTGCACGCCAAGAATAAAGAAATTGCTTTTTACTCTACATTGGTGTCCATCTCTTGTCGTTCCTGACTTTCAGCGACCACACGTGCCATCCAGATTGGGAGGAAACAAATACCAACTTCTTGTCCCTGAATCACATGTGCCTGAGTTCCTTGCCAATTTCCACAACAGCCCTTTTGGTGGTCATTTAGGTCGCCTGAAGACTCTGAAAAGGATATTAGATGTAGCATTGTGGCCGACGGTGAAGAAGGCTTGTATTATTTGTCAGCAGTACAAGAACCCGCCTGATTTTCCAACAGGACCTCTTCAGTCCACAAACAGTGAAAGACCCTGAAGAAACTTGGGGAGTTGATCCGCTTCCAGTCAGTATAATGAAAAAAACTTATTTAATGGTGGCGGTGGACTATTTTACTAAATGGGTAGAGTGGTTTGCCTTGCATGAAGCTAAAACGTCTCGATTTGCTCTATGCTCAGAAGTGAAATTTTCACTTGCTGGGGAGTTCCCAGATGTATCGTCACAGATAGGGGGCCACAATTCACTAGCTTGGAGATGGACCTCTTTCTGATGGATTGGGGTGTACAGCACAAGAAGACCACAGCATACCATCCTAAGGCTAACCTCTCAGAATGAGTGAACCGCAATTTGAAAACTATGCTTGCCTCCTATGTTGGAGGCCATTATCAAGACTGGGTTTAAAATCTTCCTGAACTATGTTTGGCCCTGAACTCTGCCTTTCACGAGGGTACCGGTGAGTCTCCTGCACAATTAGCTCTTGTAAGACAAATTCTTGGGCCGTTAGAATAACATCACTCCACCCTGTCCTGATAGTACTCCATATCAACAATTACATGCATTAGAACTTTTAAAAAAGCAGGTTAGGGAACGGGTGGTGAAGTCCCAGGCCAAACAGGCAAGGTACTACAATAAACAGAGAAAAGCAGTTCTCTATTCAGTGTGTGACCAAGTTTGGTTGAGGGCTCAACCCCTTTCTAAGGCATCAACTAAATTTGTTGCGAAGCTAGCTCCAAAATGGTTTGGCCCAGCTACAGTACTTAACAAATTAGGTCCTGTTAATTACCGTTAATTACAGTATCATTGAGAGAGCCCTCTTCTGTTTTATGTTTTGGATGAATAATCTCTTCTTCAGGATCATTACTGTCATTTTTGGCAAAAATATTAGTTAAATAATTAACGGTTAACCACCAACTAAAAATGCAGAATTGTATCCTAAACAGTTGAATATATATGCTCACTAATAATGTACAAGATGCTCTTAATATACAAGTTCATAATGCATGTATGTTCAAATAAATTACTAAAAACCACAATATTTATTTCTTTTTTAATAGTTATTTAAGTAATAAACATACTTCGCTTCAGTACATCCTTAGAAAATTACGAGAAATGCAAATATTTTTACATTTTTAAACAGTTTGTCACAAGTTGTGCATAACTAGGAATTAACCCATCAAACTGTACAATTGTTTTTCTACTATTTACAGAACAATTAACTTTTAAAAATTAACCTTTTACTACTGTGCTTTGTAATTAATCTACACAAATATTTAAATATTATTTCATTCTGAACCTACCTAATTTATTGTATTCAGCCTCTGGGCAGATGAAGAATGTTATTCTGTTAAATTGTTTGCCAATTTCATTTTTGTAGTCTTGCAGTATAAAATAATTTGCAGATCCTGGCGTTTTATTAACAAGACTCTCATTAGCATACAAAAGCAGAGTTATGTCTCAACAGCATGGAAAAGTTCATTTTTGGAACTTCTAGAAGAAATTCGAAGTGTTAATGTCCTGCCTCTTTCTTTTTTTAACATTCCTCCACACTCCCTCATAATTCCTACATTAATCTACATACAGAGAAAGTAATGAACAAGAAAGAAATAATGAAACATCCATCCATCCATCCATTTTCTAACCCGCTGAATCCGAATACAGGGTCACGGGGGTCTGCTGGAGCCAATCCCAGCCAACACAGGGCACAAGGCAGGAACCAATCCTGGGCAGGGTGCCAACCCACCGCAGGACACACACAAACACACCCACACACCAAGCACACACTAGGGCCAATTTAGAATTGCCAATCCACCTAACCTGCATGTCTTTGGATTGTGGGAGGAAACCGGAGCGCCCGGAGGAAACCCACGCAGACACGGGGAGAATAATGAAACAACATGATAAAATAAATCAAAAATTAGTTTTGCATAAACTGGCTTAGCAGTGAGAAATTACAATCAGAACAAAAAAAAAACGCATTGAAGTTCATTCATATATTCATTCATATATTCCATAAAAATAAATGAGTAAGATGCATGTAAAAAGCGATGCCTTTATTTGTTAATTAAACAGATTTTTAAAAAATATATTTCATGTGTGTAATATTTAAAATATTACATATATATAACTTACTGCATCTGAGTGTTTGACACGAAAAAACTCTTGTCAGTGTTGGAGAATTTTCAGGATGCTGATATGTTATTCACTTTAGCACATACAAAGTACTGTAACAAAAAAAAATTAAATATATTCAAATGCAAGAGACATATTACCTGTTAGTGGTCTTCCCAGTGCGGCGTACGATTGGTCACCTGATGGTAGAAATGCAAGTGATTGCCCACAAGTGGAATGAAAAGGAAACATTTTCATTTTTTTAATTACCACAAAGTCACAAAAACTGTACTTGTGAAGGGATTATATTTCACAAGAACAACCAGTATTTCATATCAAATCTTGGCAGTTATTACAGCCAACCATCAACACCCTTTGCTAAAGTGGACTTTCCTGCACTTAAAACGTTGAATGCTCAGGAGATAAATGTTTGCAGACCCTTGCAGTCTCTACACTGGATGTGTACAGTATAATATGTAGGTTTAAAATATAGAGCATATTCTGCATTTCACCTTTAAATGTGATCAGTTGAATATTAGTCCGTTACACAGACTTCTCCTCCAACTACACAAGCAGGGATTTCATTTTCAAAATCTCATTTCTTGTGTGGACAATTCCTTTTCCCAAATGCTATTTCCATTGTGAAATTAATTTCTGTTTTTAGTTTTTGTTGATTTCATGCTGCAGCTTCTTAATGTACATTTCACGCTGTTGTTTTGTAATGATGATTTCATGTTATAACTTTTTATTGTTAATTTCGCACTCTTTTTTATTTAATGCTGTCAGTTTTTGTTAATTTCACACTCTTACTTTTGGTTAATTTCACTTTTTGATAATTTCATGTCATATATTAATTCATTTCATTGTATCATTTTTATTTTGTTTTCTCATTTGGTTTGTTTTTGAATTTGGTTTTGTGTTTTGCCCTTCAGAGCCACCATAATACCGTATAGCTGTTAGTGATCTGTAACCAACATAAAACAATATGAGTTTCAACGGCCTGTTTTGCCATACAGTTTTTAATAGTTTGATTGGTGTGTTTTCTGGCACTTTATAAATTAAAATTGAGTTCAGAATGCCAGGCTTTTAATAGACAAATAACATCAGGGCTAGAAGAAGTGATAAGGTCGCTGAAAAAAACACCTATAGAAGGAGACAATGGAAGAAAAAAAAAGAATCTCAGAATTTTTAAATAAACAATTCACACTGGAAAAGGTAAACTGATAAATATTTTACTCAATTAAAAAAATGAGTAGTAGGAACACTGGTTCAGTTTGTCAATAGAATCCAAAGATGTGGCATCTCACTGTTGATGAGACTTAATGTAAGAATATGTCAGTAGGATGAGTCAAACACTGCAAAACATTTAATGCTCTAACTTGTTAAACCTTCCATTATCCAACCCGCTATATCCTAACTACAGGGTCACGGGGGTCTGCTGGAGCCAATCCCAGCCAACACAGGGCACAACTCAGGAAACGAACCCCGGGCAGGGCGCCAGCCCACCGCAACTTATTAAACCTTGCCAATAAATAATAAATTGCACTTGCTATTTCACATGGCCGGTTTCTAGCTTCTGCCATGAGACTTGGCTCCAGATTTATTTAGCCCCTGTATTATCTTGGAAATTCACCTGTTCATTATTTGGTTTACCTACAACCTATAGTTCTACCCGTGTGTGTGTCAATGCTCGGTGGAGCAGCGTGAAGTATATGACTCTACCCAGATGTGAACAGTTACCTTAAGCAAAAGGAGATTTACTAGCTTGGCCAAGTGGTTGTCTTCAGAGCAGAACATCACTTGTGTCACTTAGTAAGCCATTAACCCCTGTGGAACAATGGCAAATACTGGTGCTCTTAGCACCGTCCCGTGACCTAAGCAAACAATGTGTATTCATCATTGCTATAAAGCAAGTCTGGGTCAGAATTCTACGTAATTATAAAGAAACAATAAGTCAGACATGGGGAGACGTGAAATAATCTGCTTTACATTATTAGGCCCAAATAGTGCTTGTGACAGTATCCTGTAGCCATGAAGTGGATGAAACAACATCATGCTGCAAAAAGTCATGAATATTTCTATGTGTTTTGCCACCCTAAGGTAACTCATCAATATTCATGAGTGAGATAAAACCTCCAACTAAAAATGCAATGGCAGATGAAAAGTTGTAAAAGCAGTTTTAGAGCAAACTGAGCCTGAACCATTCCTTGATTTGAGGGATAGTGGTGATGATGTGAATTGGTCAAAAGGCACTGACATGAAAAAGTGAAACTGATGCACAATACGGAACGGTACAACAAAACAAGTGAAGCTTCAGCAAGGTCTCTCAAGAGAAATGTATTCATGATAACATTTTAACTTTTACACGTTTATGTTAAACACTTTTTCTTGCTGTTTTTCCACTGGTAACTTACTATAGTGGCCACCAAAACACAATAAAATCAGTAACAGAAAAAATAGGAATGTATTTTAAAAATCTTATTAAGATGTACTTTCTGTAAAGATACAAATGATTATGACGGGTCCTTTCAAGCATAACTGCTTAGGTGTTTGGCCCACAGTGGTCTTGCCAATTTTAGAGGGATATGCAGACATCTTGTTAAAGTGGTCTTCACAAAGATCTCTCTCAGTGCAGCCTGCGTCCCAAACTTTGCTTTTCCCCAAATGGAGTAAAAAATAATCTCCTTATGTTTCTAAATAATTCTTTACCATTAAGTTGTTCAATCTTAAATAATTAGTCATGCTTACATTCCAGCATTTCTCCTTTTCTCTAGGCTAATAGTTAAAGGCGTATTAATGGTAACAAGCAAATCCAGTCCAGGCGAGTAATAGTGGATATGCCTTGACGTGTGCACTACAATTAATCAAACACCAAAAAAGGACTTACTGTACGTGTTAGAAGACAAAATCAAGTGTTTCAGGGCGGCACAGTGGTGCAGTGGGTAGCGCTGCTGCCTCGCAGTTAGGAGACCCGGGTTCTCTTCTCCCTGTGTAGAGTTTGCATGTTCTCCCCGTGTGTGCATGGGTTTCCTCCGGATACTCCGGTTTCCTCCCACTGTCCAAAGACATGTAGGTTAGGTGGATTGGCGATCCTAAATTGTGCTTGGTGTGTGTGGGTGCCCTGCAGTGGGCTGGCGTCCTGCCTGTGGTTTGTTTCCTGCCTTGTGCCCTGTGTTGGCTGGGATTGGCTCCAGCAGACCCCTGTGACCCTGTAGTTAGGATTTAGCGGGTTGGATAATGGATGGGATATGATAGGTTCACTACAGTAATCGAGGACTCCTCAAATAGTCATTCTAAAACTCCAAAGGGAGCCCTGTCCCCCATTCGTGTGTCGGTGATTCGTGAAGGGCGAGGCTTTGTGGGAAGACCCGAAATGGTGGTTTCAGGTGTTAAAGAGTAAGTACTAACTCAGAAATTATTAACATCCACTGCTTAGTTTAAAACCAGAAAGGCAAGGGGTCAGTTCAGAATCAGCCTCCCAATCAGGCGGTTTACGGCACTGTGGAAAGTGGAAGTGAAGCTGTAAAATTAAGATAGCAAAAGTGACAGCTGTTTTTGTAGAGGTTGTATTATTAAAAGTGTTTATGTGACTTGTGAGGTGCCATAGGTTGATTTTAAAGTTTTTTAAGCTTTTATTCTGATTCTCTTAAGTCAGAGATATCCTGAAATGTCTCACTCTAAGTGCAAATAATGACAATTTTAGCTTGAAACAAAATATCTGAAAGCAGTTCTATAAACTGTGATAACTCAGCACTGTAAGTAAAAGCAAAGAATTAGTAACAGTAAATTAAAAGAAATTACAGTAAAAAAGCAATTTGAGAAAACAGAATGGACTTCCTCAAAACCACTAAGAAGAGTATGCTGTGTTAACATAGTTAGTGTTTTTCCTTGAATTAAAGAATGAGACCAACAGAAACTTTATCTATGCCCTTGTTAGCAAAGTCATTTGAGATTATTGTTTTACGTTCATTGTTAAACTGTAAAAATTAACTATAACTAAAGTGTGTTAGTCTATACATAAAAACAAAAGGATACTTGATTAATAACTTGTACCACAAGCACACTTGCATTAATTAATGTCCTTCAGTTATCTAAAATTATAGCTGGATTTGCAAATAAGCTGCTTAAAAATTTTGAAGAATACTCAATAAAATGAGTAATCCAGTTGTTTTTCATATTGCTTAGCTTGTGAAAGAAAACATTTTTATTTAGTTACAGAGATACATTGCCATCCACAATGTCTGGGACAAAGACATTTTTCCTCGATTTACTCCTCTTCTCCACAGTTTAAAATTACAAATCAAACAATTCAGACTTTAAGGGTACTTACATACATTTCGGTCACACCATTTAGAAAAGACAACACTTTTTATACATGGCCCCCCATTTAAGGACTCCCTAATGTTTGGGACATAGCAATGGAAGGCATATTAAAGCAGTCATATTTAGGACTTTGTGGCATACACCCTGAAGCATCTCCAAGTGCCAAGGATCTTCCCAAGTGATGCTCTTCCAAGCCTCTGTTGCAACCATCTTTAGCTTCTGCTTGTTTTGGGGGCTTGTCCCCTTAAGTTTTTTCTTCAGCATATACAGCATGCTAGATGGCCTGTACAACTACTTGGATGGTGTGTTGTTTTCACTTGTAAAAGGAGTCTGTGCATTTTTGGTTGAGCTCATGCAACAAGTTATTTTGCCTACAGTAAATCTTTAGTGAGTATATGATGTGTCTGTGTGAACAACGTCCTGTTTTTGCCATGCTTGTGATCAGCTCTTAAAAGAAAGCTGTGGAAAGAGTTGAGAGAACATGTTAATGGATGGCCCAGTATCCACTCAGAGGTATGCCATTTGAAACAAGTCCTTTCTGTTTCTTTTCAGTACCATTGTCATGTCTAGAACATTAGAACACTCTAGACGAGAACAGGCCTTTCAGCCCAATAAAGCTCGCCAGTCCTATCCACTTATTTCTTCCAAGAAATCATCAAGTCGAGTCCCAAACGTCTTACTGTCTACCACACTACTTGGTAGCTTATTCCAAGTGTCTATTGTTCTTTGTGTAAAGAAAAACTTCCTAATGTTTGTGCGAAATTTACCCTTAACAAGTTTCCAACTGTGTCCCTGTGTTCTTGATGAACTTATTTTAAAATAACAGTCTCAATCCACTGTACTAATTCCCTTCATAATTTTAAACACTTCAATCGTGTCACCTCTTAATCTTCTTTTACTTAAACTGTAAAGGCTCAGCTCTTTAAATCTTTCCTCATAATTCAACCCCTGTAGCCCTGGAATCAGCCTAGTCGCTCTTCTCTGGACCTTTTCTAGTACTGCTATGTCCTTTTTGTAGCCTGGAGACCACAACTGCACACAGTACTCAAGATGAGGCCTCACCAGGGCATTATAAAGGTTGAGCATAACCTCCTTGGACTTGTACTCCACACATCGTGCTATATAACCTAACATTCTGTCTAAGAGAATATCTTTTGATTGTAGTGAATTAAATTAGGATATAAACTAATGTATATATATTTTTAAAGTGAACTTCAAGCACTTTCAGTAGTGCATTTGAGAAGTGTGCCATAAGTAGGTGGGTTTATGGGTTTACTCTAAACTAGCTGTCCCTCATGGCTCCACCCATATGTAGTGAAACAAGACAAACTTTAAAAATCAATAAAAAAAATTTAATTCTAGTGAAGCAGAAGGTAGGTACACTCCAACGTCAAACATTAACACTGTATCTCACCGTGTTCAGCTCTGGCATGAGAGCGTTCCCTGCATGGGGAGAAGAGTACATGGCCGTGATATCTCTGGCAATCAGCACCTACCCTCTAAAACACACATAGCTCTGATCTGTCTCTCAAAAACGTTACTCCTTAACAATCTGTAGATGATAATGTCTGTTGAACAAACGTATTGCTAGCTAAGCGGCGGCAAGGTGCTCTCCAACACGTGAAGAGAGTTAGAGCAACTCGAACAGCTGCTGGCACATGAGTGAGGAGGACCACGCTCCCCTCCCCTCCACTTGGCCCACAGTCCCTCTCTCCGATTTGTGCAAATAAATGGTTACCATAAGTGAACTATAATGCTCAGCATGACGAGAGAAGTTGCAAAATCAACTGGAATGTCCAAGCAAATTCCAGAAAAAACCCAATCCAAATCCATTAAGTAGTTCTCTCATGAAATATGGACAGACAGACAGATGTTGGATTATAGATAGATAGATAGATTACAAGGCCAGGAGTTGTGCTTACCAATAATGAATGCATGTGGGATTTTTTTGTCTCTTTCTTTATTTTTTAATAGCGAGAAAGAAGAGTTTTACATATTTGAGATGCAACAAATGGAAGCACAAGAATTATTATGTTTATTGTAAATTGTTTGACATAGATGCACTTATTTTCTGAATAATTATCAATGAAATCTTGTTTTCCTTAGTTCCAATACTGAATTCTTCCAGAGTTTTGGCCACTGATGTACAGATTAACACAAGTAGAATTAACAGTTTCTACCAGAGCCTCCACTTGCAACAACACAGGCCAGGGATGGATGGATAGATAGATAGATAGATAGATAGATAGATAGATAGATAGATAGATAGATAGATAGATAGATAGATACAGTTAGGTCCGTAAATATTTGGACAGAGACAACTTTTTTCTAATTTTGGTTCTGTACATTACCACAATGAATTTTAAATGAAACAACTCAGATGGAGCTGAAGTGAAGATTTTCAGCTTTAATTCAGTGGGTTGAAAAAAAAGATTGCATAAAAATGTGAGGCAACTGAAGCACTTTTTTATCACAATCCCTTCATTTCCATGGTGAAGAGAAACCCCTTTACAACAGCCAACCAAGTGAACAACACTCTCCAGGGGGTAGGTGTATCGATATCCAAGTCTACCATAAAGAGAAGACTGCATGAAAATAAATACAGAGGGTGCACTGCAAGGTGCAAGCCACTCATAAGCCTCAAGAATAGAAAGGCTAGATTGAATTTTGCTAAAGAACATCTAAAAAAGCCAGCACAGTTCTGGAAAAAACATTCTTTGGACATATCAAACCAAAATCAACCTCTACCAGTATGATGGCAAGAAAAAAGTACGAAGAAGGCGTGGAACAGCTCATTATCCAAAGCATACCACATCATCTGTAAAACACGGTGGAGGCAGTGTGATGGCTTGGGTGTGCATGGCTGCCAGTGGCACTGGGACACTGGTGTTTATTAATGATGTGTGTGTGTGTGTCTCTCTTGCGCTGCCTGTGTGTGTGTGTGTGTGTGTCACGCTCTCTCGCTCTCTCTTGCTCACTGCACAGGAAATGCACAGGGAGAGACTGAACATGTACAAACCGAAAGGGAAACTGGCTTGTTCGTATACAGAGTGTGTGGTCGTGAAGCGAGGCAAAAGTTTGGCGAACTTTTTGGTCGTAAACCGAGTTGTACGTGTACCGAGACGTTCGTGAACCGAGGTTCCACTGTACAAGTTTAGTGAGAAGACGCAAGGTATAAACAAGACTTTTGATCACTTTGTAACAGAGTTAACATTGATGAAGGACTGTGCTTATGCAAATGAAGATGAGATGGTCATGGATAGAAAAGTGTTTGGCACAAACTCAGCGAAAGTGCGAGAGAAACTTTTAAGTGCCGGATCTGAGCTAACATTAAATAAAACCGTGGACATCACAAGATCGCACGAGATATTCGTGAGATACAAGTTCAATGAGAAGACGCAGGGTATAAATGAGACTTTTGATCACTTTGTAACGGAGTTAAAATTGCTGGTGAAGGACTGTGCTTATGCAAATGAAGATGAGATGGTCAAGGATAGAATAGTGTTTGACACAAACTCAGTGAAAGTGCGAGAGAAACTTTTAAATGCCAGGTCTGAGCTAACATTAAATAAAGCCGTGGACATCGCAAGATCTCTCGAGATAGCACAACCACAGCTGAGAACCTTCGATGCATGTACTCCGAATGCCTCACGTGAACTGACTGTGAACGCAGTATGCAGACAAAAGCAAGAGCTCCAAAGAGCACTGAACAAAAAACGCATTACACAATTGAGAAAGCAGCAAAAGAATATGAAGTGTGTGACGCATACAAGCATATTCATAAGTGAATATACTGAGGAAACAAAGCACAGGGTGGAAAAAGTCAATGTCCAGCTAAAGGAAGACAGTGTAAAAAATGTGGTAAATTGAACCACTTCGCTAAAGTTTGCATTACTGGAAAAGGTAAACCCGTGCATGCAGTGTGTGATGTCTCAGATAAAGAGGAAGACGAGCTGTTTATTGATGCAGTAGGAAAGGAACAACCCTCTGAATCTGAACAAGCCTTTGTAGACATATCAATAGGAGGGCAAGGTGTAAAGCTTAAGTTTAAATTACGTTCATAGACACTCTGCCACTAAATATTCACAGGCAAATTCACAACTTAATACCGGGAATGCCTGTTAAACATCTTAGATTCACGAGTACCGATTTGGGTAGTGAACACTTCGATGAATGAAACCTGTTATCTTTACAACGGTTGACAAACACGGAATGTAACTTGAACACAACACATCCTCCAAATACGAACCTGATTGAAAGAAATAATGATAATCAAATCCTTGATGACAGCAACACTCATAACACTCACAAAACAATTACTGTATATTGACAATCATGTTACGTTATTTTTAAAATGTTTCCTTTTCTTTTTCATAACTTCTTTAACACATTACTTCTCTGCTGCAAAGCGCGGGTATTTTGCTAGTAGCTAATATAGCTTATAAGAAGAGGAGGAGCACCAGGCCCTGAACTCAACCACCCCTTGCCCCATTTGGGAAAAGGTACAAGTCTTAAGGGCTCTGGGGATACAAGACCTTTTGTATCTATCCATATTGAAGTTGTGTGCCTATGACTAAACAAATTCCTCTGCTTAATTAATTTGGTGTATAGTGTCCTCCTCTCTACCACTATCACCAGATAGTCTATTCCCATGCCAACCACAGATCCTACTTGCCTGATCAGCTTAGCAATACAATCAGCATCTCTTTTCTTCAAGCACCCCACCCCTGCCAGCACACCACAGCAGAGGAAAGTACTGGCAACCACTGACTGATAGAACATCTGCAGGAGTTTCTTAAATATGTTAAAGACGACCAGCTTCCTCAGAAAACACAGCCAGCTTTACCACTTCCTGAACACAGCTTTTGTGTTCTCTGAGCAGTCCAGCCTATCATAAAACTGCACTCCAAGGTACAGTCCTGATCAAAAGTTTAAGACCACTTGAAAAATGGCAAAAAATCATATTTTGCATGGTTGGATCTTAACAAGGTTCCAAGTAGAGCTTGAACATGCAACAAGAAGAAATGGGAGTGAGACAAAACATTTTTTGAGCATTCATTTAATTGAAAATAACGATTAAATTTAAACAGGCTGTTTTACAGCTGATCAAGATTTTAGGACCACATGCCTTTAAAAGGCCAACTCTGTGCAAAGATGTGGATTCATTGTCATTTTCTGTCAGGTAGTCACACGTTCTGATGACAAAGACAAAAAAACTCTCCATTTTTGAACGTGGTCGGGTTGTTGAACTGCATAGAGCAGGGTCTCTCACAGTGCGCCATCGCTGTTGAGGTGGGACGCAGTAAGACAGTCATTTGGAATTTCTTAAATGATCCTGAGGGTTATGGAACAAAAAAGTCAAGCGGAAGACCCAAAAAAATTTCACCAGCACTGAGCCGGAGGATCCAATTGGCTGTCCGTCAAGACACTGGACGATCCTCGACCCAAATTAAGGCCGTTACTGTATGCTGACTGCAGCCACATAACCATCAGACGGCATCTGAGACTGAAGGGCTTCAAAAACAAAAAACGTCTTCAAAGACCTCATCTCCTTGAATGCCACAGAACTGCTCGTTTGGACTTTGCAAGAGAGCACCAAACATGGGACATTCAAAGGTGGAAGAAAGTTTTATTCTCTGATGAGAAAAAATTTAACCTTGATGGTCCTGATGGTTTCCAGCGTTACTGGCATGACAAGCAGATCCCACCTGAGATGTTTTCTACGCGCCACAGTGGAGGGGGCACCATAATGGTCTGGGGTGCTTTTTCCTTCAGTGGAACAATGGAGCTTCAGGAAGTGCAGGGGCATCAAACGGTCGCTGGCTATGTCCAGATGTTGCAGAGAGCATTCCTCATGACTGAGGGCCCTCTTCTGTGTGGTAACGACTGGGTTTTTCAACCGGACAACGCTACAGTACACAATGCCCGCAGGACAAGGGACTTCTTCCAGGAGAATAACATCACTCTTTTGGCCCATCCTGCTTGTTCCTCTGATCTAAATCCAATCGAGAACCTTTGGGGATGAATGGCAAGGGAAGTTTACAAAAATGGACAATAGTTCCAGACAGTAGATGCCCTTCGTGTGGCCATCTTCACCACTTGGAGAAATGTTCCCACTCACCTCATGGAAACGCTTGCATCAAGCATGCCACAATGAATTTCTGAAGTGATCAACAATTACGGTGGAGCTACTCAGTACTGAGTTCATGTTTGGAAGTTTGATTTCTGTTTTGGGGGGGTTTACGGGTTTTTTTTGGAGGTGTGGTCCTACACTTTTGATCAGCTGTAAAACAGCCTGTTTCAGTTTAATCATTGTTTTCATTAAATTGCATGCTCAAAAAATGTTTTGTCGTACTCCCATTTCTTCTTGTTGCATGTTGAAGCTCTACTTGGAACCTTGTTAAGATCCAACCATGCAAAATATGATTTTTTGCCTTTTTTCAAGTGGTCTTAAACTTTTGATCAGGACTGTATTTATACATCTTGACTCATTCCACATTAACCCCTTCATTGGAGACAGGTCTCAGCGGTGTTCTAGAGCTCCAGTAGTCAATTGTCCTGTTCTTTCTGGTGGGAAAGTCAACATTCTGAAATAAGGAAGTCAGAGCCGAGTCCAGTGAAGTATGATTGAAGTCACCAGAAATGGCAATGAAAGCCTCTGGGTTTTGCATCTGGAGTCTTGCGATGGTTTTGAGTATGATGTCACATGCCTTCCCTGCATCCAGCCTTGGAGTAATGTAAACTACAATGGCATGAGAAAACTCCCTGGGCATGTACTATGGACAGACAGACACCCACAGCTAATAGTTCAATGTCCCCAACATTACATTATTTCCTTAACTATTGCATGCCCCCAAGTTATACCATCTGATGTTAACAAAAAGTGCAAATCCCCAACCTTTGCTTTTGCAATAGCATTTACTTGCCAGCTTTTACATTTGTGAAGCCCAGAATGTAAATGCTCACATCCATGCTTCCTTTCAGACTCAACAAACTGCACTTCTGATAGACCCAATGGTTTTTAAATAGTGCTGCCAACTCATTCATCTTGTTGACCAGTGAATTTACTTTCCCTATTGCCACCGAGAGAAGAGATGGTTTATATTGCGTGCATTTGTTCACAACCTTCACCTTTAACTTGGCACCAGCCCTGCATCCCCAATACCAGCTCCTCAGTTCTTTTGGATCGTGCTGTGCTCTGCCAGGGTGTCTCTTTGTTCAGATTGTGAATAGCTCTTCCTTCGTGTAAACAAAGAGTGTGCCTCTCATTTGCATTCTACAAATACCCATATTGTGAGGGATGCCTCCTTAATAGGAGGACAAGGGGAGATGGCATATGAAGGGCACTATCATCAATGAAGGTAAGTGTGCCAATACCCTGTAGCAGCCTTACATGCCCAAGCCATAACACCACTTCGCTGCCACCATGTTTAATAGATGAGGTAGTATACTATGGATCTTGTGCAGTTCATTTCATCTCCACACTCTGCTCTTGCCATCACTCCAATACATCCATCCATACATGTAAACTTAATCTTGTCTGTCCAAAAGACCTTTAACCAGAATTCTGTGGGTTCTTTTAAGTACTTTTTGCAAACTACTGTATAATCTGGCCTGTTGATGTGACTAACTAGTGGTTTGCATCATGCAGTGTGGCCTCTATACAGTATTTCTGTTCATGAACCCTTCAGCATAAAGTAGTCTCCAACACATACAGTATAAATCTGTACTGATTGATTTGTCAGACAGGAGGAGTTTGATGTTTTTTCTTTACCACAGTGAGAATTCTTCTGTCATCAGCAGTGGAGGTCTTCCTTGGCCTACCAGTCCCTTTGTGATTACCAAGCTAAATAGTGTACTTTCCACTTAACCTTTGGTAAACCCTAAGGTTTAGGTTTCACCGATGTCTCTAATATTTCTGTTCTTGCTTTTCAGCCTCATAATGGACTCTCCGACTTTCACAGGCACAGTTCTTATCCTCCTGTTGAACAATGGCAACTGCAGACTCCAAAGGGTAGAAGACAGCCTAGGTATGTTTGGCTGCACTAATGAAGCAATGAAACACACCTGGGTAGTCAAACACCTGTGACACCAATTGTCTCAAACATTATTGTACCCTGAAATGGAAGGACCCTGTATAAAATGTGTCATTTTCTATATGCTATGACCAAAATGTATGCAAATAGTCTTAAATTAAAATTTGAAATGTGCACTTTAACCACATCCGAAGTATTTGATTTGTAATTTTAAACTGTAGAGCAGAGGGGTAAATCAAGGAAAAATACATCTTTGTCCCAAACATTATGGATGGCACTGTAGGAATACACTGAAAATACCATCTGTAATGTTTAAATTAATGCCCATCACCTGTACCTGTAAAAAAGGTAAATATCAGTGCAGAAATGAAGAAATCAATATATGCATCACACCTTCTAGAATGAGCACTGATGAGGACAGTAAGCAAAAAGACTGAAAGGGTCAAGAGTTTAGAAAGAAAAAGAGGGTTGGTTTCATTTGGAAAATACATGACACTAGAAATTAGGGCCTCTAGGGAAAAAATAGTGGAAGCTAGTGAAAATACTCAAAACTCTGAAATCATTAAGTGTTCAATTTTTTTTTAATATCTGTCTTATAGTAATGTCATTACCATGATGTTTGGCTTTCTGCTGAATATAAACAAGCCCCAATCCCCTTGAAAATTTGTTAAAAAAATGTTATACAATGTTACTATTAGCAACAGTGAGGCACTTTATAATATAAAAGAAAAATCACCATATGCATCTGTCAGATAAAAGTGGTTAAGTAATACAAATTTAGTTTGTAATCACATTTCAGATATCATGAATTGATTAGTTTAATGGTAAACAAACTTGCATTAAGAGTTTCTAGGTCTATAGAGAAAGTGTTATAAAACCTCAGGATCCTTATACCAACACCGTACTCAAAGGAAACATTAATTTTGCTCAAACAGCTCTAGCAGAAAATACCCTAGAGGTGACAATCACCACAGAAAATTACCCCATGTAATCACGTTTAATTTCTCCCGCTAATAATTTGAGGCTTGATTTTACCATATAATTTCCAGTATTTTAGGATGTCAGTTGTATAAGTTGAATGCGGAAAACTCCAAGAGATTATGATATGCTAACGCCCACCTGACAGAGTAACCACAGAGCACACTGCCTTTTATTTTCCCAATGTATTGTGCTTACGTGACCACATGGTAATACCCAAACTATTCCGAAGTGACGTTTGCACAGTTTTATGATTTTTGTATCTCACACCCTCATACACCTTTATCGTAAGAGCATCCCTTATCTATGATGGAGCATTCGATCAGAAAATAATAAACTGGTTTAAAATTAAAAGTTGATGAACTGGCGAAAGAAATTGGTAAATGCGCTGCTGCAAGAAAATTTGAGGTGTCTGAGAAACTGGTGCGAGAATAAGCTAGAAGATGTACAAAATTAAAAATAAATAAATAAATAGTCGTATTTTTAAATGGCGTACAAGTCGGGGTCTGATTTTATGATTGATTTTTTGGGTTTCAAGACCAGACTTATACGCAACTATACATGGTACTACAAAAACTTAACAATACAATAAGCTATTGTACCAACCTAAGAAAATTTGTAATTTCTGAAGAAAAAGGTGTAGTCAAAAGTAGACAAAGAAATTCAAAGTGGTCAGAGGCTGTACTGAGGTAGGCATCTGTAATTTTCAAAAGGGCATGCAGAAGGCCATATCCACAGCAAAGCCAGTGTGTAAAGACAGTCCCATGAAAACAGCTTTAAACATGTGAATTCTCCTTTTTTCGGGGAATAGAAAATTTGGTGACAGATATTGTAGTGTAATTATTCCCTAGTACTAGCACTGCCCTTTGACAGACTAGCACAGACAATCCTCTAAAGAGTTTACTATTTATAAAACTGTGAAATTGTACTGCAACAGACAAATAAAATAATTTATAAAGTTAAAAAACTAGAATGCTTTCAACAATCCTTCACCTTTCAAATTTTAATTAGTAATCTTACCAACAATAACTTAACAGTAAACAGAACCTCTGAATGCAAAAAGTTGAAAAAATTACAAATTAAATATTTTGAGGATCAACATAACTCTTTTTGAAAAGATCTGTAGGAGACACCAGATAGTATTCTTCAAAAAATATGGATATTTTACTGTCTCTGTACAATTTAGAATTACCTAAAATTACAGAATACTCAGTATCTGTTCAAAAGTGTAAAATGTATTTCGAGCTTTACAACACTGTTTAAACAGCCTACATTGAGTGCCTGGAATATGACACCAAACAGGTGGCAGTCCAATTAAAGTTATCAAATAGTTAATGTGTTCTCCTTAATACATAAATACAGCCTAAATGTATTTTTAAGACATTAACAGAATTAAAAAAAAAAAATATGTAAAAGACTTAGGAAATCATTGAACAGTTTATAAACTTTTTTTCAATTCAGAGATTCACATCATATACAGTTATGCTCCTGTTAACATCTACTATCCTCTACATTCAACTTGTGTAATATGCTTTTTTAAAACTAAATAATTACAATACAATTAACAGAGGGTTAGCCTTCTAACATTTAAAACCAGGTACAACAACTTCATAGACATCTTTTTGCAGACAACTGACGGGTCATAAAGCATCATAATCATCATCATCTTCATGTTTCCTTTTTAAGGAATTTGCTTCATTACTTGACGTTTGCGAAGAAACCATATTTGTTGTGATGACAATATTTTTTGAACCAATTAAAGATGGGTTAATGAGTACATTCTGAACTGTATTTGTAGATGTTGCAGCTGAAAAATAAAAACACAATGAATAAACAAACAATTTGCAAAGTTTATTTTCAAAACTGCATGTTGTTTATATTATAAAGCCTCAAATATTATAGAACAGCTTTTTTATACATAGAAAATGCTTCCATACTCATATTTGAAATGTTTTGAAGGAAACGAGAATGATTTAAATTGAACAATCTTAACCAAGAGTCTGAAGCAACTGAGCTTACATCACCTACACTGGTGAACATGAAAAAGGAACAAGCACTGCTGGGGACCAGATACAAAGAAGCACTTTCACAATTTCAGAAAATCAAGTCAGAGGTTCAATCAAATATATTAACATCATTCTATAAAAATGTGCTTGTGAGGAAAGACAATTCAGAAAACGTAGAAATTAAGCAAATGAGATGTACTGCTTAGCACAGCACAAGTCATAGAATAACAGAAGTATCTAGGATGGCAAGTCTGTATTCTTTTTAACTTCACATTTCTCTAAAAGACCTTCTTCTCTAACCTGTGCATTTTCAGTAATACATTTTATTTACAAGGCATTACGTATAAAACACCTAAAAACTCACCCTTCAAATCCACTATCACTCCCATCTCATATTTTTATTTTATTCATGTAACAAAATCAAGCCTTTATGCAACCCATGATCCCTGGTGGCCAAAACGGACTCTAGGGAAATGGAATGTAACCTCTCTGACAAGGTAGTCACCCAAGCTTGTGTGAAGGGTGGAGAGGTACTGTCTAGATCATAGTCAGGCTCACCGCAATATGCAGTAGGACTCTGCAACCAAACTTGGAGAGGGGCTGAGCTCTAATCAACTTTGGAATTGTCCAGTGTGATAAGCATTGGGTGGGTCTGGGCTTGGAAAGTGTATGCTGGAGGGTTGTCTACCTGTAAATTTAAGTCTTTGGGGGGTGGCAGTGGTAGCGCTGCTGCCTTGCAGTTAGGAGACCTGGGTTTGCTTCCCAGGTCTTCCCTGCATGGAGTTTGCATGTTCTCCCCATGTCTGAGTTGGTTTCCTCTGGTTTCCTTCCACAGTCCAAACACATGCAGGTTAGGTGGATTGGCGATTCTAAATTGTCCCTAGTGTGTGTTTGGTTTGTGGGTGGGTGTGTGCTGCGGTGTGTTGGCGCCCTGCCCGGGATTGGTTCCTGCCTAGCGCCCTGTGTTGGCTGGGATTGGCTCCAGTAGACCCCTGTGACCCTGTGATCAGATTCAACAGGTTGTAAAATGGATGGATGGATGATTCAATAAGCAAATCCTCCATGAACTTATTTTCTTATAAAATGGTTAAACAGCAGCAAAAACAAATTTAATAATAAGGTAAAAAATGAAAAATATACAATGTGAAAGCTTAAGTGGCTCACGTTGTGCAATATTACAACTGTAATGAAAGTTTTAGTTAGGTAATTGTACTTATAAGTACAAACAGTTCTACTGGGAGCACTTGATGGACTGAGTGGGTGCATTTATAGCTCTTGGGACGAAACTGTTTCTGAACTGCGAGGTTTGTGCAGAAAATGCTCTGAAGCGCTTGCTGAATTGGAGAAGTTCAAATAGACTGTGTGCATGACTTGAGGCAGTATCTGCTCAATGCTGTACCCCGATAATTTTCTCCGCTCTTGACGCAATCTGCAGGACAGCTTTCCGATCAGCTGCTGTAGAGCTGTGATTCCACACTCAGATGTAGTTGGTTAAAACACTCATAGTGGAATAGTTTCGCCATTCGGTGCACCATTATATGGTTACAGATTGATTACAATCAGATGCCTTAAACTAAAAAATGATATGCGGTTAATGTCAGTGTATTTGATAAAGCCGCGTCAGGGATGATAATCTAAAAAATAAATGGAAGCCATCCAGGAACAGTAACACTGCTTTGACGTTGGGTGCCGGCAGTTTGCAAAAGCGAGCAGAAAACTTGTGTATGCTAAGGTTTGAGCTGGCGTGAGACTGTGCATGGCTTCACGCCAACTTTATCTTTTATACATCACGATGCAAGTGTGAAAACAGGCATACACAACATACATGAGGCCCCAAGACTGGCCAAATCAATCATTTGGTACATTCTTAAACAGAGGGAACTCACTGGTGAGCTCAGCAATACTAGAAGGCCTGAACAACCCTGGAAGACAACTGTGGTGGAGGATTGCTGAATTCTGTCCTTGGTGAAGAAGAATTCCTTCATAACATTTAGCCAAGCCAATAACACTACCGAGGAGGTAGACCTATCATTGCCAGAGTCTACAATCAATTCCAGAGAGCATGAACTGATAAGTTTAATGATAAACAAACCGCACTAAGAGTTTCTAAAGCTATAGAGAATGTTTAATAAAACCTCAAGTTACACCAACACTGTACTCAAAGGAAGCATATTATTCTTATTCAAACAGCTCTACCGGAAAATACCCTAGAGGTAATTATCACCACAGAAAATGAATACAAAAACTTAATACAATATAGTAAGCTATCCATTTAAGCAAAATTAGTAATTTCTTAAGCAAAAGGTGCAGTCAAGGTAGGCAAAGAAAACTTCAGAGGCTGTATTGAGGTATGTATCTGTTATTTTCACCAGGGCATAAAGAAGGCCATTGCCACAGCACAGCCAGTGTGTAAAAATAGTTCTGTGAAAACAGCTTTAAAAATATGAAGTTTACTTTTGTATTGGGAAAAGAACATTTGGTGGCAGATATTGAAGTGTACTTATTCCCTAGTACTAGCACTGCCCTTTGATAGACTAGCACAGATAGTCCTCTAGAGAGTTTCACGTTTATAAAACTCTGAAATTGTACTGCAACAGACAAATAAAATAATTTATAAAGTTAAAAAACTAGAACACATAAATAAATTAATGGATGACCTCAGAATTCTCTCTGTGGAGAAGTATAACTCCTTTCACAACATTTAGCTAAACCAAGAACACTCTCTGGAAGGTATGCATATCACTGCCAAATTGTACAATCAAGGGAAGACTTCATGAAAGTAAATAGAGAGGGTTTACCACAAGGTGCAAACCACTGGTAATACTCAAACATAGGAAGGACACAGACTTTAACTGGAAATAGTTTTTAAAAACCAGTCCAGTTTGGGAAAAATTATGCACCAGAATGACTGACAGAAGAGTATGGAAAAGAAAATGAACGTCACATGATCAGTAGCATACTAAATCATCTGTTAAACATGGAAGAGGCAGTGTTATGGTACAGGCATGAGTGGCTACCAAGTAAAGTGGGTCACTAGTGTTTATTGATGTCATGTAACTGCTGACAGAAGTAGCAGGATGATTTCTGCGCTATCCTGTCTGCTCAGATTTAAACAAATGTTGCAAAACTGATAGGATGATGCTTCTTTGCAGTCAATAGCAGGGTTGGAGTGCCACAGACCTCACCTGACGAAATAGGATGTCCTTGAAGTACTCTTTCCAACTAAACCCCATGGACAATGAGCCAAAACATACTGTGCAAGCAAACTAAGTGTTTTTCAAGGCATAGAAGTGGAATATTCTTCAATGGCCTATTCAACCAACTGACCTCACCCCAAATGGACATGCACTTCAAAGCAGAAGTCAGAAAGTCCTTCGAACAAGCAGCACTTGAAGACAGCTGCAGTAAAGCTCTGGCAGAGCAACAGCAGGGTAGAAACCCAGCATTTAGAGATAGCCATTGGTTACAGACTTTAGGCAGTCATTGACTGGAAATTACTTTCAACCAAGTATTGAAAATTATCATTATATTCATTAATATGTTAGTTTGTCCAAATACGTTTAAGTCCCTGAAAATGGGATAACCATGTATACAATATGTATGTGCAGATAAGTGGAACTGAGCACTTGGCCTTTTAGGAGACCTTGGGGGTGGGGGGATGAGTTATGTGCTGGAAGGTGCTTCCACTGGAATCTATATTATTGTTCTGGGGGAATTTAATGCACATGTTGGTATGAAAAGTGAAACCTGGAGGGGTGCACCTGGGAGGAACGGCCTACCTGATCTGAACCTATATGCTTTGTTATTGGACTACTGTGCTAGTCAGTTTATCCTACACTATGTTCATGAATAAGTGTTTATAAGTACAATTGGTACCAGAGTGCCCTATGGTGTCAGCTGATCACTACTTGGTTGAGAGTTGGATCAGAAGGCAAAAATCTATAATGATATTGTGCTGGGAGCATTTAGCAGATGCCTCCATCAGGCAGATTTTCAATTTGCACCTCCGGATGAATTTCTCTTACATTCTGAGAGAGGCTGGGGACATTGATCCCAAATGTGCCACGTTCTGCGACTACATTCCGAGGTGGTTGCACAGATCTGCAAACATAAAGTCAATGGTGCCTATCATGGTAGTAAGTCCCAAAACCCAGTGGGGGATGCCAGAAGAAAAGGACTGAAGAAGGAGGCATCCTTTTGAGCTTGGTGAGCTTGTAAAACTTTACAGATAGCTAACAGGTACAGATAGGGAAGCGGACTGTGGCAATGGCAGAAGCAAAAATGTAGGTCTGACAGCAGTTTAGCTAGGCCATGGAAAATTATTTTCAGTTGTGCTCAAAGCAATTCGGTCAAGGTGACTCAGAAAAGGAGAAGCAGTGCTTCACCTTTGTGGCTAATAGCAGGGTTGGAGTGCCTGACAAAACAGTTGGGTGGTGAAGAGAACTTCGAGGACCACCTAAACCCCATTAACACACCTTCCTTTGAGGAAGCAGAGACAGGAGATTCTGAGAAAGACGGAGGTAGTTATTAAAAAAAATAATAAAGAAAAGAGCTCTTCCTGTGGCAGGATTCTGGAAGAGGAAGATATTTGCCCGGAGTTCCTAAAGGTTCTGGATGTTGTTGGGCAATCGTGACTGACACACCGCTTCAGTAATGTGTGGATGTCAGAGACAGAGCCTCTGGATTGGCAAAAAGAGGCTGGTGAGGTCCCCTTCTTTAAGAAAGGGGACCAGAGGGTGTATTCCAGCTTTAGGAGGAATCGCACTTCTCAGCCTCCCTGGATAAGCCTATGCTTAGGTTCTGGAAAGGAAGATTCTGATGTTGGTTGAGCCTTGGATTCAGGACGTACAATGCAGATTTCATCCTGGGCACAGAATACAGGACTAGCTTTTAAACTTTTCACGGATTCTGGAGTGTTCATGGAAGTATGACCAACCAGTCTAAATGTGTTTTGTGGACTTGGATAGGGCATATGACTATATCGTTTGGGGTGATCTGTGGGACGTGCTTCGGGAATATGAGGTACTGGGTCAACTGTTGCAAGGTGTTCAGCTGTGGAACACCCAGAGCAAAAGCTTGGTTTGCATTGCTAGCAGCAAGTCAGATTCATTCCAGTGGGAGTGGGACTCTGCCAGACCTGCCTTTTGTCACTGTTTCTGTTCATAATTTTCACTGAAAGAAATTCTAGGCAGAGTCAATGGGTGGAGGGTATCCAGTTTGGTGGCCTCAAGATTACACCTCTGCTTTTTGAAGATGATGTGGTTCAGCTAACCATCAGGCTGTACCCTTCAACAAACACTGGGGCTTGTGGATTAGCACCTTCCAGTCCAAGGTCGAAGTTCTCAGCTATAAAAGGGTGGGATGCCCTATATGGGTTCAACCTCAAGAAGAAGAGTTTAAATATCTCAAGATCATATTCATAAGTGAGGGAAGAAAGAAATGGGAGATCAATAGGTGGGTTGGAATGGTGTCTATAGTAAATGTGGACACTGTACTGGTCAGTTATAGTGAAGAGGGAGCTGAGCCAAAAGGTGAAGATCTCTATTTACCTGTCGATCTATGTTCCAATGCTTAACCTATGGTCACGAGCCGTGTGCAAGTTTACAAAAGAAGTAGACTGCGGATACAAGCTGTAGAAACCAGCTTCCTTTGCAGGGTGTCTGGGCTCAGGTTTAGAGATAGGGGGAGCACAACATAGTCTGCAAATACTGATATTTTCTGTTCGAGTCCTCTTATAATCTACTCTTTAGTTTCTTCTGGAGATGAACAGCCAGTGGCTCTATGGCTGATGCAAAAAGTATTGGTGTTTGTGGGCACACATGTGGAGTGCCTCATTCTAATTTGAAGAAATGTCAGTTTGTGTGATTAATACAAACTGACATTTCTGAACTAGTATAAAGTTGTTCAAGCCATACAGATATATTGGGGCCAAAACTAAACCTACAGAGCGCAGTAAACAGATAATCACAACTAACTTTATCAAAGGCATTTATTTTCTGCATTAATACACATTTAAAACATCTGGTCACTCGGAAGCGAGGGTTGCAATAGGGTAAGATTTATTACATTGAACAGGAGCTGAAGGTTTGAAGATGAGTGTCTTACTAAGGGATGCACTTTCTCAAACCAAGCAAGCAAAGACTTTCACAAGTATCTTAATGTCATTATTCGGGAGTGAAACTGGACTATACGATACACATTATAGTAAGTCTATAGTTTTCTTAGGAAAAAATAGTTATTAAAGGATCCATTAACGTGACTGGGATGATAACCCACTAACATTACAAACAATAGCAACTTGCGATCTACTGGCGGCAGGCTGCAACCCAGTGGTTGAGAAACATTGATTTGTAGTATACTTTAAATGTCAGTGCTCTCTTTTTAAGCTGCTTTACTTGCCTCCAGTTGTGTTGATATATCTGTTATTAAACTACAAACATTCTGATTGTGCATTGGTTAAGGTAGAATCTTATTACCCTGCTCTCTCTGTTTGCAATAACAATGTCACTTTTTTATATAAAAGTGCTCAGTTTCTTTTGTTGTTAAGAAATTATATTTGGATTGTAAAAATAGTTGTTTCTAACAGAAAACTTAATAAGGAAACCTAGCCTATTTGTGATCTATTCTGGAAATCTTTAGTCAGTTCTGACTCTTTTCTAGACTAGTTTATTTCATATCTAACTGATAAAATTAATTTGCCCTCTTAAAACAGCCTTCATAGTTTCACAGAGTGTCCCTGCCGTAACATCTGAGGAAGCATTCCAAAAACTAGTCAGTTTGATTGGAGATAAATTTGATATAATGTTCCTTCTGCTAATTACAGGGAATTAAGATGCCAGTCGTAAGAGGAGTAATGTAGGGCACAGTGATGTAAGCTTTAGAATTAGAGATGCGTGCTCGGAGATGACAATAATGTTGTACTTAAATATTTAATATTGGGCAAAGTTATTATCCATGAAGAAATAATAAATTATTGACTAACTATGATGTACAGGTGAGAAGAAGCATTATTTTCTTGAATTTGGATATCAAAATTATCTTGTATTTAAAAGATTATGATTTCCAATTAATCATAAAATTTTCTTTTCACTTTAGGATGTTACAGTTGGTGTTGAGGACCAATCCACGTCTGGATTTAAAAAACAATTAAAATCTCCAGTTATCATTTTAGAAGTGATTATATTAAAAACCAGTGCAAATACATTTTGCTAATTTTTATTTTATATCACCCACATCAGGAGCACATGTATTTACCAAAGTTACTTTAGAGTTGAGTAAGTTCCCTGCAACCAGGACATACTACCATTTACAATCAGATACTACATCTGCTGCTATAAGCAGGATTGAGTAATGGATTAAAATTGCAACACCTCTAGTTTTCTTATTATAAATAGAATGGGTTTCTTCCAGAGGGGCTTAAAGTGGAGAAAGACAAACAAATTGTGATTGCATTCACTACACTTTTGGCACGCAGACTTATTCTGATAAACTGGGAGAACCCAAACTCTCCTCTTAATTCAGTGGGAAACTGATGTGTTATACTATTTGAAATTGGAAAAAATCCGTACAGACTTTTTTCAAAACATGGCAGGATCTAATCAGTAATATTTTAATATAAGTTCATGAAGCACAGAGAATTTATTAATTTAGGTATGTTTACAAGCCTTAAATTTTACGCCGTTTAGCTTGCACGCTCTCTCTCTCAGGGGTAGGGATCGATCTGTTCTTAACTTAATTTTTCTATTTGTAAAAACTTGATTGCTTTACATGGATTCCAATAAAATAAAAAAAATAAAATAAAAAAATAAATAGAATAAAGGATTTATCAAGCAAGTCTCCTGTAAAAACACTACCTAAACTTTTATGCTTGGCAGATCAGAGAAATTTTATTTCTTTTTAATGTCGTGATTTAGTCCTTTGACAATCTAACTTACAAATTCTCTATTCATTAATGACTCATGCATACTTAATAAAATATGCTGTATGGTATATGAGCTATATATTCTATAATATATCTACAAAATATATTATAATGTTAGAACAATACAGACAAGAACAGGCCATTCCGCCCAATAAAGCTTGCTAGTCTAATCCACTTAATTCTTCCAAAGTCCTACTGTCTACCACACTACTTGGTAACTTATTCTATTGTTCTCTATGCAAAGAAAAATATCTGCGTGATCTTGATTAACTCATTTTAAAGTAACAGTCTCTATTCACTGCACTGTAATTCCTACAATTAAGTTACCTGTGAAGCACATGAAGTTTACTAGCCTACAGTTGCTTGGATCTGCCCAGTCACCCTTTTTTATATAACAGGATAATATCTGCCTACTTCCAAGTCCTTAATTTCCCTAGTGTGAAGTGACTATTTAAAGATATGCAAAAAGGGTTTTATTTATGTACCTGCTAACCTCTAACACCAGAATCCCTGAAGCCTACGAAAAAAGTCATAATGCCGGGCTATCTTAAATTCCTTTGCACTTCCTAATCAACATCTTTGTTTTGCAAAGGTGTCAATCAGCACAAGCAGCCTGCTATCCCAACCCCCACTGATGCAGCTGAAGTTCTCCTAGCTCAAGTCTGTTTATCTGGGTGTGAGGTGTCTGGAATTGTATAGGGTAAATAATAGTTAGGTCCATAAATTCTTGGACAGAGACAACTTTTTTTTCTAATTTTGTTTCTGTACATTACCTCAATGAATTTTAAATGAAACAACTCAGATGCAGTTCAAGTGCAGACTTTCAGCTTTAACTCAGTGGGGTGAACAAAACAATTGCATAAAAATGTAAGACAACTAAAGCATTTTTTTAACACAATCCCTTCATTTCAGGGACTTAAAAGTAATTGGACAATTGACTCAACGACTATTTCATGCGCAGGTGTGGGCAAGTCCGTCATTATGTCATTATCAATTAAGCAGATAAAAGGCCTGGAGTTGATTTGAGGTGTAGTGCTTGCATGTGGAAGATTTTGCTGTGAACAGACAACATGTGGTCAAAGGAGCTCTCCATGCAGGTGAAAGAAGCCATCCTTAAGCTGAGAAAACAGAAAAAACCCATCCGAGAAATTGCTACAATATTACGAGTGGCAAAATCTCCAGTTTGGTACATCCTGAGAAAGAAAGCAAGCACTGGTGAACTCAGCAACGCAAAAAGACCTGGACGCCCAAGGAAGACAACAGTGGTGGATGATCGCAGAATCATTTCCATTGTGAAGAGAAACCCCTTGACAACACCCAACCAAGTGAACAACGCTCTCCAGGGGGTAGGTGTGTCGATATCCAAGTCTACCATAAAGAGAAGACTGCATGAAAGTAAATACAGAGGGTGCACTGCAAGGTGCAAGCCACTCATAAGCCTCAAGAATAGAAAGGCTAGACTGGACTTTGCTAAAGGACATCTAAAAAAGCCAGCACAGTTCTGGAAAAACATTCTTTGGACAGATGAAACCAAGATCAACCTCTACCAGAATGATGGCAAGAAAAAAGTATGGAGAAGGCATGGAACAGCTCATTATCCAAAGCATACCACATCATCTGTAAAACACGGTGGAGGCAGTTTGATGGCTTGGGCGTGCATGGCTGCCAGTGTCACTGGAACACTAGTGTTTATTAATGATGCGACACAGGACAGAAGCAGCTGAATGAATTCTAAGGTGTTCAGTGACATACTGTCTGCTCATATCCAGCTAAATGCAGTCAAATTGATTGGGCGGCATTTCATGATACAGATGGACAATGACCCAAAACATACAGCCAAAGCAACCCAGGAGTTTATTAAAGCAAAGAAGTGGAAAATTCTTGAATGGCCAAGTCAGTCACCTGATCTTAACCCAACTGAGCATGCATTTCACTTGTTGAAGACTAAACTTCGGACAGAAAGGCCCACAAACAAACAGCAACTGAAAGCCGCTGCAGTAAAGGCCTGGCAGAGCATTAAAAAGGAGGAAACCCAGCATTTGGTGAGGTCCATGAGTTCAATACTTCAGGCTGTCATTGCCAGCAAAGGGTTTTCAACCAAGTATTAGAAATGAACATTTTATTTCGTTAGTTCAGTTATTTAATTTGTCCAATTACTTTTGAGCCCCTGAAATGAAGGGATTGTGTTAAAAAATGCTTTAGTTGCATTTTTATGCAATCGTTTTGTTCACCCCACTGAATTAAAGCTGAAAGTCTGCACTTCAACTGCATCTGAGTTGTTTCATTTAAAATTCATTGTGGTAATGTACAGAACCAAAATTAGAAAAAAGTTGTCTCTGTCCGAATATTTATGGACCTAGCTGTATATCATTATCTGAAACACAGTATATACATTTCATGTGTGTTCCGTGGCTACAGCAGGCTGGGTAAATGCAGGATGATGACAGCAAAATACCAGTCAAAAACTGTTGAATACGTAACTAAAGCAGAACATTTTTCTCGTGTTATAGTACTAATGACAAAATGCTGAATTGAACTGTATAATGTGTGAATTCCAAATATCAAATAAACACTTTCACAAAATGAATAACAAAATAAGTGCACCTGTACTCAAGAATATAACCGAAGAAAAACAAATTATTCAAGTTACATGTTGCTGCCAATATGTTAAAACAGAAGCACAAATATCACTCTCATGACTAGTTTAGAGGTAAGAATGTCTGCTTCTAAATCAAGAGGTTGAGGGCTTGATCTTCCCCACATTTAAGTTTGCTTAGTGAGCTGCTATTATTATTACTACTATCATATAATAAAAACATATCTGATTTCAGTCTTTAACACACGTCATAAATTTGATACTTGTAAAAGTTTGTTTTTTAAATTCACTTTTATTCTCTCAGTCACATTCACGTGGTACAACCAACGTGACTCTCCCTCTATGAGTTGATGATGTTTATCTCCATTCTTTTCAGAAGAGCAGTGAAGACCACAGTTGGGGCTGTAGTCTATGCCTGGTCAGAATTATTTGTTGTACCGGCAATCAAAGATACAAGCCTGACGAATGTGGCCATAATGTTTTGAATGGCGGCACGTTTGGAGACAAAGTACATGTGCAATGCCACTCCTTATTTAGGAAAAATCCCAGTCATCCCACAGGAAATAGACTTTCCAAACCTGTAGTCATAAAGCGGTTTCTGGACAAATGCAGAACAATAACAACAGAACTTCTTCATGTCGCTTCGCTGACTAATACACTGCTCCACAGCAACAAAACTTTGCTTGGCAATATAAAGTGGGACGGGAATTTCCACCTGCAGATAAAGTCACTTCAGTATGTGAGCAATTCTCCACGCTAGTGTTCAGATCTAGCAGCAACATGATGACGGTGAATGTACCCAAAATGAAGAAGTCTGTCTGCATTCTCAGTACCATGCACCAGAACGTGGAGATTTGGCAAGATTGTTTTTTCATGCATGAATGTATATGTGTGCGTGCATGAGAGAGGCAGTGACAGATTTGAAGTCATTCAAGTGGTTACTGTAATATAAAATAAGCACTTTTTGCAAAGGTGTAACAGAACAAGTGTGCTTTTATTCAAGAATAAAACTAAATAAAAAAAATTCAAGTAACAAGACACCAAGAAGACATGATTCAACAACATTTGTGTCTGCTTATATCCCTTTCGTGATATCTTTTACAATTATCAAAAATTTTAAATTGGCTGTTAACAGACTCAAATCAAATGTATGTTTTTATTCTACAATAGTATGAATGAGAGCAGCTCACTGCTCAAAACTGAGGCGTCCAGGGTCGAACCCTTGACCTTTTCTTTACCAGTCAGCAGTTCTTACTGCTGCACCACCAAAGCGGTCATATTAAATGTGTGTGAATGTTGCACCCTAATGCGGGATCATTTTCTGCAGTGATATTCTTGAATAAAAGCACAAGTGTTTTGTTATTCTTGTACCTTTTGTAAAAGTGTTTGATAATTGGACTTCAGGCTTCACACATTATACACTTCACATCTACATTTTGTCAATTATTACTAGAACATGAAAAACTTTTCTATTTTAACAATGTATTTACAGAGATTGTTGCAGTCACGGAACACACATGAAATGCATGCATTCCAAATAATATATTATTTACCTTATACAACTCTAAGCAACTCACAGGCAGGTAAGCAGACTTGAGCTAAGAGAACTCTGTGCCCTTTCTGCGTTGGTGGGGGGGATGAGATAGCAGGCTGCTTGTTGCTTGTGTTGATCAACACATTTACAACACAAAAGACGCTGATGGAGAGGTGTGAAGGGATTTAAGGTGGGCCGGGATTACGGGTTTTTTCATAGGCTACGGGGATTCTAGTGTTAAGTAAATGATAAGACTTTAATATAGTACTGTTTGAAGAGACTGCCACTCTCTCAAAGTTAATAAGAAAAAATACTTTGAAAGTTTTGTTGACCAGTGAGGGCTGAGGTTATTGTGAGATTTACCAACAAATTGAGGCAGTTTACAGGCAATATACTAGACTGTAGTAACAAGGCAGTAAAAAAGTTCTTGAACAAAGCTCATGATTACTGATTGGTCAATCCAGGTCACAAGCACCATTAAGTACAATGGAAGCGAAAGTAAATACTGTAAAAGTGACAGAAAGGAAGGTTCTTAAATACAGTTGCTGGGCTCATACTCCATTACAGAATGAGAAGCTCAATAATGAACAGAAGCACTGTAGTCAGGGCAGTCAGTTGAGGTGGACTGAACATGCAGATTGAAGGGTTACATCCTTCAGATGGTTTGGAAGCACCTGGGGTCTGTTACTAAAGAAAAAACAGACTCTTTTCTTGACTATAGACAATATTTTAACATACAGTATATCTTCATATTTTAATTCCAACTGCAAAAAATAATTTGTTAAGGCAACACTTACAACTAACAAGGAATGGAAAAATACTGTTAAGACTTTTAAAAGACAACCTAAAATTGAAAACAGATCAAGTGTATTTTGGAAAGAATAATTAAAGTCAAATTTAATTCTGAGTAAAATACCTGATTTAATTGTTGAAGACTGTGAGGTTGGAATCTGTACTGTAAATCGCTGACCAGAGAGTGATACTGGTGTCACAGGTTTATTGGTAACTGATACAGTCTGAGCAGGATTACCTAATTCATTTAAAAAAAGCAAATCAACAATTTTAAACAGCTTTTAGTGGTAAATAATGCATTGTTTGGAAGTTTTTGACAATCCACACATGACACAATATACTGCAATTTATCACTTTAAATATTTTCATTTTGTTTTCAAAAAGCAGATTACAGTGGCATTTTACTCAATTAAATAAATAACAGATACAACTATTTACTTTAAAAATCAATACAAAAAACAAAAGGAAAAATAAAGAAAAAAGCAGAGAGCAAAGCAAATTCAACCTCTACCCAAGAGAAAGAGATAAAGACAGACTATTTAGTGGACACACCCAATTTTTAAAATATAATACAATGACTAATAGCACAAGGATGTCATTAACAGGATAAGCATACTTATTCTAAAATGCAGTCCTATCAATTCTTTAAAAAAAAAAAAAAAAAAAGGGACCTATATTCTTAAGGAGTTTGATTTCTTTGCAATTTGAGATAAAATAGAAATGTTTCCTACTCACTAAGTTACAGGAAATGGGTTTGGGGTTGGTTCTGATTGTGACACTCAGGCTATCCGAGAAGTATTTAAAGATTTTGCTCTGATTTATCGGCGAAATCTGCTGATGTTCACTACAAAACACTCAATCGGTAATCTGTAAATTGCCTTATCACAAAAACAATCTTTCCAGCTCCTGCTTTTCTATTTACGGTAAATAGTTGTAGTGCTTCTTTATGCAGCAAACTTCTTGTAGTGCTCCTTGGAAGTGAACTTTCTGTACAGTACAGCAGCAAGTCAAGACTTTTTTCACAAAAAAAGAGAGAAGACCAAAACTAGCATTTACGTTAAAGTGGAGTAACAAACTGAGAAAAAGGAATCTGCAAAGTCTTCCTGTGCAATTAGACAAATGGCAAGAAAAGCTACTTTAATGAACTCAGACCTTTTAATTTTGTTCTATAATTAAAACGGATATAGTTTGTCCAAGTTTGGACTGCAAGCTTGTGTTAAGTGCAGCAGTTTACATTTTTTTAATTGAAAAAAGAAAAGAGGAAGAATTTGAGGGACTTTAAAAAGTTTTTATAAATTACACAAATGCTGTCTAAGTCCTCAAGAAAGATTTAATATTTTTTCCAGAATAGAGGTTGGTGGGAGGTGAGGAAAATTGGGCAGGTTGGGTTTAACAAAGTTTCTAATTTGTACGAAGTGAAAGAAATGTGTTGCTGGAAAGTTAAATTAGCACTGTAACTGTTCATAGGATGCAAAGACGTTTTCCATGTATAGATCTCCAAGTGATTTAATCCCGAATGTTTTCCAGACATTAAAAACTGCGTACGTTTCAGAGGGTGGAAAAAGGTGGTTATCATGCAGAGGTGCCACAGATAAAAGCATCTCTATCTTGAAGTACTTCCTACATTGGTTCCATATTCTGAGTGAATGAAGCACAATTGGGTTGTTAGTATATTGGTGATAACTTGTACTTATTGGAGTACAAAGCAAAGAATATAAAGTACCACCACAGGATTTTATTTCTATTGCAGACCAAGCCTATTTATGTTTATTTACAAACCGGATTCCAAAAAAGTTGGGACATTATACAAATCGTGAATAAAAACTGAATACAATGATGTGGAGGTGCCAACTTCTAATATTTTAGTCAGAATAGAACATAAATCACGGAACAAAAGTTTAAACTGAGAAAATATATCATTTTAAGGGAAAAATATATTGATTCAGAATTTCATGGTGTCAACAAATCCCAAAAAAGTTGGGACAAGGCCATTTTCACCACTGTGTGGCATCTCCTCTTCTTCTTACAACACTCAACAGACGTCTGGGGACCGAGGAGACCAGTTTCTCAAGTTTAGAAATAGGAATGCTCTCCCATTCTTGTCTAATACAGGCCTCTAACTGTTCAATCGTCTTGGGCCTTCTTTGTCGCACCTTCCTCTTTATGATGCGCCAAATGTTCTCTATAGGTGAAAGATCTGGACTGCAAACTGGCCATTTCAGTACCCGGATCCTTCTCCTACGCAGCCATGATGTTGTGATTGATGCAGAATGTGGTCTGGCATTATCTTGTTGAAAAATGCAGGGTCTTCCCTGAAAGAGATGACGTCTGGATGGGAGCATATGTTGTTCTAGAACCTGAATATATTTTTCTGCATTGATGGTGCCTTTCCAGACATGCAAGCTGCCCATGCCACACGCACTCATGCAACCCCATACCATCAGAGATGCAGGCTTCTGAACTGAGCGTTGATAACAACTTGGGTTGTCCTTGTCCTCTTTGGTCCGGATGACATGGCGCCCCAGATTTCCAAAAGAACTTGAATCGTGACTCGCCTGACCACAGAACAGTCTTCCATTTTGCCACACTCCATTTTAAATGATCCCTGGCCCAGTGACAACGCCTGAGCTTGTGGATCTTGCTTAGAAATGGCTTCTTCTTTGCACTGTAGAGTTTCAGCTGGCAACGGGGATGGCACGATGGATTGTGTTCACTGACAATGGTTTCTGGAAGTATTCCTGAGCCCATTCTGTGATTTTCTTTACAGTAGCATTCCTGTTTGTGGTGCAGTGTCGTTTAAGGGCCCGGAGATCACGGGCATCCAGTATGGTTTTACAGCCTTGACCCTTACGCACAGAGATTGTTCCAGATTCTCTGAATCTTCGGATGATGTTATGCACAGTTGATGATGATAGATGCAAAGTCTTTGCAATTTTTAAGCTGGGTAACACCTTTCTGATATTGCTCCACTATCTTTCTGCAACATTGTGGGAATTGGTGATCCTCTACCCATCTTGGCTTCTGAGAGACACTGCCACTCTGAGAAGCTCTTTTTATACCCAATCATGTTGCCAATTGACCTAATTAGTGTTAATTGGTCTTCCAGCTCTTCGTTATGCTCAAATTTACTTTTTCCAGCCTCTTATTGCTACTTGTCCCAACTTTTTTGGGATTTGTTGACACCGTGAAATTTTGAATCAACATATTTTTCCTTTAAAATGATACATTTACTCGGATTAAACGTTTGATCTGTCATCTACGTTCTATTACAAATAAAATATTGACATTTGCCATCTCCACATCATTGCATTCAGTTTTTATTCACAATTTGTTTAGTGTCCCAACTTTTTTGGAATCCGGTTTGTATTTGTCTCATAGTTTTTATAGCTTGTATATTTTCTGCCTAGTAAAAAAAAAAAAAAAAAAAAAAAAAGGTAGAGACATGCCACCTTTTGCCTTGGCTCTTTGGATACGTGGATACTTGGAATTCCAAATAAATAAGGTTATGATTGAATCTACCTTCTTAAAAAACAATTTGTGTATATTGGAATGTTTTGAAATAGAACTAGAAGCATAGGAAAGATATTCACTTTGACAGACAGACAGACAGATAGATAGATACAGATCACATATGCAAGTCTTACTTAATATTTTCCATGCAGACAGCAAAATGTTGTTGATAAACATCTGTTTACTTGTGATGTTTACCCCTAGGTATTTAAACTGATCTGCAATGATAAAAGGGAAGGTGACCAATCTAATACTGTGTGCATGAGAGTTCACTGGAAACAGCACACTTTTATTCAAATTAATTCTGAGACCATAAATCTTTTGAAATTCTGTACGTGCTGTTAGGACTGCAGGCACAGTATTTTGTGGATCTAATATATATAGTACCATATCATCAGCATATAGTGAAATTTTCTGTTCAACTCCTTATCCGATAGTCCTCTTTATATCATAAGCACTTCAACAGTGAACTGCCAGTGGCTCAATGGCAATTCCAAAAAGCAGTGGTGACAAGGGGCATCCTTGTCTAGTGCCATGTTCTAGTTTGAAGTAGTCTGAAATAAGGTTGTTAATACAAACTGAAGCGTCTGAACTGGTATATAGCAGTTTGATCCATGCACAAATATTCAGGGCCAAACCCAAATTTCTCCAATGTAGTGAAAAGGTAGTTCCATTCAACCACATCACATGCTTTTTCTGCATCCAACAATAATATCTCCAGGGTGTCCGACTTTGCAGGTGAATATATTACATTAAACAGGCGTTGAAGATTGAAAGCTAAGTGTCTGCCTTTAATAAATCCAGTTTGGTCTTGTGATATTACAGAAGAAAGCACTTTCTTAATCCTTCTAGCTAGGATTTTGGAGAGTATCTTAACATTATACAGAAGTGACATTGGTCTGTATGATGCACATTGCAGTAAGTCCATATTTTGCTTAGGAAAAACAGTAATTAATGCTTGCTATAAAGTTTGAGGTAGAATTATATTGTTTCTAGTTTCTGTAAATGTTGCTAATAAAAGGGGAGCTAACTTACAGTATTTGAGAAATTTTAATAAAAATTGGCAGGGACCTGCTGCTTTCCCACACTGAGTTTATAACATCTAGTAATTTTGACAGTGCCAGAGGTTTATCCAATTCCTTTGCACTTAGAGCATCTACTTGTGGTATCCGTAATGCATCAAAAAAATTTTTTTTTTATATTATGGTTTATTTCAGGTACAGTACTTTACAGAAAAAATGAAACAATCTGACAAGGTTGCAATTATTAGAAGCATTTTATTTTCTGTTATACCATATGAATTCTGGATATTTTGTACATATTTTATTAAATTATGCATTTTAAGAAAATGTTATTTATTTTAGCATTTTTATGGTTAAAGAACAATAAGTCTACAAAACTTAATTTTGTTGTTAAAAAAATGAACAGTTAACACCTGTGGTCTATAGTTTAATTATAAAAATACCAAAGTTAACACTTTAATATTGGATATAAAGCCTTCATGTGTTTGGTTATGGAGCAGCTTAGTATAAAACGTGTTTTTCAAGGGATAAAGAAAAGAATCGGAACTGGTACCAGAATTAGCCGATCTAGTACATAAAATTGGCGATTGGTAGAAGCCTTAAAAAACAACTGATCAGAGCATCCCTTTTTATGCTCAAAATAATGGTAATTTAGTGCATTCCCAAAACATATGGCCTATTGATGTTGGAGCTAGATACCAACACTCAAGGGTTTAATTTGTCCTGGGTATATTTTAGACAACTGTAAATGAGATAAATGTGATTGATGTAAGACTTTAACACTAGTATCCCTGAATCCTATGAAAATATTCGTAACGCCGGGCAACCTTAAATTAACTTGCAGCTCCTCATCAGCGTCTTTGTTGTGCAAATATGTCATCAGCACAAGGACCTTGCTCACTCATCCCCCACTGAGGCAGCTGAAGTCAAGTCAGACACAAAATTCAAAGAGATAATCTCTCTTTATCTGGGAGTTAGGTGTCTGGAATTGTATAGGGCAAATAATGTAATGTTATTTGGAATACATACATTTCACGTGTGTTCCATGTCTACAACGATTTGTGTAAATGTAAGATGACAGGAAATGCAAGAAATGTTGAACACATAACTAAACAGAAACTTTTTTCATGTTATAGCAATAATTGACAAAATGTAGATGCGAGGTGTATAATAAGACTGAAGTCCAAATATTAAATAAAAACTTTCACAAAACGCATAACAAAACAAGTACACTTTTATTCAAGAATATAACCAAAGAAAAGGAAATTTTTCAATTTGCATTTTGCTGTCAATGTGTAAAAACTGAAACGCAAATATCAAATCAACACGGTTTCAATCCCGGGTCGTCCCCACACTTACCATCTTCAGTAGTGAACTTCTATTATTATTATTCTTATTCTTATGTAAAAAAACAAGCATTTGATTTGAGTCTAACACCTGGTGTAAATTGTTGGTGCTTGTAAAAGTTACTGTTTTTTTTCTGATTCAGTTTTATTGTCTCAGTCATGTTAACGTGGTACCAACTTGCCTCTCCCTCTTGGAGTTGATGTTCATCTCTTTATTCTTTTCACAAGAATAGCAATGACTACAGTTGGTGCTGTGGTTGATGCCTGGTCAGAAGTATTTGTTGTACCGGCAATTAAAGATACGATGCCTTGTGACCGCTATCAGACTATCTTACAGCAAAGACACCAGTGCAGAACGTGTGAAAATGACACATTTGCTGCGATCTCGGACATTCAGCAATGTTTTGCTGAGAACTGTGTTTTGAGTTAGAACACAGGGCAACATATTACTGCTGATGAGAAACTGATTTCCAACCAGGATCCATTGTCCTTTTTTGCAAAACTTCTCAACCAAGCCTGACAAATTTGGCATAAAGTTTTGGATTGCGGCAGATCTGGAGACAAAATATATATGCAATACCACTCCGTATTTAGGAAAAGATCACATTTGTCCCACGTGAGAAAGCCTTTCCGAGACTGTGTTCATAAAGCTTACGGAGTCGTTTCTGGAAAAAGGCAGAACCTTAACATCAGACAACTTCTACACGTTGCTTTAGCTGGCTAATAGACTGCTGCACTGCAACACAACTCTGCTTGACACCATAAATAAAGTGGGATGGGAACTTCCGCATGCAGTTAAAGTCACTTGTACACAAGCTATTTTTCACATTAGTGTTTAAATCTAACGGTGTATGCACCCAAAAGAAAGTCTGTCTGCATTCTCAGTACCATGCACCATAACGTGGAGATGGGCAAGATCGAAGAAAAAGAAAAGTTCAAATGACAACACATTTTCAAATAACGTTTTCACGTATGGATTGTGTTTGCATGCACGAGTGAGGCAAACAGATTTGACTTCATTCAAGCGGTTACTGTAATATATAGTAAACATTTTTGCAAAGGTATAATGAAGTATGCTTTTATTCAAGAATAAAACTGAATAAAAAAAAATTCAAGTGACAATATGATTTCAAGAAGACATGATTCACCAGTGGTTGTGTGTCTGCATTTATCCTTCAGCAACATCTTTTACAAGCAGCAAAAATTTATACCAGTTGTTAGACTCAAATCAAATGTATAGGTTTTATTATATAATAGTAGCTCACTACTGAAAACAGTAAATGCAGGGAGGACCCAGGATCAAACCTGCAACCTCTTACGAGACAGCAGTTCTTACCTCCCAAATTGATATATTTAGTTTGTGTCGATTGATATTTATGGGAATCGTTTTTTTACACATCGATAGCAAGATGTAATTTGAATAATTTCTTTTGCTCCGGTTATATTCTTGAATTAAAGCAGACTTGTTATACTGTACCTTTTGTGAAAGTGTTTATTTGATATTTGCACTTCAGTCTTCATACATTATACACTTCACATCAGCATTTTGTCATTATTGCTATAACATAAAAAAAGTTTGTTTAGTTATGCATTCACCAGATCTTCAGTTTAAAAAGGCAATCCCACGTGGCTTCAGTCTCCTGCTTATCATTTGGCAATAAGACTGTCTTACCTTTAGCATACAGTATTTCTTGCTTTATTCAATATGAAACACAAACTTTATTTGCTGATGGCAATGTAATCAAAAATTCAAACACTTCCTTACCAAGAGTTGGTGTACTTGGTCGACTAGTGACGGCACCAACACTTAGCCGTGGTGCTGTTATTCTTCCAACAGAAGAACCCTGGAGAATTGGGGGTGGGAGAAAACAGGAATATCATTTATTGACTGTTGACAAATTCTAGACAGTTTTATAAGATGCAGTGACAATTCCGCACATAAAAAAAACAAAAAACTCATGCCATCCATTAAAATAATCCTTTGTACTGTCCTGATTTTCCAAATTTCTGAATTGGACCAATTATAATTTATTGTTACAACAAAGCACTCACTGTTGTAAGGAAAAAAAGCATAAAAATACAATCATGAATACAAAGATGTAATATATCAAAGGAAGAGTTAAGATACATTAATTACAATTAAACTGAAACACCACCCATACCAATCCAGAAAGTTATTTGATTATGAAGGCCCATTATATACCCTTATTATAACAACAGAATCCCTGAAGCTTGCAATTTTTTTGTTGTCCCTGACCGCTTTACATTTTCCTGACATACACCAAGAAGCTTGCAGCTCCCTTATCACTTCTCTAATAGCTAGCTTTTGTTTTGGAAATGTGTGCTTTAGCAGAACGCAGCCTAATACATGAATGTATGTAGAACTTGGCACTGACGTAGGAATAATAGCCTACTCTGCCTGTATTAGAACATTTGTACTGAACTTACTAAATTTTAATGTGATTAAAGTTAGGAGGACTGGTGATGCTAAAGTGGCCCTATGGTGGGTGGGTGTGTGCTCACCCTACGACAGACTTCACCGGGGACTGTTCCTGCCCTCTGCCCAATGCTTGCTGGGATAGGATTCAGCTGGACTGTGACCCTGCCCTGGATAACAGTGTAATCAAATCAAAATTTATTTATAAAGCACAATTTTATAACATAAGTGTAAACCAATGTGCCGTACAATAAAAGCAAAAATATCAATAATAAATCAGTAAACAAAGGACAAAAATTACATAAATACTAAAACAAATAAGTTAAAAGAACCGATTAGAAGATAAACAATTTACAGAAAAACAATGGATATGAAAAAATAAAAAATTAATAAAATTGATACCAGAGTTACTCATATACAGTTAAAAGCAATCAAAAACAAGAGTGTTTTAAGCCTTGATTTAAACATTTCAGTTGAAGAAGCTAACCTAATTTCAACCGGCAGAGCATTCCATAACTTTGGTGCTAGTACTACAAAGGCATGATGAGGTGGATGGATGCAATTCTTGAAGTGGGGCAGTACACACCAATAAGTCATTTCAGCTTTCTCCTGTTCTAGTACTGTAACTATAATTTTTTCCGTTACTATTGTCTAGCTTTTTACCAAGCAAAGCGAGCAAGGATACTGCGGAGTAAAACAAATGGGGAAGTTTGTGAAGAAATGAGGCCCACAGCTGGTCTCTTCTTAAAATGGTTGATTATCAACAGTTGTTTTTTTTCCTTCTTAGAATAACATGTATACACTATTTCACAATAAGCATGTAAACTCAAGACACAAATCAATACTGGATAACATGTTAGGTTTTAAGAAAAGATTTTTTTTAATCAAATATGGAGGCTGGGTTCCATAAAGTCCCACTGGAAGATGCAAGAACAGACAAAGCTTTTATTCAGTTTATAAAAAATGCTTTACTTTAGAACACAGCTTTATGCAGAAAATATATAACATCACTGTGAAGAAAATTTTGAATTGACAAACACCAAACTCATTGCATAAATCACATAAAAGTTAAATAGAAATGTAGGACAGGGGCCAACAGACACAAAAATAAATTGCCAAATTTTGATACAAATGCAAAACTGTCCTATGTAAAGAAAATTTCATTTTTAAATTTTAGCATGGAGGTGCACAATTACCACAAAATTTAACTGACAACTACTGCCCTTTTGAATTTTGAAAAGCACTACTACTAAATATGTATTTTGTGTTACTGACAGCAGATACTGTACTCTGAATTCTCACTCTCCTTCGCTGATCAAATGGGGGGCTGGCAATATGGCGGCGCACGTAGTTGCAGCAGCTCGGTGTCCCACTAGTCGGTGTTGTGTTTGGATGTTTTTGCTTTTGTACGTCTTGTGCTTTGTTTTGTGTACAGTCAGTCAAGCGAATAACATCTTCAGCCGAAATTCTCCTTAAGATCGGAGTGAGTTACCGTGTGAGTGTGCCTATCGAATTTATCCGCTTGCACAAAATACCGGAGGAAATAGCGAGGAGACCGGGCGCTCCGTGGATTACTATCCCAGCGGGAAGGAGGCGCAGGCGGCGTCGAGAGAGAAGGAGGAAGCGAGGCTGCCGGGTTGGCGTGCTAACCAGGCTAAGGAGGCAGCCACTTAGACCACCGCTCCCTAGTCTATTCCTCTCGAATGCCAGATCCCTGGCGAACAAGATGGACGAGCTAAGGTTACAAATAACAGCGAATAACCACATCAAAGACTCATGCATCCTTCTGATCACCGAGTCCTGGCTGCATCAATCCAATCCATTCCGGACTCGGCTATTGAGCTAGCAGGTTACACCGCACAGCGCCAGGACCAAACAGAGGACTCCGGTAAGAGAAAAGGAGGGGGAATTTGCATGTATGTGAATAACAGTTGGTGTACTAACACAGTGATCACAAACCGTCACTGTTCACCAGACATAGAATATCTGACTGTTAAATGCAGGCCCATCTACCATCCAAGGGAGTTCACCGTCGTTATAATAACAGCTGTTTATATACCACCAGATGCTAATGCTAACGTGGCGATAACACTTCTGCATACAAACATTAGCAACAAACTGAGCAAATACCCGGACGCTGTACACATCATAGCTGGGGATTTTAATCATGCAGATTTAAAAACAGTAATCCCTAATTTCCACCAGCATGTAAAGTGTGCCACTAGGGGTGATAACACTCTGGACAAAGTTTACTCAAACATCAAGAAGGGCTACAGGGCCAGACCTCTACCACACCTGGGCCAGTCTGACCATTTGTCCCTGCTCCTAATTCCTGTATATGCCACCATCAGGAAAACCGTGTTGGCCATCACAAAGACTGTTACTACATGGCCAGAGGGTGCCTCTCAACAGCTGCAGGATTGCTTTGATAAAACCAACTGGAACATCTTCGAACATCAAGACCTGGAAATATTCACGGACAGTGTCCTCTGTTACATCAAACACTGCACAGACACTGTCACAGTGGACAAACATATCCGGGCTTACCCCAACCAAAAGCCCTGGATGACCCGGGAAGTCCGACAGCTGTTAAAAGGAGAGGAATAACGCCTTCAGGTCCAGTAACAGGGACCACTACAGTATGGCGAGAGCCAACTTGAAAAGAGGCATCAGGGAGGCCAAGGCGGATTACAGGAGGAGAATTGAGAACCACCTGGAAAGCAAGAACAGCCGGCTTGTGTGGCAGGGTGTTCAGAAGCTGACGAACTACAAGACCAACCTAGGTGCTGCTGAAGGTGACCTAGCACAGGGGGAGGAGCTGAACATCTTCTTCACCTGTTTTGAGGTCACTGCACCGGAAGCTTTAGAGGCACGGCAACATCACACAGCCCACTGTAGTACCATCATCACTCTGGAGGAACATGAAGTGAGGCGCACCCTGCAGGCCGTAAACCCGAGGAAGGCGGCTGGTCCTGATGGCATACCAGGACATGTACTGAGGGATTGCGCAGAACAGCTGGCGGAGATCTTCACCAGGATCTTCAACCAATCCCTCGCACAGTCGACTGTCCCACCCTGCCTCAAGACCTCCACCATAATACCCTTGCCCAAGAAACCTCATATCTCCAGCCTTAACGACTATCGACCAGTGGCACTCACCCCAGTGGTGATGAAGTGCTTTGAGAAGCTGGTCCGTTTTCACATTACAGCAGCCCTACCCCGCAGCCTTGACCCCCACCAGTTTGCTTACAGAACGAACCGATCTACTGAGGACGCCATAGCCATAGCACTCCATGCCGCTGCAACACACCTGGAGAGGCAAGGAAGCTATGTATGCATGCTTTTTGTAGATTACAGCTCTGCATTCAATTCCATTCTTCCCTGCAAACTGGATGTCAAACTAAAAGACCTGGGGCTTCCTCACAGCACCTGCAGATGGATCAACAGCTTCCTCACTGGCCGCAGACAGAGAGTGAGAGTGGGCCGTCACACATCAGCAACCCTAAGCCTCAGCACTGGGTCACCTCAGGGCTGTGTGCTTAGTCCACTGCTCTCCTCTCTCTACACACACAACTGCACCCCCACCCACCAGAGCAACACCATTGTGAAATTTGCAGATGACACTACCGTGGTGGGGCTCATATCTGGGGGAAGACGAGTCTGCCTACAGAGATGAGGTGGAGCAGCTGTCTTCCTGGTGCAAGAATAGCAACCTCCTCCTAAACACTAAAAAGACCAAAGAACTCATAATAGACTACAGAAGAAACAAGACTGAAGTCCAACCACTAATCATCAGCGGTGACTGTGTGGAGAGGGTGGCAGACTTCCGGTTCTTGGGAGTCAACATAGAGGAAAGCCTATCCTGGAGTGTGAACACCTCGGAGCTGCTGAAAAAGACCCAACAGAGACTGTACTTCCTGAGAGTACTCAGGAGGAATAACAGCACACAGAGTCTGCTGGTGTCCTTCTACAGAGCATCTATAGAAAGTATCCTAACATGCTGCATACGCATATGGTACGCTAGCTGCACAGTGGCTCAGAGGAAAGCACTTCAGGGAGTCATCAACGCTGCCCAAAGGATCATTGGCTGCCCTCTCCTCACACTAGAATATCTACACAGCTCCTGCTGCCTCAAAAAAGCCCATATCATAAAGGACACCTCACACCCTGGACACTCTCTATTCAAACTGCTGCCGTCAGGCAAACGGTATAGAGCAATACATGCAAGGACAAATAGACTCAAACATAGTTTTTACCCAACTGCAATAGCACATCTCAATGCCACTAAAAGCAGATAATGGTCACATAACAGCTATATGAATTATGCACTGACTTATGCAATTTGCACTATTGAATGTTTGTCTATAATGTTTGTTTAGATCACTCTTTTTTTTTATAGATGTGATAATTTGCACTACTGAATGTTTGTTTATAATGTTTGTTTATATTCTACTCGCTTTTTTTATATATGTGATAATGCACTGACCAGAGACATCTTCCAATTTCGTTGTACCTGTGACAATGACAATAAAGATCATTCATTCAAAATACTGTACATACAGTGTAACTGAACCACCATTTAGCAGTTTTCTGATTGCTAAGGTTAAATACTGGACTAACTGAAAAAAAAAAACTAAATTTAGTGTTTAAAACAATATTGTTTCTTTATTATTGTTTACAATAAATGTATCTGCATATTTTCATTGATCTCGAAATCGAGCTGCTACTGAGTTGGTAAGGCAGGATAAGCACAAGTCCAACACGTACAAAAGAAATTTACAATAAATTTAGTTTTAAAAAGTAAACATGATAATTCAGAGCAAAACAGTTCACACTAAATGGGATAAAAAAAGTTACACTTGCAGAATAAAAGGCAAAAAACAAGAAAAACGTTTCTTCGACAAACTTAGCTTTTTATTGCTCTAAGTGAAACGTGGCTTAGCCCTGATGGCACAGCTGTTTGAATCTGTGCCTCCGAATTACAGCTTTGCTTGTATGGATCGCCAAGGAAAGAAAGGCGGTGGTTTAGGAAACATTTACTCGAGCTGGTTAAAGCGTAAAGATGTCAGTTTTGGTAAATTCAAGTCCTTTGAGTATCTTGCAGTTGTTATTCATGGAGTTTCTAGTATTATCCGTGTATAGACCTCCAAAATACAATGCGTCTTTCTTTGAGGAATTCTCAGACTTGGTGTCAATTATAATTACGAACTATGACACGTTCCTAATAGTTGGAGACTTTAACTTTCATATCAATAATCAGTGTGACCCGAAAGTAAAAGAATTTATTAACCTCCTGGACTCTTGATTTGAGACAGCTTGTTAGTCAGCCTACACATAAAGCAGGTCTTACGTTAGACAGTAATTACTAAAGGACTAAAAGTTGACGTGAAGTAGATCATTGATATTGGTCTATCAGACTATTTTCTTTTACTATTTAACATTAGAATTACCAGTCTACAAAAGAATTCGTAGATCCATCCCACCTTAAATTGCTTCTTAAAACCGTTCTTACCTCTCCGCCAGCCTCCTTTGTCCTGTAAATGTGCCGATAAAAACAAACTGCAAGCAGGCGGCTATTCCATCCCCCCACCGACTTAGAACGTGCACGAACTTCTCCCAGCTCATGCCTCGATTATCTGGGAGTGAAGTGGAGTGGAAATAATAGATTGTTATTTGGAACATACGCACTTCATGTGTGTTCCGTTTCTACAGTAATCTGTGTAAACTCAATGTTAAAACAGAAACTTTTTAATATTTTAGGGTTAAATGTTACAAAATGTAGACAAACTATAAAATGTGTGAAGCCTGAAGGCCAAAGATCAAATAAACACTTTCATAAAAGGTTCAAGAATTTTACAACAGCTGCCGTGGCGTACTGGTAAGATTTCAGTGCCTGGTTGTCTCCACACATTTCGCTTAGAATTAGGGCAAAAAGTTCTATCTTGGTCTCATCAGACCAGAGAATCTCATTTCTCACCATCTCAGAGTCCTTCAGGTGTCCTTAGGCAAACTCCATGCGGGCTGTCATGTGTCTTGCCTCTCCTCAGTGTGTGGAGACAACCAGGCACTGCTCATCACTTGTCCAATACAGTCCCCACAGTGAAGCATGGCGGTGGCAGCATCATGCTGTGGGGGTGTTTTTCAGCTGCAGGGACAGGACGACTGGTTTCAATCGAGGGAAAGATGAATGCGGCCAAGTACAGGGATATCCTGGACAAAAACCTTCTCCAGAGTGCTAAGGACCTCACACTGGGCCGAAGGTTTACCTTCCAACAAGACAATGACCCTAAGCACACAGCTAAAATAACGAAGGAGTGGCTTTACAACAACTCTGTGACTGTTCTTGAACGGCCCAGCCAGAGCCCTGACTTAAACCCAATTGAGCATCTAAATGTTGAGCACCCAAAAATGGCTGTCCACCAACGTTTACCATCCAACCTGACAGAACTGGAGAGGATCTGCAAGGAGGAATGGCAGAGGATCCCCAAATACAGGTGTGAAAAACTTTTGCATCTTTCCCAAGAAGACTCATGGCTGTATTAGCTCAAAAGGGTGCTTCTACTAAATACTGAGCAAAGGGTCTGAATACTTAGGACCATGTGATATTTCAGTTTTTCTTTTTTAATAAATCTGAAACAATTTCAAAAATTCTTTTTTTTGTCTGTCAATATGGGGTGCTGTGTGTACATTAATGAGGAAAAAAATTAATTTAAATTATTTTAGCAAATGGCTGCAATATAACAAAGAGTGAAAAATTGAAAGGGGTCCGAACCCACTGTATATCTAGTGCCTTTTCTGCCTGTCTATCTCTCTGGTTGCATATAGCGCTGAACTTACTGCTCTGTACTATTCTGTCCTCTGCACGCGGTCACTTATTACAAACCGCAAGATGAATGAAAGAGACAATATATGTAAAAACATCATCGCACTAATGCAATACTAATTGAAAACAAACAGCGTCAGATCGGATTTGAATATGCGCCCGATCTGACGCTGTTCGTTTTCAAATAATATTGCATATACTGTGCGTTGAAACTGCTGCACTGAATAAGCTGACGCCTTCTGTAACAGTGTCAGCGTATATTCAAACCTGATCTGATGTTTGTTTTTAAATAATATTGCATGTACTGTACTATTTTAGAATAAAAACACATTTGATTTCAGTCAGTCTGTAAGAGCCAGTGTAAATGCATGATAATTGTAAAGGTTAGCTTATTTTTATTTATTTTTTTAAAAAATTCAGTTAAATTCTCTCAGTCGCATTCACAATCCCCCCCTCCCCATCTGACACTGCTGTTTTCACATAGACACGCTATAGCTCAAATGTGATTTATTTGGAGAAGCGCTACAGCTCAAATGTTATTTATATAGGGAAGAAAGTACAGTGTCAGATGCTCATTCAGTGTAATAGGAACCATAGCACAGAGAGATGTGTACACTGCAACAAGTACACATGTCGTAAATGTAGGAAGGGTGTGTGGGAATTGTTAATATTTGAATGTGATGATTTTATATAGCACGGATCGGAAATCAGCAGTTCTTAGCATTGCACCACGCAAGCTGTCATATCAACCTTCTACTGTAACTTGCTTTATTTTTTCTTCACTTATAGTCTAGAATGAAAGTGCACTTGTTTTATTATACTTGTACACCAACTTATGTTCCTGTGTTTGAGCGACACAGGCATGCTCAAAAAATAGACGTGTAATGTCACGAAAAGTGCACGCAGGCACTGCAGTTCACAAGCATTGGTACGAGAATGCAGTCACAAGCACGCTGCAGAGCTATAGCACATCTTTATGTGAAAACAGTAGTGTCAGATTTTAAGTAGGGAAGGATCTTGAACAAGACTGAGAGAAGGAAAAGTGAATAAAAAAAAAAAAACCTTTACAAGTTTCATAAATTACACTGGCTGTTACACAATTAAATGTATGTTTTTATTTTAAAATAGTAAGAATAAGAGCAGTTTACTTCTCAAAACTGAATTGTGCGGGTTCGAAATTATGACCTTTTGATTACTAGTCAGCAGCTGATACCATTACGCTACAGTGGCAGTTGTAGTAATTATATGTCAATGTGCCATGCTAAGGCAGTTTTTTTCTGCAGTTATATTTTTGAATAAAAGCATACTTGTTCTGTTATATTTGTATCTTTTGTGAAAGTGTTTATTTGGACTTCATGCTTCATACATTATATAGTTTAAGCCTACATTTTGTCATTTACTACTACAATATCAAAAACGTTTCTGTTTTAAAAATGTGTTTACATGGATTACTGTAGAAACGGAACACACGTGAAATGCGTGTAATCCAAATAATGATCTATTATTTCCACTCTAAAACTCCACTTCACTCCAAGATAATCAATCAAAGCATGAGCTGGGAAAAAGTCGGTGTGTGATGGAATAGCCGGCTACTTGCAGCTTTTCTTTATCAGCAGATTTAGATTAACAAAAGACTCTGGCGGAGAGGTGAGAACGATTTTAAGACGCGATTTAAGGTGGGACGGATCTACAAGTTTTTTCGTAGGCTCTGGTAATTCTAGTGTTAAATAGTAAAAGAATATGGTCTGATAAACCAATATCAATGATCTGCTTCACATGAACTTTTAGTCCTTTAGTAATTACTAAGTCTAACGTAATAATATAGAAATAATGATAGAAAACATTCACGAGAAGCATATTGTTAAATGCTTCTTTGATTCATCAGTAACTTCAAAATTTACAAACATTTTAAGCAACCAGTCCATTTGTAGTGCTAACTACAATAGCGAGCATAATGTAAATTGTAAGGTGGAAAATTTCAATAATAAGGCGAGAGCTGCTGCTGACATAGTTGCACCTGAAAAGACAGTTAAAAAATCTTCTGGCATTGTTATACCATGGAAGACCCAAAGACTGTCTGATTTAAAGAGAACATGCTGGAGAGCTGGGCGTAAATGGAGAAAAACTAACTATCCACTATGAGATATTGAAGGTTAAAATAACAGAATACAATAACACAGTCCGTCTTGAGAGGCACTGCTATTTCTCTAGAATTACAAATAACAATCCTAGTAATCCCAGAGTCTTATTCTATACGATTGATCACCTGCTAAACCCAGGTAACTAAATGGAATGCCTCCAGAATACTTCCAGTGAAGCCTGATAAGTTTCAGTCGGGTTTCAGAACAAATCACAGTAAAGAAACTGCACTCGTTAAAGTAGTACATGACTTGTGGGTAAATGCAGACAAAGGCCATTTATCTGTTCTCATCCTCTTAGATCTGAGTGCCGCATTTGATACCATTGATCACAATACTCTTAGAAATCGCCTTAGTCAGTGGGCGGGCCTCTCTGGCAGTGTCTTAAATTGGTATGAATCCTACCTGGCAGGAAGCAAATTCTTTGTTAGTTGTGGTAATTATACTTCAAAGACACATGATATTCTATATGGTGTTCCACAAGGCTCTATCCTGGGTCCGCTGCTGTTTTCGATCTACATGCTTCCATTAGGTCAGATTATCTCGGGGCATAACGTAAACTACCACAGCTATGCCGATGACACGTAGCTGTATTTATCAATAGCACCTGATGACCCCGACTCTGTTGTTTCACTAACACAATGTCTTACTTGTGTTTCTGAATGGGTAGTAATTTTCTCAAGCTAAATAAAGAGAAAACTGAAATTTTACTGATTGGCAATAATGGATATAATTAGAAATAAACTTGATGCATTAGGATTAAAAGTCAAGACGGAGGTAATGAATTAAGGGGTAATTATTGACTCTGACCTGAGTTTTAAATCACATGTTAATCAGATCACTAGGACAGCATTTTTTTCACTTAAGAAATATAGCAAAAGTTAGACCTCTTATAACATTACAAGATGCTGAGAAATTAGTTCATGCTTTTGTTTTCAGTCGGCTAGATTACTCTAATGCACTCCTCTCAGGACTACCCAAAAAATACATCAATCAATTGCAACTAGTGGAGAATGCAGCTGCTAGAATGCTAACTAGGAAAATAAAATCCGAGCACATTTCTCCAGTTTTGATGTCACTACACTGGTTACCTGTGTCATTCAGAATTGACTTTAAAATACTGCTTATGGTTTACAAAGCCTTAAATAATCTTGCTCCATATATTTTGGAATGTCTGACATCTTACATTCCAAATTGTAACCTTTGATCTTCAAATGTGTCTGCTTAGAATTCCAAGAGCTAAACTTAAAAGTGGTGAGGCGGCCTTCTGCTGTTATGCACCTAAAATCTGGAATAGCCTGCCAATAGAAATTCACCAGGCTAATACAGTGGAGCACTTTATAAAAAAATAAATAAATAAATCCTAAAAACACATTACTTTAACATGGTTTTCCCATAACTTCATTTTAGTTTAATCCTGATGCTCTGTATATTCAATTAAATTATCATTACTATTCATGGTGGCTCCAAAATCCATTCTTACCCCTACTCTCTCTTCTTCTGTTCTTTTTCTGGTTTTCTGTGGTGGCGATCTGCGCCACCACACCCTAATCAAAGCACCATGATGTCTCTACATTGATGGATTAAAGGCCAGAAGTCCATGTGACCGTCATCATCAAGTCCTTCCATGAGAACCCTGAATACAATGAGGACTGGTCATTTATGTTAGGTAGAATGCCTAGAGCGGACTGGGCGGTCTCATGAACTGGATCCCCTGCAGATTTTTTTTTTCTCCGGCCATCTGGAGTTTTTTTTGTTTTTTCCGTCCTCCCTGGCCATCGGACCTTACTTTTATTCTATGTTAATCAGTGTTCTCTTATTTTAATTCTTACTTTGTCTTTTCTATTTCTTCATCATGTAAAGCACTTTGAGCTACATTATTTGTATGACAATGTGCTATATAAATAAAGGTGGTTGTTGTTAAACTTCAGGTGCTTTCTATACTTAAAGGTTGTGTTATTTCTCTACATAAGCTTTACTTAATACCTTCAGTACATTCTACACATACATCACGGCAAGTTCAGTAGGGCATGGTTTGAAAATGTTTGCCCTCCATGGCTTACCTACTGCAAGGCAGATTGTAAACTGAGACTAATCTGTACTTACAGGAACAAGAAATAATTTGAAATTTCAATCTAGCATGTGGGGGGTTTATAACAGAACTTCCCACAGACAAAGCACTAATATATACTGTAGGTAAACATTTTAGCATACTGTAAGTAAGAAAATACTTCTATCAATTTAACATTACCTAAAATACTAAGAAAAGGCTCTTACATTAATAACACAAGTACACACTTGAAAAAAATATTTGTATTACTTTTTTGTAATAAATTGTTAATATTCAAATAATTATTAAGTATAATTAATAATTGAAAATCCAACACTATGCGATAGATAATCTACGTGATAGATATTATCTATCACATTTTCTCAAAATATGAAGTCAACTTTGGAGTTACACTGCTATTAGCGCCCAGTCTCTCATGTATTTTAAATGCTTTTAATCTAGAAAGAGGTGTACAATATACAATTCTGAAATTACAAATGTTCAGTTACACCATATTTTGCGCAGACTGATGAAAAACAACTTTCTTTGCCAGACGTATTAAATAGAGAGGTCCCTCTCCCAGTGTTGGGTAAGATCAAGTACAACTGCAATTCATGACATTTGAGTTTTTCAAATACTACCGATATTCAACTGATTACTACTTAAAATACTGTAATCTTTCATCACTGTCCAAGCTTGAATATAGAGAAGATACCCTCTGTAGTGCTTTGTATTCTCAAGTTGAGCAGGTGCTATGCCAGAATTTCATGCTGCCAGTGACAATGGACTCTACTGTGCATTTGTAAAAGTTAATGAGAGAAATGCGTACTGCCCTCGGACATCTGTGGAAGCAGAGGTGTTGGTGAGTTTTTTCACAAGAGACAAGTGTTGTCATGATGGTCACTAGGAGAAATTTAAAGATGCTACTCATTCAGATGTACGATGTAGATGTCCGTGTGGTCTTCTTTCCACTTCCTGAAGTTAAATGACCAGCTCCTTGGGTCTGCTGACTGTAAGGGTGAGAATAGTGCCCTTGCACCAATGAAACATCAAGGAAATCTGTTCTTTGTAAGCGGACTCATTATTGTTGGTGATTAGGTCTATGGTGGTGGCATCATTAGCAAATCAAACTGAGTTAGGTCTCTGCCTAGCTACACAGTTAGAGGTAAACAATGAGTACAGAACGGAACTTCTCACAATACCCTATGGAGTGCCTGTATTAAAGATCAGGTGATGCTATCAATCTGCACATAATAAGATCTATTATAGAAGTTCAAAATCCCATTGCAGAGGACAGTGCTAAGACCTATTTGTGAAATTTGTTGTGCAGCTTTGCTGGTAGAATGCCGAGTTGTAATGTATAAACAGAACTCTGGCACATCAGTTATTATCTAGAATTGCCAAAATGGCATGAAATGCAAGATATAAGTAAGGCAAGCTCTCTGTGGAATTGTGAAAATACGCAAACTTGAGGCAATCGTGACCTTTTGGAATATTTCTTTTAATGTGTTCCAACATCAGTCTCTCAAAACATAGCCATGATTGGATTAAGTGCCACTGGTTTGTAGCAATTCAAATGACCATTGTCTTAGGCACAGGGATAATTACTGTCCTTTTTAATGCAGGCCAGTAGCAAATATTATTTCAGTGAAATATTAAAGACTAGTAAATCATGCTTGCAAAAATTTCGCAAGAATAAAAGCATTAATGAAATGATGACGAGACAGAGAAGAATATCACACGTTATGGTAAGAAAGGGGATTTTAATAAGTAGTGACTTGTGAGAGTACTCAATATTAGAATAGTTACATGATTAGTATGGAATGTTATTGTAGTCACTTACAACAGCATGAATATTGACAATACAAAGTGTAACATGAACAGGTTAAGAGAACATATGGGATAAGAAAGGAAATGCAGAGCACATGCAAGTCAGTACATGTGAAGTGTGGCCATCAGGTAATGTAGAATACCAATGTCTATAATAATAATTGTTGGAAAACACAATTTGTTGCATAAACGTTATTGTCAGCGAAAATATTCCCTTGTGTATAACCTGCAAGTACCTTAACATTTATTAACTATTGTTGTGGAGGAATATAGTAGTTGTGGCAACTGTTGTTTACATCGAGCAAGGACGGACACAAGAGAAACAATATAAGAATGCCATAAAAGATGTCAGCTAAATGGTCGTTACCGGATTTGAAAACATATAGAAATTCCATCTAAGCTGGATGCACTGTGGACATTAACTTAGTTAAAAGTCCTTGTTATGTAATACAGAAACAGGAAAGGATGAATTATGTAGTACTGCAGGAAAGGGAAAGCCGAGCTGCTGGTTATGATCAAAATGGAAACATTATATTGGCCTACAAGGAAAGGTGATGATACTGGATTTGCTTTTAGTTTGTAGTCCATAAGCATTTTTATCACTGCAAAAGTCTGCTACCAGGGTAGTACTGCATATAGACAAAGATATACGTACGGACGGACAGACACAGGTAATTTCCTACCCTAAATGCATTCAATGGATGATGTTTTTATTTGTTATCTTTACGGTATTTCTAATGTTCTTTTGTCATTAGCCTATTGGGGACATGTAGGCTAAGAATTCATTGTACTATGAACACATGACAAACTTTAACCTATACTTGATGACTTGAAACATTCCAGTCACCTATTTATCTATCTATCTATGGATGGATGGATGGATGCCTACAATAGAGCCTGCCTTCCTCACCAGTTTGTCCAGGCGTGAGGCATCCCTCTTCTTTATGCAGCCTCCCTAGTACACTACCACGTAGAAGAGGGCGCTCGCCAAAACCGTCTGATAGAACATCTGCATCATCTTATTGCAGCCTTCTAAGGAAGTATAGTCGTATATGTTTCTACACTTTCCAGCTGAAGTGAGATCCCAAATCCATGGTATTTTGTAAAAAACAACATTCTCTCCACTTTTATCTTGTACTATTTATAAAAGAAATCTCACTTTTTCTAAAAACTCTAATCACCAACATATTCAATTTTAAAATGAGCAAGCAAATAAACTTTCTCCTTAGCCTTCCAGTTTCTGATGGAGTAGCTGTCCAGACACATCCTTTATTGTAGATTTTTTGGTTACCTCTTCTCACAGGGTTGGGGTGGATCATTTGGGAAAAAGGTGATGTGGGGATTATCATCTATATATTATAAAATCATTTGTAACAATTTACTTGTATTTGTTAGTTTCAATAAATAGTCGACGCCTCCCCCACTAATCAACATCCTATTAATAGGTGAAATTCCATATAACAAATGAAAACAGCAAAAACTTCAGTCAATTCAATGCTTCAGTGTACATTATAACAATGTTTGGAACAGACCTGGTAAGAACTTACTAAATTAACGTTACACTGTATAGAGTATTTGAAAGCATTTGCCTTCTAATGAACATATTCAAGACTATACTTTCAAACAAATCCTATAGCAAGTAGATGCAATTATTTAATTTTCAGAAAACACTACACTCCTAAATCAAAAAGGACATAATACTTAACTATGTATTCCAAAACACAAAACACCCCCACACTAACCTTTTTTTGGAGAGATTTCAGTCTGTAGTTGGGTGCTGTTAAGCAATATCTGTCTGGGGGAAGTCTGGGTCCACAGTATGGCTTTATTAAGGGCAGAGGAGTTTGATTCTTCTGCCTTGCTACCTCCAATAAAAACTGAAAAAAAAAAAGAAACAAATGCTGCTAAATAATTAGATTTCACACACCAAAAAACACTTATGACATGTACATTAAAGCAAATAAAAGTAATTTAGCATAGCAAAATACCTCTTGCTTGTAATGACAGTTATATAGTATAGTTATGGCTATACTGGAGAGTAAATCAAAATACGTAGGAAATGCAAAGAAAAGGTTTAATTGGTAAATTAAGGTAAAATGAAAAATATTTTAAAATGAGAAAAAAAAATCATCAAACTGAGTACAAGAAATGTACATCCTATCACCAAATAGCAAGTATTTTTCTAGGACCAATCTTTGAAACAGAAAGAAACATATCATTTCAGAAGTTAATTTATATATCTGATGAGTTGCGGTCAAAACAACATAACATAATGGGTAATATAGGTGTTAAAATTCCTTGCAGTATGCTATAAAAAAGAAATTTAGTTAAGTGTATTTCAAATAGGGCTGGGTGATATGGACTTAAATTGAAACTGAGAATATTTTACTCCAAAATGTGATATTCGATATTTTACAATATGTTCTCAAAACACCTTAAAGACTGAGGACCAGTACCATATAGACATTTCTATTAAAAGTTCAAAATCTGATATATTTTCTCATAAGAAATAGTTTTATTTTTTAAATCTTTTTAAAATAACTATTTCATGAATAGCTGTTCCTCAAAGAACCGCTCAATAACATGTTTTCCAACCATTTTTATATCTCCTCTACATATATTTGAGTTTCCATTATATATACTGTATCTGCGTCCATCAGTCAGTAAACAAAGCTATTGTTTTATTACTACACTAATCACTGATCGTAATAAATGTGCATGTACAGTAATATGAAAAAGTTTGGGAACCCCTCTTAATTCTTTGGATTTTTGTTTATCATTGGCGGAGCTTTCAAAGTAGCAACTTCCTTTTAATATATGACGAGCTTTATGGAAACAGTAGTACTTTAGCAGTGACATCAATAAACAGTGAAATAAATAAACAGGTGCATACATTTGGGCACCCCAACATAGATATTACATCAATACATAGTTGAGCCTCCTTTCGCAAATTTAACAGCCTATAGACACCTCCTATAGCCTTTGATGAGTGTCTGGATTCTGAATTGAAGTATTTTTAAACATTCTTCCATACAAAATCTTTCCAGTTAAGTTAAATTTGATGGCTGCTGAGCATGGACAGCCTGCTTCAAATCATCCCATAAATTTTCGATGTTATTCCAGTCAGGTGACTATGACAGCCATTCCAGAACATAGTTCGAAATCAACAAAGGCGTTCAACCGCAGGAAGATGTACTATGTTTTGGGTCACTGTCTTGTTGGAATATCCAACCCCTGCGTAACTTCAACTTTGTGACTAATGCTTGAACATTATCCTGAAGAATTTGTTGATACTGAGTTGAATTCATCTGACCCTCAACTTTAACAAGGGCCCCAGTCCCTGAACTAGCCACACAGCCTGATGGAACCTCCACCAAATTTGACAGTAGGTAGCAGATGTTTTTCTTGGAATGCAGTGTTCTTCTTTCGCCATGCAAAGCGCTTTTTGTTATGACCAAATAACTCACTTTTTGTCTCATCAATCCAAAGCACGTTGTTCCAAAATGAATCTGGGTTGTCTAAATGAGCATTTGGATACAACAAGCGACTGTTTGTGGCGCGAGTACATAAATGGCTTCTTTCTCATCACCCTTTCATACAGATGCTCTCTGTGCAAATTGTGCTGAATTGTAGAACGATATACAGATACACCATCTGCAGCAAGATGTTCTTGCAGGTCTTTGGAGGTGAACTGTGGGTTGTCTGTAACCACACATCCTGCGCATATGCCACTCCTGTATTTTTCTTGCCCCGCCAGACCTGGGCTTAACAGCAACTGTGCCTGTGGCCTTCCATGTCCTGAATATATTTCTTACAGTTGAAACTGACAGTTTAAACCTCTGAGATAGCTTTTTGTAGCCTTCCCCTAAACCCTGATACTGAACAATCTTTGTTTTCAGATCTTTTGAGTGTTTCTTTTAAGGATCCCATGCTGTCACTCTTGCAATTGACCACCTTAAATTCCTTTTCTCATGATTGGACACACCTGTCTATGAAGTTCAAGGCTTAACGAGCAAATCCAACCAATTTGATGATGCAAGTAATCAGTACTGCACTGTTACATGCATTCAAATCAGCAAAATTACAAGGGGACCCAAATTTTTGCACAGCCAGTTTTTTATATTTGATTTAATTTCATTCCACTAAATACTGCTTCATTAAAAACTGTGGTATGAAAAACACCCTAGGACTCAGATGTTCCTAGGAAATGAAAGACATACCACGGTTATCTTTTTTGGTTTTAGAAGAGTAAATTATTAGGCAGGCACAGTGGATATAAAAAGTCTACAGCCCCCTGCTAAAGCAGCAGATTTTGTGAAATACAAAAATTAAAGCAAGATAAATCCTTTTCAGAACCTATTCCATCTTTACTGCAAAACTGTAGTCTATATAAGGAAGGTGAAAACAAATCAGAAACTGTTTAGTGAAAAAGGGAAAAAAAATTGCATGAAAACCTGGTTGCATTAGTGTACACACCCTTTAAAAATCAAGGATGTGGCTGCGTTTAGAATCAACCAATCACAGTAACTCTCCTCTAAAATAGTGGTTAGTATACACCTGACATCAATTAATGCGACTTTGATTGAGTTCAGATAAAGTTTGGCTGTTCCTGTAGGATTATTCTGACATCCCCTTGGGTGCACCATATTCCAAAAACCATGGTCTACAAAGAGCTTTTAAAACATGAATGGGTTCTCATCACTGAAAGGTATCACTTAGGACAGGGTTACAAAAAAGTAACCAAAGCATTAAACATCCTATGGATCACGGTGGAGAAAATATCAGGACATCCCTCCAAGACTGATTGGAAGACAAGGAGAAAAATGTTCAGGGAGGTCACCATGAGGTCTACAGCAATTAACACCCTGAAGCCTGTGAAAATGTTTGTTGTACCGGACCATCTTAATTTTTCCCCACAGCGCCTTATCACTGTGCCAACTGCCTGCCAATAAGCACTTCTGTTTTGCAAATTTATCAATTAGCAGAACGCAGCCTGCACTCACCAATCTTCTATTAACACTAGAATCCAGAAGCCTATGAAAAAAACTCGTAATCCCGGGGCACCTTAAATTTCTTCGCACCTCCCTATTAGCATCTTTTGTTTTTTAAATGTGTCGAACACCACAAGCAGCTTGCTAAACCGACCTCCCCTCCCTCCCTGCAGCTCAACTCTGGCAAAAACCTTCTCCCAGCTCAAGTCTTGTTTATCTGGGCGAGAGGTGCCTGGAGTTTTATAGGGTAAATAATATAAAATTATTTGAAACACATGCAGTTCATGTGTGTTCTGTGTCTACAAAGATCTACGTAAATGTAGGATGACAGGAAATGCAAGAAATGTTGAACTCATGCTTAAAACAAACTTTTTTCTTGTTATAGTAATAACAAAATTTTGATATGAAGTGTACAATGTGTGAAGTCCAAATATCAAAAACACTTTTACAAAAGGTACACGTACAGTATAACAAAAATAGTGCACTTTTTTCCAAGAATACAACAGAAGAAAAAGAAATCGGGTTAGGGTACGACACTGACACGGCCGCTTCCCAGAATTACTGTTTTGAGTAGTAAGCTGCTCCTATTGCTACTATTGTAAAATAAAAACATACATTTGATTTGAGTCTGTAACAGCTGGTGTAAATTTATGGTACTTGTAAAGGTCAGTGTTTTTTTTCTTTATTCACTTCTATTTTCTCAGTCACATTCACACTCCCCCCAAACTGATAATGCCGTTTTCAAATAAAGATGTGGCATAACAGAGGTGAACACAGATCTAAATCGGAGAAAGAGAACAGAAGCCTGCCCCGCAAGAAGACTCACACATAAGAACAACACAGCTGCACCAGGCATACAGGTGAAAGATGTCAACGTTTAGATGAAGCAAGAGGTCGGCTATCATCCTGCCAGTAAGTCTGCCCCACACGTGTCCTTCAACGAAACAGCAGCGCTTAAAGAGCTTGCCAAGGTATTGTGCAAGGTTCTGTTTGTCATTGTGTTTTGTGATGGTCTTTATATGGAAAGCATGTATATGTTACTTATATAAAAGCAAAATCGACCGTTTACCTATATTTACTTATCTTCCCTACAGAGTAAAGTCACAAGTAGACTGCAGAGCTTCCTGTGTTTGATCGACATGGTCATTACTTAAATGAGTCAGACCTAGAACCACATATACTTAATAATTATAGACACATTTCAAAAGTACCTTCTCTCTCTAAAATACTTAAAAAAGTAGTCTCCAATCAGCTTCAGTCACACCTTACGCATCACAATTTACTTGAGAAATTCCAGTCTGATTTCCACACTGGTCATAGTACAGAAATGTTGTTTTGCCTGCCTAAGGTAAAGTCATCTCTGATGAAGGATCGAAGGGAATCATCGGGTAGAGGGGTTTTTTCATCGGATTGGCTGGCACAGCGCCGACTGAGCTGTGGAATGGCCAATAAGGGGAGGCAGCTTGATGGCAAAAGGTCTCCAGGATTCTGAACAAATCCAAATCGTATTATGTGATATCGTCTACTGTTGAATTAAGCTCCGTACTTGTAAGATTTCTATTGCACTGGTATACTGTATTGAGGATTACTTGCGTTCTGTTCTGTGTGTTGTACTGACCCCCTTTTTTGTTGATACCCACTGCGCGCCCAACCTACCTGGAAAGGGGTCTCTCCTTGAACTGCCTTTCCCAAGGTTTCTTCCATCTTTTCCCTACAAGGGTTTTTTTGGGAATTTTTCCTTGTCTTCTTAAACAGTCAAGGCTGGGGGGTTGTGAAAAAGTAGGGGCTTTTAAAGGCCATCGCAGCACTTCTTGTGTGATTTTGGGATATATACAAATAAATTGTACTGTATTGTAAATTGTGTCAACATCATAACCTAACCTGATTTCTTTTTCTTCAGTTATATTCTTGAATAAAAAGAGTACTTGTTTTGTTATACGTGTACCTTTTGTGACAGTGTTTGATATTTGGCCTTCAGTCTTAACACATTATACAATCAAAAATTTATCGTTATTACTACACCATGAAAAAAGTTTCTATTTTAGGTATGTGTTCAACATTTGTCATCCTACATTTACATAGATCATTGTAGACATGGAACACACATGACATGCATGTGTTGCAAATAACGATATACAGTTAGGACCATAAATATTTGGACAGACACAACTTTTTTCTAATTTTGGTTCTGTACATTACCACAATGAATTTTAAATGAAACAACTCAGATGCAGATGAAGTGCAGGCTTTCAGGTTTAATTCAGTGGGTTGAACAAAAATATTGCATAAAAATGCAACTGAAGTATTTAAAAAAAAAAAAAAACACAATCCCTTCATTTCAGTGGCTCAAAAGTAATTGGACAATTGACTTAAAGGGTATTTCATGGGCAGGTGTGGGCAAGTCCATCGTTATGTCGTTATCGGTTAAGCAGATAAAGGCCTGGAGTTGATTTGAGGTGTGGTGCTTGCATGTGGAAGATTTTGCTGTGAACAGACAACATGCAGTCAAAGGAGCTCTCCATGCAGGTGAAAGAAGTCATCCTTAAGCTGCAAAAACAGAAAAAAACCCATCCGAGAAATTGCTACAATATTACAAGTGACAAAATCTACAGTTTGGTACATCCTGAGAAAGAAAGCAAGCACTGGTGCACTCAGCAACGCAAAAAGACCTGGACGTCCACGGAAGACAACAGTGGTGGATGGTCGCAGAATAATTTCCACAGTGAAGAGAAACCCCTTTACAACAGCCAACCAAGTGAACAACACTCTCCAGGAGGTAGGTGTATCGATATCCAAGTCTACCATAAAGTGAAGATTGCATGAAAGTAAATACAGAGGGTGCACTGCAAGGTGCAAGTCACTCATAAGCCTCAAGAATAGAAAGGCTAGATTGAACGTTGCTAAAGAACATCTAAAAAAGCCAGCACAGTTCTGAAAAAAACATTCTTTGGACAGATGAAACCAAGATCAACTTCTACCAGAATGACAGCAAGAAAAAAAGTATGGAGAAGGCGTGGAACAGCTCATTATCCAAAGCATTCTGAGGTGTTCAGAGACATACTGTCTGCTCAAATCCAGCTAAATGCAGTCAAACTGATTGGGCAGTATTTCATGATACAGATGGACAATGACCCAAAACATACAGCCAAAGCAACCCAGGAATTTATTAAAGCAAAGAAGTGGAAAATTCTTGAATGGCCAAGTCAGTTACCTGATCTTAACCCAATTGAGCATGCATTTCACTTGTTGAAGACTAAACTTCGGACAAAAGGGTCCACAAACAAACAACAACTGAAAGCCGTTCCAGTAAAGGCCTGGCAGAGCATTAAAAAGGAGGAAACCCAGCATCTGTTGATGTCCTTGAGTTCAAGACTTCTGGGGGGGGTGGGATGGGATAGAAGGCGGCTTGTGTTGATTAACACTTTTATAAAACAAAAGACACTAATGGAGAAGTGTGAAAGAATTTAAGGTGGCCTGCAATTATGAGTTGTTTTCGTAGGTTTCACAAATTCTAGTGTTAAGCCAGCTGAAGCCATCACACAGCAAAATTCTTACAGCCTAAAACTGTGTTGATGTTCTTATCTGGAGATGAGTTATAGGGAATTATATAGGTAAATTAAATCGTTATTTGAAATACATACATTTTATGTGTGTTCCATGTTTACTATGATCTGTGTAAATGTAGCATGACATAAGAGAAGTGACGTAACAAAAGTTGCACACATAGCTAAAATAGAATTTTTTTTTATATGGTATAGTAATAACGACGTAATGCTGACGTTAAGTGTAGAATGTGTAAAGACTGAAGTCCAAATGTCAAATACTTTCACAAAAGTTATAACAAAACAAGTGTGCTTCTATTCGAGTACTGTATATGTATATATGCTCCAATAGAGGCCCCCAGCGTCTTTTTGCAAAACTAGCCTCGGCTCCCAGCGCTTAATAGAGACCAGCTGCTATTAGAGACCGGCCATTATTAACAAAAACCTTCAGAACTCAATATTTTTTGTGCATGTTAGTACAGGTAGGTACACAAAAATATCGGCTAATATTACAAACAGCTACTTTATTTGAATTTCACATGCTGCATAAGACTGTTAAAGATAGATGGCAATGTCTTTCTGTACCTTTCGCTCCTATTCATCGTCCAAATCCGTAATGATGGCTTTGTCGTTGTCCAGTTCACTATCATCTTCCTCTTCTTCCAGGTTTGTCACGACGCTTTGAATTCTTGACGCCGACAATTTCTCTCTTCCTTCAAAACATGGCTGATTTTCTTTGAGGCAATGAATTAAAGAATCCTCACTGGCGTCACTAGAATTGGTGATTCCACAATTTTTGAAAGATTCCCGAATCATTTCATTTGAGATTTCATCCCATGCAGACATGATCCATCAGACATCGTGAAGGTGCGCGCAAATTTCCGCCTTGTGCGAGTTCTTTGTCATTTGCCACCTGCCATCCAATTTTCATAGAACACTTTGATCTTGTCCTTGAAAGATTTGTTCCATGAAACGTCTGCTGTCTGCAGATATTTTGTGCAACCTCCAGGAATGACTGCTATGTCCATGTTGTACTTTTTGAGCTCCCGTTTAATGTTTGCATTGATCTGGCAACGATAAGAGTCACAAACCAGAAGTCTCTTGTGGAATGAAAATTTCCCACAAACTTTTTGCAGCTATTGGATTGTGAGATCTTTGTTCATCCATCCGTTTTGGGAACACGTTATGACGGCTCCTTGAAGTTGAACATCTTGCTGCAACATAGTCACTTCTCGTAATCCATGTCTAAATACGGTGAACGGCTTCATCTTGGTTCCAACACCCTTGGTCGCAAGAACTAATCTAAAATGATCTTTCTCATGGCCAGTAGTTTTGATAGAGACTGTTTTTGCTCCACTGGGATGAACAGTGGTCTCACCCGGCATGTCAAACCAAACTGATGTCTCATCCATTCCAAAAATGTTGCTTTCTCGGATACCTTTGGTCATCCGTAACTGAGAAATCCATATCACAAAAGAAACAAACTTTGTCAATCAGTTTATCTGGATCTTTGAGCCACAGTTGTTTTTCGTCTGAAAGATAGCGAATTACACTTCATAATTTTTTGCAACCAGCCGGAACTCGTAACAAAAATCTCCTTTCTCTTGGATTCTTCATCAATCTCGGTATTGAAAATCAGTTTCACTCATTCACAAATCATCAATTTAATTCTGGAAACGTGGACGGATTTTCACCGCTGCTCAAGAATCCAGGACAATACACGGTCTTCAAGTTCTTCACTAACTTTCTTGGTTCCTCCTCCTTCTAACCGCTTTCTGCTTGCAACTTTGTCCACTTTCACAGACACAAGACTCTCATATTGTTTCTTCCACTCTGATTCTTTTCGGATCAACACCATATTGACAAGCAGCCGCTTCACCAGAAGTTTCTTTTGCATATTCCACCACACGAATATTAAAGGCAATGTCAAATGACAGTTTCAGCAGCATTTTGGAAGGCAATGTACGTAGATCGACACAAACGTATAGGTGAAAAAACTTCTATGGTAAACTCTGCTGACGCACTATTGGCACCATCCTCGCGCACTGCTTCTTCCAAAATGAGAGAGGAATGTTGTAGTTTCTCAAAATACCAAAGTGGAAGGGTGCTCCAGAGTGGTCTCTTTGTTTCGCACTTTAGAAATATAACAAGGGAACCTCATATCGCTGGTGAAGAAATCATGTGAAAGGGATTAAAATGACAAGAAAATTCCATTTTAGCGGATACGAAGACAGCAGGTCTTTCTTTTGTTACTCCCCTTTCTGTCCAAAGGGTAGATTTCGTAATCCAGGGCCTTGCAGGTCTAAAATAAGTAAATGCATCCTGGGTGAAACAACCTAGGATAATCTCGTTGACAGCGAAAACGATAAGGAATGTGCAGCTGGTTAAAAGTGATGAAACTTCGCGGAGACTTGTCATAGCAAAACACATTTGTATCACTCTCTGTTTATCACTACCGTACGGTATTACCATATAATGACCGTATTTTGGTCAACCCGGCACAAAAATGAAGCACTTTTAGAAACCGGTATATCCGTATTTCTTATATATGCAACATGCTGACATGCACATGTATTACACACGTCTATAAAGATACAGATGCTTACAATGTACGCTAGTAGGCAAATATCAAAGACCTGGCTGCTGTTAGAGACTGGCTACTATTTGGCTGCATCCCCTCTGAAGCCCGGCGACAATAAGAGACTCCGCGTTTACTGGAGCATATACAGTAATAAAAAAAAAAATTATTCAAATGAAATGTGGCTGTCAGAGTAAAAACTGAAGCCAAAATATCAGTTGGTACAAAACAAAGATGTTTGTATACATGCATGCGTTTGAGCATTTTATTTTCAACTAGTTACATTTGACAGACAAGCAGGTATCACAGTGGAAACACAGCAGTCTTGTAGCCCCACAAGGGGGGGTGCAAAGTGTTGACCAGTTACCTGTAGCCAAGGAGGTCATGGGTTAAATACCCAGGTTGACCCTTTGTGGAGTGCATTGAGTAGTGAGCTATTATTATTATACTGTATAATAAAAACATACATTTGATTTTGAGTCAGTAATATTCGGTGTTAATTTATGGTACATGCAAAAGTTTGCACTGAAGGGATAAAAGCAGACACAAAAATGCAGGTAAACCATTTCTTCTTGAAAAAACAGACACTGCAATGTCTATGCAGGTTTACACAGATTGTTAGACTAATTAAATGTATGCTTTTTATCATTATATTATAAAAATGATAATAAATTATGATAATAATATTACTACAACAGCTTCTCGCTACTTAAAGTGGTCCACAAAGGAAGGACCTGAAAGTCAAACCCACAATCTCCATAACTAGGATGCAGATGCTCTATACCACCAGTACAGGGCTGTGAAACTGCTACATTGCCTCTGTGATACCTGCTTGTCTATCAAATGTAACATATTGAAAATGAAACGCACAAACATGCATGCATGTGTCTTTATTTTGTACCAACTGATATTTAGACTTTAGTTTTTATACATTAACAGTCACAGGTCATTTGAAAGTTTTTTTTTGGTTTTACTCTTGAATAAAAGCACACTTGTTTTGTTAAATCTTTTGTGAAAGTGTTAATATGATATTTGGACTTCAGTCTTTACACATTCTACACTTCATGTCAATACTATGTTATTACTATATTATACTGCTGCCAAAAAAAAACAAAAAACTGAATTGCATCTCTTAAACAACTAAACATCCCTCTCGAACCACAGACATATTCCCATGTTGCACGTCAGCATACCATGCCACTCTATATAGTTTGAGTAAACTAATCATGGCAGCAGCTACACCACATTCAGCAGAACAAGGTTCCTCTAAACTTTGGGTAAAGCCAAAATCCTCCTCTGTGTGGGAGTTTTTCACCCAAAAATATATGAGAAAATCGTTGATTGTTTATTGTGTAAAAAACAGATACTGTTCCACAGCAGCACCAGTTCAATGCATGAACTCTTGAAAAGGAACACACTGGAAGTTTAGCACAGGACAAGACACTGATACCGTAAGTAACCCACTTACACTTGCTTAGCAGTTCAACGATAGTACTATTACTGTTGTAAGGCTGGTTAACTTGAGAAATTCATACTAGTGGTGATTAGCGTTGGGAGGAAAGTTACAGCCACGGTATTTCTAAGGATAGAACAGATAAATGGTCTGTTAAATGCATTTGCCACCATTATCACTCGCGAGTGCACTGAAGAAAAGTAATACTGCAGTACAATAATGCACTTGCTAGGTATATTTTGGGCAGAGTTACATTCCATATATTAAGGAAAGGCATGGCAACTTTTAACTCTTTAACCTCCTTAGCGTTGGACCTGAGCGTTACTTGTGTCACAAAAAAACGTGCTAAAAGCATTAGTCCCGACTGTTACTCGGGCAACTATACAGATGTGTCTTGCGTGAGCATTAGAACCGGGAATCACTTGGGCTGTAAAAGTGGTCACTGCTGCCATTCTTTACAGAAATTATGTCTGAGTGCAGGTTTTCACTAATTATGAAATATCTGCACTTTACCAACAATGAAGACTTTGAGAATACCCATCCAGCACCCAAAGTGAAGAAAATTTAGGAGATATACCAGGTGACAGTAGCAAAATTTCAGAGAGTCTGTATTCCAGACCATGGCTTATAAGGGGCTGACTGTCATGGATACAGTACATAACATCAAAAAGAGCAAGATTTGGCATAAAGCCTTGTGAATCTAAAATGGGATACATTTTGAATATGGTTCTGTACACAGGGAAAGGGACAATGTTTGGTCCAAAATACAATCAGTACAGCGTTGCTACGTCATTGGTGCCGACTTTGAAAGATGCTCTGCTGGATCAAGGTGACTATGTAACCATGGACAATTTTTATTCTTCACCAGCGCTATTTCACATCTTACTGCAAAGAGTGACTGATGGATATGGAACAGTGCATCCCAAATGTCATGACATGCCTGAAGACTTTGGCAGAGCGCTAGTAGCTTGGCAAAAGGGTAAAGTGCTTGCGCTGAAATGGAAAGACAAGAAAGATATTAGTCTTCTTAGCACTACAGATAATGTAGTTATGGTTACTGTACAGGCTAAAAGCAAAAAGCAGTTTATGAGGCCTTGTGCTGTGGTCAACTACAACAGCACAACGGGTGCTGTGGTCAACTACAACAGCACAACGGGTGCTGTAGATCATGCGGATCAAGATATGCAAAGACAACAAAAGAAATACTACAAAAAGATATTTCGTCATCTGGTAAGAACAGTACATTTGGAATGCATTGTCTTATACAAAAAAAAGCTGGCAAAAATGTATATCATGCAAACTTTACATGCCAGTTGTAGAATAAATCATTGCAACACATTCACCACCCACACTACCGCTACCAAGCACATCACAGATCAGTGCAGAGCGTCTTATTGGTAGACATTTTATGGATTATAAACCTCAGAATGTGTGCTATTCAAAAACTGATAAATCTGGAAAGAAAATCCAAAAAGTAACATGCTATTACTGTCTCAACTGTGACATTAGATTGTATCTTTCACCATGCTTTAAGATTTACCACACAAAGGACTCATTGTGAGATTATATACTGTTTTGGCATCATTGGTAGTATTATTATTACCGTTATCTTGTTATTATTGTTCATTTCATATTATTTTATTCATCATTACTATTATTTGTATCATTATTATATTTTTGAGATTTAACAAAAATGTAATTTTTCATGCCAAAGAAAAATACAACACTTTTTACATGCTTTTTTGGAATAAAATACAACGATAAGGGGGTTATCTGTTATCTCATGGATTTGAAAGAAAACCACCTTTTGGCAGTCAAAATTGAGTAGCAATAACTTTCTATGAACACAAGGACAGTGTCATTAAGTATTTTTTGGTATTTTCTTCAGTCATGGCTCAGGCCGACACAGGAACAATTTTTTTTTTTTTTATATAAAGAACAGTTGACATAGTTGATTTGGTTAGTTGGCTGTTTGAAGAAGAAACACAACTTTTACTGCAGTTTAAATTGCTAAATGTGTAAACCGTACAACTCAGCAAAATCTAGATTTTACAATTAAAAAGATATGAAAATAAGCATGTCTGAAGTGAAATGGTTCTGGGCTCTTTCCACGTTATATCGTATGTTGATGCGGGCAGGATGATGACTGATAAATGGTAACATGTGAGTTATACTGAACGCCACTTACGTAGTGTTCTGAAGTGTTGCTGCAAACTTAATTGCTGCGGCCCTTGACGCAAGATAACGTAACCTTAAATTTCTGTCTCCAGAAGAAGGATTAAAAGTGCAATTGAAAGTACAAGCCCTTGCACTGGAAGCAAAGAAGGGAATGAGAGAGGAGAAGCAGAAACAGTCCACCAATGAGATCAAAAACTCAGCTCATGCTAACGAAGAAAAGAGGCATGGGTCTTTAATGGACTCACTACTAGGGTCTGACTCAGAGCCACATGACAGTGACAATGACCATGCAGAAGATGAACAAGAAAGCACAGTCAGCCAAATGGCAAGAAAGGAGATTCTGACCTGTTTTGATGAGCATACTCTTCCCAAAAGTAAGAACCCACTGCAATGTTGGAACGATAATAAGTCAAGGTTTCCCACATTGGCTATTCTGACAAAATCATATTTGTGTGTACTTGACACATCTATTGCTTCTGAACAACCAGTTTCAGCCACTGGAAATAGTCATAAAGAAGAGAGACAGCTTTAGCCCTGAGCATGACATGTTAACGTTCCTCCATTGTAACAGTGAGGTCTAAAAGGAACCCAAAAGCAATTTTTTAGTCATGTTTAAAGTTGGACTGCGGACATAAGGTTAAGTCCATTATTAATCAAAAATATTTTTTGACTTAAATATTTTATTGTTAATATTTTTTGTTTGTCTTCCTGTTGGAGTTATTTATTTTAGTTGTGTTTTTTTCATTTGCTGATGTTTTCAAATTCCATATACAAAATTATTCAGTCAATACTCACATACAACATTTATATGCCTACTTGAATTATTTGGACAAAATTAGTCATTAGATTAATTAATTAATAAAATAGTCGACCAATTAATCTATAAAATAATTGTTTGCGGAAGCCCTACTATAATACATGCAAGAAATTTCTACTTTAGCTATGTGTACAACTTCTTTTGCCTCACATCTCCTATTGTCTGTCATCAAACATTTAAACGGATCGTTGTAGACATGGAACACACATGAAATGTATGTATTTCAAATAATGTCAGTGGAATGGTGAAGATGCAGGGAGCAGGAGTTGGCAAAGGTGAATGAGTTTAGGTACTTGGGATTAACAGTACAGAGTAATGGAGATTTTGGAAGAAAGGTGAAAAAGAGTGCAGGAAGGATGGAATGGGTGGAGAAAAATATTGTGAACAAATAAGCGAACACAGTGTGAACATTAATATAACACAAGGAATTTCTACTCAATATTTTAGGATACGTCAATATTTATTTCTTTAAAAAATGAATAAACACGTCTTAATCTTTATTTAATCTGACAACCCTACTCCTGATCCCTTTGCTGTTTACTCTTAAGCTTGAGATCCCTTACTGCTAATTAATGCTAGAGAACTTAAGCATCCATCACAGTAAGCAACATCTAGATTCCTTTCTCATCTCTTTATTATAATAAAAAAATCTTTGGATGAGACGCGACTGTTTGAAAAGACTTTTTGGAATGAAGTCCCGCGAGAGAGAGACTTTTAACATGAGATTCTTTCAAGTCACGCCCTACTTACAATCGTTTTCAAACAAGACCACGGTGAGCTAACCTCTCAGTTGTGTGAATGCTTTTCTCAGACACACTTCCTGTGCTCTCAGCTCTTAATCATGTGAATGCTTTTGGCAGACACACTTTCTGTGCTCTCAGCTCTTATAAATTTTATCAGGGCAATAATTTTATACGTTCTAGATAACACGTTAACGACTAAGCAAAGACGAAAGAGCATCGCGTCGAAAAGAGACCCAAAAGCGTTGGAGAGAAAAGAATGCAAAAAAGAACAATAATAATCTATGTGCAAATTCTGAAAATAAGGAAAGTAATAATCAGCCCGAACCAAGAGGACTCGAAAACCTTGCAGGTCCAATCGGGGTCAGAAATAAAAGGCAGAGTAAAAGACAAAGAAGAACTTCAATAAAGACATTCAAAAGATTTGGCGCGATACACATGCAGAGCAGGTTAAAGATTATGAGTGATGGACTATGCAATGGGACAAGATTAGTTGCATTAAAAATTGGTCGAACTATTCCAACATGTAAACAAGAAAGGTGATGTAGTACATATTCCGCGAATAACAGACACAAAAGGAGATCTTAATATGCCATTCAAATTAAAACGTTTACGGTTTCCTGTGAGAATAGCTTTTGCTATGACAATTAAGAAATCACAGGGACAAACATTTGAAAAAGTCTGTTCATTTATAAGAGAGAAAGAAATGATATTCACTCACAGGCAGTTATACGTTGCGTTGTCACGATGCAAGTCTAAACACGAAATCAAAATTCAATGCAATCTTGAAGAAAAGTTAGTTTCAGAAATTGTTTTTACTGAAGTTTTAAAGTAAAAGTGAAAATATTGAATTTGTAATAATTCCCTTGAAAATAACAATCTCTTTAAATTGTATATCCGGCTAACCAAACATGTGGGTGGAGATTCTTGGCGAGCAAAGCAAGCAAGGTGCAGAGCCCCTTAGTTAAAGACAATGGACATTGCTATTTTAACAGCTTTAAAATCACAGTTAAAGGGTCTTCCTAATGTCAGAAATGCTCATTTAAAGCATATTGGTCAAAACATGGTTTCACACACTGACTGGTTTTAGTTGGATGCTGACCTAAGGCACACTAGTATTTAGTGGAAAGGAAAATCAAATGGGGTCAGGTAGGCCTGCGGGGAACCCGGTCGTAACAGAGATGCCAGTTTCTGGTGAAGCTGCACCAGCTGTACGAGGACGTCGCAGAGGATATTTTGGCAGCGGCGCCGACCGTTGATGGTTCCGGTGTAATCAACTCGGTCATTTGGCAAGAGAATGTCGTCTGTCTCCAGCTCAGTCGATGTAAGTTGGACTGGCCAAGGTTTGTTGCTCGAATATTACATGTTCGCCGGAAGGAAAGGATGGATTATTTGTTCCAGTTAAATTGGGGGGGGCAGAGAAATCTCAGCATTGTTAGATTCGGGGAGTGAACTTTGTATTGTGAGACGAGACTGTCTTGATGAAAGATCCCTTAGAGACTGTGAGACTGTAAAAATACGATGTGTACATGGTGATGTTAAAGATTATCAGACTTTACTTCTTCCTTTAACTTATAGGGGTCACTTTAAGTTTGGACTGCAGTTCAGATTCCTGCCCATGGCCATTACTCATAGGACGGAGAAATGCCCTTTTTCCTAAACTGATTAATAAATGTAAGGGACCAGTAGTCCAGTCCACTAATGAACTTAGTGGGGGAGAAGAAGAAAACCAAGATGAAGAACTGGTAGCGGCCGGGGAAAATCTAGAGCCCAACTTAGATATTGAACCCGATCTCTCCAGCGAGATGGAGGTCACCCCCGACAATCTTCCAGAATGGGCTGCTCCTTCTACATCTTCCCAGATTGCAAACGCCTTCGAACACAAACCGAGTGTTAACGAACAATCAGATTTTGTGCGTTTGCAGCATACTGATAGCTCATTAGAATATGCATTTAAACAGGCTCGCTCTGCTAATGACTCTTATTACCAAGAGCGTAATTCGGGGTGTAAAACCCCACACTTTATAGAAAAGGACGGTTGCCTTTTCAGAGTGATCTCAGATCATTTGGAGGAATTTATTGAACAACTGGTGGTACCTGAAGCACATAGGGAAACTGTTTTGCATCTGGCACATTCACACATCTTGGGGGGGCACCTCGGTGCCGACAAAACTAGAGACCGGTTATCAAAACGATTTTATTGGCTTAATATGGGAAAAGATGTTGAGCGATTTTGTACTTCATGTCCAGACTGCCAGATCGTCTCTGCTTATAAGCCTCCTCGGCTCGCCTTTGTCCTATGCCCATATTGGAAGTTCCCTTTCAGCGTGTGGGATTAGATATTGTGGGACCATTACCTAAGACTAAGGATGGGTACCAATATTTGCTGGTGTTGGTTGATTATGCGACACGATATCCAGAAATGATTGCGCTGAAAAAGGCCAACTTCTTAGCTGTAGCCAAAGCACTATGTGAAACTTTTACTCGTATTGGTATCCCTAGAGAAATCTTAACTGATCAAGGCACACCTTTCACTTCTCGCGTGATGAAACAATTGTGTGACAGCTTTGCTATTAAGAAATTGAGTACTACTGTTTACCATCCTCAAGCGAATGGTTTAACCGGCGATTTAACAAAACATTGAAACAGATGATCAGGCGAGTTGCTCATAATGATCCCACAACATGGAACACTGTCCTACCTTTTGTTTTGTACGCGTGCGAGAATCACCACAGGCGTCCACTGGCTTGAGTCCCTTGAGTTGTTATTCGGCAGGCATCCTGGATGTGGTGCGTGAGGAATGGATAGGAAGCGAGAGAGCAGCTAAGGTCCAAGCTTTGCAGATCGACTAATTTCGTTGCAAGACAGAATTTCTATGCTTTCCTCTATTGCTGTGGAACACCAACAACGAGAACAGGAAACTCAGAAGCGTCTTTACGATAGGCACAGTAAGCTCCGTGAGTTCAAACCTGGCGATCGTGTTTTGGTACTGGTTCCCTCGGATCCACACAAATTCTTAGCTAAATGGCAGGGCCCGCCATTATTGAGGAGCGTGAGTCCGGTAAATTACAAGGTTAGAATACCGGCGGCGCAAACCATTCCAGATTTTACACATTAACCTCTTGAAGGAATGGCACGACCGACAAGAGGTTAACACTTCCTTGGCTGCTGTTTCTCAGACCGATGTTACCATTGGTAACGATCTTACTGACACGCAAAAGACAGAACTGTTATCTTTGATAGAACGGAACACTGATGTCTTTTCAGATTTACCAGGCAAGACTAACATTACAAAACATAAAATTACCACTGAACCTGATGTTCACGTACAGATGCGGCCGTTCGGATACGGAAGCGCGCGAAATATTGTGCTTGAAGAGGTAAAAAGATGCTGACACTGGGTGTAATTCGTGAAAGTAAAGTGACTGGTGCAGCCCAGTCGTATTAGTCCCAAAGCAAGACGGTTCGGTTCTGTATCGATTTCAGGCGCTTGAATAAGGTCTCTAAATTGATGCTTATCCCATGCCCGTGTCGATGAACTGTTGGAAAAACTGGGTCAGGCGAGCTATATCTCCACGCTAGATCTCACGAAAGGCTATTGGCAGGTGCCTTTAGAGGCTAGCAGTTGTGAGAAAACGGCATTTGCGACTCCTGACGGACTCTATGAATTTACAAGACTCCCATTTGGTCTTCACGGGGCACCTCTAACTTTTCAGCGCATGATGGATCAGATCCTGCGTCCTCACTCTGAATATGCTGGGGCATATCTTGACGATGTCGTGATTTTCAGCAATGATTGGAAAACACACTTAGAGCGGCTTCAAGCCGTTCTTGAAAGCTTGAAACAGGCTGGCCTTACTGCTAACCCAAAAATGTAAACTAGGCATGTCCGAGACTCATTACTTAGGCTATTCTATGGGCAAGGGTTTACTTAGGCCACAATTAAGGAAAATAGAAGAAATGCTTGCTTATCCGAGACCTGGGACACAGAAACAGTGCAGCGCTTTCTGGGGCTTGCTGGTTACTACAGAAGATTCATTCCAAATTTTGCACATAGAGCTGCTCCCTTACAGAACTTACTAGAGGCAGAAAAACCGACCTATCTTGTGGACAGAAAATTGCGAACGTTCTTTCAGCAATTTAAAAAAAGCATTGTCTTCTTACCCGGTTCTAAGAAACCCGGATTTCACAAAAGATTTTATCTTGCAAACAGATGCTAGCGCGTTTGGTGTGGGCGCAGTGTTGTCTCAGATTTTTGATGGAGAGGAACATCCAATCACATATTTATGTAGGAAATTATTACCTAGAGAGCGTAATTATTCTACAATTGAGAAAGAATGCTTGGCAATCAGGTGGGCTGTGGAGGCACTTGATATTACTTGTGGGGACGAAACTTCACTTTGGTAACTGATCATGCTCCACTCCAGTGGTTGTACCGACAGAAAGATACAAACTCTCGTCTAATGAGATGGTTTCTGGGTTTACAACCTTATAGTTTCACAGTAAAGCACCGACCAGGTTCTGAACACGTCAACGCAGACGTATTATCACGACTACATGAACATGAACTTGGTACAGAGAGTTGCTTGATTCACACGAATGTGAATAAAGCTGAGGGGGAGGGTGTGAGCTGGAGGGCTGATCGCACCCCAAGAAGATAGACGCCCCTGGGGAAAACCACAAAGCCTGAAACAGAGACTACCCTCGCATTGCTCCTTAACCTTGCACTATAACGCGCAATACAAGCCTCGCGCGGTACTCCACCAACTTAAAAAGCTGTGCGCAGCACCTGTCAGATTTGGTATTGATCTCTCTCTCTCTCTCTCTCTCTCTCTCTCTCTCTCTCTGAAGAAGAAGAAGAAGAAACTCACGAAACCTTTAATTGAAAGACGAAACAGCCATCTTTGTCAAGGAGCAAGTTTGAAGTGTCAAATGTTTGTTTGCAGTGCTGGAATAAAATTCCTTCTTTTTTTTTTCCACGATCCCGAGTATCTCTGTGCAAATCTGTGACCCAAGTGTGACAATATATATATTTATAAAAAAAAAAAAAAAGTGGATTATTATTAAATCTGATTAAAAATCTTGTAAACGAACATTTTACTCACGTCTCTGGGTGGTGGCGATGTAAACGACTGGTCCATTCGGCACTGTATTGCTAACCTTACATCATCTGCATCAACATTTGACTTCTTTGCATGAGACGAATAGATTTTTGCATCTTCCAATATTGTTGTCACATATCCTGGTACAAAGGAAAGGGAAATTATTTTAACAATACAACCGTTTTCTTGAAAGTAAATAAACTACACAGCATATCCTAATTTCCAATGATACACAAATAAAAAGGAAATTGTGTAAAAATGGTAAACGGTCAATAGCAATGTGTGACCGGTCAATAGTTGTAAGCAACTTCACATGTATTGAGTACTGTGAAATTCTTTATATATTCAGCTGTCTAGACCGTAATACACAAGAATGTATTAAAAGGCATACCTTCATTTTATTTAACAGAAAAAGCAAATCAGTTTATTCAATACACTCCTTAACACTTTTTATATATGCAAAACAAACTGAATTAAACATTTTAGTTAATGTTTTTATAATACAAGTGTTAGGCAACTACATACCACCTTAGGTATGTTACATTAAAGTACACAAAGACAGAATGTGAGTGATGTGCATTTTGGTTAAGAGAGATTTTCCAATTAAATTTTTAAATGACACACACACACACAAAAAAATATATATATATCACAATGTCACAAATACATTGGTCGTAGGCAAAATTAACAAATTATACAAATTATATGCATTAAAGGATCTGTTCCGCCATGACGGATTACATCTGAACTAGAGGGGCACCAATGTATTGGGGAGGCGTATGAGTATGCCAGTAGAGGACTGTTTAAACTAGGGAATGGAGGGGGCAGGAAGTTTAGGACAGGCCAGGTTTAGATCTATAGATGGAGGAACAAACAACAGTGTAGAAACAAAAATGCTTAGTAAATTCTAAGCCAACATTTAAATCAAAAATAAGGTGAGTTGGAGCTGTATGTAGCAGAGCATAATTCTGATACTATAACAATAATGGAAACCTGGCTAAATAACAATGGGGATGAGTGTATCAAAGAGGGATACACATTTTTTAGGAAGGACAGACAGAACAGAAAAGGAGGTGGGGTTACTGTTTACGTCAAACACACTTTAAATGCAAGTCCTCTTCAACTTTGGTAGGGCAAATTTTGACCAGATGCAACAAAGTCTAAAGAGGATAGACTGAGATAAGCTTAAGTGTGGAGACAGTCGAGAAGTAGTGGAACAGGTTTAAAAATGGTTTACATGTAATGCAGGACAGATAAAGGGGAATTAAAAGATACAGACAAGGAAATAGCGGATGCCCTAAAAATATTTTTCTGAGGTCTTCACAAGTGAGCAAATGGATAACCTCCTAGAGGTAAATGGGACAACTAAGGAGGAAATGAAGGATTTGGAAATTGTAGAGGAGAAGTACTGCTCAGATTAAACAGGCTGAAATCAAATCACCAGGGACCTCATGCATAACGCCATGCGTAGAATTCGCACTATAACATGACGTAAGCACAAAAGCTGAAAATGTGCTTACACACAGAAAAATCCAGATGCAGGAATATGTGCGTACTCCAACTTACACGTTCTTCCGCTACATAAATCTCGGTCAGCATGAAAAGTAACGCACGTGCACGCGCCTGCTGTCCTGCCCCAATTCCTCCTAGAATTACACCTCTTTGAGTATGCAAATCAATATAAATAGCCCTTAAGTTTAGCGTTCTGTGAAAAGACAATGGGAAAAGCACAGGGGAAAATATAAGAATTGCAGCGAACACCAAGTGGAGGCAAAGGAAAAACATACTATTTGTTGATTTAAACAAAAGGAAGTTGATCGAGTAACATAGCGTGTTGGAGAAACTTGAAATCTCAAGTTCAAAGTTGCACAGTGCCGGAAATAATAAAAGTTGTCAGATATCAAAGTCGCTGTGAAAAGGCAAGTTGTAGCCCACCGTCTGAGTGTCATATGAAAGCTTATTAGGGTACAGACACAAAAAAAAGGCACACAGTGGGGAAAAAAGCACACAATTTCCACTTTATCACATACTTTATTTTGTCATTAAAGCAGAACATCATAAACTTCATCTTAAAATCATTTAACTTACTAGTTTCTCAAATCCCATCGTAACTAAAGTAGCATGTTAAATGCTTCATTTTGTATTTAATCTTCTATGTGCTCTTTGTGTGTGAATCGCTACATGCTTCCGTTCATTCTCTTTCTCTGACAGGACACAGAATCCATTACATTCGTGATATTACAGGTCTCTGAATAACTAAAATACTGAGATGTATACGTGATATTTTCATGATGACTGGAATGAAAGCATGTTATTAAACATGGAAACACGGTGGCACAGTGATTGTTCATGTCTCACACAGCCATGCGCTACCTTCAATGAAATAATTTATTGTAGCAGTACTGTCTCTTTCAAACGTACTAACCTCCAGTTCCTGGCCTTACTTTTCTTTCTCCAAATACCAAATCGCCACACAATCAGCTCTGTAATAGACGTTAAGCCATCTGTAAGCTTACGATGATTCTTCAAAACATTTAAGGAACATTGAAATATCTTTGTACGTGTTTAATTATTCTATCCGTCTATCCTTCCAGTGTCGCGCCAGCCTCAGCAATTATACAGCGCGAGGCAGAAACAAACCGTGAACTTGCTAGTGCTGCGGCACCGTGTCTTCACGTTTAATTATTAACTAAACAGATTTAAATGAAGTTAAAGTTTTATCTGTAGAATATAATCAACATATTTTGCTGCATTTCATCTTAAAAATGATATCGTCATCATATGTAAATACGCACTTTATAAAGTGGCGCAGGTTGTGCAATATTATAACTGTAGTGCAAGTTTAATGGGGTAATTGTTCTTATAAGTACAAACATTTCTACAAGGAGCACTTGATGGACTGATTGAGTGGGTTTATAGTTCTTGGGATGAAACGGTTTCTGAACCGTGAGGTCCATACAGAAAAGGCTTTGAAACGTTTTACCGTGGCTGAGGCAGCGTGTGCTTGATGCTGTATACCGATAAATCTCTTTCCAATCAGCTGCTGCTGTGATTCCCCACTCAGATACAGTGATAAAAATACTCTATGTGGTGCTGTGAGAGTAATATGGAAAAAGATGATCCACTGTGGCAAACCTTAACGGGAGCAGCTGAAAGAAGAAAAAGAAGGTGCAGTGGGAGTAACAACGCTAAAGCAGTTATGGTATTTGGAATACTATGGGTATTCCCTGGACCATTATATTGTTACAGGTTAATTACAATCAGATGCATTACACTAATAAACAATATCCAGTTAGTTTCAGTGTATTTATAAAGCCGCGTCAGGAAAGTGGATCTAGGAAAGAAAGGATAACTACACAGGAACAGTAGCACTGCTTTGACACTGGGTGCCGCCAGTTTGCAAAACCGAGTGGAGAACTTGCGTACGACAGGGTATGAGGTACCATGGAAATGTGTGTGGCTTTACACCAAGTTTAGGTTTAATACATCGCAATTTGAACGTGGAAACATTCTTATGCAACATTTCTGTGCATACACACCGTTTATACATGAGGCCCCAGGACCAGATAATATTTACCCTTGTTTTTAAGGAGGCTAGCAAGTGTGTGTATGTGTATTATAATATCTATATATTCATATATAGATATAGTGTGCTAAAGAAAAAGAAAAGGAAACATTTTAAAAATAATGTAACATGATTGTCAATGTAACTGTTTTGTGACTGTTACGAGTGTTGCTATCATCAAGGATTTGATCATCATTTCTTTCAATCAGGTTCATATTTGGAGGTAAACCGATATGGTCGTGAACCGAAGCAATTTCCCCCCATAGGATTGTATGTAAATACAATTAATCCGTTCCAGACCATATGAACTGTATGTAAATATATATTTTTCTTCTTTTTAAGCACAAATATAATTATACCATAGAATGCACAGCATAAAAGTAAACTAAAGGTAAAAACATTGAATAACACTGAGAAAACCATGAACAACAGAGAAAACTAACACGGCAATAGTTAGCGCTATAGCGCTACCAACCGCTGGCTAAAAGCACTTTTAATGAGTTTTAAGCACAGGGGAAAAATGAACACCTGAAAAAATCCATAATTTAATAAACCACCAAGAAAAATAACATTGCGATAATGCACGCTACGAACAGATCGCTGGAAACAGAAGTGAAAACAAAATTAAGACCAGTACATTCTTTAACTGCCTTCCTACCTTAATGCGTCCAGCTCACTCTCACGCTGCCTGTGTGTCTGCATCCATCTCTCGCACTGCCTGTGTGTGTGTCGCGCTGTCTCACGCTCTCTCTCTTGCTCGCTGCACAGGAAATGCACAGGGAGAGACTGAACATGTACAAACCGAAAGGGAAACTAGCTTGTTCGTATACCGAGTGTGTGGTCACGAATATTTAGCTCAATTACGTGGGAGGCGTGCCAATTTCCGCAGTAGCTGCACTTATAAATATGCTAAGCACAGTCCTTCACCCACGAATATTTACCTTATATGGGCAGGCACTCAATTACGTGGGAGGCGTGATGACGCGGACGCAACTCCGCCTCACACAAGGACTGAGCTGCAGGCTATAGCTATATATATATATATGGATGAAAGTATGTTCAACTTATGACCGTTACGCGTAGAATTTCGAAATGAATCCTGCCCAACTTTTGTAAATAAGCTGTAAGGAATGAGCCTGCCAAATTCCAGCCTTCCACCTACACGGGAAGTGGGAGAATTAGTGATGAGTGAGTCAGTCAATGAGTGAGTGCTTTGCCTTTTATTAATATACTAGCAAAATACCTGTGCTACGCAGCGGCGAAGTACTGCCTTAAAATTTTTATTAAGAAGAAAATTAAACCTTCTTAAACTGAGGGAAAATATACCAATAATTATTTGTTAAGGATCTCTTTGTATACCACACTGAGTTCGGCCCTCCGGTTGTAATATGACCAAGCTGTGCGCCGAGCTTACTCTTGAGCATGTAACGTACAGTTTGCCATGTGAACAGTAATCTTGTTTCAAATCTCACAGCTTGGATTGCTGCTGTCATAATCGGTTTGAGTTTCATGGTTTGTTTCAATTACAACAATATTTGTAGGACTTGTGTTGAAGAGACATTCGGCATTTGTCAAGCGTTGTAAGTATACAACCGGTTTCATCGATAACTTCACATCCAGCTTTTGAGAGTTTAAACATTCATAAACATCAAAGGGTCCACTACTCAAATCGTCACCTGTCAATCTAAGATGTTTAAGAGGCATTGCGGTTGTCGAAAGGTGTAAAATATTTGGCCATTTCGGTACACTTGAAAGCGACAACCAAACAATTCAGCGGCAGCCATCAACTCACATACAGATGCATAGGTGAAGGGCTTAAACATTTCACTCTTAATAGTGCTCGTGTAGTATAATTCTCTCCTGTATCGTCATCAGTCCACACCTTGAACCTGTCCCAGTCATTCAATACATAAGACACAATGTTCCTCCAGATATGAAGAGTGAGCCTGATATGGCCTTGCAATATGTAACAAAGAGAATGGAAAAGGTAGGTGCCATCTCCGGGCATGGAAACCACTTGGTAAGTGACAGTTCTTTGATCGATGGTGATCACCTCGATAAACATGTTAATGGGGGTACGGTTGGAATGATAAAGGAAATGGGTACCTGACCAATGTAAAGTAAGTCTAAAATACCTACACAATAACTATAATCATAATAAATGAACAATAAAACAGCGGAGAAGCCGTGGATAAAATAAAAAGGCAGTAGTTATCAGCAGGGAGATGTGAATCCCGTGGCGAAGCAAGGAAGGGAATGTAGAGACTGGAACGACGGACGGCCTTATATAGGCAGGCAGCCAACAACGTGGGAGGCGTTGGGATGGGGGACCCAAGCGCCGCCTCACACAGTGACCGAGCTGCAGGCTATGGACGTATATATGTACGCAAGTAGGATTCAGTTAGCGTTGGGAACCCGCGTACCAAATTTCTTGAAGATGGGCCCATAAGTTACAAAGACCGTTGAAAAGTTCAATATGGCGGACGACAGTGGCATCATACCACCGAAATAAGTACCAAATTTCAGCCTTCTACCTACACGGGAATTTGGAGAATTAGTGACGTTGGAAACTTCAATATGGTGGCCGACAGTGGCGTCACACCACCGAAATAAGTACGTTTATCGGTTTTGGTTAGTGCAGGGAAGCCACATACCAAATTTCGTGAAGATGGGGCCATAAATAAGAAAGTTCAACATGGCGGACGTTGCCGACCGTTATGACCGTAACGTGTAGAATTTCGAAATGAAACCTACTTAACTTTTGTAAGTAAGCTGTAAGGAATAAGCCTGCCAAATTTCAGCCTTCTACCTACACGAGAAGTTGGAGAATTAGTGATGAGTGAGTGAGTGAGGGCTTTGCCTTTTATTAGTATAGACTAGCAAAATACCAGCTTACAGGAGAAGTAGTGTGTTAAAGAAGTAATGAAAAAGAAAAGGAAACATTTTGAAAATAACGTAACATGACTGTCAATGTAATTGTTTTGTCACTGTTGTGAGTGATGAGTGTTGCTGTCATATTATATATATATATATATATATATATATATATATATATATATATATATATATATATATATATATATATATATATATATATATATATATATATATATATACACACACACACACACACTAATAAAAGGCAAAGCCCTCACTCACTCACTCATCACTAATTCTCCAACTTCCCGTGTAGGTAGAAGGCTGAAATTTAGCAGGCTCATTCCTTACAGCTTACTTACAAAAGTTTTCATTTCGAAATTCTACGCCTAATGGTCATAACTGGAAGGTATTTTTCTCCATTAACTGTAATGGAGTTGAGCTGGAATGATGTGGGGGCGGAGTTTCGTGTGATATCATCACGCCTCCCACGTAATCACGTAAACTGACTGTCAACGCAGTGCGTAGAAAACCAGGAAGACCTCCAAAAAGCGTTTAAGAAAACATGCATTATATAATTGAGAAGGCAGCGAAACAATAAGAAGCCAGCGAGTGACATATACTACCATATTCATGAGTGCTGCTACCTCGGAAAGAAAGCGAGGTGTAAACCTAAACTTTAAATTAAGTTCATAGACAGGCTACCGCTGGCGTTTCACATGCCCATGGGAATGCGGGATACAAGTTTAATGAGAGGACGAGGATATAAACGAGTTTTGATCACTTTGTAACTAAGTTAAAATTGTAGGTGAAGGGTGTGCTTATGCAAATTCGAGACTGTGTTTGTGTGGGATTGACAGTTAAGGCGGTGGGGAGTCACGTCATCATCACCCCCATTTACCTCATTTCGCTCTGAGCTGAGCTCCGCGAACGGCGTCTTCCGAAGCAACTTCGTCAGACTGCCACCAAATACTCACAGAAAAATCCACAAGTTAATACACACGCTGTCTCTAGAGTTTCTCCACACTGAATCCTCCAGGCACTACTTACAAAAGGTTACATTGACAATCGCACAGCTGAGAAGCTTCGATGCATGTGCTCCATAACGCATTAAAAAAATAATGCATTTAATCACAGTTTCAATTCCAACCAAAGGGGAACTTCTGTCAATGCATGATTTGCACAGAGACACAGGAGGTCGTAGAAACAAGAAGGATTTTTATTCAAACACTGCAACACATGCGCTTAAACGTGCTCCATGACAAGTCAGAGATAACAGTTCCGCTAGGAGCAGAGAGAGAGAGATAAAAGCAAGCAAACAATCAATTTTCAACTGACAGGCGCTGCACAAGGCTTTTAAGTTAGCGGAGTATAGCGCGAGGTTTGCATTATGCGTTATAGCGCAAGTGAGAAAGTAATAGTGATGTGTCGTTTGCGAACGAGCCGGCTCTAAGTGCCGATGCTTTCAAGTGAACGAGAGGAGCCAATGTCCGTCGAGCAGAGCCGAAACTTCGGCCGCTCCACATCAGACTAGGATCATACCGTTATGTGAAAGAAGGAAGGGGGGCAGACGCTCCGAAGACAGCGAGTGTTGGTACAGGCCAGATACACAGAGCAACACTTTCACTCTGTGTACCGGTCGCTGCGACAGACGAGGAGCCAGATTTAAATGCAAGCGCATCGTGAAGAAAAAAAGAAGAGTAAAGAAATGAGTGAAAGCCGAAAAAGAAGCAGCATCTGGCTGCATTTCAGTGATATTGGAGACTTTAAAGCTAAGTGCAGAATATGAAAATATCCGTTAAAGCAGGGTCAACAACAAACCTGCACAGACATATAAGATCCACCCACCCATCCGTGCAACTGGAAGAGACTGTGCCCAACCAAAGGGGAACTTCTGTCAATGCATGATTTCATGGTACACCGATTACATTGATCAGTGCTTCCCAAAACCTAAGTATGTAAAGACGGCGTTGGAATATTTCGAAATATATAATGTAAGCGCTGGAATATATAAAGTCAAATTTTGAATATATAAAGTCAGCGTCGGAATATATTGTCACGCTTGGGTCACAGATTTGCACAGAGACACAGGAGGTCGTAGAAACAAGAAGGATTTTTATTCAAACACTGCAACACATGCGCTTAAACGTGCTCCATGACAAGTCAGAGATGACAGTTCCGCTAGCAGCAGAGAGAGAGACATAAAAGCAAAAAAAAAGCTTTTAAGTTAGCGAAGTATCGCGCGAGGTTTGCATTACGCGTTATAGCGCAAGTCAGAAAGTAAAGAGCAATGTGAGGGTAGTCTGTGTTTCAGGGGTTCTGGTTTGCCCAGGGGCGTCTGTATCTTCTTGCGGTGCGATCAGCCCTCCAGCTCACACCCTCCCCCTCAGCTTTATTCACATTCCGTGAATCAGCGACTCTCTGTACCAGGTTCATTTAGTCGTGATAATACGTCTGCGTTGACATGTTCAGAACCTGGTCGATGTTTTACTGTGAAACGGTAAGGTTGTAAGCCCAGAAACCATCTCATGAGGCGAGAGTTTGTATCTTTCTGTCGGTATAACCATTGAAGTGGACCATGATCAGTTACCAAAGTGAAGTTTCGTCCCCACAAGTAATAGCGAAGCCCTCCACCTCACAATATAAAGTAAGCGCTGGAATATATAAACACAAAACTTCAAAATATAAAGTCATCGTCGGAATATTCATCCATTTTCCAACCTGTTGAATCCGATCACAGGGTCACGGGGATCTGCTGGAGCCAATCCCAGCCAACACTGGGCACAAGGCAGGAACCAATCCTGGGCAGGGCACATGCATCATTTTCAAAACATTAACCGAACAGTGTTTTTTTAATTAATTTTTCTGAATACGTTTTTGTTAACTTACTTCAGTTCAGAGTCGTTTCAATCAATATATTTTGACTTTGACTTTATATAATCAGGAATGACTTTATAAATTCCGACACTGACTTTATATATTCAAGTTTTGACTTTATATATTCGGCAATGACTTTATATATTCAAGTTTTCACTTTATATATTCTGACGCCGACTTTATATATTCAGAAAATCAATATATTTGCCTGTTTCGCACCCCATAGTATATGTGTGTGTGTATATATGTACACATGACAAAACAATTACGTTGTCAATCATGTTACGTTATTATTAAAATGTTTCCTTTTCTTTTTACTTCTCCGCTGCCAAGCGCGGGTATTTTGCTATATATATAGATATAGATATGACAACAACACTCATATCAATGACAAAACAATTACATTAACAATCATGTTACGTTATTTTTAAAATTTTTCCTTTTCTTTTTCATAGCTTCTTTTACACACTACTTCTCCGCTCCTCTAGTATATATATATATATATATATATATATATATATATATATATATATATATATATATATATATATATATGTACACTAATAAAAGGCAAAGCCCTCACTGACTCATCACTAATTCTCCAACTTCCCTAGTAGGTAGCTGAAATTTGACAGGCTCATTCCTTACAGCTTACTTACAAAAGTTGGGCAGGTTTCATTTCGAAATTCTACGCATAATGGTCATAACTGGAACCTACTTTTTCGTCCATATACTATAATAGACTTCTGCTCGATTACCGTAGGAGGCGGAGTTACGCCTCCCACGTAATTTAGTGCCTGCCCATATAAGACCGTCCGTCAGCGGCAATCCAATAGAAACACTGCCGCTAAATATTCACAGGTGAAGGACTGTGCTTATGCAGAAGATGATGAGATGGTCAGGGTGGTGTTTGGCACAAACTCAGCGAAACTGCGAGAGAAACTTTTAAGTGCCGGGTCTTGGCTAACATTAAATACAGCCGTGGGGTGGAAAAAGTCAATGTCCCGCTAAAGGAAGACAGTGTAAAAAAAACCCGTGCACGCAGTGTGTCACGTCTCAGATAAAGAGGAAGACGGGCTGTTTATTGATGCAGTAAGAAACGAATCGATGAATGAAACCTGTTATCTTTACAACGATTGACAAACACGGAATGTAACTTGAAGACAACACATCTTACAAATATGAACCTGATGGAAAGAAATAATGATAATCAAATCCTTGATGACAGCAACAGTCATAACACTCACAAAACAATTACTGTATATTGACAATCATGTTACGTTATTTTTAAAATGTTTCCTTTTCTTAGCACAAGCACAGCTGAGAAACTTCGATGCATGTACTCCATAATGCGTTAAAAAAAAATAACGCATTTAATCACACTTTCAATTCCAAGCAAAGGGGAACTTTTGTCAATGCATGATTTCCTGGTACATCGATTACACTGATGCACACATCAGAGCTACAAAAATGTTAGAGTTGGAATAAAGCGCGTTCCTACGACTGATCGGAGGAAAATTTCATTTCAAAAGACTACCCGACGGAAGCCTTGATAAAAGCATGGTTTTGTGCACACTGAAAAGCAAGCAAAATTAGATGCATTACAGAAAGCGGACTTTGTGGCTCTTACTGGGGATCATTGGACTTCCGTGACCGTTAGTAATTCTAATTACATCTAATTACAAAATGTTCAATGATCACACTGTTTTAGCCTAATGTACAAAATAATTTTGGCTAAAGTTACTTAGTTTAAAGGTGAAGCTGGTCAAATTACCTTTTATGTTTCTGCCTTATTTTTTTTTAAGAAGAAAAACTGCACTTTGTTGAAATTTTTGTTATTATTATTTAAAGACAATACCATTCTGAAAATGTACTTAAAGTACTTAAAATGCCACTTTATTTTTAAGTCTGCCCAATTTTAGCCAGGGATGATATTTTTGTTTCTGTTTTGAATTGAAATGCAGTTTAAAAGCTTTTTTTTTCAGAAATTAAAAGAGCTTGAGTTTACAATATTCATGTCCATGTCTATTATTTGATTCTTTTGCCCACTAAAACCCTTTTAAATTAAAAAAAAAAAAAAATTTGCAATTTGGGGAAAATTTTCATGTGTGATTACATACGATTAATCAAGATTAAATTATTACACAGCCTCTAATTAGATTAATTTTTTTAATCGAGTCCCACCCCTAATATACACCCACCTAAAGGATTATTAGGAACACCTGTTCAATTTCTCATTAATGCAATTATCTAATCAACCAATCACATGGCAGTTGCTTCAATGCATTTAGGGGTGTGGTCTGGACAAGACAATCTCCTGAACTCCAAACTGAATGTCAGAATGGGAAAGAAAGCTGATTTAAGCAATTTTGAGCGTGGCATGGTTGTTGGTGCCAGACGGGCCGGTCTGAGTATTTCACAATCTGCTCAGTTACTGGGATTTTCACGCACAACCATTTCTAGGGTTTACAAAGAATGGTGTGAAAAGGGAAAAACATCCAGTATGAGGCAGTCCTGTGGGCGAAAATGCCTTGTTGATGCTAGAGGTCAGAGGAGAATGGGCCGACTGATTCAAGCTGATAGAAGAGCAACTTTGACTGAAATAACCACTCGTTACAACCGAGGTATGCAGCAAAGCATTTGTGAAGCCACAACACACACAACCTTGAGGCGGATGGGCTACAACAGCAGAAGACCCACCAGGTACCACTCATCTCCACTACAAATAGGAAAAAGAGGCTACAATTTGCACGAGCTCACCAAAATTGGACAGTTGAAGACTGGAAAAATGTTGCCTGGTCTGATGAGTCTCGACTTCTGTTGAGACATTCAAATGGTCAGAATTTGGCGTAAACAGAATGAGAACATGGATCCATCATGCCTTGTTACCACTGTGCAGGCTGGTGGTGGTGGTGTAATGGTGTGGGGGATGTTTTCTTGGCACACTTTAGGCCCCTTAGTGCCAATTGGGCATCGTTTAAATGCCACGGGCTACCTGAGCATTGTTTCTGACCATGTCCATCTCTTCATGACCACCATGTACCCATCCTCTGATGGCTACTTCCAGCAGGATAATGCACCATGTCACAAAGCTCGAATCATTTCAAATTGGTTTCTTGAACATGACAATGAGTTCACTGTACTAAAATGGCCCCCACAGTCACCAGATCTCAACCCAATAGAGCATCTTTGGGATGTGGTGGGACGGGAGCTCGTGCCCTGGATGTGCATCCCACAAATCTCCATCAACTGCAAGATGCTATCCTATCAATATGGGCCAACATTTCTAAAGAATGCTTTCAGCACCTTGTTGAATCGATGCCACGTAGAATTAAGGCAGTTCTGAAGGCGAAAGGGGGTCAAACACCATATTAGTATGGTGTTCCTAATGGAGAGTGTATGTGTGTGTGTGTGTGTATATAATATATATATATATATATATATATATATATACACACACACACAGTGGTGCTTGAAAGTTTGTGAACCCTTTAGAATTTTCTATATTTATGCATACATATCACCTAAAACAAACAGATTTTCACTCAAGTCCTAAAAGTAGACAAAGAGAAACCAGTTAAACAAATGAGACAAAATTATACTTGGTCATTTATTTATTAATGAAAATGATCGAATATTACATACAGTGCACCCGGAAAGTATTCACAGTGCATCAGTTTTTACACATTTTGTTATGTTACAGCCTTATTCCAAAATGGATTATTCATTTTTTCCTCAGAATTCTACACACAACACTCCATAATAACAACATGAAAAAAGTAAAATAAAAATATAGAGAAAGCACGAGTTACTACTGAACATAGACTATTTATGTTGCTCTCTAATAAAAGAAAATGTTTCTGCTGGTATCTGTTCAGATAAAAAAAGAAAACAGATTTAGAAATGTTAACTTGCTGTTGCTCAGAAGATGCCTGTAATAATGTTATGATCCTGGCTCTGGACTCTGAGGGTAACTTGTTTATATAACAAACTAGATACAGTGTTAATGCCCTGACAGTGGCAAATACTTTTGGTTTTATATTTGCTTTGATTACATTGATGTTTAAGTTGAGATTTACCAGAAATATTTTAACTGCTGCTATGTAAAGGGAATACCGCTGATAAAAAGCACCTTATTTGTTTAAAGTGTTTGCAAACCAAAATACACACAATACACTACTTTTAAGTTCATTATTGAATTTTACACATAATGTGATTGTCGTGATTGTCTGCAATTAATCATGATTTAAAAAAATGTAATCATTGCCCAGCACTAGTTATTACATTAGTTACACTTTTAAAGCATAATACAAAATTAACAAGTCCTTTCAAAAACAGCCTGTGTATTTTTATTAAGTAAATGCATCCAACCCACCCCCCTCCCCAAATGCCTGAATTTCTTCATCAGAATATAAAACATGCTGGGATTTTTTGGGATAAATAAGCACTAATTTACCAAAGCATAAAATTTGTCACTGTAGATATTTTTTTAACTACTCTCTTATTTCAGAATAATTTGTTAAATTATGCATAAAATGATTACCTATTTATGAAAGTAAAAATTATTTTATTTTTTTAAGTGCAGAATTAATCACTGGACACATTGAAAGTTAAATTACTGAACCTACTCTGTTATCCTCCATACTCAGTACTGGAGAATTTTCAGCAACAGCACATTTCACATAGGAGGAAATACAAACGTGTTGTCGCTCAGTGTACATCAATCAAGTCAGTGGAAGAGTAAAGCTTCATACCTGTATATGGCTGTGACAAAGTGGCTGAAATTTGTCAGGCCCCGATGCCTGTGCAGCTTTAAAAAGTGAGAAGAATTGCAACAGTGGCAAGTGTCATGCTGCATCTCCATCATTCTAAAATACAAAATTATTTTTAAGCAGTGTGCCATGTTATCTTCTTTTCACTTTTTCTTTATGGGATCCATTCTACCTATTGATTAGTAGCTGTGATGTGCATGCACATAAATGCAAACAGAAACATGATGCAGTTTTATGCCAGATTGAAATATGACACTTCTTAAAATTTACTTACTTACGGCTATAATATCTATACAAAATAACGTTTAAAAGGGTCTTTGCGAAAACTGACAGTTATTGCACTGTATTGCAATCCAGTGTAGTGTCTTCTTTATGGGTAAATGAAAGGAAGTCACATGTGTCAGAGAATGTAATTAACCAAAAAAGAACAATTTATTAAGGTGGGAGGTTCAAAGTGGGAGAGAAGTAGGGATGGTGCAGAAAAAAAATACAGTACCATGTACAGTTACCCCCACTGTTCTGGTTGTCAGTGTTGCACTAACAGAACTACAGTGCTGTTTGTCAGTTCCCCTTAACTTTTGTCTTATATAAGACACTATTTAAAAAAAAAAAGATTCATTACTATTTCCAGGGCATTTCTACCTTCTTGATAGAAGAAAAAAGTGAAACCCACCTTTACAGAAACAAAAAAAAAAAAAAAAAAACAACACTGATAAGCTGCATGAAGCACCACTTCAAACAATGCTGTGTGGCATGGCCAGTGTCCCAAAGGTTGGGACCCTGTAAGCGCAATGATTAATTATTTATTTATTACGCTTATGGCTAGTTTGTGGCCATTTGTTGGTTGCAGCATCAGTACAGAAAGGACTATAGCCAGGAGACAGCTAACTCTGCAGTTTCACCACCGCTTACCTCACTGCTTTTAGGAAGAGTGCATCATTCTGTGTCTGGCAGTACTGTCTCAAGTATGTGATAAACAAAAGGCATATGGCCTCTGCAGCTGGTTTTGGCAATTTGTACAATATTACACTGTTGTTTCTATATGGCACTCAACCTTGAGTACAAATGGCTTTAGCTCAGTCAGCCTTAAATTGGTACCAGATTAAACAGTGAGCCCTTGATATCCGTGGGCTTCATCAATGAATTCAGTCAACCATGGATAGTAAACATTTGGGTTGGAGGTCAAGAAAGTTCCAAAATGCAACACTTGAATTTGTCACATGCCGAGTGCTACACTGAAGCCACACGAATGATGTATAGGCATAACCTGTGGGATGCTAACTCGGGCTGATTCGCCAGCCCTCTGCTCCCACCCCTCAAGACTCAGGAATGATCCCAGCACTGTTCCACCTACTTAAACCTTATGATTTTTAATTCCTCTATAGTCAAGTTTGATCATCTGTGATTGTGCCAGAGCCAGTCTGTAGAACTCCCTAAACCATTCAAGGTTGCTTATTTAGTCATGTTTACACAAGAAAACATGAAATTTGCCTTCTCAGTGCCATCTTATAACAAGACCGAAAGAAATGAAGAAAAACAGAGACAAGACAGGTTAAGGCTGGGAGGTTTGATTAGGCATATTTACACAAAAATTGTTAAAGTTTGATTAGGCATATTTACACAAAAATTGTTAAAGGATAAATATCAAACCTTAATCATTTTCTCCGATATTTATTATTAAAAAGTCATATGGAACTAGGAAGAAAGGAATTTCTAGAGTGATTTGTGTGGGTTTTCAAAGTGACTACACTTCCTGATTTACTGAAGTTCTACATGTAATGGATGTCTGTCGTCAGTTGAGATTATTTCTTGTTTCTTTAGCATTGCCAGATCATCTACATCAGTCCCAATAACTTTAGCTGCATGCTTAGTAATCTGTTGGAGCCTTTTCAGATTTTGGTTTGTTAGACTACTAAACCAGGCAATAAAACTGAAAGTGATAACAGACTGGATCATACTACGATAAAAGGACAACATGAATCCTTGTCTACTTTAAATAGTTTGAGTATACAGAGGAGAAATAAACGCTGATTGAATTTAGAGAATTTTTTTTTGTATTTGCATTCCAGTTAAGGTTGTTATCTAATTTAGTTCCTAAGTATTTCTATTAATTTACTATTTCTACCTCCTCCCCTAAAACAACAATGGGTGAACATACTGATTTCAGTCTCTTGAAATAAAATATTCTTTGGTCTTATTTACATTCAGAGTGACAAAGTTTTTATTACACCAGTTAACCATACAGTCCACTTGATTTAGGTAGTGGCTTTGCTTTCATCCTCCCCAGATGTGTGTCCTATGAGCATGGTGTCATCCGCATATTTGATAACGGAGCAGTGGTTGTTGTTCTGTCTCGGGTCTCTTGTGTACAGAATAAATAATAATGGCGATAAGACACACCCCTGAGTACTTCCAGTGTCTGAATGAAAGACTTTTGAAAAAGCATCCTGTACCTTGTCTGTCTGTGAACGATTTAACCATCCAGTCGGTAGTAGAGATATGCAGTGTGTACAAAATTTAAGGACTTAATGCTAGCTCAAAGGCTAACAGGGAGTGTAAAGTGCTACCTCTTAACAACAAATTTAAAAACTTGCATCTTTTGAAAAGTGGCAAATCCCCTGCTGAAGTGAACCTTAAGGTCAATAAGAATAAATTGAGCAGTCACACAATAATGCAGAAAAAAGCTGAAATCTGTGGAAATGTTAGTGCTGTTAAGAGTCATTATAAGTATTCTAGAGATAACCTAAAGTACACACAAGGATGTGCATAGGTTATTGAAAATAAACCATTAGTAGTTACATAGAACGAAATTCTAATTGAGTCTGATGTTTATTAAGTCCCTATAGAAGGGGCAGATTTTTCTATCCGTGGGGGTCCTGGAACCAATCCCCCATGGATACCAAGGGATGACAGTATACTTATATTTATTTGGAAAGCCCAAAAACCACAAACAAATAGATCTACTTTGATGGGACTCAGCTGCTTGGCATTTTGACATTGTCAGACCAATATAGCCAGCTGAAGCAAAGGTAATTCTTAAATGTCTGTAAAACAGTGGGTTCAAATACAGCAGCATGCAATGGATCTGTTAGATTTGCTCTGGCCGATTCATCTTAGACCCAATTTACCCACTTTATTACGACTTCTTCAGCAGTGTTTGCCTGGAAATTGGAATTGTTCCTTTAATTTCAGCACTGTCATTACATATTTAAACCTTTATTTCAGGATAAGATGGACTTCTCTTCCCAAGATCGCTACTGCTGGAAGTCTATTAATAGTCTATCAAATTGACACTTAACCAGTTTTATGTCGTAGTGTTTAATAAGAATTTATACATTTGTATGAAAGATGTAATATCTTAATAGCCATGTTTGGTCTTAAATTAATGATAATTTTATGGTATTTTTTTCTGGGCTATTCTCAGAAAGGTATGTTTCTGTTATGTCTGTTATTAATCATGGCATTGTTTTAGACTCCTCTGATGTTGTTTCACTATCACTGCTAAAAGTACCACTGACATACTTAGAACTGGTTTTTATCTTCTTGATGTTGTTCAACCACATCTATTACTGCAGAAAAAAATGCAGACCTAGCTAATTTTCACCAGATTTCTAAATTGCATTTTTTGGCTAAAAGATTAGAAAGAATTATTTATGATTAATTGGTCAATCACCTTAACTCCAATAATTTATTTGAGATCTACCAATCTGGCTTTAAGCATTATCGTGGTGGTGAGACAGCCCTCTAAAAAGTATTAAATGACATCTCTCTTATTACCGACTTAGGTGGGGCAGCAGTCCTTGCCCTCCGAGACCTTTCTGCAGCTTTTGATACTATTGATCACAATATCTTGTTGTTGCATACAGAGCATCTGGTAAGGCTTAAAGGGGCTATTCTTAATTGGTTTATGTCATATCTTATTGGTAGACACGTTTCAGTAACCTTCAATTCCTCTTTTTCATTTACTGCTCCTGTTAAATGTGGTGTTTCCTCAGGAATCCATTTTGGGTCCTATTTTATTTTCTATATATCTTCATCCTATAGGAGCTACTTTTAAGAAATTTAATGTTTCTTTTCACTGCTATGCTGATGACATGCACATTATATTCTTGTATGCAATTCTGCAATGAATTGGTTGCACACTTGTCTTGAATTACTAAGATCCTGGATGGATGACAATTTTCTCAATCTAAATAAAAATAAAATGGAATTGCTAATAGATGGTCCTGCAACCAAAGCTTAAACTTTTTTTTTTTTTTTATACTTATTGGCGCTTTTGTGGACTTCTGAAAATCTAAAGTTCAGATGTTTGGAGTTACTTTTGATAATACCCTCCCTTTTGAGAAAGAGGTTTATTCTGTGGTCAACAGTTGCATTTGCAAACTTTATTTTTTTAGCCAAGGTATTATCTCAAAATGACTCATGCTTATATATTTTCTCGGTTTGATTATTGTAACTTTACTGTATTTTGGAATCAGTAAATCCCTGAATACACAGGTTGCAGCTGGTTCAGAATACTGCTGCTCTTTTTCTTGGTTGTAGCAAAAACATTTGCCTCTCTATCTCCAGTTTTAGCCTTTTTATGCCGGATGCCAGTTAGCTTTAGAATTGATTTTAATATTTTACTGATTTGAAAGCCAGCAGCACATGGGTTGGCTCCAGTCTATTTATCCGAGTTGTGTGTTATACACCAGCAAACCAGACAGCTTAGATCAGGAGTCTACAACCCCCCGAGAGCTACTTTTACAAAATGAAAATGGCCGAGAGCTACTCATGTTTTCTAACATTTATTTTCATAGCTTATTTCAACCCAAACAAACTGAATAAGCTTGTTTTGCATGAAAATTTACAAAATGTTGAAGTCCACAACTCACATTTTGCATTAAAACATCACAAAAAATATTTAGTTCACCTGCAAGTGCATTTTGTATGACTACATGCATTTCCCAGTGTATCTCCCACTATTCAATTAAAACATGAATGCTGTCAAAACAAAACAATTAAAAATAAACAGATATTCCTTATTCATTTATCATTTTGTTACATGTCACTGTTTCACTTCACAAGAGTATTCACATGTCCAGTTGCATGTGTGATGTGTTTTTTAGTTAGTGAGATGACTGGCACTGCATGCAGTCAATAAGAGAGGTGTATGGTGGGTTGTAGCCACTTAGGTTCACTCTTACAGAATCATTTAAATGTTCATCTCTCAGTCTTGTTCTGAACTTTGATTTCATGACATTCATGTCAGAAAAGGCAGACTCAAGAGATATGTAGACCCAAACAAAGCAGACATTTTCAGAGCTGCTTGGTGAAGATTCTTATAATTATCTGGCTCTACTAGGCTCTAGAAATGCTAAAAATGCTGTGGAGACTTTAACTGCACATTATTTTGAAGGTTTACTAAAATATAATATATAAAATCGAATGTCTGTCTGCTTTTCACGAGAGAACTACTTAACGGATTTAGATCGGGTTTTTTTCTATAACTGGCTTGAACATCCCAGTTGAATTTGCGACTTCTCTCATTTCGCCACGTATCATAGTTTGCTTGCAGTACTGGTTAGCGCAAATCCAAGTGAAACGCAGCGGGCAGATGGGCGGGGCCCTCCTCACTCACGCTGCAGCCTTGGGGTGTGTTCCTTACCCCCGCTTAGCTAGAGATATTTAAAATACAGAGTTACTAAGGTCTTGATGAGTTTTAGTCTGGATATTCTCTTAAGTGTATGCCACATTGAAAAGATAGATTGCAATTCAGATTGTGGATTGTGATTTTGTGTTAATAGGATCGTGATACAATTTTTTGGAAAGATCGCCCACGCCTAATTTGACTAATCAAGTTTTATGTAGGATTCATTAACCCTTTAAGCAACAAGTTGGAGACCCCTGGCTTAGATCTACTGGTCAGTTGTCTCTTATTGTCCTTCATATTAAGTGTAAAACTAAGGGGGGTGTTTAGGGCTTTTGCAGCTGCTGCACCTTGTCTATGGAATTCTTTACCTTATTACATTAAGGAGTCATCTTCAATTGAACTGTTTAAAACTACATTGGAGGCACATTTCTGTTCTCTAGCTTTCCATGACCTTCAGTGATACTGAAGGTTCACTCCTCTTAGTCATTTGTTTCAATTTACTGTTGGTTGTATTGTGTTCTATTGTATTTATTTTATTTAATGTTTAGTGTTTTAATGTGAAGCAATTTGGCTGCAATATTACTGATGTTGTTGTAAATGAGCTCTATAAATAAATTTACATTAACTTTATGCATTCTTATAGGCAGGTTCTAGGTATGCTTTCCTGAGGTGAAATTGTGTGTTTTATAACATTAAAGAGTCAGCCTCTTCGTGCCTTTGTTTTTATGTCTTGGGAGCAAACTGAACTTGTGTCAACTCTTTTGAGGATTTTATGACCACACATTGTCCCACTGGATAAGCTTTGATCTCTGCCTTACTTTAACTATTCGGGGGATACAAGGATAAGTTTTCAAATGCCAAAAAGAAAAATAAGTATTTCTTCAGGAATGTTGTGTAGGCATTTCTAGTATTTCTTACTTTGCCATTTTATAATTTTATTCTATTTTAAATACTTTATTCATCCCTTAGGGAAATTCAAGCATCCAATAGCTCAAACACATCAGTAAAAAATGTTAATCATCATAAAAGGAAAACACATATTAATAAATGGTTTAAAAAAAAAACTACCTGTTGGAAGGTAGAGTGGTGACCAGGTCATGAATCACTTATACTGACAACTGTGATAAGAAATCTTACTTGTGTAGGAACAAGTTACCTTCTACAGTGTTCTGTTCTACAGCTCAGTGAGAGAAGATGATTGCTATGTTTACTTCACTGACCCACCAAAATATTTTGTGGAGAGGGTACTATTGTCAAAGATGGCCTGTACCTTCTTTCCCATACACCTTTCCACCACAATTCCCAGCGAGTTCACAGTCCTGCCTTTATTTGAAGCTAGACTGGCTATGTTTAAGCACTGAAAATCTACTGCCTTAAATTTTCCCAAGATTCCATGAATTTTTTCAGAAAAAATATTACAACTAAAAAATTACTTAAGTGTTTAAGCTTTACTGTGTTACAGCAAGGCCCTATTTCCATATTTCTCTTTCTTCATTTTTGTAAACTGTAACTGCACACATTACTGTTGATAAAAAGTTTTTTTTCTCATTAGCTTTATGATTTTTTTTTTGGTTTTTATGTAAGTTCCATGTTACTTTTTCCCTTTTTAGTTCATTAATGCTCTATTTAGCATAAATACTGTAGATAAAGTTTTCATAATATTCAATCAGTTTTTGACTGCACCTTGTTATACTTTAATCCATCTCTGTACACTTGCTAGTTAATCCTTGAAAACAGTTCAATAAAATAAAAAATTTTTGCAAGTCTGTGTTGCAAATAAATGACAGGTTAAGATTAAATAGCAATTACGGAATACAACACAACACTGCTATCACTATTTATAAAAATCATAATGCATTTGCTGATACTTACTATACGTGAACTCCAACATTTGATTAATTACTCTTGGTTCATACTCTGTAATTCCCATATCTTTGAGAATCTGCACCATAACCTACCAACACATAAATAACATTCACAATTAAACACTTAATCACTAAAAGATAAATTACACTACAATCAGATTATAATAATAAAGAAAGCCATATTCCATTTATTTTTGCAGAGCTCTCTTCTGTAAGTGCAGGCACAAACCTCTGTAACGTTTATAAAAGTAAAAATAAATTACAAATACTATAAATTACATAAACACAAAATAAAAAAGCAATTTAAAACTGACTAACATAAACCAGTCTTAATAATTTATAGTATGTCCACTAATATCATCATCAAGATGTGGTCAGCTAACAGAGAAATGTAAAACAAAAACTCCACTCAGTAGAATTCCTGAGGCTGAACATCAACCTCTGATCATGGTCATTTATAACAAAAGAAATCATAGTCCAAGTCAGAAAGAGTCAACATTCTGAAGCCCACTGGGGGCATTCAAAAGTATTATGTTTTGACTGATAAAAAGATCAAATCCTTTCACTAATAAACAGATGCAATAAAAATGGCTAATTAGCAACGATACACTGGTTATTCATACATAAGGGTCTCTGTATTTCGGGTGCATTAAGAATATAATATTAATAGCTACGGCTTCATTCACCTTTAGTAAAGTATATTTTTAATAAATCTAAATTTTACTTTAGAAATGCTTACACAAAAGCATCGTGTGTGTGTATAATATATATATATAATATATATTATACACACACACTTTCCGAGCATTGCTGCTACCGCACCGACACGGCGGCGCGGTAATGATACCCCTACAACACAGAATGCCAACTGAGGTAACATATCCCCACAGGATCTGGCTGATGGGCCAGATGCTCCCTTTATAAAATGACAACTTATAAAGTCCATTTATTCTCAAAATAACTAAAAATAAGGTGTAACAAAGACTATATATTCTTCCTCCATACATTTCCAAACAAAATTTGAAACACACAAAATCAACATTGAATAATCAAAACACAACTAGGCGAGATCATACTTGACTGACAAAACAGAACACTACATACACACATATTTACAGGCTACAAGAGCACTGAATTGTAGTTTATCTCTAGTGGTAACCTAATTACTGTATAAGTATTAAATGCACCACACACAGAGGCAAAAGAAAAAAATGAAATGAATCGATCTGCGCCTCGTCCGGGACAGGTAGATGGTACGCAGAACACCTAGATGCTTTGAGGGGACTTTAAAATGAGAGGGTGCCTAAACTGCATTTTCAATGACGACTAATAATAATTCAAATAACTAAATGAAAAATTAAGTAGTACTCCTATCGTCCTTGTGCTCGCAAATGCTTAGAACTTTTACTTACAGTAGATAAGCCAATCTTAGCTATATTGTACACCTGCCATACGCATCCATTAAACTGCAACATCACTTTAACAAATTTAGTACGACGTATACGTGACAATGTTTACGGAAGACAATTAGATTGACACAAGCACCAACAACACGGACTAAACACGCTTTATTTAACAATTTTCAAACTAAACTGTAACTTAAATAAATGTATATAAAACTCAGAAGTCTTTAACGGCACACAAGACTCTTTAATAATATGTTTCAATCCTCCCATTAAACAGTACAACGCATTTAAAAAATACTTTTTCTTCTGTTCCTACCTGAGCATCTTTAGGTGCACTTTTCACAGACGCCATTTTCAATGAAATTGTTTCCTGTTATGCAGCAAGGGTAATGTAAAGTGCGCGCGCACGGATCTTGCACCATGACTTCCGTTACGTCCATTACGTCGCTTCCCGCGCTGTAAATGGGCGTGACGTACAAAACACATGCTGTAATTGCCGCTGATCCTATTATCAGCGATACGGCTATACTCCTGCCATGTTGGAGCGGTCAAGATCCGCTTGAAACCTCATAAGCATGTACGTATTTAAACATGCAGAGTTCTCATATTAAAATCAGTTGTATCCTTGTTTCTCAACCAATTTTCTAAAACATTGTTTTCTTATAACCATTAGATGTGTCATTATATGTATGTGAAAATCTAACAACATGACATTAAAGTCCGATAAATTCTGAAAAGAATGATAACAAACATGTATATGTAGGTTTTAAAATAAGCCTGATTTAAAGCGTGACAAAAAAAATTACATAAAATCATTGCACAAAATCGTTGCACTTTTAGGCTTAGGATTTTATATATTAGAGTATATACATATATATATATATATATATATAATAAAAAAACTGTAAAAATACTATGTAAATAAGTAAAAGTCATCTAATAATTATAAAATGTGATCTAATTATTATAAAATGCAAAGTGATTATTTTATTGCTACTACAGGTTTTATTTCACAATGCGACTTTTCCGAACGGCGAATTTCCAAGTAGCTCTTTTAATGTCAGCATTATTTATTTCCTAATACCTCTTTTTATGATGGTTTCATCATTTGTAAGTCAAGACAAAGACCGATTATCTTAGCCTATTTCTGTTAGTTAATAGTTTGCAGTTTATTACTTTTCACCAATTGTAGATGATAGGCTGCCACAGAGTTGCCAGATGTAACAATGAAACAATCTGGACAAAAATAGGCTAGTCGGCCCATCAAAGCTAGGTTCTAATTTATTTTCTTCCAGAAAACATGAAGTAGAGTTTTGAAGGTCCTTAAATTCCTGTGTCATCCACACTCCTTGGTAACTTATTCCATGTGTCTATAATTTTCTGTGTGAAGTAAAACATCTAATTTTTGTGTGAAATTTACCCTAAACATGTTTCCAACTGTGTCCCCTTATTTTGAAATAACAGTCTTGATCCACTATACTAATTCCCTTCATAATTTTAAACACTTCTGTCATTTCACCTCTTAATCTACTTTTGCTTGAATTAAATAGGCTCAGCTCCTTTAATCTTTCCTCATTACTCATCCCCTGTAGTGCTAAAATCAAGCTAATCATTCTTCTCTGGACATTTATCTAGTGCTTTTATGATTTTTTTCTAGCCTGAAGACCAAAACTGTACACAGTAATCCAGGTGATGTCTAACCAGTGCATTAAAAAGCTTATGCGTAAATACCTTGAACATGTACTTCACACATCGTGCTACAGTACCTAATATTATGTTAGCCTTCTTCATGGATTCTGAACACTGTCTAGAAATTGATATTGATGAATCCACTACAACTCCTGATCCTTCTCATAAGAAGGACTGTCAACATTTTTACTTACTACATGTAATACTTTACATTTCCTAACATAAAATTTAATTTACCACAAATCTTCCCATGTCTGTATGCTGTTCAAGTTCCTCTGTAATGGTTTAACACATTCAAGATTACCTGCCAATCCATCTAGTCTGGAACATATCATTTGCAAACTTAACTAGCATGTTATTTATATTCCTAATATCATTTATATATATATTGTGGAAGCTGGCCTGGACACAGACAGGTGGACACTAATGGTTCACCAACCAACACACGTTTATTCATCTGTACAATATTTACAGTGCACACAACCCAGTAACCTGTACCAAAGACTCTCAAAGTCCAGGCCTCTTAACCAATGCCTCTCTCTTCAGGTCTGCCTCCACTCCTCTCCCCTGAGCTCTGCCTTTCTTCTACGCAACTCCAGCCCCCGAATGGGCCCTTTTATATCCACCCAGACGTGCTCCAGGTGCCTTCCAATGAGCTCCTGCCAGCACTCCCTGGTTTGGCGGATGTGGCGGCTGTGCACCCAGAAACACTCTGGGTGTCCCTGGTCTTCTTCCCCCAGAACTTCCAGGTGTGGCGGAAGTGCTGAAGGCCAGGGCTCTTCAGGCATCTGGGCGCTCCCTAGCGGTGACCACGGGCCACTATAGGGTTAAGCTTCCATGCTCCTTTCCCGTGGTCCCCATACCCACCAGGACGGCCGCCCCGTCATGGTCTGGAGGAGGTGTAATCTGTAATGATTGTATGGGTGGTTACCTACCAGGTAACGCGTGTGGTTGGTCTGCAAGTCGGCAAACATCCACCACGGTGCCCTCTTTCAGCTGCGAGAAGCAGATCATAGACTGTTGAATAGTTTATTGTCAAATAATGCAAAGACTACGTGACACGTGTTTCGCCCTAATTCTGGGCTCATCAGGCGTACAAACTCACTGCACCCCCTCTTGGGGATCGAACCTCAAATGTCAGCATCAGAGGAGAAGCCTCTTTACGTTGCGCCAGGGCGTGTAGTTTGTTTATTTGACAGCATGTAGATCAGGGTAATTACATTCATGGCATTCGTAGCCTGAATCACAGTCTGATTGTATGGGTGGTTACCTACCAGGTAACGCTTGTGGTTGGTCTGCAAGTCGGCAAACATCTGCCATGGTGCTCTCTTTCAGTTGCAAGAAGCAGATCATAGAATGTTGAATAGTTTACTGTCAAATAATGCAAAGAGTACACAATATGTGTTTTGCCCTAATTCTGGGTTCATCAGGTGTACACACTCACTACACCCCCACACGGGGTTTCTATATATATACACTTCAAAAAATGAAATCTAAGCAAGTGAAAAGTACTTATATCATGACGTTAAATCTTTTTTTTCTTATTGTAAGAATTATTGACTTGTCAAAAAACTTGTATTTACAATTATTAAGCATGTTTTGAGAAATCTTGTCAAGTAAATTTTGCTTACCCCATTGGCAAATTTTTTTGCTAAATAAAAGCAAAACAACTCTCATTTAAAGTTTTTTTGTCTAGTTTTTGCATATGCATTTTTTGCAGTGTATATATCTATATCTATACTAATAAAAGGCAAAGCCCTCACTGACTGACTGACTGACTGACTGACTCACTCACTCACTCACTCACTCACTCACTCACTGACTCATCACTAATTCTCCAACTTCCCGTGTAGGTAGAAGGCTGAAATTTGGCAGGCTCATTCCTTACAGCTTCCTTACAAAATATGGGCAGGTTTCATTTCGAAATTCTACGCGTAATGGTCATTACTGGAAGGTATATTTCTCCATATACTGTAATGGAGTTGAGCTCGAAAGCCATGGGGGGCGGAGTTTCGTGTGACATCATCACGCCTCCCACGTAATCACGTGAACTGACTGTCCACGCAGTACGTAGAAAACCAGGAAGCGCTCCAAAAGCGCTGAAGAAAACATGCATTATATAATTGAGAAGGCAGCGAAACAATAATAAGCGAGCGAGTTACATATACAACCATATTCATGAGTGCTGCTACTTCGGAAACAAAGCACGGTGTAAACCTAAAGTTTAAATTAAGTTCATAGACACGCTGCTGCTGGCGTTTGTCATGCCCACGGGTAATGCGGGATACAAGTTGAATGAGAGGACGCAGGATATAAACAAGAGTTTTGATCACTTTGTAACTAAGTTAAAATTGCACGTGAAGGGCTGTGCTTATGCAAATTCTGAGAGACTGTGTTTGTGGGGGATTGACAGTTAAGGCGGGTGGGGGAGTCACGTCATCATCTCCCCTCCCATTCACCTCATTTCGCTCTGAGCTGAGCTCCACAGCTGATGCAGTCTTACAGAAGTGACTTTGTGACGCTGCTACCAAATACTCACAGAAAAATTTACAAGTTAATACACACGCTGTCTGTAGAGTTTCTCCATACTGAATCCTTCAGGCACTACTTACAAAAGGTTACATTGACAATCGTGTTACGTTATTTTTAAAATGTTTCCTTTTCTTAGCACAAGCATAGCTGAGAAGCTTCGATGCATGTGCTCCATACCGCGTTAAAAAATAATGCATTTAATCACACTTTCAATTCCAAGCAAAGGGGAACTTCTGTCAATGCATGATTTCCTGGGCTATAGCGCAGGGGGAGGATGAAAAAAATTAAAAGTGCTCACTTTGACTTAAGGCAGAAGCGCAGTCAGCGTCTCAAAGGCTGGCACAGCTATGCACGCGCGCTGGCTGCTCGACTTTTGCTGGGGTGGAGACCCCAGTTTTTGCAGGCACGTTCATGATATCAAAAGTCTCAGCGCTCTTTGAAGGTCATTCATATATTATATATATAGCAAAATACCCGCGCCTCGCAGCGGAGAAGTAGTGTGTTAAAGAAGTAATCAAAAAGAAAAGGAAACATTTTAATAGTAACGTAACATGATTGACATTGTCATGAGTGTTGCTGTCATATATATGCCTGCCTAAATAAGTCACCCTCGCTTTGCTCTTACTTTATTTACCGTTCATTTAATCATGGCTAATGGCGGAAAAATTATAAAATGGAAGGAGGATGGCTTTACAAAACAATTATTGATGGCGAATCGATTATTCATAAAGCTTGAATTGGTGATCTGTTTTTCTGTGTTAACCTCATATTTTTTCATACTTCTTCTCAAACTAAGGTGGTGCGAGGGTAAAATGAATCGGGATGCGCTGATCAAGGTAATCCGTGTACCAGGAAATCATGCATTGACAAAAGCTCCCCTTTGCTTGTAATGCAAAGTGTGATTAAATGCATTATTTTTAACGCTATGGAGCACATGCATCGAAGCTTCTCAGCTGTGCTTGTGCTAAGAAAAGGAAAGATTTTAAAAATAACGTAACACGATTGTCAATGTAACCTTTTGTAAGTAGTGCCTGGAGGATTCAGTGTGGAGAAACTCTATAGAGACAGCGTGTGTATTAACTTGTGGATTTTTCTGTGAGTATTTGGTGGCAGTGTGACGAATTGCTTCGGAAGACGGCGTTAGCTGCAGAGCTCAGCTCAGAGCCAAATGAGATGAATGGGAGGGGAGATGATGACGTGACTCCCCACCCGCCTTAACTGTCAATCTCCCACAAACACAGTCTCGAATTTGCATAAGCACACCCCTTCACCTACAATTTTAACTTAGTTACAAAGTGATCAAAACTCTCGTTTATATCCTGTGTCCTCTCATTAAACTTGTATCCCGCATTACCTGTGGGCATGTGAAACGCCAGCGGTAGCCTGTCTATGAACTTAATTTAAAGTTTATGTTTACACCTTGCTTTCTTTCCGAGGTAGCAGCAGTCATGAATATGGTAGTATATGTCACTCGCTCGCTTCTTATTGTTTCGCTGCCTTCTCAATTATATAATGCATGTTTTCTTAAGCGCTTTTTGGAGGTCTTCCTGGTTTTCACGCACTGCGCTGACAGTCAGTTCACGTGATTACGTGAGAGGCGTGATGATGTCACACGAAACTCCGCCCCCACGTCATTCCAGCTCAACTCTATTACAGTTAATGCCAGCAAATCTCATGACAATGACAAAACAATTACATTGTCAATCATGTTACGTTATTATTAAAATGTTTCCTTTTCTTTTTACTTCTCCACTGCCAAGCGCGGGTATTTTGATTTTGCTAGTATATATATATATTGTGGACGCAGTCCGGACACAGACAGGCGGACATGTTGTTAAACACCACCACACGTTTATTTATACTATTTACAATGTTCAAAAAGTGCTCACGCAACCCCACAAAGTCCTGGCCACACAATGCATTCTTCTTTGGGCCACCTCCTCTCTCTCTCTCTCTCTCTCTCTCTCTCTCTCTCTGCTCCTGCCTGGTCCTGCCTCCACCCGACTCTAGCCTCGAATGAAGGAAGACGGCCCCTTTTATTTTATTCCGGATGAGCTCCAGGTGTGTCCCGGCATTCCTCCCTGGACACGCCCCAGTGTGGCAGAAATGCCGGCTGTTCTCCTGGAAGCTCTCCAGGTGTCCCTCTACCTCTTCCCCCCAGCACTTCCTGGTGTGGCGGAAGTGCTGAGGTCCAGGGTCCCCAAGGCATTGGGGTTACCCCTGGCGGTGACCATGGGTCCCTACAGGGTTGGGCTTCCAAGCCCTCTACCAGTGGGCCCCAAAGCAACCAGGAAGGCAGCCCCCACGTGATCCAGGGTGGGCATTGACCCTCTTCCGGTCCCTCAAGGCATCCCGGCCAGGTCGTTGCCCTGGCATCCCTATATATATATATATATATATATATATATATATATATATATATATATATATATATATATATATATATATATATAGCAGTGGCCCTAACACTGAACCCTGAGGGACAAAACTCTTAACATCATTCCATTCTGATAAGGTTCCTCACATGTGTGTCATAACGCTCTGCTTCCTGTTTTTTAGCCAATTCTGCACCCATCCTACACAATAAACCCTGAACTCCCACTTCTTTTACTTGTGATGAATGGCCGGCAGCTCAACCCAGCCGACACATCCAGGATGCTAGGTGTAGGTTCCCCTGCAGTATAGCGGTGCCTCGGATCCCCACAGGACACTGTGAGGGATGGAGTTCAGCTTCCCAGTCCTGCTGTGTACCGTGGGTGCCGCTAGGTAGTCTTGATCCACTGCAGGGAGACAAGGGGATTTCTACTTTCCCTATAGCCCGGATGTGCTCCCAAGTCATGGGAGAAAAGGGAACTCTCCATCTGACCCAGAAATGCTGATGAGCCACATGGATGGAAGGATAGAAGAACTTCAAGGTCAAGGATTATATAAAGGACTGATCGGAACCCAGCAGGTGAGCCAGAGTTGGGAGAGAGTCTGACAGAGCTGCTGGGAGGAGAGGAGGAGAATTACTGTGTGTATTCTATTGATTTATTGTACGTTTGGTAGGTGTGGTGCTTTGGAGGCACTATTGCAAAGAAAGAATTAAAAAATCTGCTTAGTGTTTTTAAACTTGTGTCCAGAGAATCTGTCAGTTGGGTTTTACGGGGCAACAGCGCCCCCAACTGTCCACATACTTTAATGACCTACCTCTTATATGGTACTTTATCAAATACTTTCTGAAAATCAAAGTAAATAACATTATATGAACAATTTTGTTCATATGCTTGTATTGCTTCCTCATATAATTCCAGCATGTTAGTATAACATGACCTTCCTTGTCTGAAACCTGAATAAGCTGATTAATAGTAATTTCCTATTGAATATATAAAAAATCCAAACTGTTTTTCTTTGTTCATCACAACCATTGACACATACAGTACAATTAGTCTTCATTTTTGTGAAACTTAAAGTTTGCTTCTCATTAATCTATAAGATTCCGATGGTCTGAAATGTTAAAGACATTATCTTTAAATCCTTAGTGTGGATCAAAAATGCTAATCAAAATGTTGTTCCTGATTTTTAATTAAAACATAGGTAGACGACTAATCCACACAGAAACACCGAAGGACCAGGAGCCTCATGTATAAACGTTGTGTATGCACAAAAATGTTGCGTAAGCCTGTTTCCACGTTCAAATCGCGATGTATAAAATCTAAACTTGGCGTAAAGCCACGCACATTTTCACAGTAGCTCATACCCTGGCGTACGTAAGTTCTGTGCTCGGTTTTGCAGACTGGTGGCACCCAGCGTCAAAGCAGCGCTACTGTTCCAGTGTGGTTGCCCTTTCATTTTTATATACACATCCTTGATGCGGCTTTAAAAATAAACTGAAATTAACCGCATATTGTTTATTAGTTTAATGCACCTGATTGTAATTAACCTGTAACAATATAATGGTCCAGGGAATACCCATAGTATTCCAAATACCATAACTGCTTTAGCGTTGTTACTCCCACTGCACCTTCTTCTTCATCAGCGGATCATCTTTTTCCATATTACTCTCACTGCACCACTCGGAGCAGTTGATCGGAAGGAGAATTATTGGTATACAGTATCAAGCACACACTGCCTCAGCCACGCTGCCTATTTAATCGCTCTCACACAGCAAACGCTTCAAAACGTTTCCTGTACAGACCTTGCGGCTCAGAAACAGTTTCATTCCAAGAACTATAAACACTCTCAATTAGTCCATCAAGTGCCCCTTGTAGAACTGTTTGTACTTATTAGTACAATCACCTCACTGTAAACTTGCACTACAGTTATAATATTGCACAACCTGAGCCACTTTATAAAGTGCGTATTTACACATGATGATGATGTCATTTTTAAGATGAAATGCAGCAAAATATGTTTATTATATTATACAGTTAAAACTTTAACTTCATTTAAATAATCTATATTGTTAATAATTAAGCATGTGAGAATACAGTGTCTCTGCGCTAGCAAGGATCTTGCGATCCGTTTATGGATTGTTCCTGCCTCATGCTGTATGCTTGCTGGGACTGGCGTGACACTGGAAGAATAGAATAAACATTTACTACGAAGATATTTCAATGTTCCTTAATAGTTTTGAAGAATCGGCATTCTAAGCTTACAGATGGCTTAACGTCTATTACAGAGCTGATTTTGCGGTGATTGGGTATTTGGAGAAAGAAAAGTAAGGACAGGAATTGGTTAGTACGTTTGAAAGAGACAGTACTGCTGCAATAAATTATTTCATTGAAGGTCGTGCACAACCACTGCGCCACCGTTTTCCCATGTTTAATAACATGCTTTAACTCCTATCATCATGAAAATGATATCAAGTATGCATGTCAGTATTTTGATTATTCACAGAGCTGTAATATTACGAATGTAATGGATTCTGTGTCCTGTCGGAGGAAGAGAAAGCCCGGAAGCACGTAGTGATTCACACACAGAGCATATAGAAGATCAAATACAAAACAAAACATTTAACGTGCTACTTTAGCTACAATGGGATTTAAATGATTTTAAGATGAAGTTTATGATGTTCTACTTTAATGATAAAATAAACTACTGATTAAAGTGAAAATTTCGAGATTAAAGTTCACATTTTGTGCTTTTTCCCACTGTGTGTATCTATTTTTTTTCTCTGTTCCCTAATAAGCTTTAATATGACACTCAAACGGTGGGCTACAACTCGCCTTTTCATGGCGACTTTGATATCCGACAACTTCTTTTTTACTTCAGGCACTGTGCAACTTTGTGAACTTCAGCTTTCGGGTTTCTCCAACACTCTATGTCACTCCATCAACTTCCTTTTGTTGATTATATCACTGTTTAAATCAACAAATAGTAAATTTTTTCTTGCCTGCATTTGGTACTCGCTGAACTTCTTCTATTTCCCCCCGTGCTTTTGCCATTGCCTTTTCACACTTCACACCTTTGAACTTAAGGGCTATTTATATTGATTTGTTTATTCAAAGAGGTGTAATTCTGGAATGAGATGGGGCAGGACAGCAGGCGCAGGCACGTGTGTTACTTTTCATGCTGATCATGATTTATGTAGTGGAAGAACGTGAAAGTGGGCGAACACACAAATTTATGCACCTGGATTTTTTTGTGCGTAAGCACATTTCCACTTTGTGCTTACGCCATGTTATAATGTGGATTCTACGTGTTATGCATGAGGCCCCTGAAGTTCACATTTTTTATTCCAGTGTCCCTATATAATAAAGCTCCTTAAAACCTAAATATGTAATCATTCTCCATTTAATTCCAAAATCCTTAGTGAAGTCTGACAAAAAAGTAATATAATTAAATTATAACAAATTTAAAATTGTACTGTTGCTTTCTATGATATAATATAGCTCCTGAAAGTTATTGGTGAAAATAACTATTTTTGTAATTTATTTTAAATAAATATTTTACAGAAGCTATATTACAGTTGCATCATTGTTTGTGAATGGTTCCTGTATTGTTATAAAAACTTTGCAGAAATCCATAACTCTAAAGAATGCCTGCATGTCTTCCAGCCCAGCAGTAGAGATGGATCTAGCTCTAGCCAACACTTCCAACACTAGCTACTTCAAGGTGGGCCTCTAACACTTAACTACAGTCATGTGACACAGCATGCAGAGTTACAGGAAGATTGGTACACACACCTCTTTAACACTATCAGTTTGCTGAACTGTTCAAATTATATTCTGAGTATTTTTGAAAGATAATTTCCATATAAGTGAAGATCAGAAGCAAAGTAGAACTGCATGGAACTTTAGAACTCGAAGTATGCAAAAATTAGTGGGCCTTTCGTTCTAAGGTTATGACTGGTAATGAAAGCTGACTCTGATCCAGAAAATAAAATAGATGCAGAGCCGGTTCATTGTCATGATGAAGCAACCAGTGCTGAGACTGCCATTTTCTGGACAACTCCACTACCCTATAGTCTGACTTGGGGAAGATAAAATTTGGTTGTAGCAATCTCACAAAGAATCACTAAACATCACTGTGCATGCATCAATACAATGCTGCTGTTGAAAAGATGCATGGCCAGACCATGGCATAATGCAGAATACTGATTCACAACACTGTGGTCAAATGCTTTGTGGAGACTTCTGTATTATGCCACATTTCAAACTCATTGCACAATGGAGCCAACATTAATACGTTTTTGTATTGTGAAGAAATAACATAACACAAAGTGAACTTTTGGGGTTTCCACCCTGGTTTACTAGAACTTAAACAGAGTACCGTCTCCACAATACAAAGTAAATGGTCACACTGGACAATATTACAGAAAAATAGGGGAACATTTATACAGAGGGACAGGAAATTGAATCAGGGATGCTGGGAGAACTCAGATGCAGGTTTGTATACCGACGTCATCATCTTGGGACTGGAGGGACGACAGAGTCAACGAGTCCTTTTCTTTCTTTAACCTCGTACGGGCCCTGCCAATGGGCTAGCAGTTTTGAGTGGGAGGTGGGCACAAGCACCAGCACACGATCCCCCGATTGAAATTCTCGAAGAGAGGAGTTCCTTTTATAATTCCGGGCTTGCGCTGCTTGAGCCCGAGACATGTGGTCCTTTAGTATAGGCCTGTTTTTATTTAATCTTTCGCGCAATTGCGCGATATATTCCAACAAGTTTATGTTGGGAGGTGCCTCCCCCTCCCAACTTTCTTTTAGTAAATCCAAAATGCCCCGGGGCTGGCGTCCATATAAAAGTTCAAATGGGGAAAACCCTGAGGAGGCTTGAGGCACCTCTTGATATGCAAAAAGCACTAAAGGCAGGAGCTGGTCCCAATTTCTTCTGTCTGTGTTGACTACCTTACGGAGCATCTGTTTAAGGGTTTGTTTAAACCTTTCTACCAACCCATCCGTCTGAGGGTGATAAACAGACGTTTTGAGATGCTTAATATGGAGTAACTTGACCACCTCCCTGAACATATCCGAAGTAAAGGGCGTATCTTGATCCGTAACGGATTTCTTTAGGTATGCCCACTCGGGAAAATAATCCTACCAATTCCCGTGCAATATTTTTGGTATTAGCAGCTCCCAGGGGAACTGCCTCGGGATACCGGGTTGCATAATCCACCATGACCAATATATATTTATGGCCTCTGGCCGAAGGCTCTAGGGGTCCAACGAGATCGACTCCAATCCTCTCAAAAGGGACGTCAATAAGGGGAATCGGGATTAGAGGAGCTCGGTCCCTCCTAGGAATCTGACGTAACTGACAGACTGGGCAAGAATGATAGAAACGGGGGAACTCCTCATTGATCCCGGGCCAATAAAATCGGAGTTTAATCCTTTCCAATGTTTTTTCGGCCCTGAGGTGGGCGCCTAAGAGGTGGGCATGTGCTAGTTCAAAGACCTCCCGCCGGTAGGTTCATGGCACTAACAGCAATTTCCATTACCTTCGTGTTCCGGAACTCAGTATAACAAGTCATTTTCTAAGACAAAGTAGGGCCCTGGAGGTGTGGAATCTAATGACGCTAAGTCATCAGCGGATACAACAGCATTCTGGGCAAACTTCAGTGAATCGTCATTCCATTGTTCTCTTTTGAAAGATGCGGGCGTAGAGCGAAATTGAAAGTCTAGGCCGGCTAAATCATCAGGGGTTAGGCCTGGAGCAGCGTTCTCCCGAGGCGTAACTCCACCCTGTTGTATTTCCGGCACGGGGTCCGTCCCTGAAAGGCGCCCCCCTGGGCCGTCCATGTCAGTTGCCGTTGAGCACGGCGTGGGAGCAGTTTGGAGAGTCCCCTGACCATCCATAAGTAGACCCCGTTTGTGAACGGGAGTGGTGACAGCTTTACCGCAGTTAATTTTAGACCATTCTTGTCCTAATATAACTGGATAGGGGGGTTTTGGCAACACTGCGACTAAAAGTTGTTTCGGATTCCCTTTCCATGTTATATAACACCTTGCGGACCTGTATGATCTAGTATCTCCATGCACACATTTTATATTTGTTTTCTTAGCGAGCCACTGTTGCGGTAAAACATAACGGTGAGCAACAATGGTGATATTGCTCCCGGAATCAAACAAAGCCAACACCGAGTGCCCATCCACCAAGACTATTCCCGTATGTACCAGTGCCAGAGGGTTTGGCGGCGCACAGTACCTCTCTCCTCTCGCGTAACTACAGTCCATCGGTTCCGCGTTGAGGGGGCAGGTGGGAAGAATGTGTCCCACCTCACCACACTTGAAACAGTGCGGTGGGGTGAGCACCCGGTCTTTCATTTTTGCTGGTGGCTCCGGAATGGTTACACGATGGGGGGCCTCCTGTGTGGCAATCCGTCCCTGTCGGGTCATGTGCGCAGGCCTCTCAGACCCCCCCATTTGGTTAACTGCCAGCTGTCGCTCCAAGACCTCCAGAAGGCCGTTCATATCCGGTAGGAATGCCTTCGGACCTGCTGGGTGGGATAGTCTGGCTTGGCATATACTAACGCCTCACAGGCCACCTGTTCAACCACCTGGCGGGCTTGATTAACATCTGGCTGTAGCCATCGCCCGAGTTTGCCCCAGAACTCGAACACCTGGGCCCTAGCTGGAAGTTCCAGGTTGAACCACCAATGTCGCCAAACCCTCGCCTGCTGGCCGGAGGTAATACCATACCTTTTATGCAACTCGGCTCTCAGGAGGTCGTATTGGGCGGCTTCCTCCTCAGGGAGGTCATGATAGGCCCGCTGCGCCGGTCCCTTCAGGTAGGGAGCCAAGATGGACGCCCATTCTGCTCTTGGCCACTGATTTCTGGCTGCGGTCCTCTCAAAGACGGTCAGGTATGCTTCCAGGTCATCGGTTTCTGTAAGGGGAACAATTTGAGGAGGTGGAGGTCTCGCGTTTTCGGGTCTTGCAGCCTCCGTCACTGCCAACCGTCTCTTTGTTCAATCAAGCTCTCTCTGTGTGGTGACTTGATCCATCTTGACGGCCTGGAGTTCGTTTGCCAAGGTATTTAGTACCGCGTTCAGGTCTTGCCCTTCTGTCATCTTCAGGCTTTATCCAAACGACTACGCCAATCTGTGAAGAAATAACGTAACACAAAGTGAACTTTTGGGGTTTCCACCCTGGTTTACTTGAACTTAAACAGTGTGCTGTCTCCACAATACAAAGTACAGTGGAACCTCGGTTCACGACCATAATTCGTTCCAGAACTTTGGTCGTAAACCGAGTTGGTCGTGAACCGAAGCAGTGTTCCCCATAGGATTGTATGTAAATACAATTAATCCGTTCCAGACCATACGAACTGTACGTAAATATGTAAATATATGTAAAGATTAAGCACAAATATAGTTAATTACACCATAGAATGCAGTGTAATAGTAAACTAATGTAAAAACATTGAATTACACTGAGACAAAACACCCATGCTCCCTGCTCAGCCTGCTCGCGCTTTCTCTCTCTCTGTAGCACGCACACACACACACAACCCACCCCTCCCCCTCCTTTCCCTGCCAGCAGCAGTGCTTGCTCTCTCTCTGCGCTTGCTCGCTCATATTCTCTAATCTCTCTGTAGTACACACACACACACACACACACAACCTCTGTCAGCAGCATGTGCAGCAGTTTTTTTAAAATGAGTTTTAAGCACAGCGGAAAAAAAAGAAACATTAGAACAAATCCGAAATTTATTTAAAAACCAACCAACCACAAGCAACCAAAAAAGTAACAAGATCACGCTATTTTAGCCTTACATTACGATCGCTGCAAACACTTTTTATAAAAGGAGTTTTAAGCACAGCGGAAAAAAAGGAACATTAGAACAAATCTGAACTTTAAAAACCAACCACAAGCAAACAAAAAACATTGCAGGAGTTCATGCTAATAGCCTTACAGCCAGATCGCTGTAAACACTTTTTTTAAAATGAGTTTTAAACACAGCGGAAAAAAAGGAACATTTGAAAAAAAAGAAAAGTAACATTGGAACAAATCGCGCTATGAAAAACTCCATCTGTAAACACTTTCATGACTTTTAAGCACAAGGAAAAAAGCGAACATTTGAAAAAAGAGAAAAGTAACATTGCAACAAATTGCGTTATGAACTGAAAAATTTACTTTTGAAAAATCCGTAATACAAAAACCACCAAGAAAACTAACCTTGCATGAGTCGAGTTCTGGCATGAAGTGTTTTCCTTCAGGTGTTTTCTCTCTTGTGATTTCTTGGGTTTCTGGTGCTTTTAGCTGTTTAGCTGGTGGGAGTGAAAGTCTCATGCAGCCAATCCCAAAAACAAAGTTCTTGTGACCCAACCCTTCGTATTTGCCCTCCACATTACTGGCAGTCTGGCTTTGTTTACATTGTGCTGCTTGAAAGCACGAGGGTTCTCAGATTGGTAAATGAGTAAACTGGTAAACAGTTTTTCCACCTCTTGTAATTTCTTTCTTTACTTTGATTTCAATTTTCTTCAAAACTTTCTTCTCACCACTCTTCACTTGCTTAGAAGCCATAGTTAACTGCAAAAGCACACGAAATACTGTAGAGCACAAAGAGAGTGCAGGTAACGCATGCACTTCTGACTGAGAACAATGAACTCTCTTTCTCTCTCAGCCTGCCTGTGGTGGGGGGATGGTTCGCTTGCACTACTGCCTGCAGATAGACAGGCAAACACGTGCAGCAATCTCCTCCTCACCCTCCCCAGCAAGCATGTGGCTCGCTCTCTCTCTCTCTCTCTCTCTCTCACTCAGCTCAGCTCAGGCAGGCAAGGGAAACTGGCTTGTTCGTATACCGAGTGTGTGGTTGTGAACCAAGGCAAAAGTTTGGCGAGCTTTTTGGTCGTGAACCGAGTTGTACATGAACTGAGACGTTCGTGAACCGAGGTTCCCCTGTAAATGGTCACACCGGACAATATTACAGAAAAATAGGGGAACATTTATACAGAGGGACAGGAAATTGAATCAGGGATGCTGGGAGAACTCAGATGCAGGTTGGGATACCGACGTCATCATCTTGGGACTGGAGGGACGACAGGAACCCAGAAGTATGGCTTCTTTTTGTTTACCCCGCGTTCTCATTCTGGCTGATGAGATAAGAAGAGAAAGGTTAGTGCGCCGCCTCTGTCCCTCGGCATGGGTTGTCGCAATGTGGTCCGAGTCCTTAAACTGCTCCCCATGTGCTCATGCGTGACAGTATAAATACAACTATTTCTTACTCTACTTAAAAATATTTTATTGGGATGTTTACAAAAAATATATTTTCAGTCATTTGAATTTCTTTACCTGCTCCTTTCTTTTTAGGATTTCTAAATAATACGAGTTCTGGATGCTTGTTCAGTGAAACTTTAATTTGGAACAGTATGAGCAAGTGTGCCCTTTGATGGACTGACAGCAAATGCTAGGATTACTCCTGCCCAGCACCAAAAGCTGTCAGAATATGATGCTGAACCTTGCAAATCTTGAAAAGTTAAGTAGATTCAGAAATGGCTGCTTAACTGACATTTTATAAAGAGATAAAAAAAAAACAACTGGTGTATAATAACAGAATTAGCTACCTCCATTTTTAAATGCCTAACAGTATAATGCTGGTTTCCAAGTGAAACTTTCAACATTGAAGAGGATGTTCAAATAAACTAATTTACAGTGGTTAATATATTTAAACAGTTTTTGAAGGTCAATATAAACAATAACATACAGTCTGTCAGTATCATTCATGAAATTCCCATGTCCTTTTTACACCAGTACTGACTAACTTAATGCACTTTGTAATAATGAGACACAGATAGATTAGAAATATTTGGGGCACCACAAGGGCCAACCCCGTATATTCAAAATAAAACACATGGTATAGCACTATGAAAGAAAAAATGTCAAAACTATGTGAGTCTCTATAATACCGATTCAAGATGGCGTTTCTTCCAGAGATAAAGGTACTGGGCAGGAAGAGGTGGTCCTAGGAGCGGAAACCAGAAGTGATGCCAAAGGTGTCATGGTTGTGAATCTTTTGGTCTTCAGAGAGAGGAAGAGGAAACAGGTATTAATTGATAGCGCCCTCTGACTTTCCAGGAGGAATAGTACAATTACCCAAGCCCTTAAACTGTCCCCTATTTGCACGCATGTGACAATTTATATTGGGCATGTCTTTTTTCTAGCAAAATCTCTGTTCTGTAATGGTCATGTGTAAGTTAGGTATTATAATTTTTTTCAGTTACCCAAAAAAATGAAAGATGTTAGAGTTTGTGAATATAATACTGGATAATAATTTGTTACAAAAGTTTTACTTCCTTAAAAATTTTGGTGATTATGATAGACAATTTCAAGCCCATCATAAATATAATTTCAGATTGATTATATCACATAGAAATTTGGAGAATTATGAAATTAAGTTTTATTGAATTTAGTGTGATTAATCGCTTGTTACTGACACAATGCATTAGTTCAATTGAGCTTCCAATGTTTTGCTCAAGATTTTCATTTGTACTCCACATCTGATGTTTCTTTTTTTCTGTTCAACAATAGCTGGCCACCATTGATGGATTCCAGTTGTCCTGATCCCATTTTTTCATTGTTGCAATGTCCTGGTGAAAGCTTTCACCAATTTCATCACTAACTGCACCAAGATTAGCAGGGGAGAAGCTCAAGTGAGAATAAAGAAAAGGAATCTTTATGGACACATTGCATTTCATGGTATGAGATGAAGCTGATCACACATAACAATGAAGCTTGACCCGAGGAGTGAAGGTGGTGAATGAAAGAGTGAAGAAATAGACTTATGGTATTGTGCTATGTTTGTGTTAGGACTATGTCATACTTGTGGGGAACGGGGAAGGCTTTAGGGAGATGGGGTCCACAAAGAGGTAGGTGCTGGCCCCAGGGATGATTTGCCCTGGGAGTGTTTTACATCTATTTTGTATGCATACCTCTTAAAAGGTGTTGCTGCACGTCAATCCCTGGGACAACGGCGGGGTGAGTTTGAGCAAGAATGACTTCGACCTGGGTTCGTTGCTCTCTGAGAGACAACAGCTGGAGGAGGAGCACCTGGAATCTCAATGCGACGGTGTCATTCTGACGGAGGAGTGTGCGGTGGAAGCCCTCCACAAAGCAGGTAAGAGGGGTGAGGATGTATGCTGGAGTCCCGCTGCTAAAGGGTTGGAGGTGGGGATCCTCCTCTCTAATCTCCGAGGACACCCAACGGGGCCTGCTCTGGAAGCGCACGGCACAAATGGCTCATGGCTGGTGGAGCTAAACGAGGTAAGTCCGAGTCTGCCGCCGGTCAAATGTATTAACCTGTTGTGGGCTATGCGAGCTGAGGCAGAGAATCGAGTGGCTGGAGAGGACAGCTGATGCGTGCAAAGTGAAGCGGGGCTTCCCGTCCTGTTTTCATGCCTGCAGGGCATGGAAGTGAGACGGGGGGTGACGCGGTTATAACTGTGGGAATCAGGGCCATGTCTGGAGGTACTGTCCGTTTAAAACTGTAGTAGATGCCAGGAGATGGCGTCGGCGCAGTACCTCCCTGTACTTGTCTTTTTTGTTGCAGGAAGAAGCCGTGGACAACCCCTGCAGGACGGGCCACTTCACCCCACAAGGCTGAGCTCAGGGAAAAGCAGTGTAGCGTGTGGCTGGGGCTCTTGCCCGAAAGAGATGCTTCCAAGCTGGGCACTACATACTTACAAACTGATATCAACATATTGTAAAGTATTTGTGTATGCTGCTTTTATAGCCATTCCTGCTAGCATCCATCCTGACCAAACATGCCAAACATATTGTAACAACTGGTAGTGAGTATTGAAGTTCTCGGAGCTGAACTTTGCTGCGCACTTCCCCCAAGCTATCGGCTAGCGGAATGCCAGCGCCATACACGCAGCTGTACCTAGCTCATTAAGCAGGCGAACACTCGTGTCCCATACACCGCACGACCCCGAGTGTCTCCATAAATAATTGCATAGATGGAATATCTAGCAAGACACAGCTCTGTCCTTTATAACCTCTTTAATAGAGCAGAGAGTCAAAAACAAAGCTTAACACATTGCAAGGCCATTGCCAAGGTCATTCATAAAGACATCTTTCTCCATGATGATAACTGTTACACTTTTATATAACTGGGCTGCAAATGAACCAAACCCACCCAAACTAACTTGACATAAACACATAACATCTCTAATACAAAAGAAATCGACTGCCTTGCTTAATTAACATAAAAAGTAAACTCTAAAGAATTACCCATAATGCACCAGGCTGTTAGCGCTGACTGCCAGGTCATTACATAGCCCCCTCCCCAAGAGGGTTAGTGTCCCCACAACCCTAATCTCCCACAACAAAATCCAACAAATGTCCTGGCGGCGCGAACACGCGGCCTTCCTGATGTTCTATCACCCGTGCCAGGCTCAGTCCTGAGTCCGTCATTGTCCGTCTCGGCACCGGGGGTGGATGGTGGAGAGCTACTCTGGTTCTCTGGTTCCTCTTGTTCTGAGGTCAATGGGTGATATGGTGCTAACCGGTCCTTATGAAGCACCACCCGTCTGTCCTGTCCAGGCATTCGGACCCTGAAAACCACCTCTGAAATTTGGTCCAAAATCTCCCCAGGTCCCTGCCAGTGATGGGTCAATTTGGGAGACAATCCCCGCTTCCTTTGGGGGCAAAACACCCACACTTTGTCCCCTTGTCCCAGGGTCGGCCCGTGTGCCCGGGTGTCGTATGCCCGCTTCTGGCAGGCTCCAGCTTCCTCTAGGGCCTCCCTGGCCAGTTGATGGACGGTGTTCAGACGCACCTTCAACCGCCTAAAGTAGTCCAGTTCGGGCCCACCAACAATCTCAGGCTCGGGGGGCGAGCCAAACACCAAATCCACTGGCGTGCGGAGCTCTCTCCCGAACATCAGCCCCGCCGGTGTGCACTGACTTGACTCCTGTACTGCTGTTCTATACGCCCACAGGACCAAAGGCAAATGCTGGTCCCAGTCTCTCTGGTGCTGACTGGTCAGGATTGCAAGTTGGGTTGCCAGGGTGCGGTTGAAACGCTCGACCAGTCCATCGCTTTGAGGATGAAGGGGGGTGATTCTTGTCTTCTTCACCCCCAGCCGCTGGCACACCTCCCTGAACAACCGACTCTCAAAATTCAAAAGGTAAAAGCAGCAAGCTATTTATTACATGAATAATAATACCAGTAGAACAAAGAATAATAGAAAATAGGACTGATAGTAAAGTCTGGATAGATATAGTCTTTAGAAAAAGCTTACAAAAAGTCAGAGGCGTGATCACTTTGGCTGGGGTGGGCACTGCCGCCCCAGAGACAAGCCGTTCCCACCCTCCAAAATGTTCTGTCTGTTCAATGAAAACTCTGAAGAAGATTTGATTTTTGATTTTCAAAACTGAGTTGCTTTCCAATTAGACAGGCACCATGCTGCTCACATTTTACTTTGCCGCACATTTTGCAGCACGTTTTGAACCTGTTGACTGCATTCTTTAATTAAAACGGCGTATACGTTCCATTCTTCTTTTATTTTCTGGTTGGTAACACCAAAGGCTATGCATAGGTGGCTTATTAAAAAGTAGACATCTTCAGCCTCTGTCCCTCCGCAAGCTGCTGGCTCCACGGTTGAGCCCAGCACTGCTGCTTACCAACACGGAGCACAGCGCACCCACGTCGGGAACTGAAACTCCAAAAGATGTAGATAAGCCTACACAATCCTCCAGCTCTGCGCCCGTGTCGGGTACTCCAAACCTCTGCCTTCAACAAAATATACAGTCTGGCCTGCCTGACTTAAATATGGATAGTCCATCCCAGCCTATTTTAATTAATCATCCCAAGCGCGCATTCGGAAAGGCACTCAGAAGTTTTAGTGTATCAGTCTCGACCATGGCTTTAATATCCTGTTGTCTGTGATGCCAACTTTTGCTTTGCCTGCTGCAAATTTAGTGTTTCCAATTCGGACCGTGAGGACATATTCTCCAAACACGGCTATGCTAATTGGAAAAAAAGCTCAAGAAAAAGACGGTGGCGGCTTCCACAAGCACGCGTCTAGTGTCCCGCATGTCAGAGCCATGTCTGCATAGCAAGAGTATCGGCGTCGGGCAGAAATGGGTGAAAGCATAGTTCAACTACTGGGTTCAGCCCAGATAGAAAAGAATGGATATTATGTGAAAAGCATTGAGGAGGCCATTCAGTTCCTTGCAGTCAATGAACTGGCTCTGCGTGGTCACAAATCACGAAGGTGGGGAGGAGGGACTTTTCCTTAAGTTCTTTGATTACACAATCAAAAAAGATGCCAAACTTCCAGAAATTGTAAAATACATCCCAGACAACGCAAAATACACATCCAATGTAATTCAAAATGAAATAATTGAGAGTCTTGCCAAAATGGTGGTAAAAGATATCAGGACCAAATATGAAAAATATGACTCAACTGGACTTTGCATTAAAAGTGATGGTACCATGGGATCGCCGTAACATTGAGAATTTGTCTGTAGTGATTAGATTTGTCCACAACTCCATCCCTGAAGAACACCTGATTGGTTTAATTGAACTGAATCAGCTTGATGCTGAATATATTTGTAACCAAATTCTGTCACATCTCTCTGAGCTAGGTTACAGTGTTTTGATGGTGCTTCTGTCATGTCTGGGGCAAGGGGTGGTGTCCAGGCTTTGTTACAAAACAAAGTTGGTAAGTACATTCCATATGTACACTGCTACCATCACCAGCTCCATTTAGCAGTGATACATGCAATGGAATCAGAACCTCTGGCTAAGACGTTCTTTGACTGGTTAAATTCATTGAACACATTTTGTCACAGACATTATGTTTCACACACATACAATACACCCACACTGAAAAGACTTCTAGAAATACGATTGCGAAGTCATTATGATATCACAAAGTCCATTGTCAACAATGAGGAAGCCATAAGGGGGCTTCTCTCAGAGGTAGCAGAGGCTGACACTGCCCCCTTTGACATTTGCATAGAGGCATGTGGTCTTTTGACCCATTTAAAACAGAAGAATTTCTTCAATACAGGAAAAGTCCTCCTTCATGTGCTTGGTGTGCTGAAACCAGCCAATGCAATTCTACAGGCACATGCAGTGGATTTGTGCACAGTTGGGGAGGTGGTGACAGCTTCACTGGCCACACTGAAGGAGATGAGATGCGACTCATTCTGGGAGGAGTATTTCTCTCAGTGTGAAAGTAAGTCTACCAATTCGCTCAAAAGGAAACGGAAAGTTAATTCACAGCTTGATGATAGTATTGGCATGTCTACGCTTGGGCATGGTGACTCTGTTGAACAAATTGCTCCTAATCAGACTTTTAAAAGGGCTATGTTCAGCATTCTTGATAGAGCTATTGTGGAAATGGAGACAGGAATCTGTCAGAGGTGTTGAATTATTGAGGGCCACACCACTTCTCTTGCCAAAATCAGAATTATTTCTTGATCATTCTCTCCTGAAACCACTTCAGGCACTTCCAGGCACAGAGCAAAACAGCATGAGCTTGCAAAATGAAACTGCTGTGGCAAAAACAATGTTGATCAATAAACTGCCAGCTGATGCTAATCTCTCTGAAGCGTGCAAATGCATTCAGCAGTACAAAGAGGCCTTCCCTATGTTGCATTCACTACATGTCACAGCACTCATCATTGGTGTGTCTTCAGCTGCGTGCAAAAGCTCTTTCTCTACTTTGAACCGCATTCTCACTCCACTCCGCCGAACAATGCTGCATTCAAGGAAAAAAAATTTAGTCATTCTGGCACATGAGAAGAACATCACAGAAAATCTAGACATGAATGAATTTATTTCAGAATTTGCCAAGAGTAAACACAGTCTAGTCCTGTAGATAATATCCAAGTTAAACACTAGAAACTGATATCCTATAGCCTCCCTAATGACTACTTGAGCCACGTTTGTGTTCTTGCTCTCATATGTTGTATACATTTGACTTTATTGATATTTACCTTGTAGATGTAATTCTATATTTGTTCACAAAGAATAATAATACACGTTCCATTGCCTCAGTTAATTTTATTGAACAATAGGTTATGATTTATGCCACAATGTTTGCTTTTATATGTTATATAAAACTATGCTGTTATTATTATTTGACCCCCCCTACAAAAATGGGGATGGATGGATATTTTTTGCCCCCCCAGACAAGCGAAATGCCCACCCACACATGATGTTCTGGTCACACCTCTAACAGACACCTCAAACACTAACCATCATGGAGATGCAGTAGGAGTGTGAAATCAAGGACTGGAAGGCTATGAAATAGTTTTTTATCCACAGGCAATTAGCCTTGTTAATTATTTCTGTCTATTACCTGTTCCCTTACAATATCTCACTTTGCTGGCACATACATCTACCCAGTAATTTACCCACACTATTCACTTTTTGAATTATGATATCTGCATTACAAGATTTTTGAATGATATGCCTCAGTCACAAGATCTGATTTATATATTGTCGTAATACTCATATTATATGCACTGTATATGCTTACACTGCAGTGCTGTACAGTATTTATTGCTGAAATTTGTTTTTCTTTTTTATTGTCTATTGACTATTAGCATGCTAATCATATTGTCTTGTGTTCAATTTATATATACGGGTGACTGGAACAGCATGCAGAGTAAGATTTTCATTGTACAATGTGACTGACTCTTTATTGTACATAGGACAATACATTCTCATTTGAACATAATATTTTTAGAATTGAACAGTATAATGGATGTCATTACATTATGCTAAGACACTGTAAAAGAGAAATATTTTTGATAGCACAAGGCATACCTAAAAAGTACTATTTTCTGTTTCTTTGAATACTGGGGTATTCAGAGGCTTCAATAAATAAAAACAACAAAGACACCTTAAGGAAAATATTTTGAAAGTCAATAAATGTTTCCAATTACTATATTTGGAGGACCACAGACAAAAAATTCAAAAGACACATTTCTTGTAGATTAGCTGTAGTAGAACACATATGTTGTCATATGTCAGTGTCTTTATTGTGATATGATGTACAAAAGAAAAGATCATTTTATATAAATATGTGGTGTGTCAGTTGTCCAGATGTTCACAAGTGCCATTTTCAAGGGGTCACAAAGAAAAAGTTTCAAAGTAAAATTTCCTGTAATTCGGCGTACATGTAGTGAAACTCATATATTTATACTCATATTGGTCTCATCTGTTGTGAGAGTGGGACCTCTAGGGCTGAGCTCCATTAGCAGCAGTTTTTTTTTAAACTATCATCCTAAGGTATCCTTACTTACTCATCCCAAAAAGATTTATTTACATAATATGCAAGTATCAATAAGCATGAGCAGCAAGCAAAGGGCTCAGAAAGAAAAGGTAGCTAAAATTCCATCAAAGTCTAAACCAGCCTCAAGATCATGGTACGGCCTGCCAGAGACTGACCTGGAACAGATGAATGAAGAAAAAGGCTTGCCAGGACTAGACGCTGCAGCATTGGATCCAGCCGAGAGCAAAACTTTGAAAAGGCGGGCAAGAAGAATTCATTGATTCCAGGAGGATTATTGGAACTGAGAATGGCATTTTATCTTTGCTGTCAACTACAGCTAATACCCCCCCGAGTCAGTAGCAGCAATCCCAACTGGACACACAACTCCGCCTATGCATGGAGCATGGAGCTAAAGGTAATGATTACTACACACATGGGTGGCATGGATGATATAAAGAAAGAAATAAAGGAGCTAAACAAGAAAAGTGAGAAATAGCAAGTTTACTGCAGCCTTTACAGAAATTCTACAAACAATTGATGGGAAAAAAGTACATTAGAGAGTAAAATTAGAGTACTTGCTGCTTAGCTTGAAGATGTTAAGCAGATGTTTATGACTCATATTGAAATAGTTAAATAATTGACATTGCCGCTGATGAAAAATCAATGGCTTCAAAATCAGAATGCAAAGTGCTCAATGACAAACTGGCTGTGCTGGAAGATATAGAAGGAACAACATCAGAATCAAAGATCTGCGACAGTGCAGGTTGGCTTCATGCTCCCAGTTCAACTTTGGGAGCCTCTTGAACCTGAAAACATTGATAGTCATGACCAGGATGAGCTTGGCAGATATGGACAAATAACACAAAGTAAAGGGAAGGTGTAAAAATTGCTCAGTGCTTTTATTAAAATCAAACAAAAGAGTCCAAAAAGGGTGGTACAACAAAATGTCTAATAAATAAACACTCCAAAAAAAGAAAGGTGTCCATGTGGACATTAAAATCAGTCAAATAAATATTCCTTTGAAAACCGAGGTTAAAACCAACAATGCAGGAAACCATTCCTTAAAGCTCCATCCCATTAAAACTGCAGCCTCCCCAGCTTATCCTTCTGGACTTTGCAACTGAGGAGCCACCTACCCAATAGTCTTGGCCTTTATTCTCCTGAGGTCTACAGGTCTGGGTCTCTGCTGCATCTGACATAGTAAGGCTCCAATGTAGGGATCCCCATGAACCTAGGCTCCTTACCTCCCATGGACAAAGGAAGGTCACACCGTCCAAGCCTCTGTCAGTAACTTCCACTACCTTCCTGGATTTAAGCGGAGGTGCAGTCTCCTGGTTGCTCCCTCTCCCTTAAGTCTCTCAGCTGGAGCAAACCATCACAGGAACTCAGAGTGTTGCCCACACGCTGTTCTCCTTGGGCTCTTCTCCTTCTGGCTGTCGGCCTCCTCACTCCTTCACCGTCTCTTTCCCCTTTTCTTGCCTGTTTCACACTCTCTACTTTAACCTCCAGTTGTTCCTTGTTTTTCTCTTCCTTTCTTTTTTTCTTTTCACACTTGCATTTCCCTGTTATATGCTGGGAAAGCAGTTGCAGGTGCGATTGCCTGATTGCCGCCCCAGGTCTATAATGAGACAATCAGACTGTCCGCACGTGCCGGCAAGGCAACACACTGTCAGCTGACCGCCTAGCGTCAACCTGGAGATGATCCATGTTTTTAGACAATCGCTCGCACCTGCTCCTCTCGCCGGCGCGAGCATGTCTATTATTTAGTTATTTATTTAAAATTTGCACAGCACCACATACCACACATCACAAGGTCTCCCTGAAAAGTCCAAACCTAGTGAAATTCATTGCTGAACTGTTTCTCTAAAATAACTGGCCAGTACTTCAAATTGGACACTGAGATCTCAGCAGCCTACCAAATACGTCAAGATGGTGCTGATTAGGGCAGCCACGGTTATATGGTCACTGCTTATGTGTCTGTTGTTTTCATCAGTTCACTTTGCCTTTTGCAACAATATAAGGATTACTTACACATAAGATCAGCTCTATTGGGACTGAACTTCATTTATCCTCAAGGAATGGTGGACTTTGAATATATCTTTATGAATGCTTTTTATGGAAAAAAGAACAAGACACAGTTTGAGTTGGAAATCAAGATGACAGTGAGTTTGTTGCAAGTGTTATTAATATTAGATAACATCATACTTTACTGGTAGGGTAAGAAGTGTATTAAAGATGTTAGTTGAATCGACTTTCAGGTGCATTGCAACACTAAGCGCACTTAGAAAGAACTAAACAAAAAGCAGGTCCGTTTGTGTAGCGTATTGTTACAGGGCTGTTCGGAATACACAATTCAGAATAGTAAATCGACAGATTATAATAATTAATATTATATGTAATTGTCCGTTATTGAGTATTACTGACCATCGCTAAGTGTAACGGATAATGAAATTATCAGTGACCACGATTAAGAACTTATAATTGCCCTGCCCTATAATTGTCCTGTATATCACGTATATGCTACTTAATCAGAAGCAAAACCTATCAGTAACCTGGTATTTTAGATACCAAAATATATTTCAGAAAGACAGTGAAGAGAGATTGAGCCATATAAAGTGATTTTCCACTGAAAAGTGGAAAAAGAGCACAAGGTCCTAAGACAAGCACTCCTGCATTCTGGCAAATAGTAAAGAACCATTGGCCTTCAGAATGGCTTCAGAGAAAATGTTTTAGTTGTGGAATTACTGAACAGCCAATCCTAATAACAAACATTGTAAGAAAAAGACTATGTACTGTATAAATATTTGAAATACATCTGAATATATATCTATACTGTATATTGAATTCTATGTATATTTTTTGTGTTTTATTATACTATCACTGTTCTGGAGTGACATGTAAGTAACAGTATAATTCTACTGTAAGCACAAGACAATAAATGCTGTATGTTTAATGATGAGATCACCTCGAGATGATTCCCTGCTAAATGCACACTGCAACTGACCCACTATTTATTATTATTAGTAGTAGTGGCAATAGTATTTGATATTTATTAAAAAATAAAAAAGACAATGACTCAAAGACAGTTTGTTTTTATGATGATCTAAGTTGGGTCTTTGCGATCTACTTAAATGTTGCACGAAAAACTTTTAAGAACAATCATGAATGTCTCAAACTCAAAAGTTATTCAAAAATGTAAAATTTCTTGGCTATCACATACCGTTCAATTGATATGGACATGACATACAGTATTTCACACATGCAGCTTTTAGTAATGAAAACGCTGATGGATCAAATCAATAAATAAATGACTGTTTCCTAAAATGTTTCCCTGTCAATTTTAAAACATATTTTATATGTAGCACTGTTTTTGCAAACCTTTTAAAAATTAATTAAGCTTAATATTGTTTCACATGTTTATAATTTGCTAGTGGGAGTATGAAATACATTTATAGATTGAAAATCTCCAGGTATGTGTTTCATGAGGTACATTTTGCTTGAAACACTAAATGGTAATAAGATTTGTTACTTTTACTATAATGTAATGGTTCAGGAGAAAACGTAATAAACAACCATTCAAAATAGCAAAAAAAAACCTATATCAGCAAAGTGCTTAGAATGGTTGGATAGCTTAAGTGTGAGACTGGAAGTCATTTATATTTGTCCAAATAGAAACTTTTGTAATTTTGTTGTAATGCTGTCTTGCAGAGGGCATGATGCGAATGATGTTGGGAAAAAGGGTGTTAAAATAATCGTGTCATTACATGGATGTTTTGTGCATATGGGTATGTTGCACTGTCAAGGGCGTTCCGTGACTGACATTATGGGTGTTCCATGATATGGAGGGCAGCCAGGGCACAATATATGGGTGGCTGCCCCAAACCTTTTCAATGTCTTCAGTCTGTTATTGTGACAGTACATATTTGGCTAAGAAAGAACGTTACATTTATAGCAGTGAGAGAGAGCAGAACGAAATTGTATAATGCAACGAATATCTCTAAAGCAACATGAAACATAATTTACATTCAAATTATTACGTTTTACTATTTCTTAATATGGTTGATTACTTGTAATGTAAAATAGCTCTATTATGCATATGTAACAATTCCCATGAAGAAACAATCCATTTAAATTGTATATCCGCATCCCCGTATGCAAGCGGCAGAAATGCAAAATGGCTAGCGTGTAGCACCGGCCTGAGGGTTGGCGAGCGAAGCGATCAGGGGGCAAAGTTTTTTATAAAATTGAAAACTATTTATGGCCTTACCTTTATTTGTAAACAAAATCCATGTGCCTATCCTTCTTCATGAAAATCTCTGTCACTTTGTAAACTTCCTCCTTATTTTCCTTTAGTTTTAAAAGTCTCTCCGCCTCAATGGAGATTATCGCCACAAATGAAAGTCGTCCTGTATCTGTCCTATTCTGGCTTTATGTTTACAGTGTTTTCAATGCAGAGAATGACCTTTCCACAGGTGCTGTTGTAGCTGGTACAGTGAACACCAGCTAAAGTAACTTTGCCCCCACAGGAACAGTCTGCATCAGATCATTCTGGACCCAAAAGCAGAGAAGCTGCCCAGGAGATTTACATTCATTCCTTACTGTTTGTGAGATGAACAGTCCAATGAGATCAGGCTTTAGTCTAACAAAGTCAAAGAACCTTTTATATTTTGACAGGCTCTGCAGTCTGGAGTCATCAAAATGTTGTGACATTTAATTCAATTTTGTACAATTGACCAAACCAAGGAAAGCTAGCACAATAAAAATAAACCTGACTTTCATTTGAATACAAATGTTGCCCAGAATGTTAAAAACGCCTGTCTCATGCATTCTACAACTCTTATTGTGTCGAGTTGACAGTCAATCAGAACAAAAAATAAAAATAAACGTAGTGCACTTGACTTTCTAATATTGCTTACTTAATGTCGCCCAGAGCCTTTGCGTAGAAGAACAAGCAGCAACAAGTACCTGTTGGGCTCACATGTGCCCCCTTCAGTGTGGTATGGTACTGTCTGCCTCACCTTGTGCCTTTTCACTGCAGTTTTATGTCCGATCAGCAAGACTAAATATGTCACACACATTCATCTATACTAATAAAAGGCAAAGCCCTCACTGATTGACTGACTGACTGACTCACTCACTCACTCACTGACTCATCACTAATTCTCCAAGTTCCCGTGTAAGTAGAAGGCTGGAATTTGGCAGGCTCATTCCTTACAGCTTCCTTACAAAAGTTGGGCAGGTTTCATTTCGAAATTCTACGCATAATGGTCATAACTGGAAGCTATTTTTCTCCATTTACTGTAATGGAGTTGAGCTCGAAAGCTGTGGGGGGCGGAGTTTCGTGTGACATCATCACGCCTCCCACGTAATCACGTGAACTGACTGTCAACGCAGTGCGTAGAAAACCAGGAAGAGCTCCAAAAAGCGCTGAAGAAAACATGAATTATACAAAAGACATATACAACCATATTCATGAGTGCTGCTACTTCGGAAACAAAGCACGGTGTAAACCTAAACTTTAAATTAAGTTCATAGACAGGCTGCCGCTGGCGTTTGTCATGCCCACGGGTAATGCGGGATACAAGTTTAATGAGAGGACGCAGGATATAAACGAGAGTTTTGATCACTTTGTAACTAAGTTAAAATTGCACGTGAAGGGCTGTGCTTATGCAAATTCCGAGAGACTGTGTTTGTGGGGGATTGACAGTTAAAGCGGGAGGGGGAGTCACGTCATCATCTCCCCTCCCATTCACCTCATTTCGCTCTGAGCTGAGCTCCACAGCTACAGCATGCAGTGTTACAGAAGCGACTTTGTGACGCTGCCACCAAATACTCACAGAAAAATCAACAAGTTAATACACACTCTGTCTCTAGAGTTTCTCCACACTGAATCCTCCAGGCACTACTTACGAAAGGTTACATTGAAAATCGTGTTACGTTATTTTTAAAATGATTCCTTTTCTTAGCACAAGCACAGCTGAGAAGTTTTGATGCATGTGCTCCATAACGCATTAAAAAATCACGCATTTAATCACATTTTGCATTCCAAGCAAAGGGGAACTTCTCTCAATGCATGATTTCCTGGTACAACGATTACATTGGTCAGCGCTTCCCGATTCATTTTAATGATGACTTTATACGTTCAAGTTCTGACTTTATATATTCCAGCGCTGACTTTATATATTTTGACGCTAACTTTATATATTCAAGTTTTCACTTTATATATTCCAGCGATGACTTTATACATTCAAGTTTTGACTTTATATATTCGAGAATGACTTTATATATTCAAGTTTTGACTTTATATATTCTGATGCTGACTTCATATATTCACAAAATCAATGTATTTGCCTGTTTGGCACCCCATAGTATATGTGTGTGTGTATATATGCACACATGTATGTATGTGTATATATATATATATATGCCAACAACACTCATGATAATGACAAAACAATTACATTGTCAATCATGTTACATTATATTATTAAAATGTTTCCTTTTCTTTTTACTGGTATTTTGCTATATAAATATATATATATATATATATATATATATATATACATACTGTAGATATATATATTTAGAGAGAGATATGAGAACAACCCTCATATCAATGACAAAACAATTACATTAACAATCATGTTACGTTATTTTTAAAATATTTCCTTTTCTTTTTCATAACTTCTTTAACACACTACTTCTCCGCTGCGAAGCGCGGGTATTCTACTAGATGAAGATATTAGCCGCACTGTGGAAAGTCAGTGTGTATAATAAACGTGTCTGCAAACATTATATTGGCGACATACAGAGAGACAGCAACAGACACGCAGCAATTGCAAGCATCAACCCAGTGTGTGAGGTACAGCGCAGTCTGAGGTGAGGTGAGACTCGTCGCTGCCGCACCTTGAGTTTCAACAGAAAATGTGTAAATTCTGTGATTTTTACTATAAAAATGATGAAAATTATTGGAATCATACAGAAAACAAATGTATAGCACATACCAGAAGATACATTTATTTTATGTTATCATTATTAGTTTATTTACTTTTCATGATGAGCCTCACCTCTGTCCCCTGGCTGCACGTCCCTGTTCCGCACATTATAAGTAAGCAATCATGCTGCAGGAATTGGGCCATCCTTGAGTAGATACATTTAGTTCTAAACAACAGTAATCAGTGCAGACACCTAATGTAAGCATAAGGGTAGCTTGAACAATTGCACCTGTCATACAGCACCATGTCTCGCGTTCGATAACAAACCTGGTCAGCTTCTGTTTGGAGATTACACATTTCTCTGATCATTTGTTTGTGGCGTGATGCGTTTGATTGATACAATTCCAATCACTATGTGGCAATGCAACAGAAATGATAAAACAAGCCTGAGGAAAGATGTATCACATTGTATTAAGCCAAGTCTAACCATTCACTTTGCACCCCGCTCCTTGAAAAGAACCAGAATACAGGAGCCTGACTTGGTGTTAGACTTCTAATCAATATTCTAATCATAATTTAAAACCAACATATATCAGTGTCTGAACAATACTCTGACTATAATGGACGAAAAACTCGACAGGTCCATTACTACTTGCCACTGTTAAAAAAATCCCTGTAAATTGCCAGTAAAAAAAATAATCGAATGTGAGCGTCAGTAGGCTTTGCACCCTAGGAGCCAAGTTACCCAAACTATTCTTTAACATTTCAGTTATTATTTACTGCTCTGATGCTGATCTTTCTGATCATAAAATAGGTCATTACAATAGCAATTGACAAGAAGAATTCATAATTAATTGCAGAATTACAGTATTTGTGGGTTACTCTAAACTGTCTCTTTCTCTTGCATGATTTGGCTCAAAAACTAAACAGCACATCATCATCTCGTTACAGGCTTAATTTCCAAGTTTAGTATTTTTTCAGGCAGCCGTTAAAGCTCTAGACCATTCTCAAGAAACTGTGACATGCAGACACACACACACACACCCATCATCGAGATGATTTTGGTATCAAGGAATCCTAAAACGTCGAGATCCATTAAAAACCGGAGATCAAAACTTTTGATGAAGCTTTCACACCTCCACCTCCCTTTCTCCAAAACGTTGATAGGTTATGGTGGGGAAGGGCGCAAAGCAAAAAACAGTAATTTACCGTATCTACAATAGAGTTCATTTCACAGTAAAGTACTGGAAGTGTACTTATTAAATGCTCTAAAATTTTCAATAATGTACCGTAGTATGTTTATGTAAAATTTCATACCCAGGTGCTACAATTTGAAATTATATCCCCTTGACAACCCATTACACTGTTAACTTTATTAGCAAATGTGGACAGTATAAAACAGTGTCATATTAAAAAATTAACCCATAATAAAATTAAACAATCCCGTATAGTCCCATCTATGAGGAATATTAAGAAACACAGGTTTCAATATGAAAAACACAAATCTGTCTGGACAATGTAAAGTAAATTTGCTGCACAATTTGTAGAAAAAGCAATAGAATATTACGACATTAAAATAAGTATTTACATTTAGTCTGTTTGACATGATTTCAAATTAAGTTTTAATAATATAAAGAAATAGTCTGCTAGATAACAAAAACCCACATACAAAATATGAGTGGACAATGTATTGATAGGTACAGTATTTTGTGCAAAAAAAAAAACAAATCAAGGTAGTTCTATCAAATTCTGTCCAATCTCTTTAATGAATGTTTATAGATAGTCTCTAGATCAGGGGTCTCCAACTCCAGTCTTGGAGAGCTACTGTGGCTGCAGGTTTTCATTCTAACCCTTTTCTTAATTAGTGACCAGAGTTTGCTGCTTAACTCTTTGCCTTAATTTTAATTGATGTACAACTTAAGACTCATACCCCTTAATTATTTCCTTTTTCCTTAATTAGCATCCAAACAATATTAAGACACAAAATGTACCAGCACATAAACAACAACCTGCGTCCATCACACAATAACTGAAAATAAAGAAAGGTGAGGGCCTTAGTGATGTTGATCTGCTCAGGCCCACAAAATATTTTGACAGCACTCTTAAAAAAGAAAATCAACAGAATGAGTGCCTTGGAATTAAATAACTGGTTTAATTAGCAACAAGAACTGGCTTCAGATTAAGAAGCTGAATGAAGTTGCTTGGAGTTTGAGGCCCCAACGTAGTTGCTCATCTGTTGGCTCACTTCACATCAAATTTATGTTTAGGTACCTTTCAAGGAAAAAAGAATCAATTCAGTAGTCAGAGTCTAAAGAAAAGTCAATTAAAACAAAGGGAAATACCGTGTTTCCCTGAAAATATATTAATTTTTACTCCAAAAGATGCACTAGGGCTTATTTTCTGGGGATGTCATATTTATTCATATACCACAATATACATTTATTCAAATACAGTCATGTCATCTGGAATATTGTCATAACTCTCCACATTCAAATCTTGAATTCTAGCCTGAATTTCTTGCTACGGAAGCCACTTTTAGGATCCTAAAGGATCGATGTGTGTGCTTCGATGTTTGATGAATGATTCGATGTGGTGAAGCAAAATACCGACATACAAATACATCTGTGGTGCTTTTATATTCAAGCGTCACATATTCCCGATCGTAATGACACAACATATTTTAAAAGTTTCACATACCATCTTCTGTGCCATCTTTTTTTACCTTTACAATAGCATCAGAATGTACGGTGGCGTATTTGAGCCAAAGTGAAAAAATTAAGGATGGTGAAGTTGCCTGTTTTGTGATTAAAGTGAAAATTTCGGCTTTAACCTCATAGCTTATTTTATCATTAAATGTCATCTTAAAACCGACCCAGTTGCTAAACACTATGTGCTTCTGGGGCTTCCTCCTGAGCTGACAGCAGCAATCGCCACACAGAACTCATTACATTTCTGATATTCCAGCTCTCTGCACATTTAGAATCCTTAGATTTATACTTGATATCACTTTCATGATGAAATGCATTAACATTATACATGTTACATTTTACAGATAAATTGTTCAGTTTGTTTAAATAATGAATACTGTTAATAGTTACACATGTTGGGTGACACGGTGGCAGAGTGGCTGTAGCGCTGCTGTCTCACAGGGAGTCACGTCCTTATGGAGTTTACATGTTTCCCTGGTGGGTTTCCACAATGTGCTCCATTTTCCAGCCAAAGACATGAAGGTTTGGGGATTTGGTGAATCTGCAATGACGCCAGTGTATGTGTGTGCTCGTGTTCACCTTGCGATGAGCTGATGCCCTGTCCAGGGATTGTTTCTGCCTTGCGCACGATGCTTGCTGGAATGGGCACATCCCTGGATTGATGGATGTAATCATTAAACTTCCTTTTCAGAGATATTGTGGCAAGGTGTCCCCAGAATTTAATGGATGTTTTGGGCACACGTGTCACATCACGTGAAGTATAAACCTAAAAGATTTTTCTTCAGAGATGGCTCAGACTTGCAGATTACAAAGTCTGATTAAATTTACAAGGAAAACATTTAAAATCCTGACTTTTTTTAGACTGCTCTGTGACTCTTATGTTTGTATCTGCATGTTGAATTGGCCCCCTTTCCCATGTACTGGGCTCTAGTTATGCTCCCATCATGCATCTTGTGCAAATATGAAAAACAAATTCAAATAACTGATGTCTCTAATTGTTAAATCTATACTAATAAAAGGCAAAGCCCTCACTGACTCACTCACTCACTCACTCACTCACTCATCACTAATTCTCCAACTTCCCGTGTAGGTAGAAGGCTGAAATTTGGCAGGCTCATTCCTTACAGCTTACTTACAAAAGTTGGGCAGGTTTCATTTCGAAATTCTACGCGTAATGGTCATAACTGGAACCTATTTTTTCGTCCATATACTATAACTAACCCTAACCCTAACCCTAATAAAACCATTTCAGGTGACTACCTGTTGAAGCTCATCGAGAGAATGCCCAGAGTGTGCAAAGCAGTAATCAGAGCAAAGGGTGGCTATTTTGAAGAAACTAGAATATAAAACATGTTTTCAGTTATTTCACCTTTTTTGTTAAGTACTTAACTCCACATGTGTTCATTCATAGTTTTGATGCCTTCAGTGAGAATCTACCAATGTAAATGGTCATGTAAATAAATAAAACACATTGAATGAGGAGGTGTGTCCAAACTTTTGGCCTGTACTGTACATACACCTATATCTATCTATCTATCTATATGTATATATTTATATAATCTATCGATCTATCTATATAGATATATCTCCTTTGGGGTGCGAGCAGCTGTTGCTGGGGGTGCCAGAATCCATTAAGGAAGAAAAATTAAAAACATTATTTGTACAAAATCTTAATTTATCTATCCATTCCTAAATAATCAAATGGCCAGGCTATTTCGTATCAGTGCAATATGCTGCTTGTTAAAACGGATGACTCCTAATCTTAAGTGCACTTAGTGCTGCGTGGGTATTATGAACTATCGTATCTGTTGAAGTTCTATTTAAATTTTAAATATGAGTAATTTTTATTTGGTCGACAGAAATATGTTTAGTAGGAATGAAAGTTAAATTTAATCATCATTGCATAAATTTTTCTTCACCATAGAAATTTAAAGACTAAATCCAACTTCCATTCCTTCCAAAGATATTTATGGCGACTAAATAGAACCTACTTATATCCAAAATCGAGCTATTGAGCTGTTGCCTGCCTGCCTGAATAAGTCGCCCTCGCTTCGCTCTTACTTTTTTACCGTTCATTTAATCATGGCTAGTCGCGGAAAAATTCTAACATGGAAGGAGGATTACACTGAGTATGGCTTTACCAAAACAATTATTGATAGCGAATAAAGTATCTATTATTCATAAAGCTTCAATTGGTGATCTGCTTTTCTGCGTTAACCTCATATTTTTTCATACTTCTTCTCAAACCAAGGGGGTGCGAGGGTAAAATGAATCGGGAAGCGCTGATATATATATATTGAATATATTGAAATATTTTTACTGTCAAGTAATGCAAACAGTACGCGGCACGTGCTTGACCCTAAGTCTGGGCTCATCAGGCAGTACACACTCACTGCACCCCTTCTCTGCAATCGAACCTCAGACGTCAGCGCTAGAGGTGAAGCCTCTCATGTTGCGCCAGGGTGTGTGGTTTGTTTATTTGACAGTATGTAGATATATGTATATATGTATATATAGTATGTATATATTTACATATACATATATATATATATATATTACTTTTGAGAATGCAATGTATAGTTTTGTCCAGGAGGAAAGCAATCTTGCCTGAAATCAATGGCAACCTTTTGTAGGGTGTGTCCCTGAGACTTATTAATTGTCATCGCGAAGCAGAGCCTTACTGGAGATTTGAGGCATTTCAATTGAAATGGGAGATCAGAGGGTATAACGATGACGCGAGGAATATAAATTGAGTGTGGAGAAACTCTAGAGACAGCGTGTGTATTAACTTGTGGATTTTTCTGTGAGTATTTGGTGGCAGTGTGACGAAGTTGCTTTGGAAGACGGCGTTAGCCGCGCAACTCAGCTCAGAGCGAAATGAGGTGAATGGGAGGGGAGATGATGACGTCACTCCCCCACCCGCCTTAACTGTCAATCCCTCCACAAACACAGTCTCTCGGAATTTGCATAAGCACAGCCGTTCACCAGCAATTTTAACTTAGTTACAAAGTGATCAAAACTGTCGTTTATACCCTGCGTCCTCTCATTAAACATGTATCCCGCATTAGCTGTGGGCATGACAAACTTTAGGTTTACACCGTGCTTTGTTTCCGAAGTAGCTGCAGTCATGAAGAGCTGCTCTCTTGTGTGATGTTGCGATGTCCACGGCTTAATTTAATGTTAGCTAAGACCCGGCACTTAAAAGTTTCTGGTTTTTGGTCTCGTCCGATGCGAGAGATGGACGTCTGAAGTGGAGCTCCGCTAGCAGTGGTGCTATTTTTCATATTATTTGCTTATTATTCTGAGATATCCTGTATTTATTCAACCCGAGAGGGACCGCTACAGTATATGTAAACACATATAAACATGGCCAACAAGAAGGGGGGTCCGAAAGAATCAAAGACTAAAGCTACATCCAAGCTGCGATCAGCAAGCCCTAGTTCGAGATACGGCCTCTCAGAGACAGACCTGGATCAGATGAAATTACAGACTCCTCGGGACCACGGTCCGCTACATCGTCGCCTGCTGAGAGCGAAAAGGGGAGCGAAGGTGCGATCGTGAGTGCAGATGTGGATAGCTCGCCGATTGGAGAGGATTACCTGAAACTGGAAAAGGCCGGGAGGTCCGCGGCTTCAGTTACGCAATCACGCGGGACTGGAGCAGCGGGGACACCGGCTTCAGCAGAGTCTGCTGCTTCATCTACGGTACAAGAAGGCACATTTGAGCTATCTGAACTGAAAGTGTTGCTCGCTGACCTCAGGCAAGATATAAAGAAAAGCGAGAAGGCTAATGAGAAAGCAACGGCAAAGGCACATGAGAGACTGAAACAGGAGATGAAACAGGCCAATGAATGTCTGCGACAGGAAATCCAACAGGCAAATGAAAGGCTTCGTCAAGAGGTACAGCTTGAACTTCGACAGGTGCTGGGTAAAATTGAAGAGCGCATTGAGAAAAACTCGCTAAACTGAGCCCGCTTGCTGATCGATTGGAGCATCTTAGTGAGACATTCACGAATCGGATCGAAATAGCCGAACATCTAGCTGCCAGTGCCGAGGAAAGAGCAGTAAATGTCAGTTGAATGTAAAAACTCGGAGAAAAACTTGGAGACAGACTGGCTGCTTTAGAAGATGGGAATAGAAGGTATAATGTCAGAATTGAAGGCTTGCCGGAGAATCGAGAAAGTTTAAACCCGTGAAATTCAACTGAACTTTTTCTAAAATAATCGGGGCGACTTTAAAGCAGAATCTGAGATAGCAGCGGCTTACAGCGTCACGCTGATCAAACACCGTCAGACCCCGACCAAGATCTTTTATAGTCCGTTTTGAACGATTATCATTTAAGTTAGAGGTGATGGAACTCCTCAGGAAAAAAAGGAAGATATTATATATGAAGATTGCCAATTCGCGTCTTCCCTGACTTCTCTCCAGCAACAGCTATCAAACGCCGCCTTCTATAATATTAAACAGCGGCTACGGCAAGCCAATGTCAAATACGGCCTCCTGTATCCGCAAAACTGAAAGTGGAATGGCAGGGCATTTCTATGTTTTCGCTAGCAAGGAGGAGGCAGAAAATGAGTTAAGAAAGCTGATCCGGGACTATTCTGATACATAATTGTGAGTCATGGCGGTAAATGATAAAGCTAGGATTAATAATCTACTGTCTGATCTATTTGTTTTTAAAATACGGGTTTTTTATCAGCATATATTCTCATATTCTTATATTATTATTACTTACTTATTACTTATCATTACTTAGTATTACTAGGGCTAAATGTTTGTGTTTTATTGTGCTTAGTTACGTTTTCCTCCTCTTTTTTTTTTTCTTTTCTAATTATTTCATGTGTACCCTAAATGAGACTGTTCAATATCATACCCTTGGTTTGCTGTTATTGCTATTACTGCATTAAGACTTGTTATGCTTGTTTTGGACACATCTTTAACACCATCACCTGGGTTTATTATCTGGGGATATCATCTTAATGCACTAAAATTGATGAAGATTATATGTATGTATGTATGTATATATATATATATATATGTATATGTGTATGTGTGTATATATATATATATATATTAAGTGCAAAATTCTTTTCTTTCTTTTTCCTCTTTTAAAGACTATATTGGTAACAGATATCTCTATCTTTTAACCTTAAAGCGCCACTGCATGGGGGCTTGATGTGCTTTGGACGTGCTCTGTCTCTGGGTATGTCAGAGGACTGGGACTGCATGAAGTGGGTTTTAGCCTCACCTGGGGAGGCAAAAAGGGAGGGTGGGGGTTAAGGGGAAGAGAAAGAGAGCAGGCTTGATCTATATCTAATCTATCATCTCAATCTTTATAATTATAACTATCAACGTAATAATAAGCTGCATGGCAACAACTCTTGGGGGAATAGGAAATTAAGACCTAAACTATTTCACTTCCAGTTAAGACTATAATATGACACCAAAAACTCAGAATCAGTGTCTCCATGATGGGACAGTTAACTTCGTAAGCTGGAATGTTAAAGGCCTGAATCACGAATTAAAGAGAAAGAAAGTACTTTCTCACCTAACAGGTCTAAATGCTAAAATAGTATTTTTACAGGAAACCCACTTACTAAGTAAGGATCAGTTCCGCTGCAAAAGACTGGACTGGCCAAATGTTCCATTCTAGTTTTACAAAGAAAACTAGAGGGGTGGGAATTCTCATACATAGAACAGTACCATTTGTAGCATCAGATGTAGTATTGGATCCTGAAGGGAGATATGTGATGGTCATGGGAGACTTATCTAACTGTAAAATGATTTTGATAAATGTTTATGCACCTAATGTTGATGATAAGGAATTTATACAAAATTTATTTGCATCCATTCCCAATCTGAACACTCATAAACTTATAATGGCTGGGGACTTTAATTGTGTTCTAAATCCACTTTTAGATAAGACTTCCTCCACAGGGGAACGCAACTAACACCGCAAAGATAATTACAAAGTTTATAACTGATCACAACTTATCAGATCCCTGGAGGTTTTAAACCCAAATTCAAGAACATATTCTTTCTACTCACCAGTACATCATTGCTACTCAAGGATTGATTACTTCTTTATAGATAATAACTTCTTGCCTAAGATTAAATCTTGTAAATACGATGCTATTGTTATTTCAGACCATGCTCCGATGATCTTGGAGCTGAAATTACTAAGCCCCATACACTCACCCCAGATGGCGTCTCAATCCGCTTCTATTAGCTGACGAGAATTGTACTGAATTTATATCCAAACAAATTGAATTCTTTCTAGAGACAAATACATCCCCTGAGATCTCTGCAGGAATACTCTGGGAAACTCTTAAGGCCTTCTTAAGAGGACAGATTATCTCATATCTTTCCCACAGAAATAAATCCGAGCGAAGAAAGTAGCAGAGATAAAAAGCGAAATTACTAAAATAGATGAAGAACATGCCAGACTACCAAGCGAGACTCTACATAAGAGGAGGCAGGCTCTACATTCAGAATTAAACCTCTTGACAACTAAAGAAACCGAACAACTAATTTACAAATCCAGACATCATTATTATGAACATGGAGAGAAAGCTAATAAGCTTTTAGCGCAACAAATTCACAAGCAAGATGTATGCAACGCAATCTCGTAATTACTAACACGAATGGAGATAAAATCATCGAACACAAAAATATAATGTACACTTTTAGAGACTACTATAAATCCCTATATACTACTGAGTTTAAAGAAGACAATATACAATCTAATGCATTTCTGGATAAATTACAGATACCACAAATTGACGCTATTAGTGTGGAGGAGCTCGATAAACCTCTGTCATTATCAGAATTACTGGATGCTATAAAGTCACTCCAAGGTGGAAAAGCAGCAGGCCCTGATGGCTACCCTGCAGAGTTTTACAAGAAATTCTCCGCTCAGCTAGCTCCCTCCTATTAGCAACATTTACAGAAGCCAGAGATAACCAATCTCTTCCACAAACCTTTCGCCAAGCACTAATCACTGTCTTTCCAAAACAAAATAAGGACTTATTACAATGTGCATCATACAGACCAATTTCACTTCTGAATAACGACGTTAAAATACTCTCTAAAATCATAGCTAGAAGGATGGAGAAAGTGCTCCCTCAGTAATATCACAAGACCAAACTGGATTTATTAGGGGCCGACACTTATCTTCAAATCTTCGACGCCTGTTTAATGTAATATACTCACCAACTAAATCAAACACCCCAGAAATATTATTATCATTGGATGCAGAAAAAGCATTCGACATGATTGAATGGAAATACCTTTTACTATTTTGGAGAAGTTTGGGTTTGGCCCGAACATTTGTGCATGGATTAAATTACTGTATACTAACCCAGAAGCTTCAGTTTGCATCAATAACATTTGCTCAGACTACTTTAAACTAGAACGTGGCACAAGACAAGGATGCCCTTTGTCACCACTGCTGTTTGCAATTGCCATTGAACCACTGGCAATACATTGTCGAAATACTGATCAGATAAAGGGGATTAGCAGAGAAGGACTGGAACAGAAAATCTCATTATATGCAGATGACATGGTACTGTATATATCGGACCCAGAAAATTCTGTGCCTGCAGTCTTAGCAGCACTCACAGAATTTCAAAAGCTCTCTGGTCTCAGAATTAATCTGAATAAAAGTGTACTCTTTCCGTGAATTCGCAAGCATATAATATTAGATTAGACACCCTTCCTTTTATCATTGCAGAACAGTTTAAATACCTCGGGTAAACATCACAAGTAAACATAAAGCTCTTTATCAAAAAATTTCGTCGTCTGTATGGAAAAAATTAAACAAGACTTGCATAGATGGTCAACCCTTCATCTCACACTAGCTGGAAGAATTAACACTGTTAAGATGAATATTCTTCCTAAGCTCCTTTTTATTTCAAAACATACCAATATACATTAATAAATCGTTCTTTAAGCAATTAGATTCAACAATAACCTCATTTATTTGGAATTCTAAACATCCACGCATCAAAAGAGCGACCCTACAAAGACAAAAGGCAGAAGGCGGCATGGCTCTACCTAACTTCCAGTTTTATTACTGGGCGCAAATATACAGTCGATAAGAACCTGGACACAAATAGAAGAACATACACAGGCATGGACCGCAATAGAAGTAAAATCCTGCAGTACTTCTTTGTATTCCTTGCTTTGTGCTCCAATCAACACACGCTTATCGGCAATACACTAATAACCCAATTGTGCTCCACTCACTTAGAATCTGGAACCAATGTAGAAAGCATTTTAAGACGGAGAAGCTTCTTTCTGTGGCACCCTGCAAAAGAACCACCTCTTTCAACCCTCACAAACATATGCAGTTTTAATATCTGGAAAAATTTGGAATTAACTTGCTTAGAGACCTTTATATAGACAACGTCTTTGCATCCTATGAACAATTACGTTCCAAATTTAACATTCCAGCTACAAATTTCTTTCACTATCTTCAAATCAGGAACTTTGTTAAACAGAACCTTCCAGATTTTCCTCATCTTGCACCCTCATCCACGCTGGAAAAATTATTGCTCAATTTCAAGGAGTTAGACTCCATCTCTACAATATATAAAATCCTTTTACAATCCCTTCCTTTCAAAGATCCAAGAGGACACTGGGAAAATGACCTCTCAATTAATATATCAGAAAAGGAGTGGAAAGTAGCAATGCAGAGAATTCACTCAAGCTCCATATGCAAAGCATACAATTATACAACTCAAAATTATATATCGAGCACATCTGTCTCGACTAAAACTCTCCAAAATGTTTCCAGGGCATGATCCAACCTGCGAACGTTGCAACCAAGCCCCAGCCTCACTAGGTCACATGTTCTGGGCCTGCTCCAAATTAACATTATTCTGGACAAAAATTTTTAATTACCTCTCAGACAGTCTTGGACTCACAATCCCTCCTAACCCATTAACAGCTGTGTTTGGGGTTCTTCCAGAGGGTCTTAAAGTGGAGAAAGACAAACAAACTGTGATTGCATTCACTACACTGTTGGCACGCAGACTTATTCTGATAAACTGGAAGAACCCAAACTCTCCTCTTTAAGTCAGTGGGAAACTGATGTGTTATATTATTTAAAATTGGAAAAATCAAATACTCAGTTAGAGGATCTGTGCAGACTTTTTCAAAACATGGCAGGATCTAATCAGTAATATTTTGAAATGATTTTATAAAGCACAGAGAATTTGTTGATTTAGGTATTTTTAAAAGCCTTAAATTTTATACGTTTGGCTTGCTCTCTCTCTCAAGGGTGGGGATCGATCTGTTCTTAGCATAATTCTTTTTTTTTTGTAAAACTTGATTGCTATGTATTGATTGTAATAAAATTAATAAATAAATAAATAAATAAATAAATAAAAAAAAAAAAAGTTTCTGGCTGCACTCCGGTTGTAATATGACGAAGCTGCACGAGCTCACTTTTGAGAATGCAACGTATAGTTGTCCAGGAGAAAACCAATCTTGCCTTTGTAAGTAAGCCGTAAGTAATGAGCCTGCCAAATTTCAGCCTTTCACCCACACGGGAAGTTGGAGAATTAGTGAAGAGTGAGTGAGTGAGTCAGTGAGGGCTTTGCATTTTATTAGTATAGATAGACTTCTGCTCGATGCCCGTGAGAGGCGGAGTTAGGCCTCCCACGTAATTTAGTGCCTGCCCATATAAGGCCGGGTGAAGGACTGTGCTTATGCAGAGGAAGATGAGATGGTCAGGGTGGTGTTTGGCACAAACTCAGCTAAACTGAGAGAAAGTTTTAAGTGCCGGTCTTAGCTAACATTAAATACAGCCGTGGACATCGCGAGATGGCACCAGCACAGCTGGGAACCTTCGATGCATGTACACCGAGCGGCTCACATGAAATTACGCAGTGCACAGACAAAAAGCAACAGTTCCAAAGAGTGCTGAACAAAAACCGAATTACACAATTGAGAAGGCAGCAAAAAAATATGAAGCATGTGATACGTGCAAGCATATTCTTAAGTGCAGCTACTGCACGGTGGAAAAAGTCAATGTCCTGCTAATGGAAGACAGTGTAAAAAAAAACCCGTGCATACAGTGTGTCAAGTCTCAGATTAAGAGGAAGACAAGCTGTTTATTGATGCAGTAAGAAACGAATCGATGAATGAAACCTGTTATCTTTACAACGATTGACAAACACGGAATGTAACTGGAACACAACCCATCCTACAAATACGAATCTGATTGAAAGAAATAATGATGATCAAATCCTTGATGACAGCAACACTCATAACACTCACAAAACAATTACTGTATATTGACAATCATGTTACGTTATTTTTAAAATGTTCCCTTTTCTTTTTCATAACTTCTTTAACACACTACTTCTCCGCTGCGAAGCGCGGGTATATATATATATATATGTATATATATACCCCGATCTACATACTCTCAAATAGGCAAACCACACGCTGTGGCGCAATGGTAGAGGCTTTGTCTCTAGCAGCGATGTCCGAGGTTTGATTCCCGAGAGGGGGTGCACCGAGTTTGTACGCACGCTTCCAGATTCATTTTACCCTCGCATCCCCTTGGTTTGAGACGTATGAAAAAATATGCGGTTAACCCAGAAAGACAGATCACCAGTTGAAGCTTTATGAATAATGGATACAAAGCGTGTTCCTAAGATTGATCGGGGGTAAATTTCATTTCAAAAGACTACCCGACGGAAGCCTTGATAAAAGCGTGGTTTTGTGCAAACTGTCCAAATACGAACCTGGTTGAAAGAAATTATAATCAAATCCTTGATGACAGCAACACTCATAATGGTCACAGAACTATTACATTCACAATCATGTTACGTTATTTTTAAAATGTTTCCCTTTCTTAGCACAAGCACAGCTGAGAAGCTTCGATGCATGTACTCCATAACGCGTTAAAAAATAACGCATTTAATCACACTTTCAATTCCAAGCAAAGGGGAACTTTTGTCAATGCATGATTTCCTGGTATGTCAATTACATTGATGCACACATCAGAGCTACAAAAATGTTAGAGTCGGAATAAAGTGCGTTCCTACGACTGATCGGAGGAAAATTTCATTTCAAAAGACTACCCGACGGAAACCTTGATAAAAGCATGGTTTTGTGCACACCAAAAAGCAAGCACAATTAGATGCATTACAGAAAGCGGACTTTGTGGCTCTTACTGGGGATCATTGGACTGTTAGTAATTCTAATTACATCTAATTACAAAATGTTTAATGATCACACTGTTTTAGCCGAATGTACAAAATAATTTTGGCTAAAGTTACTCAGAGTTTAAAGGTGAAGCTGATCAAATTACCTTTTCTGCCTTATTTTTTTAAGAAGAAAAACCACTTTATACAGTATTGAAATTTTTGTTATTATTATTTAAAGACAATACCATTCTGAAAATGTACTTAAAGTACTTAAACTACCACTTTATTTTTAAGTCTGCCCAATTTTAGCCAGGGATGATATTTTTGTTTCTGTTTTGAATTGAAATGCAGTTTTAAAGCATTTTTTTTTTCAGAAATTAAAAGAGCTTGAGTTTACAATATTCATGTCCATGTCTATTATTTGATTCTGTCACCAACTAAAACCCTTTTAAATTAAAAAAAAAAATTTGCGATCTGAGGCAAATTTTCATGTGTGATTACATATGATTAATCAAGATTAATTATTACACAGCCTCTAATTAATTAGATTAATTTTTTTAATAGAGTCCCACCCCTAATATATATACTGTATATGTAGATATATATATGTAGATTTGTATATATATATGTGTATATACAGTATATATGTAGATATATATATGTATATGTGTATATATATATGTATGTATATGTATATATATATGTGTATATATATGTTTATATGTGTGTGTGTGTATATATATATATATATATATTGTAAAAGATGTAGAAGCAAACAGCAAAAAGGTTTGGGGTTTTCCGGCCTCGTATATTGTAGACAATCCACAATAACTCAACAGAAAGCAGGTCAAAATATAAACAAAACAGTTCATATGCGCGACGCCCTTCAGAGGCGCTAGGTTTAATATCTTACTATTTCAAGTCTGTTAAAGATTATTTTTTATGCTTATAGTATTTGGACTGTATTGACAATAGATATCTCAGTTTTAATCCTCATATGCTGCTGCTGGGGGGCTTGTTTTGTTTTGGACGTGCTCTGTCTCTAGGTATGTCAGAGGACTGGGACTTTGTAAAGCGTGGTGCAGCCTCAAGTTGGGAGGCAAAATGGCAGGGTGGGGGGACGGGGGGAGAAAGAGAGCAAGCTATATCTAATCTATCCTTTTAATCTTTATAATGATAAGTGGCAACGTAACAATAAGCTTCATGGCAATAACTCCTGGGAAAATTGGAAATTTAGGTCAAATCTGTCTCACTTTCAGTTAATACTAAATGACATCAAAAATTCAGAATCAATGTCTCCATGACTGGACAGTTAACTTTGTGAGCTGGAATGTTAAAGGCCTGAATCGCGAATTAAAGAGAAAGAAAGTACTCTCTCACCTAATAGATCTAAACGCTAAAATAGTATTTTTACAGGAGACCCATTTATTAAGCAAGGGTCAGTTCTGGCTGCAAAAAGACTGGACTGGCTAAATATTCCATTCCAGCTTTACAGGGAAAACTAGAGGTGTGGGAATTCTAATACATAGAACAGTCTCATTTGTAGTATCAGATGCAATATCTGATCCTGAAGGGAGATATGTGATTGTCATGGGTGATTTGTTTAACTGTAAAGTGATTTTGATAAATGTTTATGCACCCAATGTCGATGACAGGGAATTCATGCAAAATGTATTTACATCCATTCCCAATGTGAACACTCATAAAATTATAGTGGCTGGGGACTTTAATTGTGTTTTAAATCCAGACTTAGATAGGTCTCCTGTCACAGGGGTGATGACATCTAACACTGCAAAGACAATTACACAGTTTATAACTGATCACAGCTTATCAGACCACAGGAGATTTCTGAACCCAAACTCAAGAGCATATTCCTTCTACTCACCAGTGCATCACTGCTACTCAAGAATTGATTATTTCTTTGTAGGTAACAATTTGTTGCCTACGATTAAATCTTGCAAGTATGACGTTATTGTTATTTCTGTCCATGCCCCTTTGATCTTGGAGCTAAAATCATTATGCCCCACATACTCATCTCGCAGATGGTGTCTTAACCCACTTTTATTAGCAGACAGGAACTGTACAGAATTTATATCCAAACAAATCAGTTTTTTTCTAGAGGCAAATGCATCCTCAGAGGTCTCTGCAGGAATACTCTGGGAAACCCTGAAGGCCTTCTTAAGAGGACAGATTATCTCATATCTTTCCCACAGAAATAAATTGGAAACCAAGATTGTATCAGAGCTAATCAATGACATTACTAGAATAGATCAAGAACATGCCAGGCGTCCAAGTGAGGCTCTTCATAGGAAAAGGCAGGCTCTGCATTCAGAACTCAACCTCTTGCTAACTAAAGAAACAGAACAACTCATTTTTAAATCAAGACATCATTCACTTTCGAAATGCTTATGAGATAAAGGGGATTATCAGAGAAGTAGTTGAAAATTTCACTATACACAGATGATATGGTACTGTATATACTAGATTCACAAAATACTGTGCCTGCAGTTATAAACAGCACTTACAGAATTTCAGAAGATTTCTGATCTCAGAATTAATTTGACTAAAAGTGTGCTCTTTCCAGTGAATTCTCAAGCACATGATATTAGATTAGATACCTTCCTTTTTATCATCGCAGATCACTTTAAATACCTAGGGGTAAACATTACCAGTAGACATAAATCTCTCTATCAACAAAATTTCACCGTCTGTATGGAAAAAATTAAGAAAGACTTGCATAGATGGTCAACCCTTCATCTAACTTTAGCTGGAAAAATTTACATTGTTAAGATGAATATCCTTCCTAAGCTTCTCTTTTTATTTCAAAACACTCCAATATACATCAATAAATCCTTTTTTAAGAAATTAGATTCAACCATAACCTCATTTATTTGGAATTCAAAACATCCAGGTCTTTTTGTGTTGCTGAGTTCACCAGTGCTTGTGTTCTTTCTCAGGAGGTACCAAACTGTAGATTTTCCACTCGTAATATTGTAGCAATTTCTCGGATGGGTTTGTTGTTTGTTTTTGCAGCTTAAGGATGGCTTCTTTCACCTGCATGGAGAGCTCCTTTGACCGCATGTTGTCTGTTCACAGCAAAATCTTCCACATGCAAGCACCACACCTCAAATCAACTCCAGACTTTATATCTGCTTAATTGAAAATGACATAATGACGGACTTGCCCACACCTGCCCATGAAATAGCTTTTGAGTCAATTATCCAATTACTTTTGAACCCCTGAAATGAAGGGATTGTGTTAGGCCGGATACTTCACGCAACACATGCGGCAGCAGACGCTCCTGCTACGCAAGCGTTGTAGTGTTTATACTTGCGCACATACTTTACGGAAATCTGGAGGAATCCACCAGGTGGCAGTGCGAGATATTATCACGGTGAGAACATGTTCGGCTTCTCTGTGTTGTGAATTGCCTAGAACACTCATTAAATTCTGAGGACACCTTACCGCAATATCTCTGAAAATTATGTTTATTGATTAAATCCATCAATCCAGGGATGTGTCCATTCCAGCAAACATTGGGCACGACTAAGTAACAATCCCTCGACAAGGCCTCAGCTCATCGCAAGGTGAATACAGGCACACACATACACTAGAGTCATTTTAGCAGCACCAAATCCCCAAATCTGCATATCTTTGGAAGGAAACCTTGCAATACAAGCAGGAAATACCTGCAACATAACTCCCTGCGAGACAGAAGTGCTACCGCTCCGTCACCCCCATGTGTGTAATTATTAACAGTATTTATTATTTAAACAAAATTATATGTAAAATGTAACATACACACTTTAATGCATTTCATCATGAAAGTGATATCAAGTATGAATCTAAAGATTTTAAATGTGCAGAGAGTTGGAATATCATGCATTTAATTTGTTCTGTGTGGTGATCTATTGCTTCTTGCCGCTGCTGTCAGGTCCAAGAAGCTCATAGCGATTAGAAACTGGTATGACGTTTACGATGGTCTGCTTTACTGGTAAAGTAAACTACGAGGATAAAGTGGACATTTCGAGATTAAAGCCGAAATTTCCACTTTAATCACAAAATATACGTTTTCACCATGTATACATTATGTTGTTGTTGTGAAGCTGCAAAAAAAAAAGACGGCACAAAAGATGTTATGTGAGACTTTTAAAATGCATCATGTCATTACGATCGGGTATATGCGACGCTTGAATATAAAAGCACCACAAATGCATCAGTGTGTCGGCATTTTGCTTCACCACATCGAACCATTCATCAAACAGCAAAGCACGCACATCGATCCCCGTAGGATCTGCATAGAGGCTTTCTGTCACATGTAGATAGTAAACAGAGACTCTGACGTCAAGTTCTAACTTTTAGCACACTGCGCCCCCCGACTTTTTGATGGTACTGCAACACATGCACGCGCCGCATTAATTTCTGAGGACCTGCTCAGAGGACGCATGAAATTAATGCTGGGAACGTGTGGCAGCCATGATGCGGGCGCGTACGCGTTCTGAGTGTGCAGTATAAACCGGCCCTTAAAAAAATGCTTTAGTTGCCTCACATTTTTATGCAATCGTTTTATTCAACCCACTGAATTAAAGCTGAAAGTCTGCACTTCAACTGCATCTGGGTTGTTTCATTTAAAATTCATTGTGGTAATGTACAGAACCAAAATTAGAAAAAAGTTGTCTCTGTACAAATATTTATGGACCTCTGTATCCAAAGATTGACCCTACAAAGACCTAAGGCAAAAGGTGGCATGGCTCTACCTAACTTTCAATTTTATTACTGGGCAGCAAATATACAAGCTATTAAAACCTGGACATGAACACAAACAGATGAACATACACAGGCTTGGTTCACAATAGAAATAAAATCCTGCAGTACTTCTTTATATTCCTTGCTTTGTACCCCAATAAATGCAAGTTATTGCCAATATACTAACAACCCAATTGTGCTTCACTAACTCAGAATATGGAACCAATGTAGGAAGCATTTTAAGATAAAGAAGCTTTTATCTGTGGCACCTCTGCACGAGACCCACATTTTTCCACCCTGTCAAACATATGCAGTTTTTAATGTCTGGAAAACATTTGGGATTAAATCACTTAGAGATCTGTACATACAGTCATATGAAAAAGTTTGGGAACCCCTCTTAATTCTTTGGATTTTTGTTTATCATTGCTTGAGCTTTCAAGTAGTAACTTCCTTTTAATATATGACATGCCTTACGGAAACAGTAGTATTTCAGCAGTGACATTTAGTTTACTGGATTAAAAGAAAATATGTAATATGCATCATAACAAAATTAGACATGTGCATAAATTTGGGCACCCCAACAGAGATATTACATCAATACTTAGTTGAGCCTCCTTTTGCAAATATAACAGCCTCTAGACGCCTCCTTTAGCCTTTGATGAGTGTCTGGATTCTGGATGGAGGTATTTTTGACCATTCTTCCATACAAAATCTCTCCAGTTCAGTTAAATTTAATGGCTGCCAAGCATGGACAGCCTGCTTCAAATCATCCCATAGATTTTCAATGATATTCAAGTCAGGGGACTGTGACGGCCATTCCAGAACATTGTACAGTACTTCTCCCTCTGCATAAATGCCTTTGTAGATTTCGAACTGTGCTTTTGGCCATTGTCTTGTTGGAATATCCAACCCCTGCATAACTTCAACTTTGTGACTGATGCTTGAACATTATCCTGAAGAATTTGTTGATATTGGGTTCAATTAATCCGACCCTCGACTTTAACAAGGGCCTCATAGCATGAAGGAACTTCCATCAAATTTGACAGTAGGCAGCAGGTGTTTTTCTTGGAATGTGGTGTTCTTCTTTTACCATGCAAAGCGCTTTTTGATATGACCAAATAACTCAATTTTTGTCTCATCAGTCCAAAGCACTTTGTTCCAAAATGAATCTGGGTTGTCTAAATGAGCATTTGCATACAACAAGCAACTCTGTGGTGTGAGTGCAGAAAGGGCTTCTTTCTCATCACTCTGCCATACAGATATTCTTTGTGCAAATTGTGCTGAATAGTAGAACGATGTACAGATACACCATTTGCAGCAAGATGTTCTTGCAGTTCTTTGGAGGTGATCTGTGGGTTGTCTGTAACCATTCTCACAATCCTGCGCATATGCCGCTCCTGTATTTTTCTTGGCCTGCCAGACCTGGGTTTAACAGCAGCTGTGCCTGTGGCCTTCCATTTCCTGATTCCATTCCCTATAGTTGAAACTGACAGTTTAAACCTCTAAGATAGCTTTTGTAGCCTTCCCCTAAACCATGATACTGAACAATCTTTGTTTTCAGATCTTTTGAGAGTTGCTTTGAGGATCCTATGCTGTCACTCTTCACAGGAGAGTCAAAGGGAAGCACAACTTGCAATTGACCACCTCAAATACCTTTTCTAATGATTGGACACACCTGTCTATGAAGTTCAAGGCTTAACAAGCTAATCCAAACAGTTTGGCATTGCAAGTAATCAGTATTGAGCAGTTACATGCATTAAAATCAGCAAAATTACAAGGGTACTCACATTTTTGCAGAGCCAGCTTTTCACATTTGATTTAATTTCATACAACTAAATACTGCTTCACTAAAAATCTTTGTTTGGAAAAACACCCTAGTGGAAATGAAAAACATACCACTGTTATCTTTTTTGTTGAAAGTAAATTATTATGCAGGCTGAGAGGGGTTCCCAAACTTTTTCATATGATTGTAGACAATGTCTTTGCATCCTACGAACAATTACATTCCAAATTTAACTTTGTAGCAGCACATTTCTTTCACTACCTTCAAATCAGAAACTTTGTTAAATAGAACCTGCCCAATTTTCCTTACCTCCCACCCACCTCTATGCCGGAAAAAATATTGATCAGTCTTGAGGACTCAGACAGCATTTCTGCAATATATAAAACCATTTTACAGTCCCTCCCTTTCAAAGATCTAAGAGGACAATGGGAAAATGATCTCTCACTCAGTATCTCAGAAAAGGAGTGGAAGGTAGCAAAGCAGATAATCCATTTGAGGTCCATATGAGCAAAGCATACAATTATTCAACTCAAAAATTATATATTGAGCATATCTGTCTCTCTTAAAATTGTCCAAAATGTTTCCAGGGTAAGATCCAACCTGTGAACACTGCAATCAAGTTCCAGCCTCATTGGGTCACATGTTTTGGGCCTGTGCCAAATTAACATCATTTTAGACCAAAATCTTTAAATACCTATCAGACAGCCTTTGTGTTACAATCACTCCTAACCCATTGACAGCTGTGTTTGGTGTACTCCTAAATGGGCTTAAAGTGGAGAAAGACAAACAAACTGTAATTGCCTTTATTAAGTCAGTGGGTAACTGATGTTATATACTATTTGAAGCTGGAAAAAATCTAATTCGCACTTAGAGGTTCTTTGGAGAACTTTTTCAAAACCTGGCAGCATCTGATTAATATAATTTTAGGATAAGCTTTTAAAGCACTGCGGAAGCAGATTCTCTCCCCTTTTTTTCTTCTCCATTTATCTTTATTCACTTATTAATTCATCTATTTACTTATTTTTACTAGCTTTAAGTTTTACTCTGCTGGCCTAGCTCTTTTTCTCAGGGATGGTGGTTGATTTGTTTTCGATCCTATTTTTGTAAAAATGTATTTATTTGTATGGAATGTTGTGTAATCTCAATAAAATTAAAAAAATGTTACTGGAAAAAAATGAATAAATGACATACTGAAATACTAAAGAATAAATCACGCATATAAACAGATATTCTTCTTTCAGTCTCATCTATCCCTGCCTTTTACATGATTTTCTGCCACACCAACTTCCCTTATGTCCTCCCTCACCATATCCATAAACCTCCTCTTTAGCCTTCCTCTTTTCCTCCTGCCTGGCTGTTCCATCCTAAACATTCTTTTCCTGATGTACCTCTCACCTCTTCTCTGCAAACCACCGGGCCTCTCTCACTTTGTCACTGAATTGTCATGCCTGTTAAGTAATAAATAAAGCAGATTCCCTATACATAGATTCATTATAAAGACTGATGACAAGGCTGATGCTATGTTCAGTTGGCCAGGAAGAACAGAAAAATTAAAAACTACAAAATCTGCAGGGGTTCAAGGTTAAAGGACCACCCTGCCCCCACTTAGCATACTTCCTAACAAAAATTAGTATTTCCAGATTGTTTAAGCATCATCCTAAGAAATCTGATGCACTGGGACTTGCAGACAGTTGAAGACTCCATTTAGGTTTCAAAGTCATAGGCAGCTGCACCAATTTCAGCATTTTTTCTTGCACACTGCCAATCAATGAACAGATTGTTCAAATAAATTTCTATACTAGTGTAGAATTAATGGTGTTACAATAATTTCATACAAAATATTAAAAGGGAGCACACCAGTTAAGAAATACAATGTAATAGTTCAAAGATGTAATGTATTATAAATTTTAGCTACAACTTTGATAATATAGAACTTACTCACCTTCATAGAGGAAAAAGCAACTTAACTCCATAAAAAAAAACTGGAGTAAAATAGCTGTACAAGTCAATAAAGGAGGGACACATGTATGGTAGAAATGTGAACAAGTAGAAATAGAAACTGTAGTTTAACCAATCGCTGCTTCCAAAGGCCAAGGCAGCCAAATAGTTAAGCATAGTCCAGTTCCTGTCAACACACCCATTTCAAGTATCACTGGGACTGGACTCCCAAGAACTTTGACCAGAGAAGATTCCAATCAAGTTGGTGGGTGCAGTGATTTCTTAGACATTTTTTTTTAGAAAAATAATTTGCTCTGATGCGCTGGGCTTAAATCGACTGTTTTTGCAGAGGTCATCCCCAGCCTTTGAAAAATTTCATTCACTTGGAACAGACGTTGCTGGTAGACGGAGATACTTCTTCACAAGCTGATAAAGATTGGGGTAAAGAGCTGCCCTCTCTTTCCAGTACAGAAGTGGATGTTCACAGCTCCCTAGATAGGCATCAGTTTGGTACCTCTTCACCTCCACAGTGACATCTGCAGTGGTATGATGGACTTTTTGAGCTTCACAAACACTGAAGTTCAAAAATTCCCACAGATTGCCTGTGGGCAATGCTCCTGCTTTAAAGTATGAGGCCAGGAATGATGCTGATGGTTGTAGCTCTGTCTGAAACAATCTGTTAAAGAGCACATGGTTTTATTCAACCTACACTTTAAATTTACAGTATCAAATACCAAAGGTAAAAACATTCTATGCCAAAAATATTTACCTTGTAGTGTTACATGCACAGTGTCTGGCGAGGATTGTGTTACAGATGCACATTATAATGTGAGTTGTCTCTAAGATTACAAAAAACAATCATTTTATCTTGGGTACAGCAGTGTAGCCAAGGCCAACACCAGGATGGATTCCAGTGCAAAGAATCTGCTGTGTTTCTTCTTATCTACCACAGAAAATAGCAATAATCGATGTACTTTTACATTAATAAATTGACTTAGCTATTCATTGTATGAAATATTTTGGATCATTGTAGCCTACCTAACTGAATTGACTCCTTCCTGGTTACCTTGGCACTCTTTCCCCAAGGTTTTGTGTTGTAAAATGCAATCATTTAGATTAACTTTGATGCCGAATGTGACGATGTGGGTTCAGGCTCCACACTCCCATTGCTGTTGGAAGCACTTGAACCCCACACTGTCGATAATGTTACCGAGTGAGCTAGTCAGTGGAGGCAAATAATTCCAGCAAGGGGAAGGTAAAAAGTGCAAACGTGCTTTTATTAAAAATCCAACAAAACAAACAGTGTTCATAAATAAATAGTGCAGTCCATTCAAAAGTTCATTAAATAAATAATCCATTAAAAGAACATGGAGGTAAAACCAATAAATAGAAAAAAAACACAATCCTTAAAAACCAGAGGTTAAAATCTTCTCATGGAAGCAGTCTTAAAAACAACAAACAAGCTCGATGCTTCTTTTCTGTTAGCGTCTCACCTGCTTATCCCGTTTGGGCTTAGCAGCAGGCAAGACGCTCTCTGCAGCTGCCCTCCTCTACACACTCGAGACTGGAGACCTCCCGATCCCTGGCTTCGGTATGGCACTCATCCCAATCCCCGAGACTTGATTACCCCAATGGCCAGGACGCACACATTGGGGACTCCACCACCAAGCCTCCCGACTTCCGCTGCCTTTCCGCGGCCTTCTGCGGCTCATCGCTTTCACCAGGTCACTCCGCTACATGGTCGCTCAGCGGGAGCAACATCCACTCAAACACCCGGGTGACGGCCTTACACCCAGCTTCCTCACAGCTGCTCTCGAGCACTCAATCGCGCGCTCACCACACGCACGCACCGCGTGTCTGTCTCTCCTGCACCGTCTGCTTCCTCGCTCCCTGTAACCTCCGTCCTCTCTTTTCCTTTCTTTCCTGAACTCGTTCTTTTTTCCCTCCTCAAAACCGACTCGCGCTTCTTTTTAAATGACGAGGGCCACAGCAGCTGCACCATTAGCCATGGGACAATCACGAATGTGGGCAGTTTCTCACCTGTGCACTCGGTGAGAAACGCCCACACCCTTACGGATCGCACCATGGCTCGCTATGGCCCAACGTCCCCTAACTAAGCCGCAATCATTTATTTAAAACAAATGGCTTTTGCACAATGAGCTGTGGACCCGCTACACCACACCGACACCATTTTTTCTGCAGACATCTTTGTTGTTGTGTGTTTTAGTAGAGGAAGCAGGGACAGGCATTCATACTCCCACTTGTTAAGGAACAACCTCTGTATTTAAATTAGATAAGGCAGCACCAACTGGCTCACGTTGGTCATGCAGACACTGCAACATGTCATAAGTACTGTTCCATCTGATGTCCACTTCTTGAACAACCTTTAGCACTGGTCTGCCCATCAGCTGCCGCACCTCAGACTGCTTTTCCTTTGCATTGCATCTTGACCAGAACAAAGATACAATTTTCCTTGCTTTTTGACAAATTTCCTGGAGCTTGGGGGTCTGGTCAATTACCTTCTTTATTACCAGATTCAGGATATAAGCAAAGTACGGGACATAAGAAACTTTCAGCAGCTGGGTGATAGCAAAAAGATTAGCTGCATTGTCAGTCACCATGCAGTGTATTTTGCCACTGATTCCCCAGTCCATCATCAGCATACTCATGGACTCCATAGTGTTAGGAGCAGTGTGTGTTTGGGGAAATCGGCTGACACCAAGGAGGACTGTAGCCAGTTTGGCTTCAGCTGTAAGATAATGGCACATGACACCCAAATAACCATCCAAATTCATGGAGGTCCACCTATCAAATAGCAGGCTGACAAATTCAGGCTGCTTTACCTCAGCCATTGCTTTTTCTTTGGCTGCACAGTACTTGGCCTGAACCATGATTTTCAGTGCGTTTCTGGTTGGGAGAATGTAGCTTAGGTCAAACTTGTTAATAAAAGCCTGGAAGCCTTTATCTCCAACAATACTAAAGGGCTGCAAATCCTTTGTCCCCATGTCAACCAAAGCCTCGCCCAGTTCCTTTTGTCTGCCTAATTAAAAAAAAACAAACACACACACACAAAACACAAAACAAACTTATTACAGTGTGCTTGCAAACTGTGGACATCCTGAGCAGACCCCAGGCTCCAGACAAACTTTCACCAGTGATGGATCAGAACTGCTGAAATATTTGTAACAATATGATAATACATTTGTCAAACCTTGCTTAGATGTTGCAGTGTGAGCAGATACAGCAGAATTGTCATAATACTCCTCTATAAAACCAGGATGCCTTGACCTAAAGTGGCAAAGCATTGAAGATCTAACAGCGCAAAATGTAAGTTGCTTATTGCAAATTATGTATTTTAACTTTGATGGAGATTCTAAATCAAAGTAACACCACACCAGAGATTAAGACCTCTTGCATGAACCTTCCATAGTACATATAATATAAACAGACCAGTTGTATTATTGCTATGTGGATATCTCTTGCTCGTCACAAATAAACCCTCAAATTCAGATGCATGCATTACTAATTTTAAGTAGTTTAGGTACTTGATAGACTCAATTGGGATCAGACAAATGTTTTGGACACTGTCATTCAAAGATATAAGTTCCAGAACGTCACTGATATACTGACACGAACTGGCACTATACATCCACATCATCACATGCATTGGAAATGAAATGCTGAGCTTTTGAAGCACAGATGTTTTGAAATGATACCTTGAACCTTTTTTAGAAAGCACATGTGAGATGATCAAGGGGAGGAAAGGCCATATCACTGACATCTGGCGTGTGTTACTTTGATCAACAATGTGTCCAGTTAGTTCACCCAATGTTTGCCTTATTAATGACAACCCTGTAGAGACTTCACCATTTCATACAGATGCTAATTTGAAGATCTGCTTGTGCACTAGCAACAAAAAACAGGCAGCTATCCATATTTAAAGTAAGTCTGTCTTTTCCAGAAACACTTATTCTTGCTTACCATAAAAGATGGCCCTTACTAATCATATATTTCAAAGCATGCACAGATTTGACTTGATATATGTCATGTGACCTAAAATTCAAAGTTTACCTACTGAAACATAATATAACTATGAAAACCAATAAAACCCTCAGGTAGATCTATAGTTTTGTCATACCCATGAAACAAGAAACACATTTTCATTAGTTACATCTTCTTGATCATCAATACCAGTGATCATAGCAGTAATAATGAACATAAAGAAGAAGGGGAATATTTATGAGAAGAGACTGAAACAGTGATAAAGTACCAGAAAGTATAAATAGAACCTATTGGACAGTAACTAGAACATATAGAATATCAAACATAAAAAGTGTATAACATACAACACTGTATAACATATATGAATATATACAAAATGTATATATAGATGTACATATACAGTGAATAATATACCGTATAATACTGTTCACAATGGATTCAGTGAGATACAGAGACTTTAAAATTTATGAGAACAGCCTGAGTATTATGGTGAAAGAAGTGTTTTTAATTGTATTAGAACAGCTCCTCTAATGCATTCTGCTAGTCAGTATTTTTAATATGTACAATTTGTCATTTTATTTTTTGACACTACATACTCTCCAGCACAATCATTTCAGTTGTGTTGATGATCCACAAATATTGGTTTCACCTATCACAACCCTGTTGAAATTTTGAAACCTGGTGGTGAAATGAGCAGTGGAAATAATGAATAACCTCCCAAACCTTGGTTTGAAGCAATAAGCTGACATGCTCAATGGAAATGCCTCCCCTTCCACCCAGCATGTTTGAAACACTGAGCTGACATGCACACTGGGACTGAAGTTTGGTGTGGCACGCAGTTTGAAACACTGAACAAACATGCGCACTGGGATTTAAGCACGGTTTGGAACACTCAGCTGACCTGTGCACTGGGATTGAAGTATGGATTGCAGTTCAGATTACACTTTGTGAAGCCTCCACACAGTTGAAGCCATTAAGTCTACCAAACATTTGACACTCTGGTGATATTTTGTATTTTTTTTTGACATTACACACTTCAGTTGATATATACAGTATAGTTCAGTGAAAGATTGAAACAACAATTCAGGTAGTTGCTGACAGTTCATTCTTGTTATTGTAGCTTTTTGTGTTTTCCTTCGTCTGTAGAGATGGATGATGCTGACGTCCCAGGAGGCTCTGCGACGCCGCACTTAAAACTAGCCTTTTAATGTTAATTTCGTCCATGTTGGGTTTCAAACAGTTGCGTTAATTTTGCTTTGTACCTTTTGGTAATGGGAGTGTTTTATTAAAGTTGGGAAGGGGTTTGAGTTGAATAATTGATGCTACCTGCGCCTCGGTATCGGGACTAAGGGGTGGAGACTTTATTTGAATACTGCCGTTTGTATTGGTTGTCAGCATTACTATAACGTATAACGTTACCAGTATTAAGAAAAGATTAAAGATAAAAGTGTTTTTCTTGAAAAATCGAGTGTGTCTGTTTTTCACAATCTATTAAATATACTGTATATTAAAAGTTTTACTGTAAAACGTAATAAACTCAATATTTGAGTGGTTTGAGACACTGGTGCTGTACTGAATTTAAATTGTAGAAAAACTTAAAATAAACTACTGTCCAGCACGCTTAAATGTATGTTTTCATTTCTGATCGTCCCTTTGAGGCCAAATCGCTATAAACAGTTTCGGTTAATCAGCGCCTTCGACACATCCAACATAACTGTGTGAACTTTCATTGTTATAGACCAGTGGTGGCGAACCTATGGCACGCATGCCAAAGTGGGCACTCAGAGCCCTCTCAGTGGGCACGCGCGCCGTCGCCCGAGCACAGAATTCGTTACTATAAAGCCAGAGGAATGCGGGGCCGGGCTGCTCCCCTCACCGCTCCCCCTCTTCACGCGCGCCGGAGGACGTTTCTCACATCACTCGCCCCTCTGCCCAGCAGCCCAATGGGAGCGCGTCCTTCCTCTCCTGTCTGGGGTAAGGCGGGCACACATGCTGCTTGAGGGTGCGGCACGGACTGCAGCCTTTTGAGTCTGTGATTCCCGTGGTGGGGTTGGAGGGGATGTGGTATAGCGGGTCCACAGCTCAAAATTGAAAAGGCCAGTTTTAACAGATAATTGTCGCACTCGCGGCTTAAAGGGGGTTATGGTAGAGTGGCCGGAGCGGTTTCCGGGAGCTTTGTGATGCGGGCAGTCCTCGCAAAGCGCACAGGTGAGGAGTCGTCCGCATCTGTAATTATTGCCGGAGTTGCTAATCGCCACACCTGATCCACGACCCGTAATATATAATGGAAGCTTTGGGGCGGAGCTTAATAGGGAAGACCTGCGTGAAACACTTGAGAGGATCGAAGGGATGACAAAGGACAGCACAGTTAGTTATGAAAATGAAATCCTTAAAGTGTGGAATTCTCTGCCAAATAATCTTAAATCAATGAAGGCACTTGAGATTGCTTTCCTTACTTTGTTTGGAACATCTTATGCTTGTGCGCAGCTGTTTTCAGCTTTGAATTAAATCAAATCTGACACTAGAAACAGACTAACAGATGACCTGAGTGCTGCATGTGTTGCTCTCAAACTTACAAAGTATGAGCCAAGGTTAGACCAATTATCAGAATGCATACAACAGCAAAAAGCACATTAATTGTTCAAAAGCATACCGAATGCAAACTTTAACCTTTCAACAAAAAGTTGTTTGTATCATTGAAAGCTCTGTTATTATGTTTTTCTTTTAAGACAAAAGATGTTAATGTATGAGTTGCTTTTCTAAACTAAAAGCTCAGTAGATAGACAGACAGAGCATCAGTGTTGTCAGTTCAGTCCAATTTATCATCCAGCTGCACTCCCAGGTATTTATAGGTCTGTACCCTCTGCACACACTCACCTCTGATGATCACGGGGTCCATGAGGGGCCTGGGCCTACTAAAATCCACCACCAGCTCCTTGGTTATGCTGGTGTTCAGTTTTAGGTGGTATTCAGGTTAAATTGCCATGTTGGCACTTTGCGATAAATAAGTGGGTTTTGGATTGCAGTTTGGGTACTTGGTTTCTAAATGGTTCGCCATCACTGTTATAGACGAACGTTTCATTCAAGCATTGTTTAAGTTACTGTTTAGTATAACAGATGGCTTACTTATTTCTTAAATCGATATAGAAATGCACACACTCCTCTTAAATTAGGTACTGAATTGCCTATACATTTTGTACAGTGTCCGTTTTAGAAAGTCGTAATCTTCCCGTTATGCATTATAATTCCTCAGTGTAATACATTATTCGTCACTACTCACGAGTCCCGCTTCATTGAGATTCTGTGTTATATGCTGGATGCAAACATTTTAAAATGTGCTTTTATGGAACTGACTGAAGAAGACTTGTCATCTTCTTAAAAAGACTTAATTTCATATGTGTATGATATGGACAATCATAAGATCAGATATCAAGGAGGTTGTGAGTTTGTGTGGACTGTGTCGTCTCAGTAGAGTAAGGGTGCCGTTAACAATGTATTCTGTCCTAAATGACAGCTCACGAGCGTTTCTGTTATCTCCTAAAGGCATGCTTCTCAGTTTGTTTATTAATATATTTTGACAGTTTTATTTTAATTTAATCTGAATTATTTTATACATTTCACCCATATTCATTGCCCATGTAGATAATGTATGTAAAGATTGGTGAGAATAAACAAAAAATAACAACACATATTGTAGTTATTGTGTTTTTTTCTAATTAACAAAAATAATCGTTTGTCTAAAATGTTATGCTTTATATTTTTGGCAATGGAATGCTTCATTATACATCCACTTAATTCCACTTCTGAAGGTGTGCATTGTCAGTATTCTCCATTACATTTTGTCCCAGTCTAATGTGTGCCAGTGTGGCTGATAGATGGGGAGGCGGTTGACGAGCTCAAGTAATGGGAGACAAGACACCTCCTCGCCGTAATGCCCAGGCTCTTCTCATAAATAGTTCCATCTTGTGCTTTTTCAAATTATTGCCATATTAGTGTTATTAATGTTGAACACGTGTATAGAGAAAATGTGTGTCTTGTTTTATGTACATGACAAGAAGGACTGTAAAGCCATGAATGAAACTCATTGTTGATGATCGGTGACAAGTGACACCAGGTGCCTGCTTTGGGTAACAGGAAAGGAAAGGAGCAGAAAAACGTTAAATGTGTCACTGACTGGGATTGTGCAACTGGATGATGTTTTAAGAATACAGTATATAAACGACAAAAGAATGAGTCTTTTAATAATTGTACTTACATAAATGATTTATTTTGGTGTACTGCAGTCCAGACAACTTCTTAATTACTGAACACTCGCCAGCCTTTGACAAGATCCATTCAAAAGGGATGGAATGTTACTGACAAAGTCAGGAGCTTTTTTGTAAGTTTGGCCCCAGATGTGCTTACCCAGCTGCTCCTTTTTGCCATTACTTGAGTGATCTTTATGTCCTGAAAATTCGTAAAGTTTCTCTACAATTTTTTTGTCTCATTAACGCAGAAATCCCGAGTCTCCTACAAATTGCAGAATACACTGTGTATGGCACTGATTCTCTTTGAAAGACAGTTGTAATGTGTAATGCAGCACACTTTTTTCACATTACATTTTGGAAATCAACAATATTTATCAAATACAGATTCGAAAATCACTGAATAGGCCTACTAAAAACTTTTAATGAGGAGTGTCCTGCGCATGTTGTGATGACAACGTAGGCTTTGTGAACGCTAACTTGAAGCGCCTCTCTGACATGATCGACATAAGGTAGAATAACACACGTGCTGCCTTACGGCAATATATATATATATATATATATATATATATATATATATATATATATATATATTCCCCGTGAATCTTTCATAATGCCTCTTAGAAGTATCATACATAAGTACTACAGTTCGTAACTCTTTTAAAAAAAATCTTTACTTTAATTTTGACCATGCCTCATGCGCTAGACCCACCTACGGGAACCGCAGAGATTCAATCACATTTCAAGACACCACGCAGATGGAGGAAAAGTCACTACAATTACTTGTTAAAAGACATAGAAGATCGGCGTACTTGGACCAATAGGGTTTCTGAGTGTGGAGATGCCAATGACGTCAAGGCGCTAGCGTGCCTAAAAAATCACGTGACGGGCATATTTGAAACAAGCCTCGAAGCTCGACACGTCAGTATTCAGCTGACCATCACTATCCGCAAGCACATTCCATACGATTTAACAGTTTGGTTAGGGTGTTGAAACTTTGCCTGTATATTTAGAATTATTCCTCGTGTAATTTAATTTTTCTACCGTCAACACACGTAAGTGTACAACAGTTATGTTTCCTACTGAAGGCATCAGTAAAATTGCAAATGTTATGTTAATTACTTTTATGTTTCATCCCTGCGGTGGGTTGGCACCCTGCCCGGGATTGGTTCCTGCCTTGTGCCCTGTGTTGGCTGGGATTGGCTCCAGCAGACCCCCGTGACCCTGTGTTCGGATTCAGCGGGTTGGAAAATGGATGGATGTTTTATCCTTCTTTTACAACTCATTATTCCTGCTAGTGTCCGTCAACACATAACGTCAAACCATCGTTCAAAACCAAATATTTAAAAGACTAACGAAAAATTTTCCTTATGACGTATGTCATTGCCCAAGAGAAACAGTTTGTTAGATGGGGATATGACAGACGAGACAGCACGGTCCTTTCATGCTGCCGACAGGACGTGATCTTGAGTACGAAGTAGTGATGGGCCGCTCGATACTCAGGTTTCGACACTGTGTCGAGCTATCGAAGCACTGGAGATCGAAGCACCGCTTCGAGGCTTGCTTCAAATGCGCCCGTCACGTGATTTTGAGCACGCTAGCGTAATGACGTCATTGATATCCGCGCAGTCAGCAGTCGATTTGGTCAGTAACTAGTCTGCTGAAGTGCTTTGGCTCAAAGCGTAAATAGCGGTTGTCTGTGTTATATTGATAAAATACGCTAACCCGAGTTCAAATCCTAGTTGGGGCTCGCATATGTTGAAATAAGGATTTTGTATAAAACAGTTAAGTAGTACTTGTTTGAAAGTTAACAAATATATTTTGGAGACATTATGAACGATTTACATGGGGCACCTTTTTCCTCGGTGTGGAATTGTGTCCACCAAGAATCTGTAACAAATCGATGAGCATATTTTGCGTAAGGTAGCACGTATTGTAACAATCCAGAATCTATTCTACCCCATGTCGATCATATCACAGAGGCTAAGAAATGCTTCACTAAAGCCGACGTGGTCATTACACCAGTATATGCGCAAGACATTCCTCATTAAACGTTTTACTATTCAGTGATTCCCAGATCTGTTGCCGATTTGTATTATTGATTTCCAAAAAGCAATGTGAGTAAAAGCGTGTTCTGCATAACTAATCACAATTGTCTTTAAAACAGAATCAGCGCCATCAACAGTGTCTTCTGCAATTTTAGGAAAGCCTTGGGATTTCTGCGTTAATGAGACAAAAAAGTTGTAAAGAAACTTTGCAAATTCATCCAAAGGTGAACGTAAAGATCACTCAAGTACTGAGAAGAAGGAGAAGCTGGATAAGCACATCTGGAGCCAAACTTTCAAAAAAGCACCTGACTTTGTCATGAACATTCCTTTAGTTGTGAATTCATCTTATCAAAGGCTGCGCTGGGGGGGTAAATAAGTAATCTTCCGAAGTGCAGCACAACAGAGTAAATAATTGATGTAAATAGAATTACTGAAAGACTAAGTTTTTGCCGTTTCTGTATTCTTAAACCATCTTCCAGTTACACAATCCCCCGCAGTCAATATCACATTCAATGTTCTCTGCTCCTTAACCTGTCTTGTTACCCAAAGCATCAACACTCAGTTTCATTCAAGGCTTTACCGTCCTTCCTTTCATAGACATAAAATAAAACACATTTCCTCTACATGTCCAATAATAATAGTAAACTTGCAGGAACGAGAAAAGCACAAGATGGGAATATTTATGACAAGAGCCTGGACATCAGGATGAGAATGTGCCTTGTCACCCATTACGTGAGCTCGTCTGCCATCCCTCGGTTACACTGGCACACGTTACACTCGGGAGCAAATGCAATGGAGAATATCATTCAATCTATCAATCAACATTTATTTATATAGCACATGTTCATACAAAAAAATGTAGCTCAAAGTGCTTTACAAAATGAATAGAAAAATAGAAGACACAATAAAAAATAAACATAAGTCAACATTAATTAACATAGAATAAGTAAGGTCCGATGGCCAGGGTGGACAGAAAAAAAAAAAACTCCAAAGGCTGGAGAAAAAAAAATAAAATCTGTAGGGGTTCCAGACCACGAGACTGCCCAGTCCCCTCTGGGCAATCTACCGAACATAAATGAAACAGTCCTCTTTGTATTTAGGGTTTTCATGGAAGGACCTGATGATGATGGTCACGTAGACTTCTGGCTTTCAGTCCATCAATGTTGGTGCATCAGGATGCTTCGAGTAGGTGGTGGTGGCGCAGGCCACCGGAAAAGAAACAGAAGAGAGAGTTGGGGTCAGTATGGATTTTGGAGCCACTGTGAATAGTTATTATGAAGAATTGAACATACAGAGTATCAGGATTAAGTTAAAGTGAAGTTATAAAAAGGCCATGTTAAAGTAATAACATGTAATAAAGTAATACCGACAATGTACACCTTCAGAAGTGGAATAAATCGACTGTATACGTAGAACATTTCAGATAAACGATGAATTTTGTTAATCATAAACAATGCAACATAACTATTATATGTGTTGTTACTTTTATTTATACTCACCAAACGTTACAGATCTACATGGGAAATGAACACAGGTAATATGTTTATAATCATTCTCACTAAAAGACACTGTCAAAATATATTAATGAGAAAATTGAGACACATTGGCCTTTAGGAAATATAAAAAAGTGTGTGCGCTGTCACTTAGGACAGAATGCATTGTTAACGTGACGCACTCTCTACTGACACGATGTCACGAAAAAAAAGAAACAGTGCAGTCCATGCTAACTCAAATCCTCCTTGATGTTTGACCTAATGATTAATTGTCAATATCAAATCGATAAAATCATTTTAAGAAGATGACAAGTCTGCTATAGTCAGTTTAATCAACGCTACTTTTAAAAGTTTCCTTATACAGAATATAAAACAGAATCTCAATGATACGGGACTCGCGAGTAGTAACGAATAATATGTGACACTGAGAAATTATAATTCTTAATAACGGGAACAAGTAAAAACTACGACTTCCTAAAACGGACACTGTAAATGTAGGCATTTCAATAAATAATTTAGGAGACTTGTGTGTGCATTTCAATATCGATTTAAGAACTACGTAGGCCACCTGTTGTACTATAAACGGTAGCTCAAGCAGCACTTAACAGTAAATAGTCTAACAGGACAATGACTGACTGAAACGAAGATGCTGCGCCGCAACAATTAAGGTTCACACTGTCGTTCTGCATGTTTAGAAGGTTGGCTGAAACTGTTTATAGCGAATTGTCCCAAGTTGGAAGTGCCATATAGCGATCAGACACGAAAAGACACATTTAGGCATAATGGACAGTAGTATATTTTTCTACAATACAAATTCAGTACGACACCTGGGTCTCCAAACACACAAATATGAAGCTTATTACATTTTACAGTGAAACTCTTTACATACACAATATAATTAGGGGCGTGTGCCACCTGCCCGACTACGGTGGCCCAACCTTCCCTCGATAGCTCGATTCGCTCGCTATCCGTCCAAGCTTGTTAAATGGAGGAATAGAAAAAAAACTTTCACAAGAGGAGGATCAGCGACACGAACCTGAGCGACAACACCACTGAGCCACCTAATCCGGATAATTAACGAGCTCTGCACAACTGAACTACTACTACTGTTCTTACTGCGGCGGATGAAATATGTTGTTTGACATATGCACGTTAAAATGGTTTAATTGATACGAGAGTATCATTGTTGTATTCTCCTAATGAAGACGAAAAAATTATATGTATAGATGTATACTATATGACGTGCGGTTTTGAACAAAATTAAGTGTTCCATAAAAAGGTTGAACGATTTACCTAATCTTTTCATATATATATAAAGTTAATATATGACAATATATCTTTGACACTATGTATCAGACAAAGGAAATCACAGCAATCCACAAGAACAATAATTAATTCTCAGCAACTACCTGAATTGTAGCTTAACCATATCAACTGAAATGTGTAATGTCAATACGAATTACAAAATATAACTAGAGAGTTAAGTGTCAGATAGACTCTCAAAATTAAGAGGTCAATGCCTTTCAGTGTGCTGAGGCTTTACAAAGATTCAGTAACCAGTGACCATGTCTGCTCGAAGCCCTATCATGATCCAATCTCGGTACTACGCATGTCTGAGGCTTCAGTAGCCGCGTCATCATCTCAGTAGTACGCATGTCTGAGGCTTCAGTGCCGCGTCATCATCTCAGTAGTACGCATGTCTGAGGCTTCGTGCCCGTTCAAAGCCTGTCATGACGCAATCTCATTTGTACGCATGTCTGAGGCTTCAGTTGCCTCGTCATCATCTCAGTAGTACGCATGTCTGAGGCTTCGTAGCTCCGTCATCATCTAACTAGTGCGCATGTCTGAGGCTTGGAGACCCGTTCAAAGCTCGTCATGACGCAATCTCAGTACTCTCGCAAAGCTTCCACTCATTATTTGTTCACGAGCTCCCGTTTGAAGTAGGCTACATATGGCATCAACAGAGTTAAAAAACTCAACAGAATTCCCATTGAAATGAAAGTTTGTAGATGATCAATACATGTTAAATGATCGTGCCCGATAATACGTTGTGGCAAAAATAAAATTATAAATTATACATCATACAAACGCCGACTTGTTGAATGCATAATGCTGCAAAGAAGAGCTTTAGCAATACGGGTGACGACACATCTCTCACTATAATACTCTCCTAAATATCCATTCTTACTCCTCAACGTTTTCATGCAACACTGAAGGTATGTCATATAGTATACATCTATATATAATTGTTTTCGTCTTCACTACATACATACATGTATACATTAAAAAACATACATTATATACCATCCTCCTGAAAATAGTAGTGGTGCAGCGGTAGCGTTACGCTTCATACTAAAGCATACGTGGGTTCGGGTCCCACGTCCACTCCTGTAAATTATGACCCAAAAGAGTCTGATTTTCTTTCTTTTTTATTAAACAGCAAATTCCAGCGTGGACGGGAGCGAACAAGGCGAGAACACTAGTAAAGATATATCAAATGGAAACGTGCATCTTGTTTTATGTCTATAACAAAAAATATTTGAGTAACGATTTCAACTGTTTTGTAGTTGTTGATGGCGGGTTTAGCGGTTTAAATTTTTAAATATTAAATTGATAAGGTGGAATGTGTTCTTGCTTTGAGTGTTAATGTGTTAGTAACTGGGATTGCGCCTCTATTACTGGAAGATTGCTTAGAAATGATACAGACTGGACAACTATGTGTTTTAGGAAATGTTTTATTATTGCACTGTGCTGTGACTAAAAACTTTTACTGATCACCTGTCCGGACCTTGAAGATGTGTTCACCAGGGAGGGATGCTGCTGTTAAAAGCAAATGCTTTTTCAACAGCAGGTCCAGATGTGTTTATCCCGCTGCTTTTGTTGCCTCAGCACTCAATCTTTAATGCCGACCTTGATATGTGCACTGCTCACCTTGGGTGTCCGTGTGTGTCTGTGCCGGTGACTGATCTGCGCCGTGTCTCTCAGCCTCTCTGATGTGCTCCGGATTGACACCTTTGAATGTTTGGTGCAGCAGAGCAAATTCAACCTGATCTACCACAGTGGCTTTGTTATCACCTTATTCCAGCGTTTCTCAACCTTTAAGTATTTGCAACCAGAGTTTTCATAACAGTTTTAATCGCCCCCCAACATTTTTGAAATGTAGATGCATATTTGATTATACCTACTTAACTTTTATCGACATTTATCTAACTCTATACAGTATTTATTGTTCTATTATCAGAATGTAGTTTAAGTTAATTTGTTTTGGTTCCAACAGATGTTTTCTTTTTTCACATCTTCGCGCCCCTTTTGTTACTTCGCGCCCACAGGTTGAGAACCACTGCCTTATTCAATGGAGGGTTCATGGATGTCAAATGGCAATGAATAGAAATGCATTAATGTAAATATGTGAGCTGCCATCCGCAATTAGACATCGCATTTTGATGGTGATTTTGGTGATTCCCGAACAGATCTCTTATGCGATCCTTCCACAGTATCTCTCAAAATTATTTAGTTCAAATTGGTTATAAAGATTTCAATTCTGATCATTTTTTTTATTATTGTTAATTTTGATGAGTCTTTAAGTGGGATCGAACTCGGGCTAGCACTACGTTCAGAATTTGAAAAGCAACCACCTTAGTTAATTGTGCCATTGACGGCGTCATTTCGTTGTAGCTAATTCGTTACTTTCGTGCTCCACAAAATATTGTAAAGTACTAATAAATGAAATATTTCAATACTTGATCGAATAATAACAACTGATTTAAGGATTTCACCTTTTCTTTTTCAAATGTGCTTACCTATATCATGGCAAAGTACAGGGATAAACCATTATTTTCCGTCTACTCCATTTTAATTAAGTCAAACCAAGGAAAACATTTAAGGCTATTAAATGTGATCTCAAGAAAAGATGAGGGTTAATTCTAATACTAATAACAGGAGCGATTATAATGATACAGTGCAAAGGTAAATACTAATTGAAAGAGCCGGGAATCCATGCGTGAGGCGTCTTATTTTAACTCTTGCTATCGTATAGTGCATTCTGCTTGTCGGCGTTAGTTATATATATATATTTATATTTTTTAGACATCAGACACTAGAAGTTGCTGACGAACCCTTCTCTTCGTTGTCAGTCTGAACAGCGAAAAAATAAAAGCAATAAGAGTTATAACAGGCGTCATTGAAGTGGATCAGGAGTTTGTGTAATGTTAATGAAAATGGCCAGGAGGGGTCACTAAAGAGGTGAGTGTCAAATGCTTCGAAGCTTCGATACGATTTCCGACACAATTGCTTCAAACGTTTTGATGCTTCATGAGGCTTCACTCCGCCCATCACTAGTACGAAGTATTCAAATACGAGGAATACGCCTCAAAGTGTCTCCTCCTCAGCAAGACTGGGGGCGTGCTGGGTTTAGTTACTACTTGTTTCCGCAATATACGTACTTCCTCGTTTCGTAAAGTCGTCACTCGTCATAGCTTGGTGAAGTTAAGATGAATATTTTACAGCCAATGTTTTGCTTTTAATCAAACGTCTTCGTTATAATTAGTACGGAGTGTCCTGGATAAGAGAAAGAAATCGGGATTATATCTTTCAATATCATGCCTTTTACAAGCTACTTTGCGTTGTTCTGTTCTGTTGCTGCCTCGCTCCACGCATATTCCCATGCAGGTAGTGTTAACAGCTTTGTTTTTTTCTTATTTCTGTTGTTATGAATATACACACTATATAGGTTTAAATGGACATTGTTTTATGTTACAATTATGTTAAAGTTAGAAAGTTTTAAAACAGTGCTGAGAAAAGTGATTAAAATAAATAATACCTTTGGAGTTATTTCATACTTTTATTCTCATTTGTAATAATGGAATCTTGTTTTGTTATTTCTTTTTTTTGTTGATATTTTGCCTAGCTTCGATATGAAAAAAGTTAACAATTGTAGTTGGGGTTATATTCCACGGAGGGCGCTTATGAAATCGAGACTTAGATGAAAAATTCTCGTTTGAGTAAGCTTTGTTGTCCAATCGGGTATTTCTATCTATCTATCTATCTATCTATCTATCTATCTATCTATCTATCTATATATATATATATCTATATATATATCTATATATATCTATATATATCTATCTATATATCTATCTATATATATCTATATCTCTATATATATATATATATCTATATATATATATCTCTATATATATATATATATATATATATATCTATATATATCTATATATATATATATATATATATATATATATATATATATATATATATATCTATATCTATATATATCTATATCTAGATATATATCTATATCTATATCTAGATATATATATGACCAGTAATAACAAAAAAAATGTGCCTGCTGTTAAGAAAGCGAGGGAGGCTGCTCGGCTGTCTATTGCAGAACATTCTATTGCCTAAGTATAATATGGGTGTGAATTTGTGCATGGCATAATTAAATGTTAATGGAATTGTTCAAATTAAAAAAAAATCCTTTGTATTGTCCAAGTTGATTATTAAATGTACTTGTTTGTGAATGTCATACTTCAAGATGTAATCAATAGTGAATATTTATTGGCAGTGTGAAGCCTGTTTGACACCAAGACACAATTGTATACAAGTCCATACTTCAGAATTACTAGGATATGCATTTTTAAGCAAACGTATCTAGTGCATTTAGCAACCAAAAAGAAAACTGCAACTTCTGCCACCGGTGAGATGCCCCAGTTGTCACCTCTGTTGAAGGAGTATGCCATCCTAAGAATGTCTAATTGCACAGTGTGACTGAGCATACAAGTCATTACCACTTACCTGTGTACTGATGCTATGAAATGATTCGTATTTCATATAGTAAACATCTAATAAACTTGAGGATGCCATTATTTGTGTTTGGGAAGCCTAAAGTACAATATCTAGTGTCATGCTTTTTATGAAAGCATTTTACATAGATTCATTTTTTTATATAAGATTCATATTTGTTATCATTTTTTATATAAGATTCATATTTGTTATGAACAATTCTGAATTCCCTTATTCATTGTATTTTCAAGGAATGTGCACATCTTATATGATTCTAAGCTTAATATAACCCAGTTCCAGACAAAAGAAAAAAAGATCTATAGGTACAGCTTTTGAGTGGTGGTCCCTTTGGAGGTCAGAAGAGTAGTGATGGGACGGGTTCTCCCTGAAGTAATTGTTTTTTTTTTAATTTCCTAGTTCTTGTCTCTGTTTCAGATGATATTGGTATTAGGTGTGTATTTAGTGAAGAAGACAACTGAGGATCTATAGAGCTTTTGTTCCTCAAGCTACACGCTCTGAAATTTAGATTTTTAACTATGTCCCTAATTCTTTTTCTTTCTCTGTGGCACTAATACTCTTCCATACTAGTTTGATTGTCGTCAGCGACATCTCAGGCGCTGACACGAGTGGCAGCCTTTCCAGCAGCACTGTGTATGACTTTTTCTTCTTTATTTTTATCTTTCTACCTTTTTCTCTGTTTTTCTTTATTTCACTGTTAACTCCTACCACTTTCTTTTATGTGGACTCGTTCCCTGGACACTTTTTACTACTTGGAGATAGATTTTTACATACCAAGGCTCATCTATTCAAGTAGTCAACTTCTTGATAACAAATGCACACGCTGGTGTGCTTCCCTATTTATGTGACGAGGTAAGAAGGTGGTATCGGGGCAGCAGAGCCGGTGCTAAGATGAAAGCCAAACGTCTAGCAAGAAAGTGGCGCTACAAACCTTCAGTGCCTTCTGTGATCCTGGGAAATGTGAACTCACTACCAAATAAGATCGATGAACTGGCTGCACTGGTGAAAAATGTCAGGATCTACAGAGAATGCAGTTTGCTGTGTTTTAGTGAAACATGGCTAACAACTAACATCCCAGATGCTAACGTGGAGCTACCCGGGTTTAGCACAGTTAGAGCGGACAGAGACGCAAGTACCTGCAGAAAGGAGGGGGTGTCGCTCTCTATGTCAATAAAAGATGGTGCAACTCTGGACATGAAAACGTTAAAATCTCCACTTGCTGCAGGGACATCGAACTGTTGGCCATATGTTTGCGTCCCTATTACGTGCCCAGAGAGTTTGGACATGTGATTGTTGTTATTGTTTACATCCCCCCTCGAGCGAACGCGGACATAGCAAGTGACGTCATCCATTCAGCGGTTGCTAAGTTACAAACACAGCATCCGGAGGTGCTTGTGCTAATCGCTGGAGACTTTAACCATATAACGCTGGACAAAACATTACCTGCCTTCTTCTAGTATGTGGATTGTAACATGCAGAGAAATAGGACTATCGACCTACTGTATGCAAACATTAAAGACGCATACAGTGCCACCTCGCTCCCTGCGCTTGGGAAAGCAGATCATAACCTGGTTCTGCTTCAGCCTCACTACAAACCAAGAGTGAGGGAGCTACCTACAACCACACGCTTATTCAGGAAATGGTCCCCTGAGGCAGAGCAGGCTCTGAGAGACTGCTTTGGAACTATGGACTGGGATATCCTCCAGGGGTCACATAGTGAGAACGTTGAGGAGGTTGTTGACTGCACTACTAATTACATCAACTTCTGTATGGACATTGTAGTTCCAGTAAGAACAGTACGCTGCTATGCTAACAATAAGACATGGATTGCAAGTGACATCAAGGGCCTTTTGATCCAGAAGAAAAGGGCTTTTAAAGGCGGTGATCAGCATGAGCTCAAGTACGTGCAGAAGGAACTCGAGTCCAGCTCAGGGTGGTGAAGGAGCAGTACGGGAGAAAGCTGGAGTAGAAGTTGCAGAATAACAGCATGAAGGAAGTGTGGGATGGGATGAAGATTATCACTGGCTGCAGCTCGAAGTGGGGTGTCACCATCGAGAGAGACATGGAGAGAGCAAACCAAATGAACAACTTCTTTAACAAGTTTGACCACCCTAACCCACTCTCACCTCGGAGTACTGCATCCTCCAACCATCCTTCTGCTGATACCAGCATAGGAGAGACATCCCCACCCACAATTACAGCAGCGCAGAGAGCTGAGGAGACTTCGTGCCAGCAAAGCAGCGGGTCCAGATGGAGTATCGCCACGAATGCTGAAGGCCTGTGCGCTGGAACTGGGGAGTCCTCTACAGCGCACCTTCTAGCTGCTGCCCATGGCATTCAGTTTCATTTGCACCTGTCTCCATTTTTCTGATCGTTAATTGTCAGAATCAGGATGTAATTAACAGATCAAACCCCTTAGAAAAAAATAATTTTAAGGACAATGAAAAAAAAACAGTATTAAGCATTTAAACCTATGGCAAAAAGTCTTTATTACATATAAACCTCACAAAACTGTTATTCTGAATGCAAACTAGGAGAAGGATAAAAGTAATATAATTTAACAGAGATCAGTTAAAAGAAAAAAAAGATTGACTGTGAAACAAAAGTCTGCAGCCACAGGGAGCCCAGGACTGAACTTGGTAACCCATGGTCTAGATGTGCATGTCCCTTTCCACAGATGAGCACAGACCTGTAGTGATTCACTCACTCAAATTGGCCCAAGTGGTTTAAGGCCGCCAAAATGGTCAGTAAAGCAGTCCGGAATCTCCACCAGACTGCCCAGATGGGGCACACACTCGGGCAGCCTGAGATGACAGACTGGCTTCAGCCTACACTGGGGCCAAAATAAGTCTCTAAATCAAAGTTCCAAAATATATTCTTAAATGTCCCAGTTACATCAAAAATGTCCCACTAAACAAGGGATTACCACAAAGCCTTGGCTGGGAGACAAAAAGATTTAAAAAATGCTCAGTACAGCAACAGAAAATTCAAAGAGCAGAAAGACACAAAAGGAGTTGCCTAAAAATCAGGCAATCCAGTAACAAACTGAAATCCAATACAGAATCCAAAAAGAGTGATCAAAAAAATGAACAAAAATGTCAAATATCCAGTAATCCAATATAAACTATATGCAAAAAAAAAAGGTAAAAAGCACTTGCTAAACCTCAGTGCATACAATATACTGCATTTAACTGCCTGTTTCCGCAGCCTTTACAGGGCTGGGTACCATCCCTAAAGGGAAATGGACATATGGCCCCACCTCTCAAGAAGCTATCCACAATAAATAAAGAGCATGGTAGAACAGATTTTAACACAAACTAAATAATAAATAAAACTGATAAAATGCATAACTTTATAAAGAATAAGCATGAATAACATTATAAATCATGTTTATAGAATTTTAAATTAACAAAAAGGCATAAAAAAGAATTTAAACATAAGCTCAGGGGGTCACCTTGGCTTAAATATAACAAGACCAAAACAGAACTCAAAAAGCTGTAGCAGTTTACCATTGAAGATGCCTTTACCAGTTAAAGAAAATATGAACACAATTTTAAAGAAGCAAAAAGACTTAACAATGCTGTAGCAGTGTTCATATGCATTGACTGAGTTCCGATTTGTACTGCTGAAATAAAAAAACAGAAATCTTGTTTAACAGCTTGACAGAAAATAGTGCATACCAAGGAGGAAACTCTTCTCTCATGCAGAGATTCCAAACAGGTCCTACTACTCATGTATTATAGACCGGTGGACAAATTGTGCAGTGGATACATGTTTCTCTGTTACAGTTCAGTTCATTACAGACTTAGGGGAAATTCAGTCTTGGTGTCTAGGATGTCTGTTTGGCTATAATGTTCATCTTCCAGTAATCAAAGAAGCTATAGGGCTAGGTTGTGTGCCATTTTCTCAATCAAGGGTTAGGAAGACAGCTTCTCCTGATTAAACAAAATAACAAGGCCTTTAAAGGAAAAGTAGAAGGTTCTTCACCACCCAGAGCAAAATTCAAATCAAGATTAAATCCACCTAGTGGGATTCATTCTTTGACATGGTGGACCACTTTTGTGAAGTTGTCTTTGCAGGTTATCCGTAAAGAGGAATAACTGGCATTTGATGCCCAATGATGCAAGCATCACCACATATGAAACTTTAAAAGATGTCCTGGACCCACTACATAGATTTACTGATGCCCTGAGTGGGGAAAAGGAGACCACACTGTTTTCTTTAATACTCCTGATGTGGAATATATCATCATATTTACAGAGCAGTGACAAAGACTCTGGGCTTGCTTACACTATGGAAGCTGAGAAGAGGAACAATTTTTATCTATACTAATTAAAGGCAAAGCCCTCACTGACTCACTCACTCATTACTAATTCTCCAACTTCCCGTGTAGGTAGAAGGCTGAAATTTGGCAGGTTTATTCCTTACAGCTTACTTACAAAAGTTAAGCAGGTTTCATTTCGAAATTCTACACGTAATGGTCATAGCGGTCGACAACGTCTGCCATGTTGAACTTTCTTATTTATGGCCCCATCTTCGCGAAATTTGGTAGGCGGCTTCCCTGCACTAACCGAAACCGATGTATGTACTTATTTCGATGGTATGATGCCACTGTCGGCCGCCATATTGAACTTTCCAACGTCACTAATTTTCCAACTTCCCGTGTAGGTAGAAGGCTGACCCCATCTTCACGAAATTTGGTAGGTGGCTTCCCTGCACTTCGCTTTCAAGTGTACCAAAATGGCCAAATATTTTACACCTTTGGACAACCGCCAATGCCTCTTAAACATCTTAGATTCACAAGTGACGATTTCAGTAGTGGACACTTTGATGTTTATGAATGTTTAAACTCTCAAAAGCTGGATGTGAAGTTATCGATGAAACCGGTTGTATACTTACAACGCTTGACAGATGCCAAATGTCTCTTCAACACAAGTCCTACAAATACTGTCGTAATTGAAACAAATCATTAAACTCAAACCGATTATGACAGCAGCAATCCAAGCTGTGAGATTTGAAACAAGATTACTGTTCACATTGCCAACTGTACGTTGCATGCTCAAGAGTAAGCTCAGCACACAGCTTGGTCATATTACAACCGGAGGGCTGAACTGACAATGTGGTATACAAAGAGATCCTTAACAAATAATTATTGGTATATTTTCCCTCCGTTTAAAAAGGTTTAATTTTCTTCTTAATAAAAATTTTAAGGCAGTACTTCGCCGCTGCGAAGCGCAGGTATTTTGCTAGTTAGAGATAAAATTTAAACAGTTACAAACTCTCATTAACAAAGGAGAAGGAGGTGCAGGAAATGTTTCTGCATAAAGCCAAGATAGCTGACATAACTGTACAGTTAAGAGAACACACGTATGAAAAATAAACAACATAAAAGTCAATTAGGAGCAAAAAAAGTGTGTGTGTGTGTTTATTTATTTTCCTAAACAACTGAGCCTTTTCAGTTTAAGCAAAATAAGCAAAAGGAGGTAAAGAGATGACATTAATGAAGTGTTTAAAGTATGAATGGAATAGTATAGTGGGTTGAGGCTGTTGCTTTAAAATGAATTCAACAAGAACACGGGGACACTGTTGGTAACTTGTTAAAGGTATTTTTCCCACGAACATTAGGAAGTTTTTCTTCACACAGATAAACATAGATGTACCTGCCTACCAATTAGTTTGGTAGACGGTAGCACTTTATTGACATTCAAAACTAGAGTTTATTTTATTTTGGAAGAATTAAGTTCAAAGGACTGGTGACCTTTGTTGGGTTCAATGCCCCCTTCTTGTCTAAATTTTGTAATATTTCGGTCGTATTTTTTCAACTAATAAGAACAAAACCAACCTCCACCCAACTCTCTTTATCTAATTAGCAATTAACAGTACCATCTACAGTTTACTAGAAGAGTTATATAAATAAAATAAATTTTTTTTTTATTCTTTATGCTTCATAATATACATAAGGGTTGACCTTCATATTCAACAACTGCAAAGCAGCTTTTCCACTCATGCTGGTCTTTTTGTTACCTTTTTCACAGAGAGCCTGTCTGTTTTTTCTTTTTTCTAAACATTGACCATGGATTTTATCATCGTCTTGTTATTTACTACTTCTGGACACTTCACTTCTCTCATGAAAAATCTATCCATGTTTTTCAACATTTTGAGCTTTCACCAGTAGACTGCACTATATCATTTTTAAAATAAAGTTAGGCCTTTAATGTAGATATTTTTTTACGTTGTCCTTGAAGTGCAAGTTGCAGAAAATTTAAAGCAGTAGGGAGGTAGGTGCAAAATATGAGGAGTAACAATGTTCAGTTTTCAAAAAGGTGCATAACAGGACTGTATTTCTCATTATGTTAATTGGGAAAAGTAATACTTCATTTCCAGTTTATCCCATACCAAAGCTAGCTGCTCCAAATACCAGCTAAACATTTAATACACATGTATAACAATCTAACAAGGTATGTTAAGCAATAAAAAATATGTCAATTTTATAATTAATGAACACTGAATGAGTCAGTAAATGTTTGCTGTATTTTTTTGACTGGACTAAAGATGGACTTCACTATTTTTATGTTCGATAAGCAGAAGGCTATCTGCAGACTTGCATGGGATTAGATAAAAAAAGTGTAAAATTGGAGGCCGTGTACCCTTGTAGATTCTTTGTGTTGCAAACTAGAGAAAAAGGCACCAAGTGTGATGGTGCAGGCCCACTTCAGGCTCCCTGTTCCCATTTGGGAGCCTCTTGAACCCCACACTGTTGATAACATAACTAAATGACCTGGCAGATGGGAACAAATCACACAAGAAGCAAGGGGATGTTGTAAAAGTGCTAAGTGCTTTTATTAAAAATAAAACAAAACAGTGTCCAAGTAAATAGCACTGTGCTTCAAAAGTACTCCATAGATAAGTAATCCATAAAAACAAGGTGAAAAGTGGGGGATAAAATCACAATAAATAAATCCTTTAAAAGCAGAGGTTAAAAAATCAGTCACTGGATCCTTAATGTTCTCTTCAGAAAAGGATGATCACAGCCCACCTCCTCCTTCGTCTCCCCAGCTTAACCATAACTCATACAGTCGGCGGATACTCGGCAGCCACGATCTTCATCCCTGACCCCTGTCTTGGCTACCTCATTCCAGCGCTGCCAGACTGTCCAAGGTAGGCTCTCCTCCCATCATCCTTCACACACCTGTGGTCATACCTCAGATCTCTGGGGAGGTGTTTTATCTTGGTAGAGCAATATATATATATATATATATATATATATATATATATTGCTCTACTTTCCCCTATTGTATTATTAATATGTAACCTTAGAAAGCCTAATCTCACAGACTTACCACTGTATATAACTTATTCCCACCTTCCCTTCTATATCTATAACCTCAGGCAATTAGATGTAGTAAAAAGGCAAGCAGGAGTTAAGTTACACATAAAATAATGTATTACTGATAATATTCATAAATAATAACAAAAAGCAAAGTACATTTGAATATTGGCAACCATACAACTTGATAAAATGGTAATGTGTAACTCAGGTGGCACACAGACTTGTAGTTACTTAAAATGTCTCTAGTTAAGGCATCATTGGTGCTCAGCTTTCTTCACAACAGGCCTCAAGCCTGTTTCAATATGGCTGAAGCTGTGCTCTTCATTGTGCTGTTCTTGTCAGTTCATGGTGTGATGGTCTTCATCAGTTGTTAACAAGAGAAAGATACTTCTACATCATCACAGGTTAGCAAGAGAGATGCTTCTTCGTCATATGTTGGTTAGAGAGAGAATGTGGTTGAGCAAGCAAATTTATAGGTTTTCTGTACAATCTTTACAGCCAATAAACTAACCTGGCTTTATGTGGGGGATGAGAGAAAGACTTTAGCAAAGAAACACTCGCCAAACTGGTTTAAGACACATCCCCAAATCCTGTCGGAAAATTACAAAGAGACATACAAAACATTTATCAAGTTATATGCAAAATCTTACATCACAACAGGAGGTCATCAGCCATGCTTGCCCCACTCCATGTCCTTGTTTCTGTCTTTTGCCTTTCACTCGCACCTGCACTTCTCCTTTTTATGTGGGGACGTGGCACAGATGTGGCGATTACCATCTCCCAGCATCACTTATGGACACGGTTGACTCTGCACCTGTGCACTTAAGTGTGGATATGCCTGTGCCACATCGCACCTGGGAACTGCTCCTGTCATGCTACCCCTCCCTGAAGCCACAAGTGTGGTAATTATTTATTTAAAAAGACAGCGATCAGCCACAGACCTTACTTTGTCACAGCAAGAGGGGACATTTTTAGCAAGCAAACGTAAACAAACTATAGGGGAACAGGATGTGGTAGCAGCTTGTAAACAGCTGAGCAACTACTGCGAACTTAAAAACTTGTGATCTTGTGCAGTTTTAAATTGTTTGTACCCATGAAATTTGAAATTATTATTCAATGCCAACTCACATTTCCATTGGGGTGGAACAAAGAGTATGGGTATGAAAACCTGGAAATCACTATGGCTAGAAATTTTACAAGACAGCAGAGCATGAGGATTGTCTACTGTATTCCAATTGCAGCTAACTGAATTGCCATCTTCATATCCCTCACAATTACTTTACATGCATTTCACTTTGTCTTTCTATGTTCTATTGAATTTAGAATGCCCTACCTCTTGATTCCCTGAATACCCTCCTCCTTTGCACACCCCTAATCATCTTCCATCATGGCATACAAGAGAAGAACACACAATTGGAAGTGTTTATGAGGCATCATAACATGTTTTAAACTGATTTGACACATACTATCATAAGATTAGGGGCCTTTACATTTAGTATAAAATGTGTTGAATATCCATTAAACATAAACATGTGGGAGGAATAATCAATGCAAACTTTAGGAGCTTATCTAGGCTGTAACTGGACCTCAGGTTCAGAATCCCTGATCTGACAAATCTAAAGTGTTTATTTGCAAACTTTTTTTTTTCTGTTATTGTCTATACAGACATTTATCTGTCTGTTCACAGTAATTAAAGTATTACTTAAGATTTGCAGGTTTGAATCTGGAGAAGAGTTTTTGGGTAACTAGTGGAACATTTTATGTTTTTTATAGCTTAATTGGTTTTATTTTTTTAGTTAGTGTTAGGTACAGTGCAATGTTTTACAAGAATACCTGACTAGAATTTCCATATGAACATCATACTTAGCAGTGATTCAATTTTGTGAGTAACATCCAGTATCCCACAATGCAAACATGCCTTTTTTGGGCAGTTCAGGTACATTAAGAAATCATAGTGGAATATAGGTGTGTGCGATATTGGGAAAAAAAAATATCTCTATTTTCTGGGACTTTGACGATAACGATAATTCCAAGATAATGTAATGTATTATTTGAAATTATATTGAATTATATTTTTGTCATCTATAGCTTTACTTGTCAGGTCTTTTTGTATTTTTAAACGTCATAATAAATAAGATCAATTTAACCTAAATTGCATTTTATACAGGAACCCCAAATTACTCACCAATCACAATATGAAGCCTATGCCCAAAACAAGGTAGCCTCTTCCAGTTATTAATCCATAGTAAACTGACAACGTTAGCACCGCTGTCTGTTGTCACGCAAACCATCCGGTGTTCTCGCAGTGACATGATGCCATCACATCTTTCAGACCTTGCTCAATGATGTCGCCAGTGTGATCTTGTGGGAAGTAGGATGTTTGCAAACAGAAGCTTTGCAGTTGCCAGTTTTCTTCAATGAAATGCACGGTCAGGGAGAGGTATGGCTTGGATGTTCGGCTTGACCTTAAATCCGTTGTTGTGGCAAAATGTGAAACTTTTTGCAGTTTATGTGTCAGAGTTTGGCAACACGAATCATACAACTTAGGCAGAGCTGTTTGACTGAAATATTTTCGGCCAGGCAGTGTGTACCTAAGTTGTTTAAAACCATCTTTCTCAACCACTTGAATTGGCACCATATCTTTTGCGATGTAATGGGTGACTGCGTTTGTTATGTCATGCCATCTGTTGCTTTTCTTGTCGTAAGGCACATTTTTGCAGAATGAGTCCGCTAAAGTTTGCTGAGTGTGTTTTTGTGCTTGTACCTTGGTTACTTTAGACTTGTGCTGGACAGTTGATTCCTTAAGCTTTTCGTATTCTTTGTATTCTGTTCGGTGGTTAGTTCGCAAATGGTGAAACAAGTTAGTTGTCAAGCTGTCTTTAATGGCAACCGATTTACCACATAGTTTGCAGATTTCCGTCTTTTGAGCAACATTCGTCTTTTCAAAACCAAACCTCTGCCATGCGAGTGAGAATGAACCACGTCTGGCAATTAACTCTGACGACGCAGATGGCGAGGCTGTTTCTTCACTCATTTTGAGGCAGGGAGCGGCGCTAACTTGTAGTTGCTCGATGTGCACGCCTACGCAACTCGCTTTGCGCACATGCAGTGGTCTATACTGTTGCATTAGTGAATGAACTCTGTGTTTCTTTTTTTTTGCAAAGCGAGTTACATACTCGATAATTTAAACTTGCACATCGTTAAAACAGCAATTAAGATATAATCGTAAACGATGTACTGTATATCGCACACGCCTAGTGGAATATTTTCTGATGGTGGTAACATCTTTGAACAGCAGTAAGTGATGAGTTGGAATAATATTTTTCACTAGTCAGTACCTTAGCATACATACTGTAGAATATTTTCCTCATTTGTTTAGTTTGTTAGATTAAAATGCTACTTTTTGCAATAAGATTAATTAACACCATTTTTTCCTTTCTCCACAAATAGTACCACCCCCTTTAAACTTGACATTTTCACTGAGGAATCTTTTCACTGCTAAATGGTCATGGAGCCCCCCAGCAGGACTGAACAACTGTTTAATCGAATATATTTCAGAAGTAAATAAGGTAACAGATTTTCATTATTTTTGACAGCACTTATGATTGTGTGAAACTAGAAATTTCAAGTCAGTTATTTTTTTTTATTATTTTTTATTTATTAGAATAGTCCTGAATGGACAGTTCAGCTATTTCGTGAAGGAGATTTAGATTTAAATAATGGAACAGAATTTCGTGTGAAAGCTTCAAATACATGCCAAAATCATATGGCTGCAGAATGGGCCACAATATTTATACCACCACCCTCAGGTAAGAACAAATATAGTTAAATAACACTGCAACATGTTGCAAAGTGACAGACATTAAAAAAAAAAAAGGTGTAATGCACTTATTAGTTATGTACCAGTTACTTACAGTTTTGTTCTTATTACAGTATGTGCAAGAGCATGTATTATTTATTTTGTTATGTGATCAGATTTTTTTTGTATGCCAAGGAATTAAGTAATTTTTTAATATTTTTATTTAATTTGGTTGTTTATCAAAGTTACTGTCAGGGTGTAAATTTGTCTTAAAGCTTTTTTTGGCAATGAAAGCCTTATTACAACAATAGAAAAAAACAACATCTTACAGATGCAAACACCAGTTTTAACATATTATAAAATTACAAGCCAATTCCCAGCATCCTCCAAACAGACTCCCAGCCAACACATACTACCCTAAACCACCAAACCAGCCCTGCAGAATAGCATCATCCTTGGCAAGGAGATAGACAGCTAAGGATTAGGGTTGCAGCAAAGTCAGGATAAGACTCCCTGTTGATCCTATCCATAGAGAAGAATTAAAAAAAAGGACAATTCCCAGTGACCAAGAGTTTTCCATGAGAGGCTAGAACATGAGTTGCATCAGTTGTCCTTAAAACAAAGAGCTTCTGCTAGATAACAGAAAGGTGGTGCATAAAGGTTTAGAGGTACAAAAATATGAGGGAGAAGAAAAATGTTAATTGAAAATCACTGTCAGAAAATGATATTCACCAGTATAAAACATAGACACTGAAGGGCAATCCCAAAAGATGTGCATAAAGGATAGAAGATCAGACCACAGGCATATTGTTTTAATATAATCTATACTAATAAAAGGCAAAGCCCTCACTCACTCACTCACTCACTCACTCACTCACTGACTCATCACTAATTCTCCAACTTCCCGTGTGGGTGGAAGGCTGAAATTTGGCAGGTTCATTCCTTACAGCTTCCTTACAAAAGTTGGGCAGGTTTTATATAGAAATTCTACGCGTAATGGTCATAACTGGAAGCAGTTTTTCTCCATTTACTGTAATGGAGATGAGCTTCAACGCCGTGGAGTTTCGTGTGACATCATCACGCCTCCCACGTAATCACGCAGTACATAGAAAACCAGGAAGACCTCAAAAAAGCGCTGAAGAAAACATGCATTATATAATTGAGAAGGCAGCGAAACAATAAGAAGCGAGCCGAGTGACATATACAACCATATTCATGAGTTCTGCTACTTCGGAAACAAAGCACGATGTAAACCTACACTTGAAATTAAGTTCATAGACAGGCTGCCGCTGGCGTTTGTAATTTAGTGCCTGCCCATATAAGGCTGTCCGTCAGCGGCAATCCAATAGCAAACTCCCACTAAATATTCACAGGTTAAGGACTGTGCTTATGCAGAGGAAGATGAGATGGTCAGGGTGGTGTTTGGTACAAACTCAGCGAAACTGCGAGAGAAAGTTTTAAGTGCCAGGACTAAGGTAACATTAAATACAGCCATGGACATAGCGAGATGGCACCAGCACAGCTGGGAAACTTCGATGCATGTACACCGGCGCTCACGTGAACTGGCGCGAGTGCACAGATAAAAGCAACAGTTCCAAAGAGCGCTGAACAAAAACCGAATTACACAATTGAAAAGGCAGCAAAAAATATGAAGCCTTTGATACATACAAGCATATTCATAAATCCAAAACAAAGCACACGTTGGAAAAGTCAATGTCCCGCTAAAGGAAGACAGTGTAAAAAAGACCTGTGCATGCAGTGTGTCAGGTCTCAGATAAAGAAGAAGACGAGCTGTTTATTGATGCAGTAAGAAATGAATCGATGAATGAAACCTGTCATCTTTACAACGATTGACAAACACGGAATGTAACTTGAACACAACACATCCTACAAATACGAACCTGATTGAAAGAAATAATGATAATCAAATCCTTGATGACAGCAACACTCAGTAACACTCACAAAACAAATACTGTATATTGACAGTCATGTTACGTTATTTTTAAAATGTTCCCTTTTCGTTTTCATAGCTTTTTTAACACACTACTTCTCCGCTGCGATACGCGGGTATATATATATGTATATATATATAACCCGATCTACATACTCGAATAATGGATACTTTATTAAGCCATCAATGATTGTTTTGGTAAAGCCATACTCAGTGTATTCATTAGATGAACGGTAAAAAAGTAAGAGCGAGGAAGGATGACTTATTGAGGCATGCAGGCTGTAGTCGCGTCAACTCTATCTGAATTGCGCGATCACATTTGAAAAATATATCTTTTCAAGTTCTATTTAGTCCATATGTGTCAAAGTAAAGGGCCGCGGGCCACATCCGGCCCGGCGTGTAATTATATCCGGCCCGCGAGATCATTTTATATACTGTATTATTGTTATTAAAGCCCGGGTATATGAAGCGCTGGTAACACAATAAACTACAGATCCCATAATGCAGCGCTTCAGCTGCCTTACTGAACACTTACCGTGTTAATCAAGTCTACCTTATGATGCTGCAAGTTATTGCGAAGCTAGCTCACACGATGCTGAAGAGAAAAGTTGATTCTGAAAATAGAGCCTTTAAAAACCGATGGGAGGCTGAGTATATGTTTACTGAACCCGTGTGTCTCATTTGTGGAGCTAATGTGGCTGTAATTACAGAATTTAATCTAAGACAAAACATCAGGTTAACCTGAATGCAATGCAGAAGATACAGAAAGCAGCATAATTAAATAAGAATCTGACACTTCAGCGGACGTTTTAACCCGTGCACAATCACAAAGTGATTTCAAGTGAAGCTGCTTTTATGGGAGACACAAATGCACCAGTGCAATTTGCCCCACTGTCCCTGTTGCTCACTGATGAGCACCTGCAATCCATCCTGAGAATCTCCACAACACAGAACCTCACACCAAACATAAACGAACCTGTGGCCAAAAAAAGATGCCAGGCGTCCAGCTCTAAAATGACATATGAGCAAAGAAAACTGAATGATTTGATTTGTTATTGCTGAAAGGAACACATTTCATTTATATTTCTAGGTTTTGTTATGCAGCATGTTCATATTTGAATTTGTATCATTTTGACAGGATATATTTTTGTGGAGAGCAAAATCTTTTGGGATATTTAAAATCTAAGTTTATTTTTTATATAAAATTACATAAGAGTAAAGAAATGTGAATGTTTGTTCTTTTAACGTTAACTTTATTTCTTTTTTTTTTTTTTTATTTATTTATTTTTTTATTTATTAATTTTATTACAATCAATACATAGCAATCAAGTTTTTACAAAAAAAAGAATTATGCTAAGAACAGATCGATCCCCACCCTTGAGAGAGAGAGCAAGCCAAACGGTGTAAAATTTAAGGCTTTTAAAAATACCTAAATCAACAAATTCTCTGTGCTTTATAAACATTTCAAAATATTACTGATTAGATCCTGCCATGTTTTGAAAAAAGTCTGCACAGATCCTCTAACTGAGTATTTGATTTTTTCCAATTTTAAATAATATAACACATCAGTTTCCCACTGACTTAAAGAGGAGAGTTTGGGTTCTTCCAGTTTATCAGAATAAGTCTGCGTGCCAACAGTGTAGTGAATGCAATCACAATTTGTTTGTCTTTCTCCACTTTAAGACCCTCTGGAAGAACCCCAAACACAGCTGTTAATGGGTTAGGAGGGATTGTGAGTCCAAGACTGTCTGAGAGGTAATTAAAATTTTTGTCCAGAATAATGTTAATTTGGTGCAGGCCCAGAACATGTGACCTAGTGAGGCTGGGGCTTTTGCAGCGTTCACAGGTTGGATCATGCCCTGGAAACATTTTGGAGAGTTTTAGTGAGACAGATGTGCTCGATATATAATTTTGAGTTGTATAATTGTATGCTTTGCATATGGAGCTTGAGTGAATTCTCTGCATTGCTACTTTCCACTCCTTTTCTGATATATTAATTGAGAGGTCATTTTCCCAGTGTCCTCTTGGATCTTTGAAAGGAAGGGATTGTAAAAGGATTTTATATATTGTAGAGATGGAGTCTAACTCCTTGAAATTGAGCAATAATTTTTCCAGCGTGGATGAGGGTGCAAGATGAGGAAAATCTGGAAGGTTCTGTTTAACAAAGTTCCTGATTTGAAGATAGTGAAAGAAATTTGTAGCTGGAATGTTAAATTTGGAATGTAATTGTTCATAGGATGCAAAGGCGTTGTCTATATAAAGATCTCTAAGCAAGTTAATTCCAAATTTTTCCAGATATTAAAACTGCATATGTTTGTGAGGGTTGAAAGAGGTGGTTCTTTTGCAGGGTGCCACAGAAAGAAGCTTCTCCGTCTTAAAATGCTTTCTACATTGGTTCCAGATTCTAAGTGAGTGGAGCACAATTGGGTTATTAGTGTATTGCCGATAGCGTGTGTTTATTGGAGCACAAAGCAAGGAATACAAAGAAGTACTGCAGGATTTTACTTCTATTGCGGTCCATGCCTGTGTATGTTCTTCTATTTGTGTCCAGGTTCTTATCGACTGTATATTTGCGCCCAGTAATAAAACTGGAAGTTAGGTAGAGCCATGCCGCCTTCTGCCTTTTGTCTTTGTAGGGTCGCTCTTTTGATGCGTGGATGTTTAGAATTCCAAATAAATGAGGTTATTGTTGAATCTAATTGCTTAAAAACGATTTATTAATGTATATTGGTATGTTTTGAAATAAAAAGGAGCTTAGGAAGAATATTCATCTTAACAGTGTTAATTCTTCCAGCTAGTGTGAGATGAAGGGTTGACCATCTATGCAAGTCTTGTTTAATTTTTTCCATGCAGGCGAAAATTTTGTTGATAAAGAGCTTTATGTTTACTTGTGATGTTTACGAGGTATTTAAACTGTTCTGCAATGATAAAAGGAAGGGTGTCTAATCTAATATTATATGCTTGAATTCACGGAAAGAGTACACTTTTATTCAGATTAATTCTGAGACCAGAGAGCTTTTGAAATTCTGTGAGTGCTGCTAAGACTGCAGGCACAGAATTTTCTGGATCCGATATATACAGTACCATGTCATCTGCATATAATGAGATTTTCTGTTCCAGTCCTTCTCTGCTAATCCCCTTTATCTGATCAGTATTTCGACAATGTATTGCCAGTGGTTCAATGGCAATTGCAAACAGCAGTGGTGACAAAGGGCATCCTTGTCTTGTGCCACGTTCTAGTTTAAAGTAGTCTGAGCAAATGTTATTGATGCAAACTGAAGCTTCTGGGTTAGTATACAGTAATTTAATCCATGCACAAATGTTGGGCCAAACCCAAACTTCTCCAAAATAGTAAAAGGTATTTCCATTCAATCATGTCAATGCTTTTCTGCATCCAATGATAATAATATTTCTGGGGTGTTTGATTTAGTTGGTGAGTATATTACATTAAACAGGCGTCGAAGATTTGAAGATAAGTGTCGGCCCCTAATAAATCCAGTTTGGTCTTGTGATATTACTGAGGGAGCACTTTCTCCATCCTTCTAGCTATGATTTTAGAGAGTATTTTAACGTCGTTATTCAGAAGTGAAATTGGTCTGTATGATGCACATTGTAATAAGTCCTTATTTTGTTTTGGAAGACAGTGATTAGTGCTTGGCGAAAGGTTTGTGGAAGAGATTGGTTATCTCTGGCTTCTGTAAATGTTGCTAATAGGAGGGAGCTAGCTGAGCGGAGAATTTCTTGTAAAACTCTGCAGGGTAGCCATCAGGGCCTGCTGCTTTTCCACCTTGGAGTGACTTTATAGCATCCAGTAATTCTGATAATGACAGAGGTTTATCGAGCTCCTCCACACTAATAAGCGTCAATTTGTGGTATCTGTAATTTATCCAGAAATGCATTAGATTGTATATTGTCTTCTTTAAACTCAGTAGTATATAGGGATTTATAGTAGTCTCTAAAAGTGTACATTATATTTTTGTGTTCGATGATTTTATCTCCGTTAGTGTTAGTAATTACGAGATTGCGTTGCGTACATCTTGCTTGTGAATTTGTTGCTAAAAGCTTATTAGCTTTCTCTCCATGTTCATAATAATGATGTCTGGATTTGTAAATTAGTTGTTCGGTTTCTTTAGTTGTCAAGAGGTTTAATTCTGAATGTAGAGCCTGCCTCCTCTTATGTAGAGTCTCGCTTGGTAGTCTGGCATGTTCTTCATCTATTTTAGTAATTTCGCTTTTTATCTCTGCTACTTTCTTAGCGGATTTATTTCTGTGGGAAAGATATGAGATAATCTGTCCTCTTAAGAAGGCCTTAAGAGTTTCCCAGAGTATTCCTGCAGAGATCTCAGGGGATGTATTTGTCTCTAGAAAGAATTCAATTTGTTTGGATATAAATTCAGTACAATTCTCGTCAGCTAATAGAAGCGGATTGAGGCGCCATCTGGGGGTGAGTGTATGGGGCTTAGTAATTTCAGCTCCAAGATCATGAGCATGGTCTGAAATAACAATAGCATCGTATTTACAAGATTTAATCTTAGGCAAGAAGTTATTATCTATAAAGAAGTAATCAATCCTTGAGTAGCAATGATGTACTGGTGAGTAGAAAGAATATGTTCTTGAATTTGGGTTTAAAACCTCCAGGGATCTGATAAGTTGTGATCAGTTATAAACTTTGTAATTATCTTTGCGGTGTTAGTTGCGTTCCCCTGTGGAGGAAGTCTTATCTAAAAGTGGATTTAGAACACAATTAAAGTCCCCAGCCATTATAAGTTTATGAGTGTTCAGATTGGGAATGGATGCAAATAAATTTTGTATAAATTCCTTATCATCAACATTAGGTGCATAAACATTTATCAAAATCATTTTACAGTTAGATAAGTCTCCCATGACCATCACATATCTCCCTTCAGGATCCAATACTACATCTGATGCTACAAATGGTACTGTTCTATGTATGAGAATTCCCACCCCTCTAGTTTTCTTTGTAAAACTAGAATGGAACATTTGGCCAGTCCAGTCTTTTGCAGCGGAACTGATCCTTACTTAGTAAGTGGGTTTCCTGTAAAAATACTATTTTAGCATTTAGACCTGTTAGGTGAGAAAGTACTTTCTTTCTCTTTAATTCGTGATTCAGGCCTTTAACATTCCAGCTTACGAAGTTAACTGTCCCATCATGGAGACACTGATTCTGAGTTTTTGGTGTCATATTATAGTCTTAACTGGAAGTGAAATAGTTTAGGTCTTAATTTCCTATTCCCCCAAGAGTTGTTGCCATGCAGCTTATTATTACGTTGATAGTTATAATTATAAAGATTGAGATGATAGATTAGATATAGATCAAGCCTGCTCTCTTTCTCTTCCCCTTAACCCCCACCCTCCCTTTTTGCCTCCCCAGGTGAGGCTAAAACCCACTTCATGCAGTCCCAGTCCTCTGACATACCCAGAGACAGAGCACGTCCAAAGCACATCAAGCCCCCATGCAGTGGCGCTTTAAGGTTAAAAGATAGAGATATCTGTTACCAATATAGTCTTTAAAAGAGGAAAAAAAAAAAAAAAAAAAAGAATTTATATACTATATATATATATATATATATATATATATATATATATATATATATATATACATACACATACATATAATCTTCATCAATTTTAGTGCATTAAGATGATATCCCCAGATAATAAACCCAGGTGATGGTGTTAAAGATGTGTCCAAAACAAGCATAACAAGTCTTAATGCAGTAATAGCAATAACAGCAAACCAAGGGTATGATATTGAACAGTCTCATTTAGGGTACACATGAAATAATTAGAAAAGAAAAAGAGGAGGAAAACGTAATTAAGCACAATAAAACATAAACATTTAGCCCTAGTAATACTAAGTAATGATAAGTAATAAGTAAGTAATAATAATATAAGAATATGAGAATATATGCTGATAAAAACCCGTATTTTAAAACAAATAGATCAGACAGTAGATTATTAATCCTAGCGTTATCATTTACCGCCATGACTCACAATTATGTATCAGAATAGTCCCGGGATCAGCTTTCTTAACTCATTTTCTGCCTCCTCCTTGCTAGCGAAGACATAGAAATGACCCTGCCATTCCACTTTCAGTTTTGCGGATACAGGAGGCCGTATTTGACATTGGCTTGCCGTAGCAGCTGTTTAATATTATAGAAGGCGGCGTTTATAGCTGTTGCTGGAGAGAAGTCAGGGAAGAGCGAATGTGGCAATCTTCATATATAATATCTTCCTTTTTTCCTGATATCCATATCCATCCATCCATTTTTTTACAGGGTCTGAGGAGTTCCATCACCTCTAACTTAAATGATAATCGTTCAAAACGAACTATAAAAGATCTTGGTCGGGGTCTGGCGGTGTTTGATCAGCGTCTGTGATAAGCGCTGCTATCTCAGATTCTGCTTTAAAGTCGCCCCGATTATTTTAGAAAAAGTTCAGTTCTTGAATTTCACGGGTTTAAACTTTCGATTCTCCGGCAGGCCTTCAATTCTGACATTATACCTTCTATTCCCATCTTCTAAAGCAGCCAGTCTGTCTCCAAGTTTTTCTCGAGTTTTTACATCCGAACTGACATTTACTGCTCTTTCCTCGGCACAGGCAGCTAGATGTTCGGCTATTTCGATCCGATTCGTGAATGTCTCACTAAGATGCTCCAATCGATCAGCAAGCGTGCTCAGTTTAAGTGAGTTTTTCTCAATGCGCTCTTCGATTTTACCCAGCACCTGTCGAAGTTCTAGTTGTACCTCTTGGCGCAGCCTTTCATTTGCCTGTTGGATTTCCTGTTTTAATTCCTGTTTCAGTCTCTCAAGTGCCTTTGCCGTTGCTTTCTCATTAGCCTTCTCGCTTTTCTTTATATCTTGCCTGAGCTCAGCGAGCAACACTTTCAGTTCAGATAGCTGAAATGTGCCTTCTTGTGCCGTAGATGAAGCAGCAGACTCTGCTGAAGCGGTGTCCCGCTGCTCCAGTCCAGCTTAATTGCGTAACTGAAGCCGCGGACCTCCTGGCCTTTTCCAGTTTCAGGTAATCCTCTCCAATCGGCGAGCTATCCACATCTGCACTCACGATCGCCCGCTCCCCTTTTCGCTCTCAGCCGGCGACGATGTAGCGGACCGTGGTCCCGAGGAGTCTGTACTTTCGCCCATCTGATCCAGGTCTGTCTCTGAGAGGCCGTATCTCGAACTAGGGCTTGGTGATCGCAGCTTGGATGTAGCTTTAGTCTTCGATTCTTTCGGACCCCCCTTCTTGTTGGCCATGTTTATGTGTTTACATATACTGTAGCGTCCCTCTCGGGTTGAATAAATACAGGATATCTCTGAATAATAAGCAAATAATATGAAAAATAGCACCACTGCTAGCGGAGCTCCACTTCAGACGTCCATCTCTCGCATCGGACGAGACCAACCCAACGTTAACTTTATTTCTAACTTGTATAATTTAGACAGGATACATTTTTATGGAGAGCAAAATATTATAAGTTGTTTAAGGTTTGAGTTGATTTATTCACGAATAATATTCCTGTCTGTTTTTACCATTCCTACCAAAGATATTTCTGTCGACTAAATAAAAATTCCTTCTATTTAAAATTTAAATAGAACTTGAACAAATCTGATAGTTCATAATATCCACGCAGACTTGCACGTAAGAGCGGGAGTTATCCGTTTTAACAAGCAGCGTATTGCACTGATACGAAATAGCTGTGTGTGTATATATGTAGATATGTATGTATATGTATATATATGTTTATATATGTGTGTGTGTATGTATGTATATATATATATATGTATTTGTGTGTGTATGTATGTATGTGTGTATGTATTTATGTGTGTGTGTATATATATATATATATATGTATATATATATATATATATATATATATATGACAACAACACTCATCACTCACAACAGTGACAAAACAATTACATTGACAATCATGTTACGTTATTTTCAAAATGTTTCCTTTTCTTTTTCATTGCTACTTTAACACACTACTTCTCCGCTGCAAAGCGCGGGTATTTTGCTAGTGTTATATAAATGGTGAACAAACTTTAACTGGGTTCATTGATAATTTCGGTTTTTAAAAAATTACAGGAAGCAGAGTGAAAAGAGAGGAGGTCTTGTTACTGCTCTGTCTTAATCAGTATCAAGTGATAAGTTGCTTTACATAGCATTGTGTATAAAGTTGACAATAGTTTCTGAACAGGGGCAGGGTCGGATTAATCCACGAATTACCACACCATAAGAGAGGTGAGGACACATGGCATGGACATAAAAATCATGTATTCTATTGAAAACGAATAACATCTTTTTCTAGGTTTTGTAACGTGTTTATGAGTGATAAAAATAACAGTACTTTCGTTTAAAACAACCAATAAAAACATCTGTAAATATATTTTGACTTTGTTGTTTAAGGTGGACAAACTGTAAATGCATATGATACTCTGCTGGGTTACCAGCTTTACAAACCTGAGCCTGAAACATTAATGCCCATTTGCTAAAGCTGAACGAACCCTTGAAAATCTGTGACAGGACCATTGTTGGAACATGCAAGCCATTGACAAGGTGCTAAATATTTTAGGCCATTTTCTCAGCAGTAACAAGCCCTGTCTGTTGAAAACAGTAACCTGCTACATCAGTGTGTATTTTTGTTTTCAAGCAGTACATCAACATTTGTTAGACATTGCAGGCTGATTAGCACAGTAAACAGTCTAATGTTGCTGTACTTACTCATCTTTTCAATACGTAAACTAGTTTTGTTTAGGAAACCAGTATGTATTGCTTTTTTACTGTATGTGGTTTCTTCATGTCCTCTATATATAGTACACCCTCACAAAACCAGGCTTCCACAAGTATAATAGCATTTTGGTTTATGACAACGCATATAGTTTGAATAGCAATCTGTGCTCAGGCTTCATGTGGTAATACAAACAACACAGTCTGACAGTCTAAAAGGAATAAGCTGAGACTTTTAAGTGTCGAACAGTGGAACAGATTTATAAATGTTTTGCATATTATGCAGAACAGGTTTCTCTCAAAATTTAGAAGCTGTAAGAAGTTAAAGAAAACTCAACATTTGATACCGAAGGAGATAAAAAGAAAATGCAAAAAGAGAAAAGCTGTTTAATGCATACTGTATAAGAATAGTAACTCTAGTGCTAACTGTAAGAGCCATTTGCTAGTTATTTAAGTTGTATTAAATGTTTGAATATATATTAGTGCAAAGTCTACGGGAGGTTCTTATAACCCCCACAAGCTGAACTGAATTTGTATATTCTAACTATTTCTATTGTCTCTCTGACTATGGAAAAGTCTCAGTTAATGACATGCCTTGCTGAGAGTAAGGCATGGAAGGCAAATGGTTTTAAACCATGCCTTAACATGTCCTATAGCATGAAAGTTAACATACTCCATTGAATATGCAGTGCCATACGTTTAGAGCGTACTGAAGGTGAAGTAATGCATCTTTAAGTATAGAAACAACTGAAGTTTGACAAGAAAAGTTTAGAAAAGAGACATTTTTTCTGATTTTTTTTTTTGCCTTTTATTGTACATGTATAACAACCTTTTTTCTTTATTCTTGTGTGGACTGTTTGCTTTGGATTTTCACTAAATCTTTTAAAACAAACTTTTGGACTGAGAAATTTCTTTCGGCACGCGTTTGACCTGTGCTTGATCCTGTATTAGAGCATGAGAGGAACCATTAAAATGATATTAGGGAAGGTGTTAGGGAGAAATATTTTAGAAAAGGCAAAAGATGATCCAAAGATATTCATTCGCTATTTCAGTAGCAAAAGAACAGTGAAAGTGAAGATTAAATGTATCAGGAACACTAAGGCAGAATTAAAATATACAGGCAGTGAAATAGCTAATGCTCTAAGCTTACGTTTTCTGAAGTTTTCACATGTGAAGAAATCAATAACATGCCAGCAGTAACAGGGACTACTAAGAAGTTACTTATTGATTTGGAAATTATAGATGTAATATACTGTATATGTGTACACTCTTGATTCTTATTTTTGGAAAGTCGGTGTAGTGAATAAGAAGACGTTATATTTATATAGCTCTTTTCAAGACAATCAAAGTGCTTTACATAGAGAGGGGGAGTCGTTTCAACCACCACCAATGTGCAGCATCCACCTGGATAATGCAGTGGCAAAATTTTGCACCAGTACACTCACCACATATTAGTTATTAGTTGACAAAGAAGTGAGAGAGACATTTATCCAATTCAAGATGGGGAACGATTATGAAGCCAGAATGACCAGGCTATGATGGGTAGTTTTGCTAGCACATCAGGAAACACCCAATTCTTAACGGAAGATGCTTAGGAATTCTTTTATGACCACAGAGAGTCGTGGAGAAAACACAATGATAGAGAACTTTGAACATATATGGCTGAAGGTCTAGAAACTACCTGGTAACCTGCAGATTCGACTACTTGTGAAGTGCCAACCACTGTAGGGGTGCATGATCAGTCAAAAGAGTGAATTCACATCCCAGGAGGTAGAACCTCAGGTACTTAATAGTTCACTTTGTCTCCAGTGCTTCTCTTTCCACCGCTGCATACCTGGTCTCCCAGTCCAATAGTTTCTGGCTCAGGAACATGACTTTGTGTTCAATACCATTGACGCTTTGGCTCAACAGGGCAACCACACTGGTGTCCCATGCAATTCAAATGGGTGGAAGGGATACTGCCAGTGACAGGCAGGGATCCTAAACGCAGTATTCTCCTTTGCAGATTCCATTAAAGGAATTTGCCAATACCCTTTTGCCATGTGAAGAATGTTTAAACTTTGAGGTTTACTGAGTCACTGAAGGAGCTCATTCACTCACAGCATCAGGTAAGCATCGAACTGGGACACTTACTTACGTTGGCAGAAGCCATTGCAGAAGTGCTAACTGCTGTCTGGGACCAGGACGATGGGGTTAGACCAGGCACTAAAACGTTTCTCAATTACACCAAGATTCAGCATTCTCCTGATCTCAAGTTCCACTTCAACTTGTTTTTCCTCTGGTAGGTGATATGGTGATATTCATCACTTCTGGGACAAACAAGATGGCTACTTTGAGTTCTTGTCATTGTTAGGGTATTAAATGTGTTCTAAAATTAATGTTTGTTTTATGAGCAAAGTTGGAATGAGACTGTTTGGAGCCGGGATCAAGGTCCCTGCCCTTCCACAGTTTCAGCAAATTAACATGGTATAATTGTTTCACAAGAAAATGCGGCACAAAACCCCACCAGAAGAAGACCGTTACAAAGAAATGACTCCTCCTGTAGCGCCTGAAGAAGAGGCACCACCCGAGGAGTTTTAAATCCTCTGCATCGTACTGCACAGCTACTTCATCATCATCATCAATATCATTCGTCATTGATGAGAACCCGTACATTTTACTGTATTTTAATTAAATGCAATTATGTATTTACTCTACTTACAACAAAGAAAATGACAGCGCATACCAAAGAAAACGAGCTTGCATTAATTACAGTACGTATAGTGTTGACATTGGTATTTTACATTCTATCACTGCAGGAGACATAGCAGTACAGTACCGTACAGTACACAGGTTTACCTTTACATTCTGTTTTTAGGTAATGTATTAAGGTAATTTTTTAGGTAATGTATTAAGCTGAGTTTGCAACGAAATGAAACTGTTTTGGGGGCATACTGTATTTAGGGTTGAAACTATAAATATAGACATTTAAAAGGCATTATTTAACCACATCCAAAAGTCGCAGGTGCTCTAGGAACATAACCTCCGCGAATTTTGGGAGTGTACTATATATATTTTATATATATATATATATATATATATATTATATAATATACAGGTAGTCCCCGAGTTACGGACATCCGACATGTGACTTATGCACAGGGCCACAGCTGCTCCTTCATCTGTCTGTCTGCACAGCACTGGCACTGTACACGCTATCAGAGCAGGAAGGCACCCCTTGTCAGCACGTCTGGTGTACTGACGAGAGACAGCTTCCTGCTATGTACATAACAGTACAAGCAGGCTTGCTATTGAGAATGAATGGGGGCGGAGAGGGTCGGTTCACCACCCGCCCACCTCCACTTGCATGTCGCCTGCAGCGTTAGCCCACTGAGAGGGAACAGGGTGTGGCCAAAGGCGGGTAGCGAATCACCCACCACCGCCCCTCCCCCATTCAACAGGCAGCCACTCGAAGCACACTACAATGCTGACCCCTGCCACCCCATTCACCCTCAATGGCCTCCGTGCAGCCACAACCGAGTCACTACTTGCAGCATTACCAGCCGCGCACCAAGAATGCACAGTGCAGCCGTTCAAGGGACACTGCAAGGCTGTGGGGAAGGTGAGCAGTGAAACGCCCTCCTCTACCACATCCAGCCTCCATCCAGTCAGGAGCAGTAGCTGTGTCGGCGTGGTGGGTGGGCAGTGAACCGCCCCCTCCGCCCCATCAAGCCTTCATGCTGCACACAAGCGCTTGCCGTGCACCCAGTCACACACTGAGAATGAATGAGGTGCAGCCCCCACCACCCCATTCATCAACTGGAGCCGCCTGACGGACACTACACTGTGTGAGCAGCAAAACAGACACCACTTGCAGCGTCCCCAAGCCAGAGATGACAGAGTGGCAGTTACTGAGGCGCCTGCATCGCACCCCTCAGACAGATGAAGGAGCAGCTATGGCCCCATTCGTAAGTTGTATGTCGGATGTCCGTAACTCAGGGACTATCGGTTTAGCTATGATATTTAACTTATAATATTTATTTATATAGGTAATAAATTATATAGGGGATAAAATCGATGAGCCACAGCATGAAGTTATGGGAAAGAGTAGTGGAAGCTAGGTTAAGAAGGGAGGTGATGATTAGTGAGCAGCGGTATGGTTTCATGCCAAGAAAGAGCACCACAGATGCAATGTTTTCTTTGAGGATGTTGATGGAGAAGTATAGAGAAGGCCAGAAGGAGTTGCATTGCCTCTTTGTGGACCTAGAGAAAGCATATGACAGGGTCTCTCAAGAGGAGCTGTGGTATTGTATGAAGAAGTTGGGAGTGGCAGAGAAGTATGTAAGAGTTGTACAGGATATGTATGAGAGAAGTGTGACAGTGGTAAGGTCTGCAGTAGGAGTGACGAAGGTATTCAAGGTGAAGGTGGGATTACATCAGGGGTCGGTTCTGAGCACTTTCTTATTTGCAATGGCGATGGACAGGTTGACAGGCGAGATTAGACAGAATTCCCTGTAGACTATGATGTTTGCTGATGACATTGTGATCTGTGGGATTTGTGCAAGAGAGGTGAAAAAGAGAGTGCAGGCAGGGTGGAAAATAGTGTCAGTAGAATTTGTGACAAACCGGTATCCGCAAGATTGAAAGGGAAGGTCTAGAGGACGGTAGTGAACCCAGCTATGTTATATGGGTTGGAGACGGTGCACTGACCAAAAAGCAGGAGACAGAGCTGGAGGTAGCAGAGTTAAAGTTGGTAAGATTTTCACTGGGCATGACAAGGATGGATAGGATTTGAAATGAGTACATTAGAGGGTCAGCTCAAGTTGGACGATTGGGAGACAAAGTCAGAGAGGTGAGATTGCGTTGGTTTGGACATGTGCTGAGGAGAGATGCTGAGTATATTGGGAGAAGGATGCTAAGGATAGAGCTGCCAGGGAATAGGAAAAGAGGACGGCCTAAGAGAAGGTTTATGGATGTGGTGAAAGAGGATATGCAGGTGATGGGTGTAACAGAACAAGATGCAGAGAACAGAAAGATATGGAAGAAGATGATCCGCTGTGACAACTCCTAACGGGAGTAGCCGAAAGAAGGTAAAATATTTAAATTCGGTCTTGTATGTCTGTTATTCACTTGACGCTCGGAACATTTGCATAATCATTGAAAATTGTTGGAATCAATTTTGACACAGCCTGTTTGTCACATGGACAACTTTATGTGGCATGTCCAATGGTACAAAGTCCTAAGAACCTTTATATGTTGGCTAAAGATAGAAAAACTAAAAACATAGTATATAACATCACTTTAGTAAACAATACAAACACATTAATGAGTCTTTATTGTTTGTTAATTAATTTTTATTTTTAAAGTTGTGTTTTTTTTAAATTATATTTTTCTCAAACAGTTAAAAAAAAGAGTTTAAAAAAAACACTTTAATTTCCCTCATGGGCAATGCTGGGTGTTTCAACTAGTAAGAACTAAACCAGGCGAGCACAGTGTTTGTGAGCCCAACACAATTCCCACCCTGTGGAATAAAAGAGAATGGTTAGTGGTGTCAAATGCTGCACTTAAGTCTAGTGGAATTCCTTTCATCAGAAGATATTAAAATGTTGTTTACAACATGAGTTAGTACAATTTCTGTACTATGGCCAGAGTGGATGCCAGACTGGAATTTCTCTGATGGATGGTGAGACTAAAGATGAGTGACAGTTACATTTTGAAGTATTTTAGAGTGAAAGAGTAATTTGAAATGGTTCTAATAACTAATTAAATAAGCATATGTGGTTCTAGCTCCAACTTTTTAAGTAACAATCTGATAAACATTTTTACTTTATCAGGGATTGCACCATTCAGTAATGAACTATTGATAATTCTAAAAAACGGGTGCTATTTAGAACATCCATTGAGCATCTTACTAGTTTACTATTTTATTACTTTTTACTGGGAATAGGTTTAAGTAAAAAGTGGTAGGTTTCATTGTAGAAATTAAACTTATGACTTTCTGCACTGTTACCAAATTGAAATCGAAAGAAGATTTATTAATCCAGCATTAAATTTGCAAAGTGACCCTGAGATATGGGATCTTATATTGTCAATTTTCTCAATGAAGAAGTTCATAAAGTCTGCACTACTAATGTGAGTAGGTAGTTTGCATTGTAGTTCAGAATTACAATTTGTTAGAGCAACAACAACAACATTTATTTATATAGCACATTTTCATACAAACAGTAGCTCAAAGTGCTTTACATATTAAAGAATAGAAAAATGAAAGACATAATTATAAAACAAAATAAATTAACATTAACATCGAATAAGAGTAAGGTTCAATGGCCAGGGGGGGACAGAAAAAACAAAAAAACTCCAGACTCCAATTACTTTTCGAAATAGTCTATAGTACTATTACAGGATTATTACTGATGTTATCTATTAATCTAGAACAGTAGTCTGAGCGGGCTGTAAAACGAGCTTTTTGGATACTTTTTAACATTCTCTGTCCATGCAATTTGTAAGACCATTAGTTATGTTGCTCTCTATCTATATTTCAGTTTTCAACATTTTAATTTAAGAGCTTGAGTATTCTTATTAAACTAAGGTGATTTTCTGTGTACTTTAATTACTTTTGTTTTAGTGGGGGCTTCTTTCAAAGTTACTTTAGAAGTTGATGTTATCTAATCCAAATTGCTTTCCATAATTATACTTGAGTTTCTGAAAATATCCACAAATTTTGATGCAGATTTACAATAAGGATGGTCCTCGTTTTAATTTGCAAGTATACTGGTAATGGCAAAGCCAAATCAAATGTAATTAAATACTTGCCAGAAATAGCCATTTAATGCAATAACATTAAGTAATAAATAATTTTAAGTAATAATTAGATCTGATGTGTTGTTACAACTGTGAATTGGGCCACTGACAAACTGGAAAAACCCTGCTGAATTTAACATTTGGTAAAAGTTTCAGTTTCCACATCAAAGTGTATTTTAAAATCTCCCATCAACATGATATTGTCATGATTTATGGCTAAATCAGATAAAAGACTGCTAATTTGGATCACAGGCAGAGCAGCTCAGGTTTGCACAGTCATTGGTGGGAATTGAAGTGTAATATTGCCTTGTCTCTAGGCCACATGCCCTGGCAATGATTTTAGTATCTTCCTGTAGTGCCAGTGGACCAAACTTAAGAAATGAGATTTACAGCTCTTCTCATAAGTGTTTTGCCAGTCAAGTTTTATATCAAACTAGCCATATTACCTGTCAAAAACAGGTAATTGAATATTTAAAAATAATATTTGATTTCTATTGCACTATATGTACAGTCACCACCTTTCCTTGGTATCCTTGTATGTTTGAACATCTCTTCACTAGTGCTCCTACTCTTGAGCGTGTTCTTGTAACGTCTGCTTCTCAGACTCGATCATTTTGAGGTGCCTTACTCAATCTCCTGTTTACTTTTATACTTCCCATATTTGAAAGCGGCTTGCAGCATGCCTCCTACGCCTTTACTCATATTCATGTGTCTCACACTCATAGTTCCACTTTTGAGGGCATCACCAAAGCCACACTGACCAAGCAGATTACTCTGAGGAACTAGACACATACCATAGTGTTTTATTCTACAGTAGATTAATATTATGGTGGCAAAAATACACCTTTTTTAAAATGTTTTACAGGAATATGCATTCATATTTTTAAAGAGAGCTAATATGTAGTATGACAGTATATTTGATTAACTATTTTATTTGATTCAACAGGTGATTTTAAATCATCAGTCATGAATTTTGAATGTTTGATGTACATGATGGGATACATGAATTGCACCTGGATGCCTGGGATTTACTCAGATTACAACCTTTACTACTGGTTTGTATTATTTTTTTTTTCTGTTGCCCAGGTGCTTCTGGTGCTAGAATTGTATGGAAAAGCATCACAGACATTTCATCATAGTGGTGTAATACGATATAACTTAACTTGCATTTCTGAAAGGTGCTTCATGGGAGGTTAGTGATCAAACTGCAAAACACTAATGTCTTTTGTTTTGTAAATGCGTCTATCAGCACAAGCAGCAAGCAGCCTGCTGTCCCATCCCTCACCTTGACAGAGCTCAGCTCGGGCAAAAAAGTTCTCCCAGCTCAAGTCAAGGCTCCTTATCTGAGTGTGAGATCTGGAGTTGTATAGGGTAAATAATACAGTATATAGTTATTTGGAATGCATGTGTGTTCCGTGTCTACAAAGATCTGGGTAAGTGTAGGGTGAAAGGAAATGCGAGGCAAGAAATGATGAACACATACCTATCTATCTATCTATCGATCGACCGTCCAACCGCAGAAACTTTTACCATGTTATACTAATAATGACATAAAGTGTATAATGTGTAAAGATCAAATAAACATGTGCAGTTTTATTCAAGAATATAACCAAAATAAAAAAAGCATTTGATTTACATGTGGCTGTCAATGAGTTAAAATCTCAAGCTCAACTGTCAATCGACAGGGAGTTTATACGTATTCTTGAATGGTGCAGAGCTAAGAACTCCTAATTTGCCTCAGAGCTGCTTTTGTGTTCTCCATTAAGTGATGTCCCCTACTGTCCCCTGCTTATTTTTTTATCTCCCCAGAATATCTACTTCTGAGTCTCCTTGGTCTGTGTAAAGACTTAGCATCCCACTGTATGTGTACCTTTGTTACTCCTTTGAGGCCACAGAAGTGGCCATTACAAATGTGCTTTTCACCAAGGCATCTGACAAACTCTCACTCTGACTGAAAAGGGCTTCTGTCCAAATCCTAACATAAATTGTTAAATTAAATCGGTAAAACCACCTACTCTTATAGAAAAAGTTTAAGATTTATAGCCATGGTTTGTAAGCATATTGTCATGTTTAACAATTATTTTACAATGTTATTTTGATTTGTTTATGATGTTATTCACAAAAAATACCCTTTTTTTTTTAATTTTACATTTTGGAAATTTCCCAAAGATGGTATCCTTGGGACCATGTCATTACCATGCCACAAACGTCAATGTGTGTGATGTCAAGGCAAGCACTTTTTTGTATATATTATCTATATATATGCTTCCTATCTGTTTGAATTCTTAAAGAAATACAGTGGAACTGCGGGTCACGACCATAATTTGTTTCAAAATTCTGGTCGCAACCCGATTTGGTCGTGACCCAAAGTAATTTACCCCATAAGATTGCATGTAAATACAATTAATCCGTTCCAGACCGTACAAGCTGTATGAAAATTTTTTTTTTTAAGATTTTTAAGCACAAAAAAAGTTAATTATACCATAGAATGCACAGTGTAATATTAAACTAAATGTAAAAACATTGAATAACACTGAGAAAACCTTGAACAGAGAAAACTAACATTGCAAGATTTCACGCTATAGCCTTATGACCCGCTCTCTGTAAACACTTTTTTTAGTTGGTAGGCGGCTTCCCTGCGCTAACCGAAACCGATGTGCGTATTTATTTCGATGGTATGGCGCCACTGTCGGCCGCCGTATTGAACTTTCCAACATCACTAATTCTCCAACTTCCCGTGTAGGTAGAAGGCTGACCCCATCTTCACGAAATTTGGTAGGTGGCTTCCCTGCGCTAACCAAAACCGATGTACGTACTTATTTCGGTGGTATGACACCACTGTCACCCGCCATATTGAACTTTCCAACGTCACTAATTCTCCAACTTCCCATGTAGGTAAAGGGCTGAAATTTGGCACGCTCATTCCTTACAGCTTACTTACAAAATTTAAGCATGTTTCATATCGAAATTCTACGCGTAACGGTCATAACAGTCAACAACGTCCACCATGTTGAACTTTCTTATTTATGGCCCCATCTTCACGAAATTTGGTAGGCGGCTTACCTGCGCTAACCGAAATCAATGTACTTACTTATTTCGGTGGTATGACGCCACTGTCAGCCGCCATATTGAACTTTCCAACGTCACTAATTCTCCAATTTCCCGTGTAGGTAGAAGGCTGATATTTGGCAGGCTCGTTCCTTACAGCTTACTTACAAAAGTTAAGCAGGTTTTATTTTGAAATTCTACGCATAATGGTCATAACGGTTGACAACGTTCGCCATGTTGAACTTTCTTATTTATGGCCCCATCTTTACGAAATTTGGTGGCTTTCCTGCGCTAACCAAATCCGATGTACGTACTTATTTCAGTGGTATGATGCCACTGTCGGCCATATTGAACTTTTCAACAGTCTTTGTTACTTATGGGCCCATCTTCAAGAAATTTGGTACGCGGGTTCCCAACGCTAACTGATTCCTACTTACGTACATATATACGTCCATAGCCTGCAGCTCGGTCACCGTGTGATGCGGCGTTGGGTCCCCCATCCCAACGCCTCCCACGTTGTTGGCTGCCTGCCTATATAAGGCCGTCCGTCACTCCAGTCTCTACATTCCCTTCCTTGCTACGCCATGGGATTCACGTCTCCCTGCTGATAACTACAGCCTTTTAATTTAATCCACGGCTTCTCCGCTGTTTTATTGTTCGTTTATTACGATTGTGTTATTGTGTAGGTATTTTAGACTTACTTTACATTGTTCAGGTGCCCATTTCCTTTATTATTCCAACCGTAACCTCATTAACATGTTTATCGAGGTGATCACCATCAATCAAAGAACTGTCACTTACCGAGTGGTTTCCATGCCCGGAGATGGCACCTGCCTTTTCCATTCTCTGTGTTACATATTGCACAGCCATATCAGGCTCACTCTTGGTTTCCGGAGGAACATTGTGTCTTATGGACAGGTTTAAGGTGTGGACTGATGACGGTACAGGAGATAATTATACTACACAGGAGCACTATAAGAATGAAATACTTAAGCCCTTCACCTATGGTTCTGCATGTGAGTTCAAGTGTACCAAAATGGCCAAATATTTTACACCCATGGACAACCGCCAATGCTTCATAAACATCTTAGATTCACAGGTGACGATTTGAGTAGTGGACACTTTGATGTTTATGAATGTTTAAACTCTCATAAGCTGGATGTGAAGTTATCGATGAAACCGGTTGTATACTTACAATGCTTGACAGATGCCGAATGTCTCTTCAACACAAGTCCTACAAATACTGTCGTAATTGAAACAAACCATGAAACTCAAACCGATTTTGACAGCAGCAATCCAAGCTGTGAGATTTGAAACAAGGTTACTTTTCACACGGCCAACTGTACGTTGCATGCTCAAGAGTAAGCTACGTGTGGAAATCATCGGTGCGTAGGAACCGGAAGGGAAACTGGCTTGTTCGTCACTCGAGTATGTGGTCGTGAACAGATGCAAAAGTTTGGTGAACTTTTTGGTCATAACCGAGATGTTCGTGACCCGAGGTTCCACTGTAACAGGAATTTTGATTTTAACTTAGAAATGTTTAGTGACTGAGAGATTTGGCTTACCCTTTATGTTTGTTTCCTGGTATTTGGGTGATGATGAAGTCAATTATTGGTGCTTTCGATAACATTAGCACATATTCTTCATCATTGTAATTTAATCCTTTTTGATGTATATTTGAAGTCTAAATGACTTTGATATCCATTCAAAATTGTCAGAATTTGTTTGTGAAGGGTGTGTACCACTGACTTCATCTGCTGAAGTGCATGGAAACAAATGGTTATCCTTTTAGAATTTAAATATAATAATGTAGTAAAAGTGTTAATCTCTTTGCTAGATTCACCTTAAACATTTCATGAGGTTAGGCAGGGGATAGCTATAAAATAAATTGAGATTTCTGAGTTTTGCTGTGATATACTTACACTACTGAAGATGCCAGAATTTTTTTTAATTCCCTTTAAAGTGAAAAACGTGTTCTTTCTCAAATATCATAGGGCACACATTAAGTATTTATATAAACGGTTGCATTGACAATTCAATAACTAATTATCAATAATTACATAAATCTTTAACTAAAAGGGTGGAAAAAATTAGTGGATGTATATTTACCTATTTAATGAATACACTGGATGAATTTAGTTAGCTTTTTGCTCACTATCACTGCTGCAGGCTAATTATCTAGACATTCTTCAGTGCTCCACAGAAGAGTGGTGGAAGTGCCACAGTTTGTGACTCAATGCTGGGTGGTTTTTAGTCAACAGCCACAAAGTCATATCGGTGATAAAGACCAGATTGCTTATGCAGTATAATTAGATAATAATCCTCTGGATTGGGCATTCATTATATGCACTACAGACCAAGAAAGTCTGCGTCCCTATTACTTGCCCAGAGAATTTGGACACACCATTGTTGTTATTGTTTACATCCCTCCTCGCGCGGACGTGGAGATAGCGTGTGATGTCATCCACTCCGTTGCTGGTAAACTGCAAACACAGCACCCCGAGGTGCTTGTGCTAATCACTGGAGATTTTAACCATGTGACACTGGAGAAAACATTACCTGCCTTCTCTCAGTATGTGTATTGTAACATCCGGGGAAATAGGACTATTGACCTACTGTATGCAAACTTTAAGGACAAATACAGCTCCACCCCGTTGCCTGCGCTTGGGAAAGCAGATCATAACCTGGTTCTACTTAAGCCTCACTACAAACCTATAGTGAGGGAGCTACCTGCAGCCACATGCTCTTTCAGGAAGTGGTCTCCTGAAGCAGTACAGGCTCCGAGAGACTGCTTTGGAATTACGGGCTGGGATATCCTGCAGGGATCATATAGTAAGAACATTGAGGGGGTTGTTGATTGCACTACTGACTACATCAGCTTCTGTATTGACATTGTAGTTCCAGTAAAAACAGTACACTGCTATGCTAACAACAAGCCATGGGCCTTTTGAACCAGAAGAAAAGGGCTTTTAAAGGTGGTGATCAGCATGAGCTCAAGTGCGTGCAGAAGGAACTCTTGAGTCCAGCTCAGGGAGGAGAAGGAGCAGTACAAGAGAAAGCTAGAGCAGTTGCAGAATAACAGGATGAAGGAAGTGTGGGATGGGATGAAGATCATCACTGGCTGCAGCTCAAAGCGGGGTGCCACCATCGAGAGAGACGTGGAGAGAGCAAACTTGATGAACAACTTCATTAGCAGGTTTGACCACCCCAACCCATTCTCACCTCAGAGTATTGCACCCTCCACCCATCTTTCTGCTGATACCAGCATAGGAGAGAGTTTCCCCCCACCCACAATTACAGCAGCCCAGGTAAAAGGAGAGCTGAGGAAGCTTCGTGCCAGCAAAGTAGTGGGTACAGATGGAGTATCGCCATGACTGCTGAAGGCCTGTGCGCTGGAGCTGGGGAGTCCTCTACAGCGCATCTTCAACCTGAGCCTGGAACAGGGGAGAGTCCCGAGGCTGTGGAAAACAATTTGCATCACCCCAGTCCCTAAGGTATCACGTCTTGGTGAGCTGAATGACTTCAGGCCTGTCACCTTGTCATTACATGTGATGAAGACCATGGAGTGGCTGCTGCCCCACCACCTTTAGCCACAGGTCTGCTACACCCTCGACCCTCTGCAGTTTGAATACCAGGAGAAGGTGGGAGTGGAGAATGCCATCATCTATATGCTACACCGATCCCTCTCCCACTTGGACAGAGGCAGTGGTGCTGTAAGAATTATGTTTCTGGACTTCTCTAGCACCTTCAACACCATCCAACCTCTGTTCCTTAGAGACAAGCTGACAGAGATGGGAGTAGATTCATACCTGGTGGAATGGATAGTGGACTATTTTACAGACAGACCTCAGTATGTGCATCTCGGGAATTGCAGGTCTGACATTGTGGTTAGCAGCACAGAAGCACTGCAGGGGACTGTGGTTTCTCCGGTCCTGTTCAGCCTATATACATTGGACTTCCGATACAACTCAGAATCCTGCCACTTGCAAAAGTTTACTGATGACTCTGCAATCGTGGGCTGCATCAGGAGAGGGCAGGAGGAGGAGTATAGGAACCTAATCAAGGACTTTGTTAAATGGTGTGGTTCAAGCCACCTACACCTGAACACCAGCAAAACCAAAGAGCTGGTGGTGGACTTTAGGAGGTCCAGGCCCCTCCCAGACCCCTTGATTATCAGAGGTGACTGTGTGCCGAGGGTACAGTCCTATAACTACCTGGGAGTGCAGCTGGATGATAAACTGGACTGGACTGCCAATATTGATGCTCTGTGCAAGAGAGGACAGAGCCAACTATACTTCCTTAGAAGGCTGGCGTCCTTCAACATCTGCAATAAGATGCTGCAGATGTTTTATCAAACGGTTGTGGCGAGTGCCCTCTTCTATGTGGTGGTTTGCTGGGGAGTCAGCATAAAGAAGAGGGACGCCTCACGCCTGGACAAACTGGTGAGGAAGGCAGACTCTATTGTAGGCACAGAGCTGGACAGTCTGACATCTGTAGCGGAGCATCTGGCACTGAGTAGGCTCCTGTCAATCATGGAGAATCCACTGAACGGTATCATCTCCAGACAGAGGAGCAGATTCAGCGACAGACTGCTGTCACTGTCCTGTTCCACTGAAAGATTGAGGATATCGTTTCTCCCCTACACTATGTGACTATTCAGCTCCACCCGGGGGGTAAATATTAACACTATACAATGTTATTGACTGTTATACCTGCCTTGCACTCTCCACCTTGCACTTTTCAACTTGCACTGTGCTTTTATTTCTCTTTAATTAATATTGTTTTTATCAGTATGCTGCTGATGTGTATGTGAATTTCTCCTTGGGGATTAATAAAGTATATATCAGTGTTGTTATGTAAGATTTTGCATATAACTTGATAAATGTTTTGTATGTCTTTATTTATAATTTGGTCAAACCAATGTAATTTAGTGTTACTTTGGTGAGAGGTATTCGTGTTTGCAACCCCCCACCCCCAATACCCACCCCCTCCCTTTACAACCGTCTCTTTGTAATTTTACGACAGGATTTGGGGGATGTGTCTTAAATCAGTTTGATGAGTATTTCTCTGCTAAAGTCTTTCAAACCCCCTGCAAGGAAGCAATGATGTTTTAATATATGGTTTTGGGGCAGGTGATAAGATGTTCTATTTTACCCATTGGTCTGAGATATGGCTATCTGGATTGGCTGGAGGGGTTGGACAGAAAACCTATAAATTTGCTTGCTCAACCACATTCTTTCTCTCTAACCAACATATGATGAAGAAGCATCTCTCTTACTAACCTGTGATGATGAAGACAACACAATGAAGAGCACAGCTTCAGCCATATTGAACAGACATGCGGCTGAAAGCTGAGCACCAATGATGCCTTAACTAGAGACATTTTAAGTAACTACAAGTCTGTGTGCCACCTGAATTACACATCACCATTTTATCAGGTTGTATGGTTGCCAATATTCAAATGTACTTTGCATTTTGTTATTATTTATGAATATTATCAGTTATACATTATTTTATGTGTAACTTAACTCCTGCTTGTCTTTTTACTACATCTAATTGCCTGAGGTTATAGATATAGAAGTGAAGGTGGGGTTAAGTTATAAACAATAATACCTTATAAACAGTGGTAAGTCTGTGAGATTAGGCATTCTAAGGCTACATATTAATAATACAATAGGGGAAAGTAGAGCAATATATATATATTACTCTACCAAGATAAAACAATGGATGTAGTCAGCAGTATTTTGGGGTAACCATGTTTTGTACCCTGTTTGCAAATACAGTTTTGATGTATGTGTTGTTTATGTATGTGAATTTTAGGGCATTCAGTGTACAAATGCGGTGGAAGTAAAACATTGTTTGGTTGCTGAATGGATTATAACCAATAAAGTGTAGAGACCTGATGTGTGTCACAAGGACACCCGCATGTTTGTTAGTGCTGGTCGTAGTGAGTCCCTAATTAAAGTGCTAGGGAGTGGTGAAAGATGCATGCATCATTCACACAGCATTTAAGTGGTTAAAGTGCTAGGGAGTGATGGGACATGCATTCGTCATTCATACAGTACTTATTCGTTTAGAATCTTTATGTACGTATGTGTATGTTTGCTTACAGGGGCAAAAGTAGGCCAACCCATAACAAATTCGGTAAAATGCCTATATTTATATTAAAGTCAGCCATTTTCCAGTGGAGTGGCAGAGGCAAGCAGGCTAAAGCTAGGAAACCTGTAGTGCAGGTAGAGAAAGCAGAAGCTGAGCTGAGTATGCCACAAAATGGAAGGGGGCTGGAAGGATTAAAAGTAAGAAAACGTAGATCAGGTAGATCAGGTACATCAAGACAGCTGCTGTTATAAGGATTTTACTAGCATGTATTATTGGTAATAAGGAAGATCATGATAAGGAAGAAAATAGCAAAGTGAATGAAGGTGAAAGTTCTGGAATGTTGTGTGAGAGTTTTGAAAGTTGTAACAGTTAGTATGATAACTGTGAAGTGTTAGCATGAAGAACACACTCTGCTAAAGTAGAAAACAGTGAAAGCATGGGAAAAAAGAAATGTAAACCACCTATGGTGAAAGTTAGGGCAATAGTAACCAGATCGGACTGGAACCCTAAAACAAGGGTGGGTGATTTACATGAGACAGATGAGTGCTCAGATAAAGAGTGGGAATGTGAGTGTAAGGAAAAAGAGAGGGATGAAAGGAAGGGAAAACAGCAAGGATGTTTCGTTCCATTATTCTCCATTGCACCACAATCTCCAGGTAATTCTGAGGTCTGTCCAGTATTTAAAGAATATGCTACACTGATAGATATTTCACCACAGTTAGGAAAGGTAACCAGTGCTGCGCTGAAATTTGATTTAGGACAAAGAAATCAGATAGAAGGCAGAGAAGCTCGTGAGTGTGAATGGCAACTGTTGACTAAAGAGCATGAACTGGATAATGGCTTAAGGATACTGAGTAAAGAAAGTGTGGAATTTAAACAAGGAACAATGGAAATGAAAGGGATTCAAGTGCTTGTGTGTGAAACGTCTGAATGAGCTAGTGCAAGAATGGCTGAGTTGGAAAGAAAGTGCACCAGTTTAGGATTTGGTTTGAATGAAACAGGACAAGCCAAAGAACAAAGGATGGGGGATGGTGCAGCAGGAAGCTCAGCCAGTAAATCAGGAATGCACAGGGGTGTGAGGGCCAGCAGTAATTAAAAAGCACACACACTTAGGTTCAGTAATTCGAAACCTGACTGACTAGTTGTTTAAAAAGACAGCCTATGAATCTCCATGCAATAAAATGGAGAAAAGTGAGCTGGTCTTTAGTAAAGAGCACAGGTCAGTTTTAGGAGCGATGCTGGATTTAGTACTTGGATTATGGAGAGGTTTTAGCCCACACTTTCCAGTTGCAGTTACCATACAATTAAAAAAAAAAAAGGACACACGGGCAATGACAAAAAAAAAAAAATAGAAGGGTAGCACAGGAAGACAGGAAAGGGAAAACAGTTATTTCTGTTTCAATGTTCTGGCCTTTTGCAATAGTGCTACTTCTATTGTAAGGTTTTATGGACTTTGGTTTGGTGCAGGTAATAAATAGTGAAGGCAATTAGCAGAGTAAAATCCATGCAGGAGATCGGGTTACCACTAGCACATTGGAGCAAAGTGGCACTAGTGCCAATCAGTCAATCAAAAAGATGTTTTGAAAGAGCAGTTTGGGGGTGTAATAGATTTGTTCTATAGATTCACACTTTGTACATATAGAGATTAAAGTGAACCTATGGGGCTGGAAGGCACGAATGTTAAAGTAAAAGAGCAGCAAAGACAATTATTCTTTAGCAGGATAGGTAGGATATGTGTTTAGATTCAAATCCTGATTATAAACATCATCTTTGCAATCAAGAGAGAAATGGCTGAGAGCTGTTGTTTTTTCTATGGTGTGAGAGTTAATTATAAAATACAGTTTTCTCCTATAAGCCTTTGTTTTAGTTGCTGCTAAGTAGCTGTGCAGAAATTTTTAAAGCTAGAAGAAAATGGTTTATTGCACCCCGCCACCCCCGGCCTGGCATGGAATTACCTTCTGTTGGTCCTTCTAGCTGCCTCCCATGCACACGTGTGTGACACTGGTTCCTATACAAGTAGACAGAGATTTGGTGTATGAAGTCCAGCATTTGTTGGATTCCCTTTGCGGGGTTTCAGAATCAAATACCTTGTGCATTGGTGCATCGTGAGGTTTTTAAGACTAAACTAGGAACATTTATTGGGTTCATCTACTCCCACCCTTGAGGATTTATATGCACACAGATACAGAGACTTACACAGAGATCCTGTCCAGACAAAGTCTCAGGTGGTGCCAGTTGCCACTTACCCTGCATTATTCCACATAGGATTGTCATAGCCAGACAAAGTCTTGAGTGATGCCAGTTGGTAGTCACTCTGCAATATTTTGTATAGGATTCTCTACATAGGGACTCACTGTCACTAGCACTAAGAAACATGCAACTCTTTTAGTTATACTAACCAAACAATGTAGTTTTAAGGAGTGACCTCCATAGCCTTGATAAGCCCTATGAGCAAGAAAGTGGCAGTTTTGCCCTCACTTGGCACCCTCTTATTATTTCAGTCACTCTAGATAAAAGACAGAGTATAGAAAATATAAAAGCAATGTGGTATTTATTAACGTATAAAAATAACAAATAGAAGAAAATGTAATAGAAAATAAAACAGTCTTAGAAAAGCTAAGGGGTATTAAGGAGTGGAACATTATTCCAGGGCATCTTTTTGATTTAGCGATTGGTGTTCTACATACATTATGTTCTCCAGTGTTGGGCTGAAATGGCTACATGTGTCTTGATCTCTGACATCACTTTCTCTCTTGCCCTTCTTTGTTGCCTCATTTTTTTTCTCCTTAGACAAGCCATATTTATATTAAAATGCATATATGGGAGGTTTCAGGATGTGCGACATTGTACATACTGTATTTGATTGGCTGCCTTGTCCTGCCGATGAATGACTCTAATCAAAATGTTTGGTCTTTTAAGTACAGTGCATCCACAATCCTTCCTTTATCAAGCTGTAAACTAATTCTGCATTTGCTAGTCTTATGGCGTCTATCCTTTCCCAGGTTATAAAATAGGTTCTGTGGCATCTGTACTTATTTTCCATTTCCAGGTCATAAAAAATCTTGAGTTCCTTTTCATAGTCTCCATGCTCCTACTTTATTTTACTCTTTTTACAGAAGATTTCCAAGGAAGCCCAAGGGGTGCATTTGGAGTCCACATCCCAGGGAGAGTTCTTTCATGAACTCCGGTTCATTTTACATTTTTTGTGAAGGAAATAAAGTTTTCCTTTCCAAAAGAAAGCTTCTCTGTTATGTTTTTAACCGCAGATAATCTTTTGGTATGTTGAAAGTTCATTTAGGCAACCTTTTTCAAAAGATAAAAATTATTAATGTTAATTAATATGTTCTGAAATGCCATATTATTCACTGATTAAGTTGCTAAGTGCATTGGAGGTTGCTAGGGTTAGACCTCTGGAAGTTGAGGTGTATGTCATTGTCAACACGACAATATAAAAAGTCGATTTTGAATTTTCCATTGTCCAGCTTTGTGGATACCTTTTTTCATTTGCATTTTCTCATGGGCTGTCTTCAAATAAAGTAAGTGTGCATTTGAAAAAGAGAGGATAACAAGCTGAGAAAGAGAGGTTAAAGGGAGCGATACAAAAAGCCATGTGTGGATTGCTTTGGGCGCACAAGAATACGAGTGCTGGCTGACCAGTAGAGGATGTCTGTGTGTATGGCACTGCCTTTTATTTTCCTAATCAAGGGTGTGTGTGCCATTTGAGGAACACTTTAATGCCATTACACCTGGGTGTGGCGGACATTGGCTTCCAGGACAGGATTTATCTCCAAAATGGTGAGAATGCTCCTTTATATCTTAGAGGATTCAAGAGTGAAACACCCAGGCTGTTTGGGTCTTATATACAGTATGTATGTGCTGTTTATATTATATCTTTAAGTAGGCTTATTTTTTTAACCTTTTCCTTTTCTGTTTTCATGTTTTTGGTGCAGTTTCATTATAAAAGGGGGTGGTTCACTGGTATGATCATATAAATCAGTATTTATGATCTTCTAAAGGGGAATACGTACATAATTAGATATGGATTTTTCTAATATATACAATCTTTGTTTAATTGGGTTAATTTAGTCTGGTGGTGATTTTCTTTGATTGTTTAGGACACCATCATCGAAGGGGATCAAATTAGGACTAAAGTTCTGTCCATTTCCGGACCTATTAGAATTAGACTCTTATGAAGGGTAGGAGGTTATTGTGTGTGTTGGGGTCCTCATGTTGCAATTAGAGGAACTTGCTACACTGTTTTCTTACTTTGTGATTTTTGATAACTTTGGCTGTGTTTTGGTACAAATCTTTTTATTTAAGAGTTCTTACTGGTTGTGCCTCTAATGTCTATTCATACAATCTCTGTGCATCCCTGCAGAGCCAAAATAATAAGTTGGGCCTTTAAAATGGGTGATCCCAAAGTAAAGAACATCCCGGATAAGATTAAAGAGTTAGAAATGCAAACCTTTGATTTAACTGCTGCCTTAAGTTGGAGGAACAGTATAATAGGTTTAAAATTGAGGTTAAAATGACAACTTAGCTACTCGTAGACCCAAGTAGCACTATTAGCGAGCCACACATTGTCCCCCCTCCATGCTTACTGGTATTGTTCAAAATTAAGGTCTAATCCCTGATATATGTTAGGTTTTTCATCTGAAATACAGCATGTTTTGCATAAATTGAAGAAGAATACTTGTTACAAATTATCAACTTCCACTCAGCATTTGAGGTATTATTGGGGAAAACTCCTTCTCAGCATTGCCAAAGACGATGTAACAGCGAGCACCATGACAAGAATTCCCTAATGAAAACAGAGTTGATCAAAAGGTGCAAACATATTATTGATGTAAAAATCTGTGAAGGCTAAGATTCCAACTATCTTCCAAGACTTCAATACTGTATACTTGAGAGAAGGCACAAATGCAACTTGTTCTGTAATGGAGCACAGTCTGCAGTGTTTTTTCCTTACTGTGTTTTCTACTTTGGTTATATTGTGCTTCACTCACTCAAAATATGTAATTATTAGAAAATTGGTGATAATCTTTTGTGATCAGCATGGGATGCAGCAGCACCTAAAATCCTCAGACAAAACTACAAAAAAAGTGTCCTATGTTCAAATAGAAGATATTTTTTATTTTACAATACCTTCAAATCCTTTCCACAACAGAATAATACAAAATCCTCTTGCTTCCTGGCATACCTCCCACATAGTCTCATCCACTCTCCTCTGCTGACTCTGACTGCTACTCCGGGAAACTCTGCTTCTTTTATGCTTGAGCTAGGAGTACTTCCAGTACCACAGCATTGCATACTGGAAGCATTTCTGGGTTAGTCGGAAACCATTAAATAGGATATAAAGATCCCCTGCAGTTCACCCTGGTGATACCCAATATCCTCAACATGGCTGTTCCATGGAACTGCAATTCCCAGCCTACCCTGGTATCCAGGTGGGAGTACCAACAGTGGGATGCTGCCATCCAGAGCACGGGGGCGTGGGAGCGTTTAACATAACTTTCAGGCACAGCCACTTTCTGTCCTTCCATTGCAGCCTCCTACCCTGCCTCCATCCTGGTCAGGACATAAGCACTCACACTGTTAATGACCAGAGCATAGCATATTGAGAAGAATTCTTAAAAGATTTTCTTTCCAGAGCCAACAGGGCAGGGGCATATTCAGCACTGATGTCTTCTTTCCATTGTATCAAATCAACAGTATTCAAAACTAGTGAAAAGAATGCCACCAACTCTGGACTAATTCTTGTGGCCAGATATGTGATCAGAGCACTGAGGCAGCAGGGCGTACAATTTCAACACCATGCCTGAAATAACAAAAAACGTAGACAGAATGAATACTGTAGCACAAATAAAATAAAACAAATGGCCACAAACTAGAAATAAGCAAATAGAACGTAGATCACTGCACAGTCTTGGGGCACACATTAACCATACCCTGAAGTGGTGGTGAGGGACTGGATAGTTCCATTGTTTGAAGTCATGACTCTCTATTTTGAGTTTGTTACTGAGGATATGGTTTATTTGCATGCCTAATTAGCCATGTTGTGCTGTGTTGCCAGCACACAATGATTACTGTTATATGGTCGTTGGCACAACTCGTGGTACTTGCCTGGGGTGTTGAAACAACCCCAAATGTAAGAAATTATGTGATTAGAAATGGGGAAAAATATTTGCACACCACTATTTGGTGGATGGTGTGTGGAGGTGGGGGTTTAGTGCATCTTACGAGGAAAACCAACTATGCTTGCAACACAGTAATGGCCAAGTCAGCAACAATCTTATTGTAGGCATGTGTGAAACAATGAAAACAATGTTCACTTAAGATATATATTCTATGCAAAAAACGCTTTGGTGAATTTCGCTGATCGAGAATATTCATAACTCAGTAGTATATATAGCTGAAATTCAAGCAGAGAGAAAAAGTACAGTATGTCGAACAAGTGGTAGACTTTTTACAATAGTTGCTTTCCTTTAATGAATCCAGTTTAATCCTGTGGTGTTATTATAGTAGCACTTTCTCAGTTTTTTTGGTACAACTTTGGCCAATACCTTGACACCACAATTCAGTAATGAAGTTGGTCTGTATGGTACACATTCCAAAGGATCTTTTTTTTTTCTTTGGAAAGACAATAGGGGGAAAAGCAGTTTTATGTTCATGTTCACTGCCTGTTGTAACACATGAAAATAGGGGTGTTTATCAGCCTTATCAATAAATCTCTGCACAAGACCTGGTTTATTTTCGGTCTAAAAAAAAGTAAGCAGATAATTTTGATCTTTTTTTATTCTCCTTAAAATGCCCAGGTGTTGCCATAAAAATATTTTTAGAAAAGTGAGCAAATGCTATTCGACTTTGTTTATATAGTTGGGCTAAGTGTAGGAGTATTCTTGTGGACACTTCCTGTGCATTACACATTGAATTACATGAAAATGTCCAGAAGATTGTGGTGTTAGTGAGATGGAATTTACAAATATGTCAAGGGTTCACATGCTTGTCACCTATTCTACTTACTCTCACTTAGACCAATTCTTATCATTTCCAGTGAAGTCAAACTAAAATTTAGTGCTGTTATAAAGTAATGGTTTACTTTATTTTGTTTCTATAAACCACTGGCTTTTTTTAACTATTACTAAATTGTCAGTTATCTCAACTTTTTCAATATTTTCTAAGCCCTTGTTGGAACTTCTTCCTAACAACTGTTTTTAAAGATTTATTAATTTTAAAATTTTAGAATAACCATGAAAGATCCATCAGAATTGACTGCATATAGAATATACATACAGCTTAAGTCCCGTGAGCCATTTCAGCAGTAATAACTTGCACGAGCTTTCATCATAGAGCAAAAGAAGTGACCATGTAGGTCCATGCAGTCAATTAAGATAAAAATATTTGAATAAAAAGAAACATATTCTGCCTCCCAAAAATATATTAAAGAAGTACCCAAAGGTGCCCAAAACATTTTTAAATCTTATGTTTTTCTGGAGAATTTACATATTTAAGATTCAGACTTAACAGAACCTGGTGGACCAATTCTGGACAATGGCAAACGATCTGAATAACATCCATAACCTACATGTACTTTTTCAATTTTTATGGTCAACATGTGTGTATTTTCTGCTAAAATAAACTCAGCATTGAATATCAACAGGAAAGATGCCATTCCCTCAATGGTATGTGTTTGAATTGAATATCTAGCATTCCCCCTCATTCATTGGTCAAGAATCATGTCTCACTGAAATTGAGTCTTCAATATGTAATTTCTCCATGAAAATATGGGATTACAGTTTTTCTTTCTCAGCCACCGCTACAAACTAAATTGGGTAAGTAACATATAAAAACATTTTTGGGTAGAGTATTTGTTTAGTTAATTATTTCCATATTTATTCCTTACATTAATACCTTAGGTAACTGAACTCCCACCTTCAATAGATGTAAAATAGAAATTTCTGTTCTTTCTCCTATGGTAGACAATCATGCTTTTATTTTTAAAAACTAACCTGTATACAGTCACTTTTCCATTAATTATTATTTGCTTTATTAATATTTATCTAAATGATACTAAACTATTATCATCTGTTCAAGTTAAAGCTCTCTCTGTTATTCTGTAAGATTTTGTTATTTGAAAAGTATACATACATATACAGATATATTCTCAGACCCTCTTAATACAATTCATAGTCACAGGTGGTGCTGGAAGAAAGTGTAAAACTAAGTTCCACTTAAAATGTATTATAATACTTTACTCTCTTTTTCAGGTACAGATATCTGGAGAAGGTTCAGTCCTGTAAGCAATACATTTACATAGGTGGTATTCGACAAGGCTGTCACTTCCAGCCACATGACCTAATGTGGAAAAACATTAAAGACACAATCATTTATATCTTTGTTAATGGATCAAAAGAAAATTCTACCAAACCTTTCTTCTACAAGAATAATCTGCTGAATATAGGTAAGCTTTGTTTTATTCTAAGATTTTCATATTCATCAAACCATGATTGATGTTTTGATGATTGTAGATAACACCCTATCATTTTATAATTACCACTATTAATCAGTACTCATGTGGAAGTAAACAATAACTAACACACACTTCAAAAATAAGCCCTAAAAAAGAAAGCTGAATGACTTAAAACAGTTTTACATAATGTCAGATTGTATAAGGAAACATAAATAATGCCTGTTTTCAATATTATCTTACCCAACAGTTTTTATAGAAGCATTCATTTCATTTAGTTTTTTTGTATCTTTCCCTATACTGTATTCCTTTCTACATTTGGGCTGCTGGAGCTGACTGGAGTGCTAGCTCAGAGCAGGAATCAACAATATCCCACTCCTACACTTAGCCCAACTACAAGTTTGTGTTTCCTTTCTTTTATGTGGGTGGAATTTTAATTTCAGACAGAGAAGTTATGGATTTGATTCTTTAATCCCATTGCTGATTGTATTATTTCTTACATTGCTTAAACATTCATGTAATATTCTGTCTACATTTGTAATAAAAATAATGCATATATTTTATTTATATAGACAGCTGGTTCAACGTATTAGATGGTTCAGTTTCTGAGTTCTTTCACTCAGCTTGTTAAGATTTTAGGATACTTTATTTTTTACTCATTTCTATTTAATTTTTGAAAAGTGAAACATTGCAATGGCATACCACTCAATCACACAAATAATAATAATATAACACATTTAATCAAAAGAAAGAAACAAGGCAAGATTCAAAGTCCACTCAAGAGAAAGACAAAAAGAAGAGAGACACAAGAAAGAAAAAAATTTAAAAACAATACCATAAGAGAGTCACTGACAGACCCAGCATGATTATCCTGAAATTATATTAGTGAATTCTTGTCTTGTTTTTAAAAAAAATTGACCATCCTCTAAGAGTGAATTTGATTTTTCTAATCCGAGATAAAGTAGAATGTCACCTGTCTACTGTATTATAGAAGGTGGGTAGGGATTGTTCCAGTTAGGCAAGATAAGTCTGCATGCTAGGGATATTACAATCGATTTATCCCTATACACATCAATCTCATCCTGTAGTACATAAATATCACAGTTAATGGTTAGGAGTGATTATGTCACCAAGGCTATTTCAGAAGTATTTAGAGTTTTTTGTCAAAAATTTTATTCTCAAAATATAATCAATAAGTAAAATCCTGCTTTTTCCATCTAAGACGAATCGCCAAACTCAAGCCTATTCTTTCTAACCACCTCCTGGAATCAGTAATTCATGCATTCATTACGTCCCGGCTTGACTACTCTAATTCCTGCCTTTTTGGTATCAGTAAAGCCACGCTTTCTAGACTCCAACTGGCTCAAAATGCGGCTGCAAGGCTTCTAACTGGAAGTAGCAGAATCCAACACATTTCACCGATTTTGAAAACCCTACACTGGCTGCCGGTTAGATTCAGAATCGATTTCAAGATTCTCCTCCTAACCTATAAGGCATTAAACGGTGTAGCCCCCGCCTATTTGAGTGTCTTGCTCCATTGTCACAATCCCCCTCGTGTTCTTAGATCCGCAGATCAGCTGCTCCTAACCGTTCCCAAGGCACGTTTTAAAGCTCGTGGTGAAAGGGCTTTCTCCGTCTGTGCACCCAGGCTCTGGAACTCCCTGCCCTTAGTGGTTAGGCAAGCCGCTTCAGTCGCCACATTCAAATCTCGCCTAAAAATGCACTTCTTCACATTGGCTTTTAATTCTTAACCTGTTTCATTTTCCACTTGCCTTTTGCTTTTTCTCTATTTTATTTGGTCCCTTGACCTGTTTTTAGTATCTCTGTTTTAATTCTCTCTTAATGTTTATTTTTAATATTTTGCTTTTAGTCCTGCTTGTTGTAACTGTACAGCGCTTTGGTCAGTTGTAATGCTGTGTTTTTAAGCGCTCAACAAATAAATATGGTATGGTATGGTATAATACCTTGAGATGCTGGAGCTAGATGACAAAGCTCCCAGATTGGATCCTGCCCTTTATACGTTTAATACATTTTTGAGCAATATTAATGTGATCATTAAAAGATTTTTACTTGAATTATAGAATTCTTGGCACAAGTAGATCTAGAATACTTTCTATGTATGGCTGAGTTACACTGCTTTACTGAGATGCTAATTGAAAGGTTACTTTTCCATTGTTCTGTATTGTCATTAAAGGATAATTTCTTTGAAATTTTCTTATATATTGCTAAAGTACTGTCTGAATCTTCTTCCAGACCAACTAGTATTACATCTGAAATAGATATGCGAGTAAGGTATGGAAAGTCCGGTAGGTTTCTGTCAAAACAAATTCTGATTTTTATACAGAAAAAAATTTGTGAAAGTTAACTTTGCAGCATAATGGTTCATAACATGCAAATACATTGTCCAGGTAAAGATGTATTAATGTCTTAATCCCTGCTATTTTCCATAAGGTAAGCAGTGAATCTTAAAAGGTTGAAAAAGGTGATTTTATATATATGAGCAACACAGAAGAGCTTATCTACTTTTAAATGTGTCCTGCGTCGGTTCCATATTTTAAGTAATTGGTGGACAATTAGATTACTTGTATACTATTGATAATTAGTATTATCAGGGCATGCAAAAAGGTTTAGAACAAGATATGTTTTCCATAGCAAGCCATGCTGGTGTAAATTGATGAATTTCTGCCAATTTCCAAGATTTTATTGTATGTATATTTGCGGCCCACTAGTAAAACTGAAAGTCGTGTAGTGTGATACCACCTTCTGCTTTAGATCTCAGTATAGTTGCCTTTGGGATGTATTGACATTTGTAATGTTATGATTGAGTCTAATTTCTTAAAGAATGATTTGGTTTTGTATGCAGGGATAATGTGGAATGGATATAGCAACTTTGGGAGAATGTTTGTTTTGACATTATCAATTCTCCCTCCAAAGGTGAGGTAGAGGGTAGACCACTGTTAAAATTTTGTTTGATTTTTTTTTTTTCAACTGATTTGTACTACCAAAATTAGATCGTAACAGGCCTTTATATTTACTTGTTTACTATGTTTATCCCCAGATAATTAAACTGTTTTAACATTATGAATAAATAAATACCAAATCTGATATGATGTTCTAGACAATTCACTGGGAAAGGCACACTTTTACTCAAAATTATTTTGAATCTAGAGATCTTATGATATTCACCTAACATGCTTAAGACTTATGGTAGAGCTAATTGTACATTTGCTATGTAAAGCACCATATGTGCATAGTGATATTTTTTGTTCAAATCCTACTCTAATAATTCCCTGTATCTCTGGTTTCTTCTGGAAATGAATAGTCAATAGCTCAATGGCTACTGCTTGTCAAGTACCTTATTCTAACTTTAAGTAATCTGTGTTGGTGTTATCAATATGGACTGAAGCGTTTGGAAGTATAAAGTAGTTTAATCCATGCAGACGTGTTATAATAAAACCTGAATTTGTATATTGTAGTAAATAGGTAGTCATTTTCAACTCAATAAAAGGCTTTGCCTGCATCCAAAGATAGTAACACTTTGGCATTTGTTAGTAAATATATTACACCAGTAACGGCACACTGCACAATAACATGCAGTGAATACACTTGACTAGATTATACTCCATTGACCCCTGACCTTCGTGGACCATATATGTGTATGAAATTTCAGGTGTGTAGGTCGAATGGTTTGGGAGCTGCAGGTGACTGTGTAAAGGCACATTACACACAACAGTGCAGTGAACACTCGGTTGACCTTTGACATTGGAAGTGGACAGTAGAGGTCACATAATATAATATGCTGTGGCGAGTGGTTGGGGCTGCTACCCAGCCGGGATGCCCAGCTTGCGCCTCCTCCAGACCACGAGGGGACGACCGCCCTGGTTTGGAAGCTCAACCCTGTAGGGGCCTGTGGTCACCGCCAGGGGGCGCCCCAATGCCTAGAGACCCCTGGACCTCAGTACTTCTGCCACACCCGGAAGTGCTGGGGGGAAGAGGATCGGGGACACCCGGTGTTCTTCCGGGTACACAGCCGGTGCTTCCACTACACAGGGGCGTGTTGGCGGAAGGTTACTGGAGGACACCTGGAGCACATCCGAGTGGCTATAAAAGGGGCCGCCTCCCTCAATACAATGGCTGGAGTCGGGAGAAGCAAAGAGGCAGTGTGAGGCCTGGACTTTGGAGTAAAGTGGGTTGTGTGGCACTTTATTATTGTACATAATAATTGTAAATAAACGTGTGGTGGTGCTTAATAACATGTCTGTGTCCGGGGCTTAGTCCACAATGTATACCAAATTTTAGTTAAATAGATCAATAGGTCAAATGGTTTGGGAGCTACAGTGTTAAATGTAAACACTCATGAGTCTTGGTGACAAACAACTTTGTGATAAACAATATTTCTAGTAAATACTCTCTCACTTCCCTCAATCAGCTTTCCCTGCAATGGTTAATCTAGGACTTTCACCTTTACATCTTGTGATCGTCATACAAGGCAATATAGAGGTACGGGTTCTGGTAAAAAAAATTCCAAATCTATAAAGTCTCTGTCCCTGGGACTTGTTTATTGTCATAACAAAAGCAAGTTTTATAGGGAATTGTCTTCTTCTCAGCTTAATGGAAAGTTGGTATCATTGCTAATAAAATCTATCCTTGGTATAAGCACAACATCAGCTTTACTTGTGCCAGTAATAATCTCCGCCTCAATTACATTCGGTTTTAGATCTCTAACAGTAAGTCGTGTTCCATCGCACAAACCTCATTTACTATTTAAATTCCGCAGTAACATAATAATAGCTCTGATCTTCAATTTCCGACTATATGGACCAAACCCATAGGGTTTGAAAGGGTATTCAAAAACACAACAGGAAAGTTATCTCTTTCATCATCAGTTTTTAATGAGTCATCGCTCAAGTATATTACAACATTGGCTGACATTTTACTAAGAACATCCTCGTTTAATTGATCAACATCAGAATGTTTAGGGCATAAAATTGCCTTTCCAGTCATATTCCTAACCATCTGTGGATTAATAATGTCTCCAAAGATTTCAGTTACTAATGAACCATGACATAAATACTCATTCGGTATTTCTATAATATCTTCATCTAAGTCACAATCATTGGTAAGTCTTCCATTTCCAAGCTTCATTAACCATTCAGTAAACTGTGGATCAACTGTTCTCATGTTATTTTTTAGAGTGAGCCTTTGAAGTCTTTGAAAAATTTATTGTCATGCAGACTTGCTTGTTTTGTTTGTTTAACTATAGTGAGGTACTGGCGAAAATCGCCTCTCATCAGCAAAACCTTTCCTCCAGATGTTTTTTTTTTCTCATTACAGTTTCCTGTAACATTCTTTCAATCGCATTTAGAGCAACTCCTGACATCATTGAGCATTCATCTACAGGGTGGTCCAGATCTAATTATGCAGATCCAGATTGTCTGGATGACTTTGATTTATGCGGGGACAATTCCAGTTCGGCACGAAGACAATTCTTCATGTCGTCAGTTCGCACACTTCTCGATGGTCTAGAATTTTTGGGGTGATTTTCTATGTAATAAACTTAATAAGTTATAGTGTTATTAAAATTGCATAATTAAATCTGGACCACCCTATATAATCAAAAGCTTGGCCTGTCTAAATAAATTTGCAGCTACACTATTCTCGGTTATAGTTAAAGTTATATTTTCTACAATATTCGGACCAAGTCCATACTGAGAATGGGAAGTTCTCCCAACAATTAATAAATTAGCTGCAATTCCAGTTGAGGCAGCAGGAAGATCAATTTAATTTCTTATCTCTAATGTAATACATCAGCGTCTTATACAAATACGTCTTACCACTTCCCCCAAGACCATCCAAATAATAGCATTTTGCATTGTTCTCGTCAGACATGGCTCTGACTATTTCGTGTAATGCTAATCTTTGCTCTTGATTTAAAGTTTGTATCATTTGTTCTGCTGTTTTTTGTTCAATTGAACCATTAAATACAACCCTAGTCAAGATGGGAAGACTTATAGGGGGATCGGGAAAATAAAATTTGAATTACTCTCTTGGCCATGACTTTGGAAAAATAGCATGCAGCTCCTTAAGTGTATACATTTCACACTGCGTACATTCACCATCTCCATTATGTAATGTAATGCAAAAATCTTCAATCATATGTATCTTAAACTTTTCCCACAGCTTCTCTGGTTCAGTTGCTGTTCCAAACAGACAAATATATGCGAAAAAATCTCTGATCTGTCTTGGCATATTAAACACAACTGCATCGGTTTTAAAGATGAGCTATTCTGTTTTTTTAGTAGTCAAGAGGTCTTTTCCTACAAAGTGCCTCATTTGCGTATTCCAGATCTCTTCTGGTATCTATCTATCTATCTATCTATCTATCTATCTATCTATCTATCTATCTATCTATCTATCTATCTATCTATCTATCTATCTAATTTCACTGATTAACTCAGACATCTTCTTGGTTTCCAATTTATTTTTGTGAGAAATATATTTAATAATCGGTCCTCTTAAAAATGACTTCAGAGTTTCCCTGAGTATTCCTGCAGAGAACTCTGGGGTTGTCTCTAGAAAATAATCAATTTGCTTGGATATAAATTCAGTACAGTGCTCATAAGCTAAAGACAGGGGGGCTGAGATGTAAGCTACGAGGTAAGTGTGTAGGACAAAGTAAGTTAAACTCCATGATCAGAGGGGTTTGGTCGGAAAAAATTGTAGTGTTGTCCTTACACGATTTGATAATGGGCAAAAAATTATTGTCTATGAAGAAATAATCAATTCTTGAGTAACATTGATGAAACTTTTAAGAAGGAGTATGCTCAAAGGTTAGGATTTAAAAACCTCCATGGGTCTGATAAGTTCAGATCCATTACAAACTGTGTAAAACACTACAAATGGGATTCATTTTTGTGAGTGATTATAAGTATGACACCTTTTGGATGGTTATTTTCTAGTTGTTTGCAGAACAGGGACAACAATTCACACTTGGGAAGCAATATTCAGTAATTTCTTTAAAATCGGCAATAGGGGAATTTGTGAAGATAAAAAGAACATGACGATATAATCAAGTGCAAGTCATTGCACACTTACAGAGACTAACAAAATGGTCTCTGTTTACAGTGTCATCAGTTTTGGTGAAAATAGAGGCACATTAGTGTAAAAATAAATACACACATAAACAAGTAAGTAAATAAATAAAATAATAATAATATGATTCACATTTATTGAGTAAAGTTTTAAAGTTACAACACAGGCATTTGCAGTGCAGTTATTTAGGAAAAGTCAAGGAAGGCCAGGGGCATGACACATACACTAATGAAATAAGTAAAATTTAAAAACACAACACTCTTTGGCATTTCATTGTTGAACCTTAATGTCATTTTGCAAATAATTATCCTAGTGTAACCAATCAGAATGAGTTGAAGCTGGAGACAGCTGACGTGGAGTTTACTGGTTTCTTCATCCCATCTGGCAGCAGTTCTATACATTCAGTATGCTCAGTATGCACTCAATGACCCACTGAACCATTAACTCTGCTACCCACGACACAGTTTTCACTGTTCATTCATTATGTGGTTCTATAGAGCATGGCTTCTCTGTGTTGTTTTAGACCATGTTCACACCAAGGTAAGATGCAATAAAGTGGGATCCTGAAAAACAACAAATGTTTATCATCCTGTCCAAAACACTTTGCATCTCTTTTACTTACATGAAATGCAACCAAGACTGTGGTTTCATGTAGCACCCTCTTTGCTCCCTCTCCTTTCAGGAAATGAACTGTGACCTTTATTTTTATAAAAATAAAAGTGACTTTACTAGCCTGGTGCTTACTTCTAATCTGTATCTAGTAAGGCAAAAATGATTAAATCTTTTTCATACCTTTTGATATATTTTTTTTTAAATTACACAAACATGGCTGTACATAAAGTTTTGGAAATTCTATCAGTTCAGATGCCATATGGTAAAACATAGCTGTGAAAAACATGATAAGTTATCATTTTCAGTTATAAATGGTAATGCTGTCAGAAGGTGGCTAACCCACACTGACCCATTTTGTTTGCTGTACTGTAGGTCTCTAACACTTGATTTTATTATTTTTGTCTCGCAGAAAATTACCTAATGACTGTTTTTTTCTCTCTTTCAGTGAAACCTACACCACCAAATATTTTTTCTGTAACAGTTGTAAAAGACAGTGTACAAATTAAATGGGAGGAGCCACCTGGATTCAACAAAGAATGTTTGTTATATCAAATAAACTATAAAAGTATCAGAGCAAGCACTTGGATGCCTGTAAGTTGTGTTTTGTTGATTATCTGCCTTATTAATTCTTTGTGTAAATTATCTCTGAAGTTATATGCCCCTCCCTCTGTAAGGGTAACTTTGCAGAAATGTACTTTTCAATGATTTTTTGAGTATCCTTTGTAATCCATTGTGCAATGGCTTACATTTACAAAATTGTTGATTTTCTCTTTTCTAAGAGCACTGTTAAAATGTTTTGGGGACCTGAGCAGATCAACATTCCTGAGACCTTCATCTTTCTTTATTTTCAGATATTGTATGATTGACACAGTTTGCTGGTCATGTTTTGGTTAATTTTGTATCTCATTATTGTTTGACTGCTAATTAAGGAAAAAGAAACAATTAAGGGGTCTGAGTCTTCAAGAGCAAGTCAAATAAAATGAATTTAGAAGAAGTTAATTAGGAGCAGAAACAGGTCACTAATTAAGAAAAAGTTTAGAATGAAACCCTGCAGCCACTGGGGCCCTCCAGAAACCGGAGTTGGTAACCCCTGCTCAAAAGTTTTTTAATCAAAAATAATTAGCATAGTATTTAAGTAATGTGGGATCCTCCTGTTATCTTATTAATTCCAGAACAACACTAATTTCACTTAAAGTAAATTAAGAATGATTTAGGTTAAACTTAATGTTTTATACAAAATTTCCTTTCCCTGTTAATATATTTTACACATAAAAATGATTTTTTTTGTTTTCCACAGCATACTATTCAAAATACTATTCAAATTAATCTACAGTCTTGGCATACACCTATCTGCAGCAAACTCCGTGACTAAACCCAAAAGGAACTGCGGCTTTAAATAAGTTACATGACATTATGCCACTCTTCACATTATTTCAACAATAGCATTTCTTTTTTCCAGAGGTATTTTGTCCTGCACATTTGAAATAATACCATCTCATCCAAAGCTGGTTAATATCTTACCCAAAGCAGTTGTTTTTTTTTTCCACTTTCATGCAAAACTGAAAAATAGGAGAAAAGTTGAATGGCCAATACCTAAAACAGAAACAAAGTGAAAACACTGGATAACAAAGTTTTCAAAGGTTTTGCTTCCTGAAACGTTTTGAATGATTATGATGTATTTCAAGCTGAACACAAATTTCAATTCAGATTGACTTTCATGCAGGAATTCCAAGAAACAAAATGAGCTTTTATTGAACTTAGCATGTTTATTTGCTTAATGATGCTGATGCATTTCATTAGTTCAATTGACCTAAATGTTTTGCTGCTGATTTTCATTTTCACTCATCATCTGATTCTGCTTATTTTAGTGTTCAACAGTAGTTGGTCATTAATGATGAATTCTACTTGCCTTAATGCTACTTGTTCTGGTAAAAGATTATACCATGTACACTGCTCACAAAAATTAAAGGAACACTTTTTTTATTGGGCCTGGCATGAAATCAATTAAACCTGTCTGATAATTTTCTGGTTGGTTAAGCAGCTGAGGTCATTGTTAATCACTTTCAGCTGTATTGGTGTTCATGGACTTAACGACAGGTGCACTAAAGTGGCAACAATTAGAAAACCCTCAAAACAGGACTGGTTTTACATGTGGAGGTCATTTCAAGTTTCTCCCTCTTGATCTTTTTTGGCTGGTTTTCCACTCGTGCTAGTTTTGGCTTGAGTAATTATCTCTACTGGCAGTATGAGGCGATTCCTTAACCCTACAGAAGTTGCACAGGTTGTCCAACTTCTCCAGGATGGCACATCCACACGTGCTGCAGCAAAAAGGTTTAATGTGTCTCCCAGCACAATCTCCAGAACATGGAGGAGATTTCAGGAGACTGGCTGTTATTCTCGGAGAGCTGGACAGGGCCGTAGAAGGTCCTCAACCCATCAGCAGGACCGATACCTGCTCCTTTGTGCAAGGCGGAACAGGCTGAGCACTGCTCGTGCCCTACAGAATGACCTCCAGAGGGCCACTGGTGTGAATGTCTCTACCCAAACAATCAGGAACAGACTTCATGAAGATGGCCTGAGGGTCTGACGTCCTGTAGTGGGCCCTGCACTGTGGAGCTCGACTGGCATTTGCTCAAGAACACCAGAATTGGCAAGTCCGCCACTGGCGCCCTGTACTTTTACAGACGAGCAGGTTCACCCTGAGCAGCTGTGATAGGCGTGAAAGAGTCTGGATAAGACAAGGAGAACGATATGCTGCCTGCAACGCGTTCAACATGACAGGTTTGGTGGTGGGTCAGTGATGGTCTGGGGAGGCATATCCATGGAGGGACGCACAGACATCTACTGCGTAGGAAATGGTGCTCTGACTGCCATAAGGTATTGAGATGAAATCCTTGAACCCATTGTCAGACCCTACGCTGGTGCAGTAGGTCCTGGTTTCCTCCTAATGCACGACAATGCCCGGCCTCATGTGGCAAGAGTATGCAGGCAGTACCTGGAGGATGAAGGAATTGAAACAATTGAATGGCCTTCACGATCCCCTGACTTAAACCCAATAGAACATCTGTGGGACATTATGTTTCGGTCCATTAGGCGCCGCCAGGTTGCTCCTCAGACTGTACAACAGCTCAGGGATGCCCTCATACAGATTTGGGAGGAAATGCCACAAGACACCATCCGTCGTCTCATTAGGAGCATGCCCCGACGTTGTCAAGCATGCATACAAGCTCGTGGGGGCCACACAAGATACTGAAAAGCATTTTGAGTAGCAGAAATTAAGTTTTTGAAAAAATGGACTAGCCTGCCACATCTTCATTTCACTCTGATTTTAGGGTGTCTACACAATTGAGCCCTCTGTAGGCAGAAAACTTTTATTTCCATTAAAAGACTTGGCATTCTTTTTGTTCCTAAGACATTGCCCTGTTGTTATTTGTATAGATATCCAACTTCATATCGAGATCTGATGTATCTAATGTGTTTCTTTAAAGTGTTCCTTTAATTTTTGTGAGCAGTGTATGTCACTGACTGCATCAAGATTAGCAGGAAAAAAATCTTAAGTTTGAACGCAAAAAATAACTCTTTAGCAATATGCTGCACTCCATGGTTTTGATGTCAACAAGCTGGACATAGTTTGGTGCAAAGAACATTTTCCAACAATATCCTTGAATGACTTCCAAGTGATTTCCTCCAGCCCCAGTAGCAGACCTTAGAAAAGTTTGTCATTGATGATGTGTCCAATTTGTGGACCAAATGTTATTTTGGGGTATAGCTATGTCAAATATCAAAATCTTTCACTTTCATTTTTTATAATTTTAACAGAATTTGATAAGAAGAAGACTTAAAATAATCTTTGTTGTATCAACAAGTGGTTTATGTGCCCTATGTTTTTGCCCTGGAACCAAATGCATGTGGAGTGGCCAGTTCTTTTCAATGTAATGAGACTTGTTAACACTACTGGCCCACTGAGAAACCAATCAACAGTACTAGTATATCTGCGCTGCATTCCTAGGAGCATTGCCAATCATTTTAGATCACCACATGTGTTTCAGTAGATGATATACTGTATATGTGTAATTATTGTATAATTTAGAGGAAATCATAAAAAAGTCTGGAAGATTTAAAGATGATAATTCTGACCAGATTTTCAAACTCTGAACGATACATCTAAAAGTGTTTAGGAAGCAAAATCTTTGTTGTCCTGTGAAATTATAAGTCTACTTCTGGCAAAATTCAAAAGTTGAAAATAACATCAAGTTACCATTTAGTCTCTATGTAATATGCGTGGAGTTTGCATGGTCTTGACCTGTGTCTGCTTAGGTTTCTTTCTGGTGCTCAGGTTTCCTTTCATTCTCCAAAGACATGCAGTGTGTATGTGTGTGTGTGTTTGTGTTTGTGTTTTCATCCTGTGAAGGGCTGGTGCAGTGTCCAGGGATTGCTCCTGCTTTGTGTGCAGTGATTGCTGGAATAGTTTCCAGCTGCATCATGACCTGGCGCTGAATAAGCAGCATTGAAAGATGGATGTATAAATACCACACAGCTTTTGCTACACTTTAAAAATAAATCCAAGGCAAAGGCTTGTGGAGAGTTGGAATGTAGCGTAGCAGCAGTGGTTACTAGGTGCAAAATAACCCTGGACAAGTAAATTCACCAGATTCAATGGCACCTGCAGAACTTGTGTTGATTTGGTGAGTGAAATGTCTTTGTGTTAAAACTGTGAACAAGAATTTGTGTTTGTTTATTTTGTGAGAAATTATAGCTCCATGCTCTAAAATAAAGTTACAACTTAATGCACTATAATGATACAGATTCTGTCTTTTAAAACATACATACACAAGAACACAGAATCAACAAGATTAAAAGTACAGTTGTTCATCAAATAAATACCTTTAAATATTTTGAAAAATATCATATTGCACTGGCAAATTAGATTTTTTTATTCAGTCAATTTCTAATAAATAGATCACATGACACACGATGGCAAGTGAATGTTTTTTTACTGTATATAAATCCTTTATGAATCTCTGGGAATGTGTGCTGTTGTTGAATATACAGCTGTTTAAAAAGTGGTTCAATTTAAGAAGCTGTTAAGATAAATCAGTATTCTTTCCATTTTTCAACATACAGGTTTATAACAAACATTAAGACATTTCAGATGTATGAAAAAAATTCCATGAGCTGCTTTCAGGACCTGTTCCCATAGAGCTAACAGCTATTAAGATTTTTGAATGATATTCTCTATATGTTTTTGAATGTTATACTAGTTTATGCAATTTGCCAATAGTTCTCTATATCAATTTTATTAATATTACTTACATTTTATTTTATTAAAAAAAAAAACATTAATGAAACACAATCAAATCACACAAATGTGCCAACTATGGATAAATTAAACAGAACTGGAGGGTGAGAAACTTTGTGAATTAATATGCACTTAAAATCTTGAGTCATTTTAACTATGTGTCTGCACATATTAGTTATAGATGTTGACTTTTCTTCAGAAAATTGCAATTTAAGCCACCTTAGATTTACTGCTTGTAGTGTTTTGTATGATGGGCAGTACAGCTACCAATACCTCACAGAAATCAGTTAAATTGAAAAGAATAAAATTAAGAAAAGCCTGACCCCAACCTCTGCACTCACTGAGAAATCTTCCTCCCACAACAGAGGCTACTATCTAATAGTCCTCTTCACCTCCCATCTAGCTTTCCTCCCAAAACAAGGCATTAGCTCAGTAGTACAATGTCCCTGTCATCTTCTGTACCCAGACGATGTGCCAGAAGCAGCACAAAAATCTCTTCAGACAAATGTATGGTCTCCTGTCGCTATGTCTCTATTATGTGCCATTTGTTATGGGATTCTTAAAAGCAGTGCTAATGCTTGTGATGTGCCTACTGTTAGAAAGTAAAATACATACATTCAAAAATATATTCCAACAGATGGTGTACTGCAAATCTTGACGCGGAATACGCTGAGGTCTACATTGATTACATCCCTTGATTTCAACCTCTCTTAGCCAGGTAGCACAGCTCGTAATCCTAGTATAAACCTATATCTGTTCAGCTAGAAGAGTGCGTGAACAAAGAAATTCTGCCTAAATCTATACTAATAAAAGGCAAAGCCCTCACTCACTGACTCACTCATCACTAATTCTCCAACTTCCCGTGTAGGTAGAAGTCTGAAATTTGGCAGGCTCATTCCTTACAGCTTACTTACAAAAGTTAAGCAGGTTTCATTTCAAAATTATAAGCATAATGGTCATAATGGTCGACAGCATCCGCCATGTTGAACTTTGTTATTTATGGCCCCATCTTCACAAAATGTGGTAGGTGGCTTCCCTGTGCTAACCGAAACCAATGTACGTACTTATTTTGGTGGTATGGCGCCACTGTTGGCCGCCATATTGAACTTTCCAACGGTCTTTGTTACTTATGGGCCCATCTTCAAGAAATTTGGTACGCAGGTTCCCAATGCTGACTGAATCCTACTTACGTATATATATACGTCCATAGCCTGCAGCTCGGTCACCGTGTGAAGCAGCATTGGGTCCCCCATCCCCACGCCTCCCACGTCGTTGGCTGCCTGCCTATATAAAGCCATCCATTGCTCCGGTCTCTTCATTCCCTTCCTTGGTTGCCACGAGATTCACGTCTCCCTGCTGATAACTGCAGCCTTTTTATTTAATCCACAGATTCTCCGCTGTTTTATTGTTCGTTTATTACGGTTGTAGTTATCGTGTAGGTATTTTAGACTTACTTTACATTGTTCAGGTGCCCATTTCCTTTATCATTCCAACCGTACCCTCATTAACATGTTTATCGAGGTGATCACCATCGATCAAAGAACTGTCACTTACCGAGTGGTTTCCATGCCCGGAGATGGCACCTATCTTTTCCATTCTCTGTGTTACATATTTCACGGCCATATCAGGCTCACTCTTGATATCCGGAGAAACATTGTGTCTTATGTATTGAATGACTGGGACAGGTTCAAGGTGTGGACTGATGACGGTACAGGAGATAATTATTCTATACAGGAGCACTAGAAGAGTGAAATGCTTAAGCCCTTCACCTATGGTTCTGCATGTGAGTTGATGGCTGCCGATGAATTGTTCAGTTGTCGCTTTCACGTGTACCAAAATGGCCAAATATTTTACACCTATGGACAACCGCCAATGCCTCATAAACATCTTAGATTCACAGGTGATGATTTCAGTAGTGGACACTTTGATGTTTATGAATGTTTAAACTCTCAAAAGCTGGATGCGAAGTTATCAATGAAACCGGTTGTATGCTTACAACGCTTGACAGATGCCGAATGTCACTTCAACACAACAAGTCCTGCAAATACTGTCGTAATTGAAACAAACCATGAAACTCAAACCGATTATGACAGCAGCAATCCAAGCTGTGAGATTTGAGGCAAGATTACTGTTCACGTGGCCAACTGTACGTTGCATGCTCAAGAGTAAGCTCAGCACACAGCTTGGTCATATTACAACCAGAGGGACGAACTGATAACGTGGCATACAAAGAGATCCTTAACAAATAATTATTGGTATATTTTCCTTCAGTTTAAAAAGGTTTACTTTTCTTCTTAATAAAAATTTTAAGGCAGTACTTCGCTGATGCGAAGCGCGGGTATTTTGCTAGTAGTTTAAATATAACTTTCACTTTAATAACATCATTTTCAAATGTGTTTTATAATGCATAAAAACTTCATATTATGACATATGAATAGATATGTGTATTACATAATAGTAAGTAGTGCTGTATTGTAACCCTGAATAGGCAGAGAAAACACTTACAATCCGGTCTGAACTATTGCCATAGAATCAGAGAATTGCCCCACAAAGAGCTCACAAAGAAAACTTTTTGCTCAGGTATTATGAGAAGATGTAGAAGCAATTCAAAGGACAAGTTGACCACACAGCACATGAATACACTCTCAGCATCTGCTATGAGACTGTGCCACTAACGCTGACACCCAATCATCTTCATGGTCATTCCAAGTATATTTTCTGGTAGTATCTATCATCAAAAAAAATTTTGTTCTCATCAAAAAAAAATTTTTCACCGTCAATGTTTGTTTTTTTTTCCTCACATATCACTTAAGGGGCTTTTTAGGATGTTGTTTTTGATTCCCCCTCCAGTTTCACTAAACAGCTAACAACTACATGATTATTTAGCCTACTAATAATGTTGATTGTTTTTCTTCAGCATGGACACTCATCAAATAATTGGTTGTAAACAGAAAGCACCTGGGAGTGCTTAGAATATGGAGAATAGAAATGATAAAAAGTGCATAAAATTAAACTGAAACCTAAACTGAAAATAACCGGTGAAAATAGTATAGAAATTAAAAATAAAACATGGAACTAATTACTGACTCACAATTGTGAATAGACAAAATAAGTATTAAAAACCCTAGGCATGTAACACAGGTCCAATCTGCAACTTTGGCCTGCCGTTACACATAAGAGCAGGAAAGAGAAACATTTACTGCTAGCAAAGTACCAGCTTCTTCTACCTTGATAACATTTCATTTTGTTTTTTATTATCTTCAGTTGATGGTTATTTTTCAAGGAATTATAATGAATTTACCACAGTACCATTTTTTTTTTTGCATTTAGTTCAAATCGCTGCTGTTTTGTGGCTCTCATTCATGGTTAGATCTATATTGTTTATGATTATGAGACAGGTGGTCGTGCATGAGCTGTGAGAATTTTGAATAGGTCTCAGTTTCTTTCAAATCCCCTGTTAATGTTTGAAACATATCAAATATCTTTCTGTTCACTCGGCGCCCCCACAACTCAGGTTTGGCTTTGAATGCAGTTACTTTGTCTGCCAACTTGAAGACAATTGTCATTTTCCCCTGAAGTGACAGATTGAGTTCATTAAGCAAATTGAATATATTGCATAAGTAAGCGAGTTTTGCGACTCAGTTCATGTCACTGAAATGTTCTGCCTGCTGTGGCTTTTTTTCTGAAAGAAATTTCCGCAGTGGCTCTCATAACTCAAAAGCTCTGGCCAATGATCTCCCTTTAGATAGCCATCTTACTTCTGTGTGTAAGAGAAGGCGTTTGTGCTCTGCATCCATCTCATCACAAAGCTGCTCGAACAGACGTGAGTTTAGGGCATTTGCTTTGATGTAGTTAATGACTTTAATGACATTGTTCAGTACGCTAAGTTCAGGTAACATTTTTCGGCAAGCCAACATTTCCCTGTGTATGACACAGTGCGTATACTCACATTCAGGTGCAACCTTCTTAACCCGAGCAATTAAACCAGAAATCTGTCCAGTCATGGCAGCAGCTCTGTCCGTGCATATGCTGACACAAAAGGACCAATCCAGCTTTCCTGATATGTAATCATTTAAAGATTTGAATAGTTCTGCGCCAGTGGTGGTGCTTGGCAGTGACAGTGCACATAACATGTCCTCATGCACATCCTCCTGATATACAGTATACTGTATATATCGCACATAAACAAGTAGTATTGCTTTGTTGTCAATATCAGTAGACTCATCAACCTGAATTGCATACCAAGGTGACTTATTAATCCTCTCCAACAACTGTGTCTCAATGTCCTCTGCTATATCCTCAATTCGCAGAGTGACAGTGCTTGCTGAAAGAGGAAACTGTGCTATCTTTTTAACAGCAGCCTCTCCTAGCAGTTCACGGCAAATGTCCTTAGTGGCGGGCAAGATCAATTCCTCACCTATAGTAAAAGGTTTCTTCAACTTAGCAATGCGGTTAGCCACTAGGTATGAAGCTCTTAGTGCACCCGCATTTGTTGAGGTGGTGGCCATTAGCTGCCTCTGTCAATCTTGTTCACGTTTTCTCCTTTTAAAAAATTTTAAAGGCTTGTCTTTTAATGCAGAGTGCTTGGCCTCTTGGTGCCGAAGCAGTTTTGAAGGCTTCATTTGCTAGCATGTCGCCACATATTATGCAGAATGGGCTTGGTTCGTGAGAATCACCTCTAGCGATAAACCCGTATTTTAAGTAGGAATCCTGATATTGCCTATTAAATGCAGCTTTCTTTTTCTTGGAAGTCGAAGGCTGTTCTTCTAACTCCTCATTGGGCCTTTTTCCCTTTCCAAAGAAGAGTTTTTTACTCATTTTGCTAGCTTGTGGATTAAAATTACCCCAATGTTTTTGTGACCTAGGACCTTTTTAATTTGGGTCATTTTTTTCCGCGGACCGGGTTGGGGGAGGGTGCCGAGGTGTGTAACAAAGATAATGAAGTGTGCAATATATAAACTATTCAACAAGTGCGTTGCCTTATCGACACCTATGAGCCACAGATGGAATTGTTTTCTAAAATAAAACGGCCTCCTTATCCATTCGGTGCGGCCTGGCACAAAACGCTCCACGGACCGGTACCAGTCCACGGCCCGGTGGTTGAGGACCCCTGCATTAGACAAGAGTACAGGGAGATAAGGTTCAAGGTGAAGAGAGAGGTGGCGAAGGCTAAAGAAAAGGTGTATGATGAGTTGTATAAGAGGCTGGACACTAAGGAGGGAGGAAAGAACCTGTACCGATTGGCTAGACAGAGGGACCGAGCTGGGAAAGATATGCAGCAGGTTAGGGTGATAAAGGATAAAGATGGAAACGTATTCACAAGCAAGGAGAGTGTGTTGAGCAGATGAAAAGAATACTTTGAGAGGCTGATGAATGAATAGAACGAGAGAGAGAAGAGGTTGGATGATGTGGAGATAGTGAATCAGGAAGTGCAACGGATTAGCAAGGAGGAAATAAGGACATCTACAAAGAGGATGAAAAATGGAAAGGCCGTTGGTCCAGATGACATACCTATGGAAGCATGGAGGAGTTTAGGAGAGATGGCAGTGGAGTTTTTAAACCAGATTGTTTAATGGAATCTTGGAAAGTGAGAGCATGCCTGAGTAGCAGAGAAAAAGTGTACTGGTACCGATATTTAAGAATAAGGGGAATGTGCAGGACTGCAGTAACTACACGGGAATAAAATTGATGAGCCACAGCATGAAGTTATCAGAAAGAGTAGTGGAAGCTATGTTAAGATGTGAGGTGATGATTAGTGAGCAGCAGTATGGTGTCATGCCAAGAAAGAGCACCACAGATGCAGTGTTTGTTCTGAGGATGTTGATGGAGAAGTTTAGAGAAGGCCAGAAGGAGTTGCATTGCGTCTTTGTGGACCTGGAGAAAGCATATGACAGGGTGCCTTGAGAGGAGTTGTGGTATTGTATGAAGAAGTCAGGAGTGGCAGAGAAGTACGTAAAAGTTGTACATGATATGTACGAGGGAAGTGTGACAGTGGTGAGGTATGCGGTAGGAGCGTTCTGTCCCCCCTGGCCATTGAACCTTACTCTTATTCGATGTTAATTAATGTTGATTTATTTTGTTTTCTTATTGTGTTTTTTATTTTTCTATTCTTTATTATGTAAAGCACTTTGAGCTACTGTTTGTATGAAAATGTGCTATATAAATAAATGTTGTTGTTGTTGAGCGATGGATGCATTCAACGTTGAGGTGGGATTACATCAGGGATCAGCTCTGAGCCCTTTCTTATTTGCAATGGTGATGGACAGGTTGACAGACAAGATTAGACAGGAGTTCCCGTGGACTATGATGTTTGCTGATGACATTGTAATCTGTAGCGATAGTAGGGAGCAGGTTGAGGAGACCCTGGAGAGGTGGAGATATGTTCTAGAGAGGAGAGGAATGAAGGTCAGTAGGAACAAGACAGAATACATGTGTGTGAATGAGAGGGAGGTCAGTGGAATGGTGAGGATGCAAGGAGTAGAGTTGGCGAAGGTGGATGAGTTTAAATACTTGGGATCAACAGTACAGAGTAATGGGGATTGTGGAAGAGAAGTGAAAAAGAGAGTGCTGGCAAGGTGGAATGGGTAGAGAAGAGTGTCGGGAGTAATTTGTGACAGACGGGTATCAGCAAGAGTGAAAGGGAAGGTCTACAGGACGGTAGTGAGACCAGCTATGTTATATGGGCTGGAGACAGTGGCACTGACCAGAAAGCAGGAGACAGAGCTGGAGGTGGCAGAGTTAAAGTTGCTAAGATTTGCACTGGGTGGGATGAGGATGGATAGGATTAGAAATGAGTACATTAGAGCGTCAGCTCAAGTTGGATGGTTGGTAGACAAAAGAGTGGCGAGATTGCTTTGGTTTAGACATGTTCAGAGGAGAGATACTGGGTATATTGGGAGAAGGATGCTAAGGATAGAGCTGCCAGGGAAGAGGAAAAGAGGAAGGCCTAAGTGAAGGTTTATGGATGTGGTGAGAGAGGACATGCAGGTGATGAGTGTAACAGAACAAAATGCAGAGGACAGAAAGATATGAAGAAGATGATCCGCTGTGGCAACCCCTAACGGGAGCAGTTGAAAGAAGAAGAAGATTGTGATTCCTTCTGAGTGTTCAAGACTGATTAATATTTCTTTTGGAATAGAAGTGGGTTTGAGTTGAGGACAATTGAGCAGATTCCTTATAGCAAAATTTCTGATTTGAAAGTAGTGGAAAAATTGTGTTAATGGGAAATTAAAATTGACGTGTAATTGTTCATAGGATGCAAAGACATTGTCTATATACAATTCTCTAAGTGTTTTAGCATTATGTTTAAAAAATCTTTGGTTAAAGTAATTGTTTCTCCAAGTTTAGTTCAGAACTTTTTATTCCCTGACCTTTCTTTTTGACTCCTCTTTATGGTTTCTATCATTTGACCTCCAGGTTTTCTGAGTAAAGCATGCATTTTGATTCAATTTTATCAGGCCCTATTCCATTTTTCATCTGTTGGTTATAAAACAAAAATCTTAATTTTGTGAACACCTAGATTTTCTAAATGTGTCATAAAAATAGTAAGCTAAACAGTCAAGAAAATATACAGCCATCCCTCGGTATCTGTGAGGAACTGCTTCCAGGGCCCCCACAGATACCAAAATCTGCTGATGCTCAAGTCTATTATATAAAATGGGGTAGTATTTGCATGTAACCTACGCATATTCTCCTACATATACTTTAAATGATCTCCAGGTTACATATAATAGCACTAGCAGCACTAACACTTCCATGAATTTTAGCTTCTTTCTGCTTGATTCATTCTTACTGCGCTTATGGCCCACATTAGTAAGCAGCCAATAAAAACATTCAAAACATTTACCAGCAGCAACTTAAAAATACAATTAGGTTGTTAAAAATAAACAACTTCATAAGAGCATCCAGTGTGAAGGAAAAATAAATGTAACCATTTAATATTAAATAAACAGGCAACGCTTTCTGTTAGGGTGTGTTATTGTTTAACAATATGTTTATTTACTTTGTGTCTTTCCTGTGTTTAAACAGGGATTAGAAACAGTTTTGTTTTCATTTTATTTTGTTCTGAACAGAAGAAGTGTTTTTATGTTTCTGCTCCAGTGTTCTGCCCCTCTTTTTCTATTTGATAACTGGTTAAAATGAAGTAAAAGAACGATTAATAGCATTTTTTGGATATGATAAGCTATGGCAAATATCTACAGTATTATATTAATGACTAACTGCCTTATTTTAGGAACATGTATATTTATTTATTAAGCAGGTTTAATTACACTAGTTTGTATCAAAAATATTGTGTAATATGTGCAATTAAAATCAATTACACAGTCAAAAGCCCTTAAACAAAGGGATTGTAAAATCATAAATCATTATTATACAAAAAGGTGATATACATAGATTTAAGTGTATTTTCAGCCTATTAAACTAATGGTTTACGTACCAAACTGCTTATTCAAACAAATAAACAGATTGTCCTCCAAAATCCTCACGTTTAAATTAGTGTGAAAAGATGGCAAGATGCAATGGAGGCAAAAAAAGGCATGCTTAACACTGACTTAAGCAACAGGGACAGGAAGCCCATTTCTTGCAAGTTGGTACAACTCTGACTTCATCTCAGACATGCCTGCCCAGTATGCAAAGATACTCTTGCTTCTTTTAAGTTGTGCTTCCCTGGAGTATGCTATCAACAAATTACACATTGAAATATTTAGTGGTTTCTTAGTGCAACTGCAGCCCACTTCCTTTCCTTTTAATAGATATTCATCATCTTCTCAAAAAAAATCTGAGCACTTAAGAAATAGATTGCATTACATCCAGGTTCCGCAAAGAAGCACCATTACAGTGTCAGAGTCAGCTCTCAGGGTAACCTTGGAATATTGTTCAGGGAATATAGCAGAGGTGAAAGCAACACTGTCAAACATTTTTTGACTAGTCTTAAGGCAGCTTCCCAATTGTTTGGCAAACACACTGTCCACTATCTCTGTTGTGAGCTTGTATTTGAGCCAGATTCTAAAGAAATCTCCTGCAGTCAACTGATCAGACTGGAGATTCTGTGTTGCAACTTCAGCAGTTTTAAAGCATCAGCAAGACTGCTGCTCCCAATCTCATTCAGTCGGATTCATGTGTAGATCTGGGTTGGTAGTGACAATATCTCACAGATAGGTTTGAGGTTGCACAGATGCTCCAGCATGTCGTGAGTTGAATGTCATCATATTACACCATCAGTTATGGCTCTCTTGTGACTCATTCTCTTTTGAACTGCACCCACAGCTTGTGTTCAGAATTTTCTGATAAATCTCACTTTTGCAATAAGGTGATGAGTTACTGCAAACTGTAATGTATGGGCTGAGAATCTTAAACTATGCAGAAAGCCTATTGGATTACCTTAACTGTCCAGCTCAACAGCAAGTTTCTCCTACCTGACTCAGACTGTCCTGCTTTGTGCAAATCACCATCCTGTTGTTCTGCATTTCGGATGTCAAAAACCATTCTTGAATCATTTTTGCTCCATTGTCAGTGGTGATTGAATACATATGGTTTAAACTTAGATTATATTCCCTCAAGGCTTTGTGCACAGTGGAAGATATACAGTGCATCTGGAAAGTATTCACGGCGCATCACTTTTTCCACATTTTATGTTACAGCCTTATTCCAAAATGGATTAAATTCATTTTTTTCCTCAGAATTCTACACACAACACCCCATAATGACAACGTGAAAAAAGGTTTACCTGAGGTTTTTGCAAATTTATTAAAAATAAAAAAACTGAGAAATCACATGTACACAAGTATTCACAGCCTTTGCTCAATACTTTGTTGATGCACCTTTGGCAGCAATTACAGCCTCAAGTCATTTTGAATATGATGCCACAATCTTGGCACACCAATCCTTGGCCAGTTTCACCCATTTCTCTTTGCAGCACCTCTCAGTCTCCATCATGTTGGATGGGAAGCGTCGGTGCACAGCCGTTTTAAGATCTTTCCAGAGATGTTCAATCGGATTCAAGTCTGGGCTCTGGCTGGCCCACTCAAGGACATTCACAGAGTTGTCCTGAAGCCACTCCTTTGATATCTTGGCTGTGTGCTTAGGGTCGTTGTCCTGCTGAAAGATGAACCATCACCCCAGTCTGAGGTCAAGAGCTCTGACAGAGTGAGCATCGGGTTCTTGGTCACCTCCCTGACTAAGGCCCTTTCCCCCTGATCGCTCAGTTTGGATGGCCAGCCAGCTCTAGGAAGTGTCCTGGTAGTTTTGAACTTCTTCCACTTACGGATGATTGAAGCCACTGTGCTTATCGGGACCTTCAAAGCAGCAGAAATTTTTTTGTAACCTTCCCCAGATTTGTGCCTCGAGACAATCCTGTCTCGGAGGTCTACAGACAATTCCTTCGACTTCATGCTTGGTTTGTGCTCTGACATGAAATGTCAACTGTGGGACCTTATATAGACAGGTCCTGTGCCTTTCCAAATCATGTCCAATCAACTGAATTTACCACAGGTGGACTCCAATTAAGCTGCAGAAACATCTCAAGGATGTTCAGGGGAAACAGGATGCCCCTGAGCTCAATTTTGAGCTTAATGGCAAAGGCTGTGAATACTTATGTACATGTGCTTTCTCAATTTTTTTTATTTTTAAAAAATTTGCAAAAATCTCAAGTAAACTTTTTTCACATTGTCATTATGGGGTGTTGTGTGTAGAATTCTGAGGAAAAAAATGAATTTAATCCATTTTGGAATAAGACTGTAACATAACAAAATGTGGAAAAAGTGATGCGCTGTGAATACTTTCCGGATGCACTGTATGCTGCTTTATACTGTACAGTATTTCTCTGCAATTTCCCTGGCCAACAGTGTTCTTAGCATAATTTGCTCACCATCTGTATACTAGACATTAATTCCAAGGAGAAGCATTCTGTATAAGTCACAATGTCCTTTTTACAATTAGTAGTTTACCAGTTTATGTCCTATGTGTAATATTTTACATTTGCTTACATTAAATTTAATTTGTCACCAAACTGCGGAAGCCTGTGTGCTGTCCAAGTCCCTCTACTGTATAATGAAAAGCGAAGACATTAACAGTGACGAGCTCCAAGCAGGCCTTTTTCAGTGTCTCAGTGTAATGTGAACAAATGTGTTGTACTGCATTTTCAGATTAGAGAGTCCAAAGTCAATTGGCTTTTAGCCTGCCTTTCAGTGCTGCTGGTTAACAGCTCACCTTTGCATCATTCATCAAAAAGTGAAGAGTGCTTTTCCTGAATATGGTGCTGTAATTTAACACCTGCAATTTTATCAGTGCATCCCCCCAGCTTGTAATTCAAGTTGTTGGTTGCACAGTCATAGCTAATACATTTTTTGTATGGTTTTTCCTACATCTGCCCCATCTTTATCTCATATTTGTTAATCTGTATTTGTTCAAAACAGTTACTATAGAGGAAGATTTACTGTAAAAAAAACCAATATATAAATCACAGATTATGCTTCTTGACTTGTCTTTGGTTTGACTGTTTCTGGATATCTAGCTTTCTGCTAAAGTTGTTTCTAAATTACATTTTGATTCTAATCATATTTTACTCATTGTGAAGCGCACTGGCACTTACATGCTGACATTTAGAATGCTCATAAAGGTTGTTACATGAGTTGTCACAGAGAAGAATTTCATGGAAACAACAATGCAGGTATAAAAGTGAAACTGAGTTTTATAAAATCCTAAATTTTATTAGAGAATATTTATTGTTTGCTTACCTATATTGACCACCATTTTTAAGAAAAATCCTAATAGATGTATGGTTTAAAAATTAAAATAATAAATATGCTGTTAATTATACCATTTGGGGATGAAAGAGGTGCTGAAAGTCATGTGACAATTCGGAAAAATTGATAATAATTTATATTGTATGTATCGGCATAGATCTGATGCTTAGATTTCAAAATGGCATTCGTTGCATTGTGAAAAATCTGGAGTTAGCTTAAGTGATTGCTATATGAGTTGGGTTTGTGAAAGTTTTAGTCTATATGTATTAAGATATGTTTAAATTAATGAAGTGGACTTGGTATTGTTATAACTGTTTAGGGTAATCACATTCATGATTTTAATGCCACTATCCTTTTGGAGATTTAAATTTATACTTAGTCATTTTTTTTGTCTTGCTTATATGTTCATTTTTTAACTCTCTGTTGCTTTCAAGATTTCTACAAGAGAAAACTCTGCAACTGTTCCTATTGATCCTCACTTACAGTATGCCTTTAAAGTGCGTTCAAAGTATGATACCTGCGGTGATGGCAGCTGGAGTGAATGGAGCAATGTGAAAGAAAGTGGTGAGTATAGCAAAATGTTTAGTATTAAGGAAAGAAATTGTGTGAATGTAGAGTAGAATGTTGATTAATCAAACTCATTGGGATTAAGAATGGTTTGCTTAATCAAAGAAGTAAATATCCAGATTATATGAAACAAAATGTTATTAGACCTACAATTAAATTATTGTTAGCAAGGTTATTACCACTACAATTTGAAATATTAAGTATTTTAAAAATTTGATTTAGAAAATGGTCCGTACATAACAACCAAAGAAATTTGAAGAAACAGTGTATACAAAATGGTATGTATTTTGAACCTTACTAATTACCACACAACAATGGATCAATATAAATGCTTTCCTGGAGTTGTTTTGTTTATGTTCTTGGAATTATAATTCATGTATTCTTTTTTTTTACATTATGGCAGTGACATCAATTCAAAGCCAATTTACAATATGTTTTTGGATGTTTGCCACAATTTTGTGACCATTTTCATAGGCATGGTCATATATTTTGAGGTGACCATTTCTGTTACCTGTAATATGACTGTTAAGATCTGCTGTTTGTTAATTGGAAGAACTGCTAAACCAACTAAAGTAAGCAATTAATAGACAGATTTATATTATTGATATTATTATATTAATGTAATAAACCCACTAAAACTATTATAAAAAATATATCCTCCCCAGAATTTAACAACAATTATAAAATTGTCCTAAGAAAATTCACAAGTCAAATCTTCAGAAAGTATAGCAACATTTATATGAAACCAACCACAAGGAAGTGCATCTGAGAATCTCTGCTTGCAAAATCTATCAATGCTACCACAGCATGACTTAAGTAAAATGTTTAAAGGCACCTGACCTGCTTGATTGCTCACCTACTTAACTGGGGACTTGCTCCTTTATTTTTAATTAGAAGTACACAGGGAATAATGTAATTAAACAATAGAGGAGCAAACACCAGGTAATTAACAAAACAGAATGATTGTTTAATTACGTCAAAATAAAATAAGCTCTACAGTGGGGAAATAAGGAGATAAAAAATAAATAGCAAAGAAAACAAGCTGATTTTATTTATTAGGTAATAAGCCTCATACAGTGCATCTGGAAAGTATTCACAGCGCATTACTTTTTCCACATTTTATGTTACAGCCTTATTCCAAAATGAATTAAATTAATTTTTTTCCTCAGAATTCTACACACAACACCCCATAATGACAACATGAAGAAAGTTTTCTTGAGATTTTTGCAAATTTACTAAAAATAAAAAAATTGTATCTGAATATTAACCTTGCAAATGCGAAGCACAAGAGCAGGCGTTTTTAGAACTAATCAGTGACTGTTTTTTAACTCAGTATGTTAAAGCACAAAAACGGGGTGAAGCCTGTCTGGATTTAGTATTTTGTAATAATCAGGATAGAATTGAGGTTGTAGAGGTGATTGAACCACTAGGGTCAAGTGAATCATATATAATTAAGTTCTCAGTGTTTTGTAACGGAGCAGATGCAAAGATTAAATTAAGTATAACTTTGGTAGGGCAAATTTTGTGCTGATGCGGCAAAGTCTAAATAGTCTAAATATATTGGGATAAGCTTTTAAATTGTGAAACAGTCGAGGGTTATTGGAGCAGGTTTAAAAATGTTTTACATGTAATGCAGGACAGGTACATACCTAAATTTGGAATTAATAGGAAATTTAAAATAACTCCGCAAGGAGGAGGTGAAGTGGATCAGGAATAGTAAAGGGAAATTAAAAGATAGTGAAATAGTGGACTCTCTTGCATTTTTCTGAGGTCTTCATAGGAGAGGAAGTGGATAATCTTCCAATAGTAAATGAAGGTTATGAGTAATTAAGAAATTGTCCAGGGAGAAGTACTGCTCAGATTAAATAGGACCAGATAATACTTACCCTCAAGTTCTTAAGGAGGCTAGCGAGCACATATATAAACCCTTGACACACATATTTAGGAAATCATTGCACACTGGGGAGATTCTGAAGGACCGTAAAATGGAAAATATTATCCCATTGTATAAAAATGGTGACTGGGCAGATCCAAAAAGCTATAGGCAAGTAAGCTTAAGATACATCAAAGGAAATTTAATAGAATTAATTATTACGGATAACATGGATCAGCATATGGCAAGTACAGGAGTTTTTCTGAACAGTCAGCATGGGTTCAGAAAAAGGAGTTCATGTTTTACCAACATGCTGGAATTCTATGGGCAAGCAACAAAAAGCTATGATCAAAGTAGAGCATATGATATTATTTATCTTGACTTTCAGAAGGCATTTTATAAGGTGTCACAGATTGGGCATCAAACTAAAACAAGTGGGAGTTCAGGGAGATGTTTGTAGATGGGTACAGAATTGGTTCGGACATAGGAGGCAGAGGGTGATGTTGCATGGAACCTCATCAGAATTGGCTGATGTTAAGAGTGGTGTCTGTCTGAGGTGCAACCTTGCGGCATCGGATGGAATGAAACATAATGTCCCAGATGTGTTCTGCTGGATTAGGTTAAGCGAGCGTGGGGGCCAGTCAATTGTATCAATTCCTTGATCCTCCAGGAACTAACTACCTGCTCACTCTCGCCACACGAGGCCAGGCATTGTCATTCACCAGGAGGAACCCAGAACCTACTGCACTAGCATAGGGTCTGAAAATGGGTCCAAGGATTTTATCCTGATACCTAATGGCAGTCAAGGTGCCATTGTCCAGCCTGTAAAGGTCTGTGTATCCATCCATGGATATGCCTCCCCAGACCATCACTGACCCACCACCAAACCAGTCATGCTGAATGATGTTACAGGCAGAATAGTGTTCCCCACAGCTTCTCCAGACCCTTTCATGTCAGTCACATGTGGTCAGGGAGAACCTGCTGTCATCTGTGAAAAGCACAAGGCGCCAGTTGTGGATCTGCCAATTCTAGTATTCTATGGCAGATGCCAATAGAGCTCCACAGGGCCCACTAGAGGATGTTAGGCCACCCTAATGAAGTCTGTTTCTGATTGTTTGGTCAGAGACATTCACACCAGTGGCCTGCTGGAGGTCATTTTGTAGGGCTCTGGCAGTGCTCAACCTGTTCCTCCATGCCCAAAGGAGCAGAAACCGGTCCTGCTGATAGATTAAGGACCTTCTACGGCCCTGTCCTGCTCTCTTGGAGTAGCTGGCTGTCTTCTGGAGTCTCCTCCATGCCCTTGAGACTGTGTTGGGAGACACAGCAAACTTTCTGGCAATGGCATGTATTGATGTGCAATCCTGGAGAAGTTGGACTACCTGTGCAACCCCTGTAGGGTCCAGATATCGCCTCATGCTACCAGCAGTGACACTGGCTATAGCTAAATGTAAAACTAGTCAAAAAACATTCAGAAACGATGAGTAGGGAAAATGTCAGTGGCCTCCACCTGTTAAACCATTCCTGTTTTGGGGGTTGTCTCATTGTTGCCCCTCTAGTACACCTATTGTTAGTTTCATTAACACCAAAGCAGCTGAAACTGGTTAACAACCCCATCTGCTGACCAGATCAATATCCCAGAAGTTTCATTGACTTGATGCTATACTCTGATTAAAAAGTGTTCCTTTAATTTTTTGAGCAGTATATGTAAATGATTTAGATAGGAATACATGTAAAACAGATCATACCAAGAAAGGTGGATTGGCAGATAATTTGTAATCCGTTAAATCATTACAGAAGGACTTGGACAGCCTACAAGCTTGGCCAGATTTGTGGCAGATTAAATTTTATGTCAATAAATGTAAGGTATTACACATAAGAAGTAAAAATGTTAGGCTTGAAAATGCAATGGACGGTCTGAAAATCAAGAGTACACTTTATAAGAAGGATTTAGGAGTCATAGTTGACTCTACGCTATCAACTGCCAGACAATGTTCAGAAGCCATTAAGAAGGAAAACAGAATGTTAGGTTATTTAGCACGATGTGTGGAGTACAAGTCCAAGTAGGTTATGCTCAATCTTTGTAATGCATTGGTGAGGCCTTATCTTGAGTACTGTGTGCAGTTTTGGTCTCCAGGCTACAAAAAGGACATAGCAGCACTAGAAAAGGTCCAGAGAAGAGCGACTAGGCTGATTCCAGGGCTACAGGGGTTGAATTATAAGGAAAGATTAAATGAGCTGAGCCTATACAGTTTAAGCAAAAGAAGATTAAGAGGTGACATGATTGAAGTGTTTAAAAATATGAAGGGAATTAGTACAGTGGATTGAGACTGTTATTTTAAAATGAGTTCATCAAGAACACAGGGGACACAGTTGGAAACTTGTTAAGGGCAAATTTCGCACAATCATTATATAGTTTTTCTTTTTACAGAGAACCATAGACACTTAGAATAAGCTACCAAGTAGTGTGGTAGACAGTAAGACTTTAAGGACTTTCAAAACTAGACAATGTTTTTTTTAGACAAATTAAGTGGCAGAAACTGGCATGCTTTGTTGGGCTGAATGGCCTGTTCAAATCTAGATAATGTTCTAATTAGTAACAATGTTAAATTTGTTTTTCTATATTTTTTTACTTTTTTAGAACACATCTATCAAATGGATAGAATAATCTATATTGCCCCAGTTGTGGCAGTCATATTTGCTTTGATTACTCTCTTCTACATCAAAAGGTAAGCCTTTGCTCATGTGCAAAATCTTAATAGGACTAGATTTTATTTTTTAAGCAATATTATGAAATTTTGCTCATATGAGATGTTTTGACATTTAATGCCTTTTACTTGTTAAAGATCCTTTTAAATCTTGAAACAATACTGTACAGAAGACCAGGCAGCATCCATAATCATTATTTTATGAAAGATTACTAGCAGAGGAACACACTAGTGTTCTTGGGGGTATGCAATAGACCAGAAATGTACATATTTTCTAGTACAATTTTCTGATCATTGTTTGGTATTGGTTGCTTGGTTCAGTTTTCTTTACCTTGACATTGGCCTTGTTCCATGGAATTTCTCAGTTCATTAACTGTTCTGTTTCTGGCACTTATTTATCAGTTATTACGAAAGCGATGATCACAAAAATGAGTGACTGTTAGGAAAATTACACTGTAAATTAATAACTGAATCCAATATAGATGTCCTTTTATTACTAAAAGCTTGTAGTTAGTTATCTGCCAAGCATATCTTATCATTTCACTGTGACTGACTCACTAAAATACCAAAGCAACATCTAAAATAAAGTAGGTTCATTTACATATAGTCAGAAAGTATTTCAGTTTATACCAATCAATGTTCAGATAAAAGTTATATTCTAACACATCATTGTTTTAATATTATCTAAAGGTCCCAAAATAGTTGATCGGGTTAAAGGTTTTTGGTACGGACACATTTACCTGTAAATTGAACTTTCTTATTTCCAAATTCTTAAAAATAAAATGTTTTTAATTATAATTATCTCATTGTTCCCTTCTTACATGTTCAGGACACAGCAGGTACAGAATATCATAATTTCTTGGGAAAACACACTCAGAACACCATAAATTCAAAAAGAAATCATAAAACACTAAGATTAACTTTTGGGTTGACCTCTAAGTGAATGTTCATTCTTAGTGAATGTTTGCAGATAATAATAAGCTCTAAGCTTTAAAGATGAACGTTCAAGCTTCCATTTAAGGGAGTCCCTGGATAAAGGTCCTGGATACTGTAGTTTGGTATTTAAAGTGAATACTCAAATAACAGAAAGAAAATAAAAACTGTAAGAAATTAGTAAAACCAATAGCATTAATGCTCATTTAGAAACCAAATAACTTTCTGTACCTATGGAATTAGGTAAAACCAATATTAGTATGAGGGAACACCAGCTGCGTATATTGGAATGTCTGACCATATAGTCGTTAATTATGTACAAAACTGAAGGTAAACTTAAGCACTAGCCATAGGGTTAGTGATATGGACAGTTTTAATCAAACCCTCAAGAAGAAAGTCTACTATTTCCCAGACCATCTGATCCTTCTAGCTTTTCAGCTTTGATTGATTCTACTCTCACCAAGATTCCTAATAGTGCCAAATTAGCCTCTCAATTAAATATGTCAATGTCAATTTATTTATATAGCACATTTAAAACAACATAGGAATGCTGTGGCCAAAGTACTTTACAATAAAAGAAGAAAAAACATACAATTAACATAAATAGAAATAAAATATATGAACATAAATAAAATAAATAAAAAATAAAAGTAATGTTACATAATCACAATGAGGAAACCATCAGTATTACTTTTTTTTTTTGGAAATTTTATTAATTTTATTACAATCATTCCATACAAATCAATCAATTTTTACAAAAAGTAGGATTGAGAACAAGTCGACCCCCACCCCTGAGAGAGAGAGCATGGCCAACGGAGTAAGACTTAAGGTTTGTAAACATACCTAAATTGATGAGTTTGATAAGCCAATAGAGATGAATGGAGAAGAAAAAGAAATACAGAAATAATTGCTTCCTCTGTGCTTTAACAGCTTATTCTATAATATTACTGATTAGTTCCTGCCATGCTTTGAAAAAAATCTGTACAGATCCTCTAGCTGAGTATTTGATTTTTTCCAGTTTCAAATAGTATAAAACATCAGTTTCTGACTTAAAAGAGGAGAGTTAGGATTCTTTCAATTTAGCAAAATAAGTCAATGTGCCAAAAGTGTAGTGAATGCAATCACAGTTTGTTTGTCCTTCTCCACTTTAAACCCATCTGGAAGAACCCCAAACACAGCTGTTAATGGGTTAGGAGGGATTGTGACACCAATGCTGTCTGAAAGGTAATTAAAAATTTTGGTCCAAAATGATCTAAATTTGGTGCAGGCCCAAAACATGTGACCCAGTGAGGCTGGGACTTGATTGCAGCGTTCGCAGGTTGAATCTTGCCCTGGAAACATTTTGGAGAGTTTTAGTCGAGACAGATGTGCTCGATATATAATTTTGAGTTGAATAATTGCATGCTTTGCGAATATGGAGCTTGAGTGAATTCTCTGCATTGCTATTTTCCACTCCTTTTCTGATATATTAATTGAGAGATCTTTTTCCCAGTGTCCTCTTGGATCTTTGAAAGGGAGGGGCTGAAAAATAATTTTATATATTGCAGAGATGGTGTCTGAGTCCTTGAAATTGAGCAATATTTTTTCCAGCATGGACGAGGGTGCAAGATGAGGAAAATTGGGCAGGTTCTGTTTAACAAAGTTCTTAATTTGAAGATAATGAAAGAAATGTGTAGCTGGAATGTAAAATTTGGAATGTAATTGTTCATAGGATGCAAAGACGTTGTCTATATAAAGATCTTTAAGCAAATTAATCCCAAATTTTTTCCAGATATTAAAAACTGCATATGTTTGTGAAGGTTGAAAGATGTGGTTCTCTTGCAGAGGTGCCACAGATAAAAGCTTCTCCATCTTAAAATACTTTCTACATTGGTTCCATATTCTGAGTGAGTGAAGCACAATAATAAAATAAAACAAATAACATAAATAGAAATAAAATATACAAACATAAATAAAGAAAATAATAAATAGAAGTAATGTTACATAATCACAGTGAGGAAACCATCAGTATTACTGAAAGTCACGGAATGCAAGTGAATAGAAATGAGTCTTTAATCTTTCTTTGAACAGTTCAATTGTAGACAACTCCTTAATGTAATGAGGCAAAGAGTTCCACAGGCGAGGAGCAGCAGCTGCAAATGTTCTGTCCCCCTTAGTTTTACACTTAGTACAAGAGACAACAAGAGACAACTGACCAGAAGATCTAAGAACTCTAGATGGCTGGTGTACGCACACAATTCGGATAAATAGGCAGGAGCAAGCCCATGTAAAGATTTAAAAACTAGCAATAAGATTTTAAAATCAATTCGAAATCTGACAGGCAGCCAGTGTAAAGAAGCTAATATTGGAGAAACATCATACTTTCTTGCCCCAATCAGGAAACGAAACGAGCGGCAGCATTCTGGACCAACTGTAACCTGTGTATCAGGGATTTCAGGTGCAGTAATCAAGGCGTGAAAAGATAAAAGCATGAGTGGCTTTCTCAAGATCCCTAGAAGATAAAAAAAGGCTTGATCTTACCTAATAGACGAAGCTGAAAAAAGCAACTATTGATTACAGAATTAATCTGTTTCTCAAAAGAGAGGTTACTGTCAAAGATAACGCCAAGATTGCAGAATTGAGGTTTGCAAAAGACTGAGAAAGAGCAGAGAAATCCAAGACCAATTTGGGCTTTAGCTGATGGACCCAATATAAGCACCTCAATTTTATTTTGATTCAGATCAAGAAAATTATTAGCCATCCAGGATCTTAGTTCAGAAAGACAGTTGTGCAGTTGATTTATTGCAGAGTTGCAGACAGGAATATAAACCTGAGTATCATCAGCAAAGCAGTGAAAAGAAATGTTAAATTTCCTAAAAATAGCTCCAATAGGGTGAAGGTATATAGAGAATAAAATAGGACAAAAAATGGATCCCTGAGGAACACCATAGTTAAGAGGAGCAGTAGACGAAAAATAGGAATTTAAAGTCACTGAAAAGTGTCTACCAGTTAAATATGACCTGAACCAGTTAAGAGCAGCCCCTTTAAGCCCAACAAGATGTTCATGCTGCAACAGCAATATCTCATGGTCAATAGTGCCAAAGGCAGCGGACAGGTCAAGGAGGACAAGGACTGCAGCTCCACCTGAGCCAGTAATAATAGAGATGTCATTGAATACTTTCAGGAGGGCCGTCTCAACACCATGATAACGTCTAAAGCCAGATTGGTAGATCTCAAATAAATTATTGGAGTTAAAGTGATCAACCAATTGATTATAAATTATTCTTTCAAAAATTTTAGCCCAGAAATGGCAGTTGTTTAGGTTAAATATTCCAGTGGTTTAGCCAGAGTTTTATTCCTAACTCATATAAATTGTTGTATTATGTACTATGCTTTCAATGCTATGTTTTCTAATTTTTTTATAAATAAAATCCAAGACATTTGATCCAACTTCAATCTTCCGGGTGTTGGTCCTTGTGAAACAACACCAGCCCCTTTAAGGCCAGTGCGCATCCATTTTACTTCCTTTCAATCTATTTCCTCTTCCCAGCTAGCTGATATAATCCTGCATATGAAACCTTTCAATTATCCACTACATATTTTACCATTACACCTATTTAAAGATAGTATACATACAGAACTGAGTCACTTAAGGAGGACTTCTTTTATTTGTTTTTTCTTTACATTTCTGATGTTTTCCACTGTTTGACTTTTGCTTCTGCATATACAGTGGAACCTCGAGATACGAGTTTAATTCGTTCCAGCACTGAGCTTGTATAGCGAATTTCTCGTATCTAGAACAAACTTCCCCATTGAAAATAATGGAAATCCAGTTAATCCGTTCCGCATCCCCAAAAATATCAACATAAAAATCTATTTTCCTAACAAATAACACCGATAAATAATATATACAAATGGAACCTCGGTTTGCAAGTACAGTAACTTGGTTTACGAGTGTTTTGCAAGACGAGCTAAATTTTTTAATTAATTTTGACTTGATAAAACGAGCAATACAAGTAGTATGGATACACTTTGTCTGCTGAGCGTCATGTGAGCATAACTGAGCTGATGGTTCTTCTCTCTTGTGCGTATCTCTCTCGCTCGCGCACGCGTCTCTCTCTCTCTCTCCTTATCTCTCTCGCTCGCTCGTGCGCGCTCTCTCTCTCTCTCTCTCTCTCTCTCTCTCTTTATCTCTCTCGCTCGCGTGCGCCTCTCTGTCTCCTTATCTCGCTCGCGCGCCTCTCTCTCTCCTCTTGAGGCAATCGCCTCTTATTCTCCATCTGCATGTCCGCGATATTTTTGGATACGCTTATACAGCGAACTGCTACAGTGAAACAATGAAATCACAAGCGCACAAACGATCCTCACGCTACGGGAGAACAAGGAACACCGAGTGAGCGTCACGCATAACCACAGCCTGGCTCGTGGCTGTTCACGAGCCAATGCTCGTATTTAGATCCAAATTTTTCGCTCATACTTTCCTCTTATCTTGAATTTCTCGTATTCAGAGGTGATCGTATCTAGAGGTTCCACTGTAGTTGGCTGCTTGCATCTGTCTTTTCGTTTTCTATGTCTGTGATCACTTCCTAGCCAGATGTCATTTGACCAAATACCATATTAATTCAATTTAACTGAGGTGTAGATTTTGTTGTTCTTTCTTTCTCTCTCCTTCCTGACTCAGATTTTTTGAGTTCTCTTCTTACTGGATTACTTTGGGTTTTCATTTTTTTTTTTTGCTTTTACTCTGGCTTCATGAATCACCCCTCTTTTTAGAGAGATGGTAATAGTGAGAACAAGTGCAGGCTTGCTAAAGGTTCTGTTTAGCAACAAGAAATGAGTGAGTCATATTCAATTAAATTAAGATTATTTTTGTATGGTGCTTTTCAGATAGTGTAGGCACAAAGTGTTGTGACAATATCTCAGAGAAAATGCAAAATTCAAACTTTACAAATTACTAATTACATAATCAGTCCACATGAAGACAGATTTGTTTAAAACATATGGAAAACTAAGTATTTTGAAACTGATTAACATAAATGAAACCAAGATCTATCCATTAATTTTATTGTTCATCTATGACCAGGTGTCAACAGAAAGAGGAAAAGAGAAATTCCACTCAGCAGCATCTCTGGAGAAAATAAGTCTCTGCTGGGTCCACAGTCAAAATAACATAGAAAGTTTAAGACACAGTCAGGCACCATCACAGTCCTTGCCTACCCCTCCTCAATATTTTACAATAGAGTTTATAATGGGCTGTCCTATCTAACAACAGCATCTTACCAGCCATTAATTACAAGTCTCACAGTATACCAAATGTCTTCATCTATTTCAATGAGCAGGAAAACAGTTTGGAAAAACATCAGTCACACCAAGTACCTCGGCAGAATGCCAAGAAGAGAAAAAGAATAGAGAAGGGTTAGTAGCGGTCCATAATTATTGTAATACTTATATTTTTGTACAAATGGCTATGGATGTCATTTTCACAGCTAATCAACAGCTCTAGTCAGAATATAGTATACTAAAGCAAGAAGTTCTCAGTCTAAATTTAAAAGCTGAGATATAAGGTGCTGTAATATGAGACAAGAAACAATATGAAAGTTTGGGGGTTCCACCCCGTATAGTATCAGTTTTGCCAAAAAATTATAAATCAAACCACGAGAAGTCACAAAGCACTGAGCCATAACATAGACTGAAACTTAACAAAAGTGTTACAGCTTTATAGTTGTGGGAAAGGAAGAGGTGTGTCTTTGGGTGGAAGTGAGGTCAACAGGGTTATAAAATGCTGCTGGAAGTGGGAGGAGATTTAGGCAAGTCTGTCTTCTGGAGGTCTGCAGGAGAAGGGAAGAGGCATTAGTACCATGAATTAACCGCACACACTGTGTTTTATTCCCACTTAAGCTCTTAGATTGCTTTCCATGTGCATGTGTATGACAGGGCCCATGAGCAGGCAGATTGTTCCACATATTTGGGTCCCTGTAAGTGAAATCTTGACCTCTATTATTTGATTAATCCTTTAGTCCTTGAGATCTTAATACTGGTAATTAGTAATAATTTGAGATTAGTAACCAGGGCCATGACAATTTAAGGCTTTAAATGTTGGAAGGGAGATTTTGAAATCCACTCTAAGCTTAACTGGAAGCCATTGTAAAGACTTAATAACTGAAGTTATGTGTTTGTACTTTCTATTTCTTGTAATGATTCTTGCAGCAATATTTTTAATTAGTAAAGCTGAATACTGGATGATTTCAACAGCCAGTTAACAAATTGCAGTAGTCAATCTTACTTTAACTGTATTAGTGATATGCAGCAGAGTGTTATATTACGGGGATCATGATATAATAGCCACACTGCTTTTTTGATTTAAACTTCAAACAAGGTTATAGCTGGAAGAGTTGTGTTTGAATAGTTCTCAGAAGTATGTCTCAAAACATGAAAACTTGCGGCCTCTGTATAGGTGAAAAGGTCTTACTGAAAGGTACACAGAAGGTTTTGCATTACAAGTTTACCTCTTCCATAGATTAATAAAAGATTTTACCATTAAGGGAGGAGACAGCAGTGAAGGAAATGGCAGGGAAGAAGATTCCATTTTTGGAGGTTTTTTGTAGATGAAAGCTTCTCTGTGAAACATAACAAAGAATATCAGCTGTCTGTGGCCAATTGAGGTAAAGTTAAAAATGGATTAAAAAAAAGCAATAAGATCTAACAAAAACAGAAACACATATAAAACAATTTACATGAAACTGCAATAAATAAAATATTGTCTGTTGATGGGGACCCCTTGGTAATAGTCAATTTTCATTATTAGTAGAACCATTACATGTTTCATTCTAGGCTACTCAGTTCTCCCTAGTTTCAGTAATGTAACACCTAATAAATATCTTTAATTCCTGATTAGTTTTTTCCAGTTGACCATTGCTTTCTGCTTAGTACAGTATGTCTCCTACGTACAAACGAGTTCCGTTTCAAAAATATAATTTTTCACTTATTTAAATAATTTTTAATTTATTGGATATGCACATTCACATTTTGGACTTACTGTATCTGGAAGATTAACTTGAACATTAGTCCTTTTGCAAAATATTTTCCAAAACCGATACACTAACTGTGAACCCTGACTTGAGATGATAGGAAACCCATGGAGTTAAAAAGAGTACTTGAGAAATATCTTGACTAGTCTTTGTCCCAAGAGGAGTTTCTTTAAAAGAATAAAATGTGCAGACTTACAAACACTGTGTACAGTGACAAAAATTACCATACTTCCAAAGTTAGTAAATCAATAATATAATCCATCATTGTCTCCACCTAAGGCCTGGAGTGAAGAGCATTTTAAAGTTAATGGCCCTAAGCTGTTGGTGAGAACAGACTTGTTAACTTCTGATGGATTTAATGTCACTGAGCAGTATTACAAATAACATGCAAAAACCTGTTTGAACGTGGCTTTGCTCATTAGTAACTCAATTGTTTATTTGGCAGAATTTAGATTCTGGTCCAGCTGAGAACTTCATTATTTATTATTTAAATAATCAATAGCAGATTCCAAAAATTAACTCTTTGAACCTGGTAGGTCTATTTTTCAGGCCAGCCACATTAGAGGTATATACCCAAAAGGCTAGTATAACAACCCATTTTATTAAAAAAAATCCAATGTCTCTTTTTCTTTCTGTGTTCATGCCTGTATTTCTGTTTTAAAAAAAATTACATCAAACGTCTCATTTTCAAATGAAATATTTTTTGCAGATACAGTGGGTTGCAACAGTTTGGGCAACCTTGTTAATAGTCATTATTTTCCTGTATAAATCGTTGGTTGTTACGATAAAAAATGTCAGTTAAATATATCATATAGGAGACACACACACAGTGATATTTGAGAAGTGAAATGAAGTTTATTGGATTTACAGAAAGTGTGCAATAATTGTTCAAACAAAATCAGGCAGGTGCATAAATTTGGGCACCGTTGTCATTTTATTGATTCCAAAACTGTTAGAACTAATTATTGGAACTCAAATTGGCTTGGTAAGCTCAGTGACCCCTGACCTACAAACACAGGTGAATCCTATAATGAGACAGAGTATTTAAGGGGGTCAATTGTAAGGAGACAAATTGGTTCAAATATATTAAAAACAAAGTAGAAACTGATTAACAAAACAAAACATGTGTACCCATCAGCTAACATGAGACATTGTGTAAATGCTTCCCTTCCTCCCCGGCTCTCCTAGGACAATTTCGCCACATATGGCCAAGCCAGCAGTATACATAGCACAGCAGCCTCTGTCCTCCTGGTATAATCCCTCTGCAAGACTGGAAACAGCTGGGAAACTCTGGCTATGCCCCCTTTTTCGTATGTATGTAGCCTACAAATTTTATAAAAATAAATGGTCCTTTTTCAACAAAAGAAAAGAATATAGCATTGAGTTGCATGGCATTATGATAACTGTCCCCCTTATGCCAGTGTTAACTGCGACTTGTTAAGATTACTTTAATCCATTCTTAGTTGTTGCAATCAGGTTAGGGACTGAAGGAATCAAGAATAAAAAGCCTCTGGTTCAAATCCTCCTTTATTACAACTTCTATTAATCTTAAATTAAAAATTAATGTACATCCACTGACTTAAATCAGGTGAGGTAACTGTTATCATTTGAATTAATCATTAGCCAAACCTAAATTTCAATTTAATTTTTGTGTGTGATATGTTTGATCAAATTTTTTATAATCTTTTTGTTTGGCTAATTGGCATCTTAAATATATAATAGCCAGAAGCGTCTTCAGGCGGGGACATGGCAGCGGGGCAAGAGTGGTTCCTGTGCACAATGCAGGAGCTCACTTAGTGAGAGTTGCAGGATTGCCCATGACAGTAATTGGCACCAGGAGCTGCTGATTGCCACAGCTGTGCCACATTTTAAAAGGTAAGCATGAGTGGAATAAGAAAAAAGTAGAATCAAAAAGAAGAAAGATGGAGGTTAAAAGATGAAGGGAGAGAGAGAGAAAAGGCAGGAGTGAGGGTGAGATCTGGAGCAAGTGAGGGCAAGAAAGACAGAAAAGGCAGACAGCAGAGAGGAAGTCCTTCAGAGTGTGTGAACAGCACTCGGATGGCTGATGGACACTCCATGAGTGACCTGGGAGCCGGAATGGCCTGAAGCACTGCTCAGTTGTAGTGACTCGCTGAAGAGAGGCAGCACAGCTGCAGGGGAAAAAGGCTAAGAGAGACATTCTGTGGGTGGTGCCATGGACAACAGGGACTTGACAATAGCAGTCAGAGGCCCAATGGGTTGCCCTGCCTGGTGCCAGAGAAGGCTAGAAATGGCCAGAGCCTGGGTGTAGCACTGAAGGTGGGCTGATCTGTTGTATAGGCACCTTCTTGGCTTCAAGGACCCATTAGGGTTAAGCCAAGGGGTTAGTAGTTTTAGAAGAGTGCACCAGGGCTCATGGTTTTTAAAGACTGCTCCATGCCTGTGTTTAACCTCATTTTAAAGGAATATGTATTTGACTGATTTTTAATATCCACATCTCAACTTTTTTATGGATTATTTATTTATTGGACATTTGATGCACTGCACAATTTTTGGACACTGATGTTTTGATTTGCTTTAATAAAAGCACTGAACACTTTTCATTGCCCCTTGCTTGGTGTGTTTGGCCTCATCTGCTCAGCTCAGCTCATCCCAGTCATATAAAATATTCTGTAGTAACTGAGCAGAATTAAAACAGCATGAAATAGTTCAGTTTATGATCAATAGCATGTGAACAGAGTGCAGTGAAATTCTTTCTTGCATGTCTAATCAACATGAAACACCAATGTCATTTTTGTGCAGACTCCCCATCTAATGTGAATGGTTTTATTCACCCGTATTGATACAAAGCCAGTTCATTTTTATTTAATAAAAAGTGGATCTACCACTCTCTTATACACAGACACGGCAATCAGGCAGGGTTATGGCCAAGTAATAATGTTCCCTGAATTTATGATGTTCCTTGCATCACCCATCGATGACAGGTGCTTATTCGAAGTGAGCCACTACAGCGCTGGGAGCCTGTGGTTGCCCCGGCAACAGATTTGCGTCTTCCACAGACACATCGGTTGCACTTCAGGTCGCTCTTCAGTGTGTCGTTCATTTGGGGCAAGTCCCAGAAGAGTTTAGAAACCTTACATTTCCCCCCTCAGTTCTGTCTAGACCAGTGTGGGCAAAGCGACCATCAAAGCTGGGCTTTTGTAGGCAGGAGAGAACGTCAGCATTGGTGTGTGTAGCCCCAGGATGGTAGTGAACATCAAAAGCAAAAGCCTGCAAACCGTTTGTAAAGCCATTGTAGCAGGGCATGGTCAGTCACCAGGGTAAACCCTTGTCCCCAGAGATAGTAACAGAGGGCTTCCACCACCCTCTTAACTGCTAAGCACTCCTTTTCAGTAGTCGAATAACTACGCTCCCTGGGTAGCAGCTTTCTACTGTGAGACATGATGGGAGTATTCTTCCCTCTCAGAACATTGTGAGAGCACCACTCCTAAACTGAAAGCAATAGCATCTGTTTGCAGAATAAATTCAGGATTGCGCAGAACCGGGGATGATGGTAAAGTGGCTTTCAGGTCCACGAAAGCTTTCTCAGAGGCGTTGTTCCAGACAACACTATGATTCTTTCTGCCCTTTGTCAAATCAGTGAAGGGGGCAGCCCAATGCGTAGAATTGGGAATGAACCATCTGTAATACCCTGCAAGCCCGAGGAAGGCACAAACCTGCCTCCGTGTTTCGAGACGGGAAGAACTTTTTTTTTTTTTTATTTATTAATTTTATTACAATCAATACATAGCAATCAAGTTTTAAAAAAAAAAAAAGAATTATGCTAAGAACAGATCGATCCCCACCCTTGAGAGAGAGAGCAAGCCAAACGTGTAAAATTTAAGGCTTTTAAAAATACCTAAATCAACAAATTCTCTGTGCTTTATAAATCATTTCAAAATATTACTGATTAGATCCTGCCATGTTTTGAAAAAGTCTGCACAGATCCTCTAACTGAGTATTTGATTTTTCCAATTTTAAATAATATAACACATCAGTTTCCCACTGACTTAAAAGAGGAGAGTTTGGGTTCTTCCAGTTTATCAGAATAAGTCTGCGTGCCAACAGTGTAGTGAATGCAATCACAGTTTGTTTGTCTTTCTCCACTTTAAGACCCTCTGGAAGAACCCCAAACACAGCTGTTAATGGGTTAGGAGGGATTGTGAGTCCAAGACTGTCTGAGAGGTAATTAAAAATTTTTGTCCAGAATAATGTTAATTTGGAGCAGGCCCAGAACATGTGACCTAGTGAGGCTGGGGCTTGGTTGCAACGCTCGCAGGTTGGATCATGCCCTGGAAACATTTTGAGAGTTTTAGTCGAGACAGATGTGCTCGATATATAATTTTGAGTTGTATAATTGTATGCTTTGCATATGGAGCTTGAGTGAATTCTCTGCATTGCTACTTTCCACTCCTTTTCTGATATATTAATTGAGAGGTCATTTTCCCAGTGTCCTCTTGGATCTTTGAAAGGAAGGGATTGTAAAAGGATTTTATATATTGTAGAGATGGAGTCTAACTCCTTGAAATTGAGCAATAATTTTTCCAGCGTGGATGAGGGTGCAAGATGAGGAAAATCTGGAAGGTTCTGTTTAACAAAGTTCCTGATTTGAAGATAGTGAAAGAAATTTGTAGCTGGAATGTTAAATTTGGAACGTAATTGTTCATAGGATGCAAAGACGTTGTCTATATAAAGGTCTCTAAGCAAGTTAATTCCAAATTTTTCCAGATATTAAAACTGCATATGTTTGTGAGGGTTGAAAGAGGTGGTTCTTTTGCAGGTGCCACAGAAAGAAGCTTCTCCGTCTTAAAATGCTTTCTACATTGGTTCCAGATTCTAAGTGAGTGGAGCACAATTGGGTTATTAGTGTATTGCCGATAACGTGTGTTTATTGGAGCACAAAGCAAGGAATACAAAGAAGTACTGCAGGATTTTACTTCTATTGCGGTCCATGCCTGTGTATGTTCTTCTATTTGTGTCCAGGTTCTTATCGACTGTATATTTGCCGCCCAGTAATAAAACTGGAAGTTAGGTAGAGCCATGCCGCCTTCTGCCTTTTGTCTTTGTAGGGTCGCTCTTTTGATGCGTGGATGTTTAGAATTCCAAATAAATGAGGTTATTGTTGAATCTAATTGCTTAAAGAACGATTTATTAATGTATATTGGTATGTTTTGAAATAAAAAAAGGAGCTTAGGAAGAATATTCATCTTAACAGTGTTAATTCTTCCAGCTAGTGTGAGATGAAGTGTTGACCATCTATGCAAGTCTTGTTTAATTTTTTCCATACAGACGATAAATTTTTTGATAAAGAGCTTTATGTTTACTTGTGATGTTTACCCGAGGTATTTAAACTGTTCTGCAATGATAAAAGGAAGGGTGTCTAATCTAATATTATATGCTTGCGAATTCACCGGAAAGAGTACACTTTTATTCAGATTAATTCTGAGACCAGAGAGCTTTTGAAATTCTGTGAGTGCTGCTAAGACTGCAGGCACAGAATTTTCTGGGTCCGATATATACAGTACCATGTCATCTCCATATAATGAGATTTTCTGTTCCAGTCCTTCTCTGCTAATCCCCTTTATCTGATCGGGAAGAACTTTTTGCCCGAATTGAGCTCTTTTAAGGTGGGGGATGGGACAGCAGGCTGCTTGCTGCTTGTGCTGATCGACACATTTACAAAAGAAAAGATGTGGAAAGGTTCGAAGGGATTTAAGGTGGGCCAGGATTACAGATTTTTTCATAGGCGTCAGGGATTCTTGTGTTAAAAGATTAGTCCAACATTGCCAAGAATTCCCATCCAGCTAAAGTAATAGAGACCTTAAAATTGTCCTCCTTTAACTTCTTGGGGGAAAATTTTATGAGCTGCATACCTGAGCCAGACCAATAGCCATTGTTTGCACAGGTGGGAGGTGACACTCTCGAACCAGATGTTCTAGTTGATCTCAGCAAAAGCAGCTGTGTTTAATCCACACTATGGTGTTCACTCTCTGGCATCTTACTTGTGGCGCTGGCTACCCTAAATATCTGTGCTGGCTGGATCAAAATTAGGGTCAAGCTTCTCCACAATGCGCTCGAAAGGGTCTCCACCCCAAAACACAAGGGTCAGTCTCAGTACTTTAGCAAAACCAACGTTATTCAGCTTGAAACAGGAACAGCATGGTTATTTATTGTAGAGGGATCTACTACTCCGTTATTAACAGACATAGCAATCAGGCAGGGTTATGGCCAAGATCATATTTCAAAACGTGTCAGGATCAGTTTTCTTGGCTCTTTTTCTGCTTCCTCTGGAGGAGTAAAAATGTAGTACTTGCTGAATGTCCACTTTCAGTTTGTCAGGATACAAGAGGCTTTATCTGATCTTGGCCTTCCATAAGTGCTGTTTAATGTTGTAAAATGCAGCACATTTAGCAGCTGTTGAGGGTGAGAAATTAAAGAAAAGACTAATATGGTTATTTTCCAATATAATCTCTTGTTTCTGTCTCAAAATAACATTATATGTAATTTTAATTGTAATTTTTTAAAATGCACAATGAGAGTTCTAGGTTTTGAGGTATTTGATCCATGGATGCAATAAGCTGCTGCTGTCTCGTTGTCTGATTTGAAGTCCTCTCCAATTTATTTTAGAGAATAATTCAGCTACGAATTTCACTGGGTTTGAACTTTCACGATTCTCGGGGAGGCCTTTGATTCTGATATTATTCCGTCTGCATCCATTTTCCAGTGTAGATAGTTTGTCTCCAACCACTTTTCATTCACAATTTGCAGCCATTGCTTTCCCGTCAGCAGTAGATGCCAGTTGTTCAGCTATTTCAATACGAGTCGTGAACGTTTGCTTAACGTCTTCAAACTGAGCACTAATTGCTCTAAGTTTATTCTGAAAATTTATCTCAATTTTTTCTAGCATACCTTCAAATGTTTTCTCAAAGCAATTAATTAAAATGTTTTTCCGGGTCTTTAATATCCTCAAGCAGCTTTGCATTTGTCTTGTGTATGTCCTTTATTTCTTTCCTTATATCATTTACATCACTTTTCCTTAAATGATTTATTTCTTTCTTTATATCATTAATATCCTCCTTTATATTATTCTTAAGCTTCTTTATGTCTTGAGTAGTGGCCATTGCAGCGATCATTGCCTTCAGCTTAGACAGATCATTTCGGTCTTTTCCTTGTTCCGTGGGTGAAGGAGCAAGCTCAGTTAGAGTCAATGCTGACAGTGTGGAAGGTAAGGCCATTTTTAGTTTCATTGAACCTTCTGAAATCGACAAGTACTCCTGGTCCGACTTGCTTGCACATTCGCTCCCACTTTTTACTCCCGGCTGGAGACGATGCAGCGCCAGGTACGGGGAAATCAATACTTTCACCTTTCCGTTCCAGGTCAGTCTCTGGCAGGCCATAACCTTGAGCTTGAACTTGAATTTTTCAATTTCAAAGTCTTTTTTCTGCCACTCATGCTTATATATTTGCTTGCATGTACTATAATTGAACCCCCTCGGGTTGAGTAAATACAGGATATATCAGGATGTTAAAAAAAAAAAAAATGACAGAGAAAAAATAACACTGCTGCTCCCAACCGTCCAACTTTGTCACACCCAATGCAAATCTTAACATCTTTAACTTTTCCATCTCCAGCTCTGTCCCGTTTTATTTTTCTGTGCCAGTGTCTACAACCTATATAATATACTGTAGCTGGTCTCACTACCGTATTGTAGACTTTCTCTTTAAGTCTTGCTGGTATCTGTCTGTCACAAATCACTCCTGACAATTTTCGACACCCACTCCACCCTGCCTACACTCTTTTCTTAAGCTCTTTTCCGCATTCCCCATTAATCTGTATTATTGATCCCAGGTATTTATACTCGTCCATCTTCTCCAGCTCTACTCCCTGCATCCTCACCATTCCTCTGACCTCCCTATCATTCACACACATGTATTCTGTCTTGTTCCTACTGACCTTCCTTCCTCTCCTTTCTAGAGCATATCTCCACTTCCAGGTTTCTTTGTCCACCTTCCTCTGTCCAGATATCATACCAAGAACCCTTCTAGCTGTCTCCCTTACCACTTCTGCTGTACTTGCCCATCTATCTGGCAGCTTTTCATTGCCTCCCGTTGCTTGTCTTACCTTCTTCCTGAACTCCATCTTACAGTCTTCCTTTTTCAACCTTCACCAATTGATCCTTGGCTCTGCCCTCACTCTCCTTATCTTCTTGATATCCGGCGTCATCGTACAGACCACCATCCTATGCCTCCTAACAATGCTTTCCCCTGCCACCAATTTGCAGTCTCCAGTCTCCTTCAGACTGAACCTTCTCCATAAAATATAATCTTCCTCCACTCTTGCACGTCACCCTGTGTTCCTTTCTCTTCTTAAAATGTGTTCACCACAGCCATGTCCATCCTTTTTGCAAAATCCAATATCATCTGACCTTCTGCATGCATCTCCTTGACATCATACCTACCCATCACCTCCTCATCCCCTCAGTTTCCTTCACCAACATGTCCATTAAAATACACTCCAATCAACACTCTCTTTACCTTGGGTTCATTCTCCACCACTTTTATCCAACTCACTCCAGAAATCGTCTTTCTCATCCACCACACATCCAACTTGTGGGCACATGCATTAACAACATTCATCATCACACCTTAAATTTCCAGCTTTATAATCATTACTCTGCACCTCCTCCATCACTTTTCACCTCCAAAACACTCTTGACATACTGTTCCTTCACGATAACTTCTACTCTATTTCTTCTCCCATCCACACCATGGTAGAGCAATTTGAACCCACCTCCAATACACCTTGCCTTACTCCCCTTCCATCTGGTCTCTTGCATGCACAATATATCAACCTTCCTTCTCTCCATCATATCAACCAACTCTCTTGCTTTACCAGTCATACTGCCAACATTCTCATTTCCATTCTCTTTACCTTATTCTTCTCCCCCTGTCTGTGGACACTCCTTTGCCCTCTTCTTCTCCTACTGACAACATTCAAAGTTCCTACCCTCACTTCTGTTCTCTTTACCTTCCTCTTCTCCCCTTTCTCTGGACACAACAAAACTTTAGTCTGGACTGCCATATCTGATTTCTGCTCTTAGCTCTTGCTGCTGTGGAAGAGAAACACCCTCTTTCCTAGGGTCTTGGCCAACTTCAAAGCACCGGCACCAACACTCTCTGCCACTTTGGAGGGAGGGGAGGGGCTGGTGGCTAACAGAGTTGACCAGGAATCTGGCTTGGAAGTTGAACCCGATCTCTCCAGTGAGAGTCGGAGAGACTCCTTGGATTTTCTTGACCAGCTGCCTGGTCCTTCAACCTCTTCAGTGGCAGTCGCTGCACTGACCCGCCCTTGAGGCATCAGCTAGCGAGCACACAGATTTTGTGCGCTTGTAGCAAGCTGACAGCACCTTGGAGTTTGCGCTCAAGCAAGTTTATGCCGCTGGTGACTCCTATTATAAGGAGCGTGAGACCCCTGGTTTCAAAACTCAGCACTTTCTCGTTAAAAGTGGCTTCCTTTATTGGGTGATTTCCAGTTGCGTAGGGGGCAGCCTGTTTGAACAGCTGGTTATCCCGGCTGAGTGTAGAGAGATAATATTGGAGATGGCTCATTAACACTTCTTGGATGGTCATCCCCTGATTTACAACAAACCAAACAGACTAGGAATGTGAAAATACCATAAGACTTGGTCTCTTGCTAGACCATAGCAATGTTCCTCAAATAAACAGCTCTAAACCCAAAAAAATTGTCTTATTACCATAAATACGCATGATCAATCCAGGATCATCCCGAGCTCATAGCACACTGCAATTGACCACAACTGTTTTCCCTCCTTCTGCATAAAAATATGAGATTCAAAATTTTTTCTTGATTTTTTTCACATCACTACAAATTATATGAGGAAAGTAACATTTAAAAAATATATAATTTTTGCAATATAGTATTCCTTTAACACTAGAATGCCTAAAGCCTATGAAAAAACATATTACCAGTACCAATCTTAAATTGCTTCGCACCTCTCCATCAGCCTCTTTTGTTTTGCAAATGTGTTGATCAGCACAAGCAACAAGCAGTCTACTATCCCATCCCCCTCCTCTGATGGAGCTGAGGTCAGCCACAAAATTCTCAGAGCTAAGGTCTCTTTATCTGGCAGTGAGGTTCCTGAAGTTGTATAGGGTAAATAATATATCGTTATTTGGAATACATACATTTCATGTGTGTTCCGTGTCTACAAATTTAGGATGACAGGAACGGCTGAACACATAGCTAAAACAGAAACGTTCTCTATGTTATACTAATAATGATGTGTAATGTATAATGTGTGAAGAAGTCCAAATATCAAATAAACACGTGTGTTTTTATTCAAGAATATAACCAAAGGGAAAAAAAAGTGTTCGATTTACATGTGGCTGCCAATGAGTAAAAAAAAAGAGTTTGTAAATGATGCTCACTAGACAACTGTGGAACTAACATGTAAGGCAAATTGACTGCAAGAATAGTTTACATAAAACTGCCGATAAAGACACTTGCTTTTTTTCGGTAATGGTACTCTTCTTCAAAGTATGGTGACGGTCTAGGTTGTCTCCACACTACCTGGTCACTTCCAGGAGCTTCTTGAACCCCAAAACCGTTCGTTGACTGAGATAAGCCAGGGGAAATGAGAACATGCACATTTAGCAAGGGGTTGCTTTTATCAAAACTGGCGAAAAGTGTTGAAAAACAAGTGCAGTGTGAAACAATATTTCATAAATACATAAATAACCTTTAAAGACAATGAATAGACATTGAGTTAAAATCCAGCCATTGAATGGGTATAAAACAGTCATCAGATCCTTAATCTTTCTCTGTTCTTCCCAAATTGAACCCAGCACAAATCCTCCTCTGTCTCTGTAGCTCACTCAGCTGGCAGAGACTTCACCAGCCATGGTCCTCCCTACCACCCCCATCTTGGTTGCCTCTGTTGGCATCTACCAGACTGATTGGAGTTGATTGTCCTCCTGTCTTCCTTCTCACACACATGGCATCCCGCAGATCCCTGAAGACAACTCCACTGCCATCGAACCTCGCTCATCTGAAAAATCCATGGGAACAATCTGACTGTAGAGTGCCTATCCTTTGCTCTTCCACAGGGCTAACAAGCGCTCTGCTTCTCGCTCGCTCACTCGTTAGTTCTGCACAGGCACCTCACTCAGTCTTCTCAGCTGAACTCGTTTTATTTCTCTATTCCCCTTTCTGCCTTGCCAGCTCCCTTATATCCTGCCCAAATGGGTGTAGGTGTGGTCCTCTGCCACCTGTCTGACCTGCTCGCATTTTCATGTGAATACGCAGCCAAGCACCCCAATCAACTCAAGAGCGAGCACCTGCATGCTCCGGGACCCAATTATTTATTTAAAGTTGCATGTGGCCATGGACCTCTTATCACAATTATGACAGAGTATTAAAGTCAGTCATGTGTCAATAGTATTGGGGAATATTAATTTTATAAGTAACGTTTTGGGAAAAAAAGTACTGTAAATGTGTTATATAGTTACTTGTATAATGTAGCACATTATAAACAGTGCATTAGTTTTGTGTTACTTTTTGTTGTTTTTTTTTATAAAAAACTGCACATTTCATTGAATCCTAAGCCCATACAAAAGCCGTCATGAAACTGACCAGAAATATCCCCCGAATATTTGCAATATGAATACTAGTCACTGTGGCCTCATATATGGTTGCGAGACATGGACACTATCCACTGACCTGAGACGGAGAATGGACTCCTTTGGTGCTCTGTCTCTCCAGAAAATCCTTGGGTACTGTTGGTTTGACTTTGTGTTGCTCATGGAGTCCCAAATGAGGCACATTACCTGCATTGTGAGGGAGCATCAGTTACGGCACTACAGCCATGTGGCGCGTTTCCCCGAGGGTAATCCAGCTCGTAAGAACCTCATTGTTGGGGACCCGAGTAGCTGGACCGGGCCAAGGAGTCACCCACATAACACCTGGCTGTGGCAGATAGAGAGTCATTTCCAGAGGGTGGGACTGGAGGTCTGCCTGGGGGGTTGCCAACCGGGATCCCGAGTTGTTTCGTCGTGTAAAGGGTGTGGCAATGCACCGTACCAGTGCATGCTCCCCAACTTGACTTGACTTGACACTTCATTTTTATGTTTCTGTTACTAGATTGTATGCTGCAGCCTTTTTTGCTTCTATGTGAAGTTGTGCCCAAAGCAGCGGTATACCATGTTTGCGTCTTGCCCTTAACTCAGTGCTGCAATTGTAATTATTTGCCCTCCGTGTCGCCAAACTGAGTGAATTAAATTTATCCCTCAGCACATGCAGGAGTAAATGTATACTTATATCTTTTATTCAGTTCTTTTCACTTGATTGTATTATGCTATGCATGTGCTTAACTCCTTCACTAGTCATCACCAGACAGCTGAAGCACACACATGTGAACGATGCTAACAGAGTAATACAGGTATTTTTACTTTAATAAAGTAAGTATTTTGTTAGGTTACTTGTTACTTTAAAAAGTAATATGCTTTCCAGAACTAATTTATTTTAAAATTTTCACATTCATCTTATCTGCGAATGATGTATTTTTTGCCATGGTATGTAAATTTAAATTCAAGAATTGGCATATCCGCAAGCATGTACATTTTTAATCAATTTTAATAATAAAATCCAAATCAGAACTATGTTAGTTATATTCCATTGTCATTAATAAAAAAGAAACCAGTTTTGTACTGGTATGATGGATGCTTAACAGTTTTACCATAAAATAGCCATAGGATCTTAGGTTCAGAGTTGAATCAGAGCAAAATCAGCAACAGAAATGCCAGAGAACTGCTTAAAAAGTTGCTCTTAGTATAACTGTAGATCCAGGAGCAGTACATTAAAATGTGTACTGTAGGGGTATGTTTCAGAAACAGAAAGATGATTGTGGAAGTGATGTGCACAAACAGAATAGTACAATCGAGCAGTGTTGCATAGTGTGTCTGGAGTAATACAGTGCCGAGGTTACAGTTAGGCAAAGTGAACAGCCATTTTTTTCACATTCAAACATCAGATGATACTTTCAAATAAGACCTTTTTGTAATTCATTTGAATTATTTTCAAAGAGCAACGTTCACTCTGACAGATCAATAACATATTGTGTTCAGTTCTAAAGAATCTGCATTTACAATGTTTGTTACACATTTGTATTTACATTTGCTGGCATAATGTAGTTTTTTTTTAAGCACGTCATATCACTTGTGCCCACAGTTGCTATCTATTGATGAAAGTACTGCAAGAACTTTAAAACAATAGAAAAAGGCTTGCGTTTCTCTACCTGTGACCACAAGAAGACAACCACCACTAGAAATGCCTGCAACTTATCAGTACTACATATAAGCACAGTATTACAGTACTACATTTAAGCCAGTACTACATAAAGTGAGCACTGTCACAGTATTTCTCCATGTGCATCTCACAATTTCTTTTAATTAGTACCTGATTGTGGGAGGATAACAAAATTCTGATTTGGAAGCGTACAAACATATTCACTGTCAAATACTTGAAAGAATTAGTTAAATAAAAAAAGTTATTAATCTTGCCGATTTAATTTGTGTTCTTTTTTGTTTTGTAAAGTCCCTTGTGATAGTGTGATATGTGAAAGGTAATGTATGAAATAAACCTGTCTGTTTGCTCGTTGACAGTTAGAATATCCAGGTATATATTATAATGATATGCTTTCAATCAAAAACTTTTTACAAAATAAAAGAAACTGATTGGTGCATGTATGGTATATACTCAAATATAAGTTGGGTCTTGAAACCTCAAAAATCTATACTAATAAAAGGCTCACTCACTCACTGAATCATCACTAATTCTCCAACTTCCCGTGTAGGTAGAAGGCTGAAATCTGGCAGGCTCATTCCTTACAGCTTACTTACAAAAGTTAGGCAGGTTTCATTTCGAAATTCAACGCGTAACGGTCATAACTGGAACCTACTTATGTACATATATACCGGCCATAGCCTGCAGCTCAATTGCCATGTGAGGCGGAGTTGCGTCCCTCATCGTCGCTCCTCCCACATAATTGAGTGCCTGCCCATATAAGGCCGTCTGTCAGCGGCAATCCAATAGAAACACTCTGCCACTAAATATTCGCGGATGAAGGACTGTGCTAATGCAGACGAAGATGAGATGGTCAGGGTGGTGTTTGGCACAAACTCGGCGAAACTGCGAGAGAATCTTTTAAGTGCAGGGTCTTAGCTAACATTAAAGAAAGCCGTGGACATCGCAAGATCGCATGAGATAGCACAAGCACAGCTGAGAACCTTCAATGCATGTACTCCGAGTGGCTCACGTGAACTGACTGTGAACGCAGTACGCAGAGAACAAGGAAGAGCTCCAAAGAGCGCTGAACAAAAAACAAGCAACAGCTCCAAAGAGTGCTGAACAAAAAACGCATTACACAATTGAGAAGGCAGCAAAAGAATATGAAGCGTGTGATACATACAAGCATATTCATAAGTGCAGCTACTGCAGAAACAAAGCACACGGTGGAAAAAGTCAATGTCCAGCTAAAGGAAGACAGCGTAAAAAAAAAAAAACGTGCATGTAGTGTGTGATGTCTCAAATAAAGAGCAAGACTAGCTGTTTATTGATGCAGTAAGAAAGGAATCGATGAATGAAACCTGTTATCTTTACTACGGTTGACAAACACGGAATGTAACTTGAACACAACACATCCTCCAAATACGAACCTGATTGAAAGAAATAATGATAATCAAATCCTTGATGACAGCAACACTCATAACAGTCACAAAACAATTACATTGACAATCATGTTACGTTATTTTTCAAATGATTCCTTTTCTTTTTCATAACTTCTTTAACACACTACTTCTCCGCTGCGAAGCGCGGGTGTATATATATATATTCAACTTATATGAGCGACATTATAAAATAACAAATTATACTGTAAAATCAAGTCCTGACTTATCTGCAAATATATATGGTAATTAAAGACTTTTTTCATTCTTGCATCAGATTCTGCCAGGGTAAGTCTCCTGTTACCCAGTACTAGATAAAATTCAATCAGAAATTAAATTAATTTGCAGCTTATATGAAACCACTCTGTGAGAATTACTTGGAAGGCATTGTACAGTTAGCCCTTTTCACAAAATTCGGATGTATCAATGCGTTCCATTCCCTGGAATTTAGCCAGCAATGGATAGTGTTTATTTGACTTGTCTATTATTTTACAATAATCGATTTTTGCAATGTAAGAAGTATTGTTGAAAACAACTACAGTAATCCCTCCTCCATCGCGGGGGTTGCGTTCCAGAACCCCAAATAGGTGAAAATCTGAGAAATAGAAACCGTATGTTTGTATGGTTATTTTTATATACTAGCCAACCCGCGGCGCACCATACGCCGCATCATTAGGCCGGTTTTTTAATGATTTTTAAGCACAGGGAGAAAATTAACATTTGAAAAATCGGTAATGTAATAAATCAGCAAGAAAAGCAACATTGTAACAATGCACGGAACTAAGCAACACACAATCGTCCGTGACTGAAAACTGGCGGTTTGCCATCGCGCCTTCTCCTCCCAGACGGAGGGATGGGGGTGCACGGCGCTCAGTCATGGAGTGTGGAATGGGAGGAGAGGAGAAGGACGTCCATTCAGCTCCCTCCGTCATGCTAGTCTGCTGATTTCTCGTTCAGTATGCACTGCCCGCTCATGTGCCCACCTCCAACTCGTCACTTGAGTCGTTGTCGTCTTAACACAGTCCAGATGCACCTGTGACTCACGTAGACGTTTCATTGCTCTGTGCGGTTTTGGCTGCTTTTCTATATATAATCCACCAAAACACCCAACCACGGTAGTAGCGAGGTGGGAGGGGGGGTGTGTATAAAGGGTAGGGACGTAACCAGTGGGAGTGTATGAGTCGCACTTAGTGGGAATTCCACCGTTTGCAGCCTGAATGGGGTTCAACGACTTACCCACGCCTCTCTGCGCCGGGTGGACACACGCTCAATGGAAAGACACGGTTGTCTAAAACGGGTTGGTTTGAGAATACAACAGTAAGTGAATGAAAAGATGGAACTCTGGAGAGAGCAAAATACAACACAATAGTGAACCTGCGGCATAACAAACGCTGCATAATTATTTATTGATGGTTGAACACTTCTGGAAAGACACAGTTGTCTAAAAAGGGAGGGTTTGAGGATACAACAGAAAGTGAATGAAAAGATGGAACTCTGGAGAGAGCAACATATAATTGTCCATGAGTGAAGAAGATACATGTTTGTCGCGGATGCGCATTGCTGGATGTAGCGTGTAAAACAGTTTGCTATGGTGCACGAGGTAGTGCGTCGTAACCGAAAACCCAGTTTTTAAAGACTGCTTACTTCATTGTGTTTTAACCTCAGTTGTAAAGGATTGTTTTAAGGATCCCATTGGATACCCCTCGCAAACCGTTTTACATGCTGCATATGGCGACTCATCTTCGCGAGAAACATGCCTCTATGAACAGTCAAGGTGGCTTGGAGGTACATGAGGCCTCTACGACAGACGAATATAAATGACGCCGTTCTTTCTGTGTCGTCACGTCCGAATTGGTGGACGTGGCTCTGCGAGTTATCGTCGTATCCAATGGTTTTGGAGTTGGTGGGCGTGGCTTCTCCCTGCGTGCGCCATAGGTGTCTTACTTGTCGGCGGCTTAGTGAATCTACGCCCCTTCCAGCGTGTTTTCCATGGGTGTCTTGCCTTAGTGAATTATATATACTGTATAGATTTTAAGCCCTTATAAACTCTCCCACACTGTTAACATTATTAGAGCCCTCTAGACATGAAATAACACCCTTTAGTCAAAAGACAGAGATGACAGTTCTTTCTCACAATTAAAAGAATGCAAACATATCTTCCTCTTCAAAGAATGCATGTCAGGAGCAGAGAATGTCAGAGAGAGAGAGAATGAGAGAAAAGCAAACAATCAAAAAATCAATACGTGCTTTTGGGCTTTTAAGTATGCCGAAGCACCGCGATAAAGCGGCATTTTTTAGAGGAACATCCGTGTCCTCTAGGCAAACAGCCTCTGTGCAAACGGCCCCTCTGCTCACACCCCCTCCGTCAGGCAGAGAGAGTGAGAGAGACAGAGAAAAGCAAACAATCAAGCACCGCGCGAGAAGCATATCGTATATCATTGAGGAGTTTTATTTTATACGTAATACATGCTCTGATTGGGTAGCTTCTAAGCCATCCGCCAGTAGCGTCCCTTGTATGAAATCAACTGGGCAAACAAACTGAGGAAGCATGTACCATAAATTAAAAGACCCATTGTCCGCAGAAATCCACGAACCAGCGAAAAATACGTGATATATATTTAGATATGCTTACATTTAAAATCCGTGATGGAGTGAAGTCGCGAAAGTCGAAGCGCGATATAGCAAGGGATCACTGTACATAGAAAAACCATCAAAACTGGATAAAGGCTATAAATCTTTCATGGAGAAATTCCTGTATATTTGTCAAGGTAAGTTTGAGAACTTTAGAATGACAGTTTCTACAAAGCTATTTCTTAAATGTAACTTTAGTTTGCTCTGTTTTGACAAACAAACCAGGTACATTAACTGTAATCTTATGAAAACTATTTGATCTATATTTACCTAGTGACCATTTACATTCACATTTATTTAAAAAGTTTTTTCATGTTTGTTATATGTGAATTATTAAGTTTCTTTTATGAAATATGCAGACATATATCATTTAAACTCATTGAGGTTCGTAATCAGAAAAAAAAAACATTTTAATCACATTATGTTTTATATACTGTACTTTCCATCAACACAGACTCTTTTACATTAACTTAAGGAAAAAGGCATTTTCCTGAAAAAAAGCTGATTTCCTTTGTCAATATGACACCAAATTTATTCCCGTTTAAAAGTCACAGCTTCAAGCTTATAATGCAGCATGTAAACTTTATGTGCTCATCAGATTTAAAGTGCCAGGTACAAACATAATTGCTGCCATGACATATAACAAATTTTGTCCTTTGTCTCTTTTTATTACTTGGATTAATTTTCTTCACTATATTTCCACATTGGGAAAGCTGTTGAAACTTGGGTAAAGATGGTTTTTTTTAGAATTTGAACACAGACGGACACTACAGAAACTGTTCTTTTATAATTCTGCCACTTTTTTTCCCAAGAAAATCGGTAAAGAGTACCCATTGACAATGCCTCGCAGAAGAAAAAAAATACAAAAGTGTACAAAGAGCTAATAGAAAGCACATAAATCACACAATACAGTCATCAGTAACTACAGTCTTATAATATTCCTATTTTTAAAAATGTTATGATACCTATAAGTCACTTTTTTATTTTATTTTTTCTCCCCACAAAGAACACTTTTGTATTTCAAGGTAAATTGATGTTTAAATGCTGTAACTCTTAATATTAAGTATTTTTATTTTGGCAAATGTATAAATTTCCTGTTGCAGTTTTAAACTTCCAGCAAAAGAGGTTCAGACACCAGTCCTGTTTCTGCATTCATCTGATGTTCTATTGGGTTTAACTTTTGTGTGCTCATTTTCTTGCTTTTCCAAAAGATATACTAGTTAGGTTAATTGGTAACATTATATCAGCCTAGTTTGAGTGAGTGTGCCGGTGCCCAATCTGACATTGTTGCCTGCCTTGCCTTTCTCTAATGCTGCTAGGATAGGCTCCTGGTGATGCTGAATTAGCCTTAATAGTCATACTGAACTAGCAATGTATGTTAGGTTATTATCCGTAGAACCTTGGTTTGGCTCACATATAGCCTAAAGTAGTCAAATATGTTTTAGCTTTGCTTTATCAAAACCTTTAAATCATATTGTAAATGCAAGAGATAATTTTGAATTATGTTGATAATTGTTACTAATTCATTTTACATTTTTAATATTTTCAATTAAAGGCTACGAATGCTACTCCTTCCGCCAGTTCCAGACCCTAGCAAATTCTTAAAAGGAATGATTGGTAAAAATGGAGAGCTGCTGGTAAGTTTATATGTTTGTTACTAAGTGTTTTATACTAAAACTGTGTAAACCATATACTGTAGATGTCCTAGTTTTTGCCCACCCCTACTACCATGCGTTTGTATCTTAAGTCTTTAATTATTATTGCAAATAAAGACAAAGAAAATTATATTTATCCAAAAATGGCCCATTCTGCTGGTTTCCTGTTTTTCTCTCAACCCAAACAATGTTTGATGGGCTAAATGGAAGTTTAACTTTGTCTAATATATCTGAGTGTGAGCCACAGTGGACTGGCACGCTGGGCCATTGCAGAATTGAATTAGTGGGAATTGATAATAAAATAATTCTTTGAATGGCCAGTTTCTATAACTGTAAGCTTGATTATTTAAGGATAGATGACAGATGCAGTAACAGTTCTACACACCTGCCGAATGCCACCATCAGTTGTAAGCAGAGTTCTTTGTAATACTAACCAATCATCTAGCCAAGCTAAAGGGCAATGCCCGCTTCCTTATTGGCAACATGGCTCCTTACTTGTGGGGCTGACCTTCTTTGTGTGCAATGTCAGGTTGGACTGGTCTTGGACCACAGATGAAGTGTATATGAAAGGGCAGAGCAGGCTGTTTTTCATTAGGAAGACGGTGTTTCTTTAATGTGGAAAGTGACATCCTTCACATCTTCTACAACTCTGTGATGGCCAGTATGATTTTCTACGCCATGGTGTTCTGGGCTAGTAACATCACTTCAAGACAGGCCCACCGAATCGACAAGCTAATTTAAAGGGCAGGCTCCGTTATATGGTACACTCTGAATCCCATGGAAACAGCAGCAAAGGAAAGAATTAAAATATGACTAAGTCCCATTATGACAAATGCTGCACATCCTCTCTCTGAAACACTGAGTACTTTCAGCCAACAAATTATTCGGCAGGAGTGTGTCAAGAAATGGTACTGGGGTTCTTTTATACCAGTGCCAATAAGTCTGCATAATGCTTCACTGTGACTGTGACTGCCAAGTTAGAGGTTTTTATTTCTTTCTAAGTTGTCTTCCTTTTTAGTCAGTCTGTTGTGTGTGTATAATCATCTATCTATTTAAATATTTAAAGAGCTTCTGTAAACAGCAAAATTTCAACCTGGAGAAAAAAGGTCTGTCTGTCTGTCTACCTATCTCTCTAATACTCCAGGAACTTGTTAACTCGTTTACCATTAAAACTCTCATCTTTGAGGACCAATACGGATCTCATACAAGACTTTTGATCTCACTTCCTGTCCATCTGCTTTGCCTCATGTCTCAAGTTATGTCCACTGCATCAAAAAGAAATGGAAATTGGCTGCATTTATTTTTAAAATGGCTTGTATTCTCATCAGATGCTTTGCTTTTTATAAAAAATAGGGTGGCTTTAGTTTTTAAAGTAGAACAAAGAATCTAGTTGGTGACAAGGTTCATTCATATAGGATTGCCGTCATGTAAATTAGCACCCGCAAATATTGTACATTATGTCATATGGTGATGTGTGGGTCAAGTGTTATATAGTTTGTCTCTGCCTGCACACTTTTAGGATACACTCAACATTTCATATGTCTCGTGTCTCAGCTGAGATTGGTTCAGTGCAGACCGTAATACATCCCTACTACTCCGCATTCAGTGCTGTCTTTTGACAGTTGAGGGGAATACGAGGTTTAGTCTATTTTGGATTCACAGGGTGGAGGAACACTGTTTGTTGCTTGTACATTGGAAGAGCTACAGACCCAAGAATCATTTCTGGGTTTGGTTCAATTCTCTTTGGGCACCTCACCAGTTGGACCAGTTTCATAGAAAATTCCCTCAAAAGTTGGATCTGGAGGTTTTGTCATCAACATGAGGTAGTTTCTTTTTCCTAATTTTATAGGTGTTCCTGCATCGATTTGGGGTTTTACCCTTGTTTTGGGGGAGGGAGGTTTGTTCACTGAATATATATTTCTAGTGTGAAAATTTCTCTCTCTGTTTTTTAATTAATTAATAAATTTTTTGGACCATTTTATCCACCATTTCATTAATTTTGCATTCATTTTCAAAGGTTTTGGTCTTTGATTGCAACACAAAATGATAAAGGTTACCAATGAGCTGTGGATTGAACAACCAAGTTTCTTATTGCTTTTGCTACCTTTTCTGTCTTTGATTCTAGTATTTTGATGTTGTTTCTTGTTGTTTTTGTTTTTTTTAACTACAAATTTTTAACTCACGTTTTGATTTAGTTGCTTGGGCTTACCTTAGGGGAAGATTTATATTTGTGTCAATCTCAATTGATTAGTAGGTTTGGGCTCTATGAAAAGCTGATGGGCTGGGAATTTCAGAAATAAAGTATATGTAACTTTGATATGGGAATAGGTGCTTGAATAAATGATAAATACATGTTCCTCTGCAAACATTCAAGCTGCTACTGCTCTATCAAGGAACTGCTGTAGCATACCGAGATAAGTGTATATTGTAAGTTTGTACTGTAGAAAAGCATGGATTACTGTATTTTACTGGGAGACCTCTGAACATAAAGTGTAACAATTTTCAGGTATTGTATAAAAGGTGATTGAATGGTAGTTGAGTTCAGAAGATCTTAAGAAAATGTCTCACTTGTGGATTATATACAGTAGGGTCTGTCTGATACCTGATCTGTTTAATTTAAATCAGTATTAGTTCCTTTTCTGTCTTCATAGTTAATACCCCACAGTCCAGGAACCTGGATGACTGCTATTCTCTGGATATTCTCTAGCACTACCATGTGTTTTTGTAATTTTGAAACTAAAACTGTACACAATGTTTCAGATTAGGTCTCACTAGTATGCTATATCCACTGCGCTTATTTTGCTATCAGCTCCTTACTAAATCAAGCAAACTATTATTATTTATATTCTTATCAAAATCATTAATGTATATTGAAAATGACAGTGACACCAGCACTGATTCTTAAGGGACAGCACTTTTAACCTCATCTAATACAGAAAAATGTTCCTTTCACCATAAACCTTCTATTCCTGTTTTTAAGGATTTTGTCCGGCCATCTACATAGTGTTTCTTAGATTTTTATAGCCTCTAATTAGCCCCCAAACTTCCCCACCCCTACCAACCCACCTCTCAATAAAATGATACTGTCTATGACATGTGCCAAAATGATAGCATGACATGTGCCAAAATGATAATTCAGTATATGAAGCAATCTAATTTAAATGCCCTGAAATAACCAAGAGGGACAACCCCCTAACCAGCTTCATGAAATAATCGAATTTCTGCATACCAAAAACAAGAATGGAAAATACTGTGCTGCATTAAACAGACCAGTTGTCCATACAACCCTAAATCAGAAAAAGTTGGGACAGTATAGAAAATGCAAATAAAAAATGCAGTGATTCTTAAATTTACTTTGGTCCATACTGTCTGCAATGAAATAAAAGTCAAAGATATTTTGCATTTTGTCTGGTCAACTTCGTATAATTTGTCAATAAACACCAATTCCTGAATTTCAGGCCTGCCACACATTCTAAATAAAAGTTGTGACGGGGCAAATTGGGGCCAGTACTGAGGTAAAAAATTAAATATGTGATTTCAAACAGGTGATGTCAACAGGAGGTTGTAATCATGATTTGTTACAAAAGCAGTATCCTCGAAAGGCTGGGTCTTTGGGGAGCAAAGTCAGGCAGAGGGCCTCCAGTTTGTCAACAAATGCATGAGAAAATTATTGAAATGTTTAAAAACAATGTTCTTCAAAGAGAGATTGGAAGGGATTTACATATTTCTCCCTTTTCAGTGCATAATATCATTAAACAATTCAGGGAATCTGGAGGAATTTTAGAGCATAAAGGACAAGGGCATAAACCTAAACTGAACGCCCGTGATCTCTGATCAATCAGACAGCATTCCATCAAGAAATGTCACTCATCAATAGCTGATGTAACCACATGGGCAAGGGATTACTTTGGCAATATGCTGTGAAGCATTACAATATGCTGTTGCATTCACAAATGCCACATAAAATTTTACTGTGCAAAAAAGAAGCCTTATGTTAACCATGTCCTGAAGCAGCATTGCCTTCTCTGGCCTCAGGGGCATCTGGGATGGATCATCAAACTGTGGAAATGTTTATTGTGGTCAGACAAATCAGTATTCCAGATCATTTTTGGAAGAAGTGGACGCTGTGTGCTCTGAACCAAAGATGAAATGGACCATCTAGATTGTTATGTCAACTAGTCTGTCATGGTATGGGGATGTGTCTGTGATGACATCCCAGAATATTCTTGTTGAGGGTGGTTGAGGTACGCAAGATTGTTTCCTTGATGTATTGCAAAGGAGAATATAAGATATGATGTAGATGAAAATATGTGGCCAGACCAGCAAGAGCAACAGGACAACCCATGATGTAGAATTGGCCTTGTTCTTTCCAAAATAACTACCTAAATACTGCACATTTGTACTGTAATATTTAACTTCCAGGTTTGTATTTGGTTCAATGTATAGCATTGTAATTTCTGTTGTCCTAAATAAAACAAAAAAGTCACCTTACAAATGTTATATTATTCCTGTCTTACGGAAAGTACCAATGTGGTAGAACATTGTAAAGGTTTCTAGAACATAAGTGCATGTGCTCTGGTGCACAAGCAATGTCAGCTGCTTATAGACAGCTGATCAAGTTTAAATCTTTCAGTACAGTGGTACCTCGGTATACATCCTTAATCCGTTCCAGATCCTTTGACTTATACCAAACAAATTTTTCCCATAAGAAATAACGGGAAAATGATTATTCCATTCCCATGAAAAACAATCCTATTGTTATTGGCATATTATACATTGATGGGGTTGTATAAAATAATTTAAACACTGCTTAATACTAAAATACATAAATACAAAAGCAATTAGATGAAATAAATGAAAATTGAACCTTACTTTACTTTTTAATAACGTCTTTGTTTTTCACAATCGTAGATACCGTCGTTGTCTGCATACGGTATGCAGCAGCCAAGTCCCGGATACGCATGTCACCTTCATACTTTTCAAATTTACGCAAAAAAACACAAAATCACTTGAAAATTCACATAGAGTTATAGCACGGGTTGTTCACTGAATGTTAGCAACTGGCGTACTGACACTCATGGGCAGTCGTGGCTTTGTCTCAAGAGAGGTAAACAATACCAAGTTGGACTTATTCCTAAGCGGACGTATACCAAGGTAACACTGTACTTTCATAGTATATTTTTATGTTGAGAACATGACTTAATGTTTTGACTGGCATGTCTGTAGGCAGTAATTCAGAAATTTCACATTTTGGTGGCACTTACTAAATGGCTGACAGGAAAATTGCATTTTGATACATGAATGAAAGCGTTTTAATGAATTTGGTGTTCCAAATTATTGTGCTGCAATGTACAGACTGTTTTGAGAAATGGACAAGTAGTTCAGGGAACCTCCAGACTATTTAGAGAAATTGCCCAATGTAACTGAGAAAAACTGTAAAATGAAAATGGCAAATACAGTGATGGATCGAAAACATTTCTGTCAAATGCCCAAAATGTTTATTCTCTCAATTTTAGCTGAAAGCAAATGATTGATGAGACAAAATACTATTGTATAGTTGATAGATGTCCAGTTAATTTATTATTTTTTTCTTTTTTCTTTTTCAGAAACTGAATAAACAGCACACAGATAACACTATTTTCTTTCCTGACTACGAGGAAGAATTTTCAACAGCCCAAGTGGAGCACAATAGTAACTGCACATCAGATAACAGAAACCTAAAAGTACTTGACAAAACCCAGATGTAATAGCATCCAGCAAAAAATCTTTCCTTTTGAAAATAATTATTCATACAAAATATTGATATGTCATAATTGAGAAAACTAAGTGGTATCATGTATTTGTTTATAGTTTTTGGCAACAGAGTAAAAATGAACACTATGGCAACTTTCTAGTAAGCAGCACTGATTCATTGTTTTTTTAACAGTCAATGTATATTGTGTAATATTGACCAGATATCTGTATATTAGTATACAGAAGTAATTTACAACATACAGCATTTGAAGATTTTAATTAATCCATTGTCAGACATGCAAGTGAGTATTTTACTTTACTGTGGACATGTGATATTAAATTTGAAATTCATGGCAATGGAACAATATTTAAAGTACTTTATATGTTCTTATTTTTACAAAAAAAAAAAGTTATGATTGCATTACCAATAATTCTAAAGGTATAATTTAATAAATATATTCGGTGTCAAAGAACAAAAGGGTTATGTTATAGTTTGGGGAAATAAGGTTAATAGTACATTTGAATAGTTTAAAACTAAAATATCAGCCTAATTTTTTTAAGAATCATACAGTAGTCATAGAAAACAAATGAAAATAATTGTTTTCATGTTATAACAATGCAATATTTTTACATTATCAGAAATTGATTTGCAAATTAAATGGTAAGATAATATAGGCACAAAGTAGAGTTGCAAATCAATTCAACTATCTGCACAACTAAGAGTACTTTGTTTGTTTGTTATCACACTCCTGAGAAAAGCCATGGCAAGTGTGAAAACTGCGCAGACAATTCCCAGCCTGGGATTTGCAGCTGTGCGGCTATGATGTTCCAGCTATAAACATACAAGCTGGAAATTAATGATAATGATAATTGGAAATTATTACTTTGCAAAAGTCTATTCACAAAAAAATCTTTATTGATTCTATCCCAAATTACCAAATAGGATAGAATTCATAAGATATTTGATTAAATCAAGCCAACATGTTTAAAAACTAGTATTACATATGGATATTACTAAACTCGGCTCAGTTCATTTCATTCTTGTATCCACAGTAAAAAGTTAGACAGGGAGGAATGGTCATGTGTCATAACATTTTTCACATGCTCTTGTCTTAGAAGAAATGCATCTAAAAAATTATAAAAAAAAAAAACTTGTGTAAGTTTATAACTATCAATATAATATTTATGACAGTGGTTATAAAGGGATTTCAACCTCTTAAATTTCTTCTTTTATGGCCAAAAGTTGGGCACCCGGGAGACTAATGAGAACATTTGTTTTATGAACAGTCTAATCAGCAATTTTAATTGGATACTCTAGGCTAAGGTAAATGATCTTGAGCATTCAATCAAATACTAAATGTCCCCTGTTACAGTTCGGTCCATAGGTATTTAGACAGTGACACAATTTTAATAATTTTGTCTATTTACAGCACCACAATGGGTTTCAAATAAAGCAATCATTATTTGATTGAAGTGTAGACTTTCGGTTTTAATTTAAGGGGTTTACCAAAAATATTGTATGAGCCATTTAGGAATGACAACAATTTTTCTACATATCCCCCACCTACCATTTCCAGGTGCTCAAAAGTATTTGGACATTTGACTGACAAGCTGTTCCATAGCCAGGTGGGAGCAGTTACCTTATTACTTCATTAACTATTAAGCAGATAGAAGGTCTGGAATTGATTCCAAGTGTGGAATTTGCATTTGGAAGCTGTCACTGTGAACTCTCAACATGAGGTACAATGAGCTGTCCATACAAATTAAAACAGTCCATCATTAGACTGAGAAAACAAAACAAACCCTTTAGAGAGACAGCTGGAACACAGAGTGGTCAGATCAACCATCTGGCTCAAAAGAAGGAACACACTGGTGAACTCAGCAACACCAGAAGTTCTAGAAAACCACAGAAGACAGCTGTGCTGGATTATTGCAGTATTCTGTCCTTGGTGAAAAAGAACCCCTTCACAACATTTAGCTAAACCAAGGACACTCTCCAGGAGGTAGACCTATCATTGGGAAAGACTACAATCAAGAGAAGACTTCTTGAAAGTAAAGACAGAGGGTTTACTATAAGGGGCAAACCACTGTCCAGTTCTGGAACAATTTTATTTGGACAAACGAAACTAAGATAAATATATACCAGAATGTTGGAAAGAGAAGAAACAGCTCATGATCTGATGAATACCACATAATCTGTGAAACATGGTGGAGGAGGTTTTATGGCATTAATATGCATGACTTTGAATGGAAGTCAGTCACTAGTGTTTTTTGACGATTTGACTGCTGGCTGAAGTAGCAAGATGATTTCTGAAGTGTATTGGTCAATACTATTTGCTCTGATTCAGCTAAATAATGCAAAACCGATAGGATGATGTTTCACAATATAGATGGACAATGAGCCAAGACATACTGGGAAAGCAAACTAAGTGCTTTTCAAGCCAAAGAAGTGGAATATACTTAAAAGGCCAAGTCAGTTAACTGACCTCAATCCAATCGAACATACATTTCACTTGCTGAAGAGAAAACTGATGACAGAAAGTCCAACCAACAAGCAGCAGTTGAAAATAGCTGCAGGAAAGGCCTGGCAAAAAATAACTAGAGTGGAAACCCAGCACATGGAGATGGCCATGGGTTCCAGACTTCAAGGCAGTCATTGACTATGTAGGATTATCAACCAAATATTGGAAATGATCATTCTATTTATGATTATTTTAGTTTATCCAAATACTTTTGAGCCCCTAAAACTAAGGGAACCATGTATAAAAATGCCTGTCTTTTCTGAACAGCTCATACAATATTTGTGTTAAACCCCTTGAATTAAAGCCAAAATGTCTGTACTTCAATTACATCTTTGATTGCTTTGTTTCAAACTGATTGTGGTGGTGTACAGAGCCAGAATTTATTAAAATTGTGTCACTGTCCAAATAGTTATGGACCTAACTATATCAGTTAAGCTATGCCTCCTACTCTAGTCTTATTATAAATTTATACATTGAGAGACGTACAAACATTTAGTAATCTAGGTTGATATGTAAACAGAGTTTGTTTAATTGTGCCATAGTAACAGCTAAGACATTTTTAAATATTCAGTTTATTTTATGGATATTGTTACTTTTAATTAATTAGACACAGAACAAACAGAATTCATTCATTATCTTCTTTATATCCTGCTCAATAAAAATGTCATTCCCCATGGTTTTAACTAGAATAAGCAGGTTTTCAGTTGCATTGTATTATGTGTAGTAACAGATATACAGTAAATTGGATCACAAATGGCAGGCAAACCTGATGGAGAATGTGATTTTAAATCTAGGTCTAATTATTCTAGCTTCTGTTTGGCTGCCAGTTGATTTTGGATTCTGTTACAAAGTCACTTTTTCAGTTGCTCGCATTGCTGGGATTTTGGGTAGAAGCTGCTGAAGAATATCATAGAAAAACAGTCTCGGACAGCTTCTAAATTTAGACCTCAAGGTTTTACCATGGATAGGTTTAGAATGGAGGCCATCTTCATTAACAAAATGCAGGCCTTTCCCAAAAATCACCCAAAGTATTTACAAAGGCCATACTTCACTTTAAATTGCATACCAGTATACAGTATAATATGTAGACATTATCTTGTGTTTTAACAAATAATATTTACTCAGCAGAATACACAGCAAACAGGGAATAGCAATGAAAAGTAAATAATATATTTGGCAATGCTGCATTCAGCATCACAAGAGTGATTTTACTGCCATGTAAGTGGAAGTTTGCTAATAGGGTTAAAAATTTGTTACCAAGTTAAATTCAGATTTCGTTTCTATGATGTTCAAAATGGCTTGGAGCCTGTAGAAAAATTGATTTTAGAATGGTAACCGTATGTTTGTGTACACTTATGTACAATAATAACTTCTGAGAAAAAACAGAACTTCCTTTTTCAAAAATGTTGCATAATGTTTGTCTTGTAACAGGATATCTCCATAGCCTTCAACAATAGTTTGAACTATGTCCAACGACATCTGCCTTAGAAATTATTTAATTTAACTGGGGATTTTTGATTTAGTCATTGGACCAGGCCAATTGTTTTGAAAAGTTTTTGCACAAGTAATTTTTAAGACAATATAATTTATTTAAATATACATGTCCACACACGGAGACATACACAAGTGCATGTGTGCACACATAAACACACAAACTTTTGCACTGACATGCACTCGCATGGAAATTTATTTATCATCAGTGAAGATAACGACAGCTTGTTTGCCCTACCAGGGCACATGCTGGGTGATGAAGAGAAAGTAATAAATACACCCCTTATTTGGAAAACGTAGGTCATTTTTTTTGGAAATGATGATTGTACATAAGTTTATGTTGATTTTTCTTAACATTTTCAACATCATAGAATCATCATCTGAACTTAATTTAATAGTGAATTTTTGACCCCATCACCAAACTTCCATTTACATGTCAAAAGAAACATAAATAATGTGATTGAATTATAAAATATACAGCATATGATAAACAAAAGAATAATACTTCATAAGAAGTTATATAAAGGTAAACTGACTAAACACAAAGACCACTGTGACACACTGAATGCCCACAATGTAGTAGGAGTAGGAGTAGGAGCAGGAGTACTAGCGAAAGAATTAATGCAGATAGAGCCAAGAAAAGAAAGACACGACAGACAAGAGACCTTCAAAGAGACGATCTTAGAATGATAACTGGAAATAAAAGACCTAATAAAGCACAGAGAAGAATAAAGAGGGGACAGTAGTGCATGCAAGTTTAACTTTAGTGAGAGGAAATTGTGAAAACTGGGTTTTTGACAGCAGTAATGGAAAAGTCTGCCGCAAAATGGAGAGATGCACTAGTGTAGTTGGCTGCCACGTTTTCTGTATTCGATTTTTGTTTTGTGCTTACCTATTGTTGTTATAGATTTTATGATGTTTTATTCTGTTGGCTTTGGATCTGCTTTATTAGTAATATCCTATCTGACGCTGAAAGGATATTTTTTCTAAGGATGATGCCACTTTGTCAGTTGATCAGTTTTGACTAAACCCATCTTGCTCAAACTAGCCATGTGTTTCTGACCCAGAACTTTTTGATTTCCAAGAAATACGGTTCTGTGTCATCTGTGCTGCCATCTCTTTGTGATTTAGAATTTCTGTACTTCTTACTTTTATTGTACTGCCCACAGTCCAAGATGGAGATATGTTACTAGAAGGCTGAACTTTATCAGTTGCAAGATATAAAAATATGCAAAAATATCCCTTTGTCAGTTGTACCCATTAGGCTCTTGCAGGATCATTTTGATGTGGGCGTGAGGCTGGTAACTTTATCATCTCATCTCGCAATTTCAGTAGGAATAGATGATTGTTGCTAAAAGTATGCCATGGTGTAAATTTCAATAAATTTCCTCTGTTGCCGAAAGCAATATTTATTGTGATGCTCCTCCAATTGCTGCTAATATAAAATATCCCTTCAAAGTGTACATCCTTATCACAACAACTCACTGATCAGGGTGTTGCTTTTCTGTGCTTTACTGAAACTTGGCAGCAGCCTAATGCCTTCTTCTTTAAAAATGAAACTCCTCCTGAGACTACCAATATTAATACACGTCACTCAGTAGGATGTAGCAGCAGTCCTGTTGTGCTCTTCTGTGAACAAGATTGCACATGTCCAAGTGAAAATTGTATTCTCATTTGAATATGTTGTATTGAACAGCTTTAATCTGCCTTATTTATTGCCCTCCTAAACCTTCCACCAATTTTATTTCTTAGTTAGCTAGTGGTCTGTTCTTTATGTCCAAATGTCCTGCTATTAGGTGACATAAACGTTCATATTGAGTAAAGAAGTTATACTTTTTCTACTGTTTTTCTGAACTCATTACAGTGTTTTAATCTTATACAGTATGTTCATTTTCTAAATGTCATTCAATAGATGTCTTTGGCACAGACCTGCCTCAGTCACTCAGGGTATTCCACAGAGCATCGTGGTAGGTCTCTTATTGTTTAATATTTATGTTTCCTCTTGGTCAGATCATTTGTAGTATACACACATCTGTATTCAAGCCAAATCCTTCCATACATTACCCCTTAACATGATTTTCTCTCTAAAGTACATGAACAGCTAGAAGGTGTTTAATTCTTTAAAGCTAAATGGTCATAAAACTAAGATGCTCTTTTCTGCCAGTTCTAGTGTCCAGAGGAAGAGTGAATGTTTTAGTTTGTGTGTTGCTGGTTTTATTACATCCTCCTTTACAAACGTGAGGATTCTTGGGGTTCTCTTAGGTTCCCCACACTTATTTGAGTCCCATATAAAGAGTATTACTAAGACAGCATTGTTTTATAAATAAAACATTTCCTAGTACAGTGCTGTTGACGCACTTTTTGATTATTTTTTGATTATTTTATCACATCTGCTCTGGACTACTGTAATGCTGTTCTGCAATGGTGCTTATTCCCAGGGATTTAAGAGTTATTAGTATGTACAAAATTTAACTACCAAAGTTTTTCATTGTTGTACTAGATCCTGGGAATATTTTATTCCCATACTTAAACAGCTTCATTGGCTACCCTTTATATTTTAGATTCCGTATCAGATTCTTCTGCTTATTTTCAAGTCTATCCACAGTGTAGCCCATACATTTCTCAGCGGTCTCCCTCAGTTATATAAGCCACAATGTTCTGCCTGTTCCACCGAGTCTTGCTTTCTTTCTATTCCTTCCGCCAAGCTTCACACTGCGGGTGGCTGAGCAATTAGTTTGCTGGTCAAAAACTCTCGAGTGCTTTGCCTTTTAGTTTGCAGGCATCTGCAACTTTAACATCGTTTAAAGTACAACTAAAAACATACATACTTTTAAGCTCAATTTCTATTTACCTTCAAAGTTGTAATTTTTATGCAATTGTCCAGATTTTTTATATAGCGATCTTTGTAAGCTTTATGGTATTTATATATGTATGTTTTGTAAATATTTATACACATATATGCATTTATTTTTTATGTATTGCTTTTGTTCCTACTCTTTGGTGTTTTTTTTTCTTGATCCTTTGTACAGTGTTCTTGGGTTACTTGAAAGGTGCTTTTAAATAAAATGTATTTTTATTTTTATTCTTATTAGTCAGGTGTTTCTTGTTGTCCTCATACTGCATGTGAAACTGAGGGGGCGGGGCTTTAGCATCTTGTGCACCTCATCTGTGGAATTCGTTACCTAATTACATTAAGGAGTCGCCTTCATTTAAACTCTTTAAAACTGCATTGAAGATGCATTACTAGTCCCTCGCTTTCCATGAAGTTGCCCTCCTCTTAGTCATTGGTTTGCTTCAGTTTACTGCTGGTCGTATTGTGTTTTATTGTATTTTATTCTATTTATTTTATTTATGTTTATTGTATGTTTCATTGTAAAGCACTTTGGCTACAGCATTACTGATGTTGTTTAAAATGTCTTGTATAAATAAATTGACATTAGCATTATTATTAACCATTTAATGTAATAGTTTAGGAGTAGGGCAGTAAGGAGTAAGGAGACCATGCTTCATGTCCCTGGTCTTCCCTTCATGGAGTTTATATGTTCTCGCTGTGCCTGGATGGGTTTCCTTAGTGTGCTACAGTTTCCTCCCACAGTCCAAAGTCATGCAAGTTAGGTGGACTGCCGATGCTGCATTGGTCCTAGTGTATGCGAGTATGGTGTGTATGTTCACCCTACGATGGACTGGCGCCCTGTCTGGGGATCAGTCCTGCCTTGCACCTTGTTAAGGATACAGCATATTTGGAAAATGGATGGATAGATAATTGAGGAGTGGAACTGAGTAGAAGTCATCTTGAGTGATCAAAAATGCCACCTAGCATGTATGCCCTTTGAAGAAAAGATCTACTGTGATCACCAAACCCAAAGGACTCATTGCCAAAAATGAGAAGGTTAAGTGAAAGGCAAGATAGATGATAATCTGGGAGGCATTAAATTACATTCTATAGGAAACCGAGACTGAATAGTCACAGTGATATTAAAATATACAAAACAATTTTAACAAAAGCTTACAAATTACACGTTACATTTCACTGCATTAAGCGCAAGTCTTTTAGCAATGTGCACAATCCTTGAACAGTAATGTCTAATTTGGTATCCATTAATGCTGGACAGTATTAAGGAGAGTGAAACATCTGCAGTACTGACTGACTTAAGTACAAACTGTTTTGATGAGTTGTGAGAAGAGAGACGCATCGACACAATGACAAAACAACTTTAGTAGTGAAGTATGTGTATAGAAACAATGAGAAATGCTAATGCGGGTGGGGAAATGTGTTACGGATTTGAGAACTGCATTAAAAGTAAGAAGAAGAATGATGTTACTGATGTGAGAATTGCATCAAAGCAATTGTGGAAAACTGTAAATAGAGTTGATTTCTTTAAGATGCTTTGAACTAGTCCAAGTTTTGGTCCTACTACTCCAATTATTTTAATCGGAATATACTTTGACCCATGAAAAAATTAAAAAGTTTTTATCAAACATTGACCTCCATTGTATCACAGAGATTTGTGCCCCACTTTCTCACAGAGTTGCTCTTAGCACTATTTGCCAAAAATGGGCAATTGGATTTCACTCAAACTTGTGATTTATTTATATATCTCAGCTCTGTCCTAGCTTGAACATGTCATAAATACTTCATCAACAATTACTACCCCTTCAGTTAGTATGGCAAGTGATCAGTAAACCTCTATTCATCATTATGGACTGTTCATAACTGATGACCATTTGAAGAGATACCTGAGGAGGGTTCAAACAAGAAAACTGCAGGATTATATGGAATAAGACCTTGAATTCTTAAGGCTGTGCTGACCAACTCTGTGGTATGGTCTGTTACCTCTCCAGTCTGTCTCTAATGTCCCAAAAAGTGCTGCAGCTGTGGAAAAAAAATTAGACAAAGATAGATAATTGCACCTTCCATTTCAATCTGCTCCATATGACCTATTGCTACGTGGACAAAACTGTGAGGCTTGTACTTTCTGATTTCTTCAGTGCCTTCAATGTCATCTATCCATCCCTGTTAAGGGGTAAGCTCAGAAGTAGGCTGGTGGGAGAGGCAATAGTGTTCTAGATAATGATCTGTCTATTGTGCAGGCTGCATTTTGTGAGGCTCAAGCACTGTGTATTGATGTGGATGTGAGCAGTAGCAGGAATAGTCTCTTCTCTTTTTCCCTTTACCCAGCATGCTTCAGACTATAAACATACCAGGTCATGTCAGTTGCAGTAATTCACAGGTGATTCTGAATTTACAGGGTGTATTGATATAAAGAGTATATGAGTAAGGTGGAGAGCTTTGTTTCCACCTTTGGTGCAAAGAGAATTGTCTGCAGCTTAACATCAGCAAAACCAAGGAACCAGTTATTGACTATTGACTTTCACCACACCAAAGAGCCTCAACGCCCGGTCACTTTTCAAGGAGTGAATATGGAGGTGCAGCACTGGTAAAAGAATTTCAGTGTCCAGATCTATGACAGGCTCTACAGGTCTAGTGACACAGAGGAGTCATATAAAAAAAAGAGAAGAGCAGACTCCTTTTTCTTAGGAGACTGGATTCCTTTAATGTGGTTACTGACATCCTTCACATATTCTACAAATCTATGATGGCCACTGTGATTTTATACATCATTGTGTGTTGGTAATATCACTTGAGGAGAGGTCCACCAAATCAAACTGATTGAAAAGGCTGGCTCAGTTATGGGATGCATTGTTGACCGGCTGGAGGTAGTAGCAGAAAAAAGAATGAAGACAAAACTGTGCCATTATGAACAATGCACATTCGCTTTATGACACACTATCACTGAGTACTTCCTGCCAGTGAATTATTCAGCACAAGTGTGTCAGGAAGCACTACTGAGGCTCCTTTAATAATCCTTTCCATGGATGCTGACTACTCTCTTTATCTTTAGCCATGTCAGATATTTTCTTTCTTTTTATCAGTTCTAGTGTGTATTTGTGGGGACTGTTGTCAACCCAGCAACAGAGGATGCACAAACAAGTGTTCTTCTTCGTGCCAGACCCAAGCCCAGATAAATGGGGTGGATTATGTCAGGAAGGGTATCGGGTGTAAAATTATGCCAGTTAAATATCCATCCATCCATTATCCAACCTGCTATATTCTAACTACAGGGTCATGGGGGTCTGCTGGAGCCAATCCCAGCCAACACAGAGTGCAAGGCAGGAAACAAACCCCGGGCATGGCGCCAGCCCACCACTGGGCGCACACACACACACACACTAAGGACAATTTAGGATTGCCAATGCACCTAACCTGCAACAATACAGATTTCCATACCTGATCTGTTGAGGCCCCACCACCAGTACTTTTAACCAACAGGGTGCTGGTGGAAATTGGGCTACTGTTGGCCAAAGAAGAAGAAGAGAGGGAAGTCATGTCTGGAGGCAGTAGGAGAAGAAGAAGGTAAAGAGAGTGGAAGTGAGAGTAGGAACTTTGAATGTTGGTAGTATGGCTGATAAAGGGAGAGAGAGTTAGCTGATATGATGGAGAGAAGGAAGGCTGATACATTGTGTGTGCAAGAGACAGATGGAAGGGGAGTAAGGCCAGGTGCATCGAAGGCAGGTTTAATTTCAATCTATGGTGTGAATGGGAAGAGAGAAATGGAGTAGGGGTTGTCCTGAAGGAACAGTGTGTCAAGAGAGTGTTTTGGAGGTGAAAAGAGTGTCGGACAGAGTAATGATTAAGAAGCTGGAAATTGAAGGTGTGATGATGAATGTTGTTGGTGCATATGCCCCACAAGTTGGATGTGTGATGAATGAGAAAGAAGGTTTCTGGAGTGAGTTGGCTGAAGTGGTGGAGAGTGTCCCCAAGGGAGAGAGAGTGATGATTGGAACAGGTTTCAGTGGACGTGTTGGTGAAGGGAACAGAGGAGATAAGGAGGTGATGGGTAGGTATGGTGTCAAAGAGGGGAATGAAAAAGATCAGATGGTAGTGAATTTTGTGAAAATGATGGACATGGATGTATTTTAAGAACAGGGTGGAACATAACAAGAGTGGAGGATGATGCACACAGGTAGATTATATCCTCTGCAGGATATAATCTGTCAGTCAATATATCAGTCTGAAGGAGATGACTGAGGATAGAGGACAGAAAAGTAGTAGCAGGGAAAAGCATATTTAGGCAGCTTAGGATGGTGATCTGTATGATGTTGGATATGATGTTGGATATCAACAAGAGAAGAGTGAGGTCAGAGCCAAGGATCAAATGGTGGAAGTTGAAAAATGAAGACTGTAAGGTTGAGTTCAGGGAGGAGGTAAGACAGGTACTGGGTGGCAGTGAAAAGTTACCAGATAGTTGGGCAACTACAGAAGAAGTGGAAAGGGAGACGACTAGAAGGGTGCTTAGTGTGACATCTGGACAGAGAAAGGAGGAGAAAGAAACCTGGTGGTGGAATGGAGAAGTACAGGAGAGTATACAGAGGAAGAGAGAGTTGTCAAAGAAGAAGTGGGAGAGTCAGAGAGATACAGAAAGTAGACAAGAGTACAAGGAGATAAGGCGCAAGGTGAAGAGAGAGGTGGCGAAGGCTAAAGAAAAGGTGTATGAGAGGTTGGATACTAAGGAGGGAGAAAAGGACCTGTACCGATTGGCTAGGCAGAGGGACCAAGCTAGGAAAGATGTGCAGCAGGTTAGGGTGATAAAAGAAACATTTTTGCAAGCGAGGGGAGTGTTGAGCAGATGGAGAGAGTACTTTGAAACCCTTTTGAATGAAGAGAATGAGAGAGACGGTTGGATGATGTGGAGATAGTGAATCAGGAAGTGAAATGTATTAGCAAGGAGGGAGTAAGGACAGCTGTGAAGAGGATGAAGAATGGGAAGGTTGTTGGTCCAGATGACATATCTGTGGAAGCATGGAGGTGTTTAGGAGAGATGGTAGTGGAGTTTTTAACCAGATTGTTTAATGGAATGTTGGAAAGTGAGAGGATGCCCTGAGTAGTGGAGAAGAAGTGTACTGGTGTCAATATTTAAGAATAAGGGGGATGCGCAGGAGTGCAGTAACTACAGGGGAATAAAATTGATGAGCCACAGCATGAAGTTATGGGAAAGAGTAGTGGAAGCTCGTTTAAGATGTGAGGTGATGATTAGTGAGCAGTTTCATGCCAGGAAAAAGCATTACAAATGCAATGCTTGCTCTAAGGGTGTTAATGGAAAAGTAGAGAGAAGGACAGAAGGAGTTGCATTGTGTCTTTGTGGACTTATACATATCCTTTACCATTCTTACATACTTCTCTGCCACTCCAGACTTCCTCATATAATACCACAGCTCTTCTCTAGACACTCTGCAATATGCTATGTCTGAGAGAAGTGCCACAGTGGTGAGGTCTGCAGTAGGAGTGACCGATGCATTCAAGGTAGAGGTGGGATTACATCAGGGATTGGTTCTGTGCCCTTTATTGTTTGCAGTGGTGATGGACAGGTTAACAGATGAGATTAGACAGGAGTCCTCATGGACTATGATGTTTGCAGATGGCATTGTGATCTGTAGCAAGAGTAGACCCTGGGGAGGTGTACATATGCTCTAGAGAGGAGAGGAATGAAGGTCAGTAGGAACAAGACAGAATACATGTGTGTAAATGAGAGGGAGGTCAGTGGAATGGTGAGGATGCAAGGAGTAGAGTTGGTGAAGATGGATGAGTTTAAATGCTTGGGGTCAACAGTACAGAGTAAAGGGGATTGTGGAAGAGAGGTGAAAAAGAGAGTGCAGGCAGGCTGGAGTGGGCGGAGAAGTCAGGAGTGATTTGTGACAGACGGAGTACCAGCAAGAGTGAAAGGGAAAGTCTACAGAATGGTAGTGAGACAAGCTTTGTTATACTGAGCAAAAAACAGGAGACAGAGCTGGAGGTGACAGTTAAAGTTGTTAAGATTTGCATTGGTTGTGACGAGGATGAACAGATTATAAATGAGTACATTAGAGGGTCAGCTCAGGTTGGATGGTTGGGAGACAAAGTCAGAGAGGCAGATTGCTTTGGTTTGGACATGTGCAGAGGAGAGATGCTGAGTATATTGGGAGAAGGATTCTAAGGATAGAATTCCCAGGCAAGAGAAAAAGAGGAAGGCCTAAGAGAAGGTTGTAACGGCCGACCCCTTATTCCCAGCCGGCAGCTACACCTCCAAGACCTGTGGCCTGGATAATTTACTGAGAAACCTTTCCTGTCAAGCCGTACTCCTACACAGATAAACTTTCCCCACAATCGACGGTTTGAAAGGCAAAGACACGGTAGGCAGAATGTAAAATTAAACAGGAATAAATGTATTAAATGAGACAAGACACGCCACAAGACAAATGCACACTCAAATATTCCTCCACCCCAACAATCCCAAAGCAAAACTGAAAATATATACATGTATATACAAATCCCCTCCCTTGTCCACGTAACATATAAACACACACCACACAAACGACAAATGACTAGCAAACAGAATGATCGTGAACTTGAGTCCGAACGTGAATAAATGTCCTGAATACGGGTACTGATTAGCGGCAATTGTAATGTTTGTATTTCCCGGCGTTTGGAACAACCTCACCGTGATTCCTCGGCGTGTGGCGAATGATGATTCGACCCCGGGGTCTTCAGCGGCAAGCACGTAATTCTGTTCTCAGCCCAGGGTTCAAGCTCTTTTATAGTCATTTTGATATATTTCAGATAAAGTCTTTGATAAAGTCCTTCTAATCCTTCTTTGGACATCCTGTCTTTCTATCACCCTGTGCCAGAACTCCATAGAGTATTTAGCATGGCATATGATAGCCGTCCTTGCAAATCAGATGGCCAGTAGGGCAAAGTTGAGCTTCCAAAATCATTGTCTCAATGCTACTCAATGCAGTTGTCATTGTCAATGTTGAAACAAATGACATACATAAGGGATCTCTTTCAGTTCTGTGATCTAAATTTAAGGAGTATGGTTCCAGACTGAGGAGCAGAACTGACGAGGTAGTCTTCTCCAAAGTTCTGCCTGTGCCACGCGCCAGTCCAGGTAAGACTGAAGAGATTAGAAGACTTAATGCGTGCCTCAAATCTTGGTGCAGGATAGAAGTGTATAGATGTATGGGGCATTGGGATCCTTTTTGGAATGGATGAGAACTCTGCCATGCATCAGAAATTACTACCCTTTGTCTTGCTCCTCCTTGGTCTCCTCTTCCTCCACGTACCCCACCTCTTACACTCACTCGTCCTCTGCCACTCTGATTGTTTCTGTCCATTGTTGATCTGAACCTTCAACAACTTGTGTGCACTCTGTACTGGCTTATATTGGTTATGGCACATCATTTGAAATAAGCGTTACCAATTTGGAGTCATAGTGTTTAATTAATGGCAGTTGTGCTTTATTTGTGTTTACCTTTTGCTACTTGGGGTTACCATTAAACATCACAAGTGCAATGTAGTGCGAAACGTGTTTGATTGCGTGAGAAAGTGTTTAGAGTATTGCAAAAAGAGTCAGTGAGATCTGCAAATTGTTTTTCACAAGTTGAAAATTATTTATAGTATTGTCAAAAGAGTGAATGATTCAATAAATGAGTTCAGACCACTGAGCTTTTGGTTCAGAGAATGGGGTTTAGTGTTTTAGCAATTCGGAAAAAAACGGTAATCACTAAGGCAGGAAAGCCATTCACAGGGGGCACTTTTTTTAAGGACTGTATGTTAAAAAGTTGCTGTAATATTTTATCCAGAAAAGATGAGCTTGTTCAAAAATATCTCCTTATCAGCAAACACTGTGGTACAGCGAATAGGCGAGTTATCAAATGACATTTATTATCAGTTACATGAGAAAGCTAAAGTTTTTACTGCATACTCCGTGGTGCAGGACGAAAGCACCGACAAAACCGACACTGCTCAACTAGCGATTTCATTACGGGTTTTAATTTCCACTTTGATGTGACTGAAGGATTGTTATGTTTATGTCCGATCCACCACAGGCAATGATATACAGTATATCAGCTTCTCTGTGACGCGATTGAGCATGCGGGTTTGCCATGGAACAAACTGGTAGGCATCACTGCAAATGTAGCCCCATCAATAACAGGCAAACAAAATGGTTAAAAAAAATTAGAAGAGGAAATAGCTGATCCAGCAGTAGTTTTACACTGCATTATTCATCAACGAGCACTGTGCATCAAATGCATAAAATCTGAACATGTCATGTCTGTTGTTCAGAAATGCATCCAGGCCCGCACCTGGTGGGGGACAACCATGACACTTGTCAGGGACCCGCTCTTTTTCGAGTTTGTTTTTTTTTCTCAAAAAGTCCTTTATTATCAAGAAGGGCGCATCGACATCATACAGCGGTCGCCGGTGGGTACGATCTCGGATCTAGCTGCTTGGAGTTTGAACTCCATTTCGTCCGTTGAACCGTGGGAAAATGCAAGACCGAGAGCTTCAGCGGCATTCTCATAAAGACTGTCCAGTGTCCATCATCAAGATAACATATGCAAGACGGAATGAGTGCCGGTGGCGGTGCGGCAATGTTTATGTTTAGTCTCCACCTTTTGCCTTAGCGAATTGCGGAAGTTATTCATTCAATGCTGGGCAGTCGCACTCGCAGTCGTGTGAGTATTAAGAGTTAGGGCCTACTGTTCCGTGCACGCTTAGAGTTAGACTTTACAAAAGCTTATAATTTGGCATTATTTCATTATTATGTGAACAGTGAAGAGAAGCGCCTATCTGCGTTAATTTTGTATTTGGACTTTTGGTCTTAACAGCGGCTGTCATCAGACTCACTCAGCAGTCAGGGACAGGTACACGCGCTATTGGACAATACATGCATTGTAATTTAATTTTGTTTAGTTCACCAGTCCAGTAACACGGACATGATATAAATTGAACTAGCGTGTTTTGTTTACAATATATTTCTAATAGCACCATCGCTTATCGTTATTTTACATATAGGATCCAGATCGTAAAAAGTACAGTATGCCCTACCAACATAAATCTGGGTGCCAAAGAGAAGGGTCCGGCTGCAGGTCGCAGACTTGGCCTTCCACGCCTTCCTGCCTTGCACAGTCCGCCCCACAACCGCCTACAGTCCGTAGAAAGAGAAGGAGGAGAGCTGCTGTAGTTTTTCCAATACGAAAAAGAAAAGGAGCTGAAAACGTTTTCCGACACGGAACAATGGCACAACAGAGCCAGGTATGGACTCACAGAATAAAAAGCTCAGTATATTTAAAGAAACTTTAGATTCATTAAACAAAACTAATAAGATGTACGATTATATATTGTATAACAAATCCAAGTGTTCTCTGTTTATCGTCATTACTGACATATCCTATTTTTATGCATATCGTTTTAATTATTTTTTACCTCTTGTATTATTTCTTTTTAATATTTGCCATATTATTTAATCTATATTAACTTTTTCACTTATTTATGAGATGTTATGTAGAGAATCTGAAATGTTAGTGTACAATATAAAAGGTATTTGTTTATCGTCGTCATTAACGTGTGTTAAATATCTTATTTAACTTGATTTTCTGTAGTTAAGTTAGCTATTTATAAAAGCACAATAGCGCTTTCTGCCAATTTAGTATTACATATTATATTTGTCTTGATTTCCACAGTCACATTTCTCCATAAAGGCAGAGAATATAAAAACAACTTTGATTACATTGATTAAATATCCAAATGAATCCAAGTGCCCTCTTTGTAAAAAGCAAAGAGACCACAGAAACCTGTTGCCTGCCTTCAGAGTCATGAAGTCCACATTGTCAAGTATGCAGGTAGTGTGTGTATGCCAGGAGTGTGTGCTTGCAAACAATACTGACGTTTAGATTTCTGAACTGGAACTTTTTTAAATACAGATTAAAAACCTGAGCACTTTCTGTTGTTTGGCAGGTTTTACTATTTACAGATGTAACACAGGGTGTGTAACAAGTGGGCAGTTCTATTGTTGTTTTTGTTTAAAATGCATTATCAACAGTTTACTGTATGTCAGTATTTAATATTTTTGTTTGATTAATTTTTTTTACCCCTTGTATTAGGGCCTCCCTAGTGTGTGCTTGTTGTGTGTGGGTGTGTGTGTGTGCCCTGCAGTGGGCTGGCGCCCTGCCTGGGGTTTGTTTCCTACCTTGAGCCCTGTGTTGGCTGACCCTGTAGTTAGGATATAGCGGGTTGGATAATGGATGGATGGATGGATGGATGGATGTATTAGGGCCTTCCAAGTCAGATGAATAGCCATTATTGTGGAATTTCCATGATGATGGTGTGACCATTTCATATTGTAACTATCATTTTGTGTATTTCTGTATTTAATGTTGTGTCCAGGTTTCCAAAGGACCATTTAATGGTGTCTCTGTATTTCATCCTCGAGGCCCCCTTCAATTTTAATAAGGTGTGTCTAAACTTTAGTCCTCTCTTCTTTCATTGTAGTATTTATACAGGGAGGATTATATCTGGTTGCTGGTTCTCATTTTTGTCACTTTCTACAATTTGTGCTGGATATTTGTGTTATGTTTAATTTATTATATTTTATTATTTTTTTTTAATTTCAGCATACTGTCCATAATGTTTTTGAAGTTCCAGAAACGCCTACCTTTCAAAATCCAGATATTTTAAATGTATGTTTATAATGGTTTGCATAAATATTTTTGTAACATTAAATTCCTTTTAACAACGTGACTCTGCTCAGTTCTCTTTAGAATGACATGCCAGCTTTGAGGAAGTGCTGCTCTAGTATGTTACTTGAGAATTCCAGCCTCAAGGGGTAAATGACATTTAAATTTCATTTAATAACTTTTATTCACTTCTGTGGTAATATGGCAAATAAACTTACTCATATTGTAAATCAAAGACAAATAGTCCTAATGTTTCCCATTATAAACTTAGTGCTTCTTTTTGTAATCACTGAAGTAACTGCTCACATCGGACTGAGCGAGTAAACGCCCTTCTAAATGAAGGCCAAGAACCAAACAAAAAATTAGGAGGTACAGAAATAATGGACAGCCAGGACAGGGTCATTTATTGTGCTTATTCTTTTGGTTCTTTTTTAACATTTCCTTAGGTAAAAGTTATTTTCTCTGTTTTCAGGTTTAGACTTTGTCTTCTCATTAATGGCTCAATAGAGTAAAGACTTGGCACTACGTCTGAAATGAAAAAAAAAATGTCTTGCTATTCTGTTCCATAGCACTGCGTTCTGCAGGTTTCAGATTTTTTCTTTTAGAAGAAACGTCAGCCTCCCTTCTCCAACATCCAGCACAGGGACTGATGAGAAGGTACAGACACCTCATTTTATAAACTTCCATAAGAAAGATGAATTACATTTTGTTGATGCTGGCTTACAATGCCTATGGTGTAGTGAATAAAGTGCATGAAAAGACTTCATGCTTGTCTCAGATGCCGACTGTTAATCATTAAGCAGTAGGAGTCAAAGCCCAAAAGACTAAAAGCCTGTTTTACATCTTCTGAAAACTGGAGTACTAGTACAACTCTTAAAGGCCTTAAAACGTTTGAAATGCATTGTGTGCTGTATATGTTAATAATAGTGTATGGTAAGAAACATTGAAGACTTGTAGAATCTGTGATCGAAAGCAGTAATGTTAATAATGTATAACAAATTAAATATACCGTACATTATTTTTTTTTTTTACTTTCCTTACATTTCTTGTAAATGTGGAGGAAAAGGCTATAAGCTTTATGGTGACCATTTAAAGAATTTTTTTTTAATAAAACGTATTACAGCAACACAGAATCCTTCAGCATCTTACCGAGGCAGAGAAGTGGTGTGCTGAGAACATTTCAGGGGGCACATCTCACTCCCTTCATTACTGTCAATGGACAAAGATGACATTGAGGAGGCCCTTCAGAAATTTGATTTGCTATCTGAATTTCCAGAAGAAGACGAGAGGGAATATGTCCTTAGACCCTTCATCATCCTTTATTTCACATATGGAAGACATGCATCTGTTTTTAGATAATGTGAGAGGAAAAAGGAAAATGACTGTTTTGTCAGAAAATGTAACAAACGTACATTGTTCAGTTACAACCTACAACTCTTTTTCTATATTTTATATATTCTTTAACTGTTTGTAATAAATGTTGCAAACCAACTTCATCTTTACAGTCCATGAGCTGTCACAGATCACACCTGGGCTAACTGAAGCTTTATGATACATACTGTATATGGCAAGGGGTCCAAGAGCAACATCAGAGACACTCAAACTTTCTTAACTTTTGGAAACCATGATCACAGTTTTATTATCATTTAGTTTAAGAAGATGCATTGCCATCCAAGTTTTTATATCATTCAAGCACGCATGGAGGGTCTGTATTTTCTCGCTTTGATTTTAGTGGCAAATATATTTTAGTGTCATCAGTATAGAGAAGCCATATTTGTTAACAATGTAGCCTAAAGGTAACATGCCTATCAAAAAGAGAACTGGTCCAAGGATGGAACAACACAAGTAAGAGGAGCTACAGAGGATGAGAACTCACCCAAATGAATAGAAATGCTCCTATTTCTTAGATAAGATTTAAACCATTTCAGGGCATTACCTTGGATGCCTACATACTGTTCAAGGCAGGATACAAGAATCATAAGATCCACAACATCAAAAGCTGAGGTAAGATCTAGCAGTACAAGAATGGCAGAATCTCCAGCATTAGTAATTGGGAAGAGGTCACTGTTAACCTTTAACAAGGATGTTTCAGTGCTGCAAGAACATCTGTATCTGGATTGGAAATTTTCCAGAATACTATTTTCATCTAGAAATGTTTGAGTTATGACAACTTTTTCTAAGACTTTAAATAAAAAAGGCAGTTTAGAAATTGGCCTGAAATGAGACACATTAGAGGGTCCTTATTTTGTTTTATTATAATACATTTCTGCACCACAGCGTGTTTCACGGCAGCAAGAACACAACCAAAAATCAAGCTAGCATTTATTAAGGTAACAATACTTGGTCTGACAGAATCAAAAAAACCCTTAGCTAATCAAGAGAGGACACAGTTCAGGGGGCAATTTGTAGGATTCTGGCATTGCACCAAATCAGACAACAGAAACGATGACACATGCAGCTCATAGTGGTCAAAGACAGCTGAACGCACTATGGGAAGAGATGAATCCTTAGCAAGCAGTGAAACCGATGACCTAATAAAAGTAATCTTATTTCCAAAAAAGTATATCACCATTTGGAGAGTAAGTTGGGGTATGCGACAAATGACAAATTCCTAATGCAGTACAAGAAATGGTATATGGCGATTAAAGGATTTAAAATCACTAAAAATTGACTTGTAATTATTGCATCGACCCAAACAAAACATTTTTAAAGTTAAGTTTAAAATCTGTTAGTTCAGTTCCAAAATAAATAAAAAAGACGGTTAATGGAAGTGCAACTTTCCATGATGCAAATGTTTACATTTCTTTAGAAAAACAATTGATATAATATCTATTAAGCAATTTAAGAGATTTGCTTCACTTTGTTTGATAAGTACATACTTATAAGTTAGGGTCCCAGGGAGAACAATTATGCATTAAAATTAAAAACCAGGTAAACGTTTGAAAGTTTAATAACTCCACTTGAAATTTATCAACATTACAGAAGCAGCGTAGAACAAAATTAAGAAAACACAATTCAAGACAGACAATGGAAATGAAGGTATGAACTGTATAATAAGCTGGATCATTTAAAAAAAATTGTTCAATACAAACAATTCTAAAAGTTTCTTTTACTGAGAACTCCAAAGTTTAGACCTTGATTTTCATGCCTGTTGATTGTTATGTTGTGTTATTGATCATCATTTATTTTGTAACATAGACTAATAAACTAATGTCATTAACGGAATTTACCTTTATTGAACGAGGTTCCAGAAATAATGTCAGACATTCCGTTTAGTACAAAAGTACCGTAAAAATAACTTCAAATATTTTGAAAGATAGAATTCACTATAATAGCAGTTAGAGCAACCACATTAGTATTTACTATGGTGTTTCCTTAATCTAAAAATATGTTATGCTCTCTTTCTTTTAACTATATCGAATCCTGACTCAAAAATTATAAAACTGTTTTTGTTTCTAAAAGTAAATACGAGAATAATATTAAAGAGAAACTCGTGATTGCAGGAAGTCATATTAATATCGTCGTTTAGGGTTATAGGGTAAATCAACGTTACTAGTTTTTCAACGAAAGCGATGCAACAGAGGACGGACGCGAATGCTGGGGGCGTGGTGTGGAAGGCTGGAGGTGTGGAAGGCTGGGGGCGTGGAAGGCCGAGTCTGCGACCTGCAGCCGGATACAATTGGGTGCCAAAAGCGGCACGCATCTTACAGCAAAACGAGGCTGCCCTCTTTTCTCCATGTGCGGCGCACACAATGAATCTTTTCGGCATAAACACCGCTTCGTGTTGCAAAGATGCTATTACTTTCTTTGGATGCGTCAACCGTATCTACGTTCTTTTCAGTTCATGAAAGATGGGAATTTTTGCTGCAAAAGACAGGTTGCTCGTTACACAGGTTAAGTGACACACGCTGGAGCGCAAGGGTCAACGTAGTGCGGCCTATTGCTTGAAAGTTGCCCAGCATTCTGCAAGCTTTAGATGAAGTAATAATATCACAAAAATATACACATGAAATTCGATCAGAAGCAGGAGGTCTGGAAACGTATTTTTCTTCATTTGTTGCAATTTTTATGTCAACATTTTGATTGAAGGTTTTGCAATCCATCAATCAAAGAAGTGTGATCTTGCAGACACAGTCTATATCTTTGGAAATTGCAGCATGAAATATCGAAGATCTGGGCAACAAAATGACAAGTCTTAGAGAGCATTGGCAAGCAATTTTATCTGAAGCAAAGCATGTGGCAAATGAAATGGCAATTCTGGCAGAATTCAAGACTTCAAGGCATCACAAACGACCAAGATGCTATATAGCTGATTTGGATGCATCTGATGATCATGATCAAGAACAAGGACCGGAGGAGACATTTAGGAATGGCCCATTCTACTCTGTTATGGATTCTGTAATTATTGAACTATCCCGGCGTTTCACAACTTTAAACAATATATGCAAACTTTTTCACCCAGTTTTAGATTTTAAGAATATGAGCTCCAACGAAATATCCGAGTCCTGCGGAATTTTGATTGCCAGATACCCAAGTGATCTGACTACTGACTTGAAAGGACAGTTGCTTCACATTAAAAATGTATATGATGCGACTTTCAAAGATTGCGGTAACAGTTGTCTTGATTTACTAAACTCGATATTTGAGCTTGGACTTGAAGGCATATATCCAGAACTATGCATAGCGTTGAGGATATTTTGTTGTCTCCCTGGCTCTGTGGCACAAAGGGAAAGATCATTCAGCAAACTTGCAATTATAAATAATCATTTGCGGTCGACTATGACCCAGCAGAGGCTGAATGGTCTTGCAACGTTATCCATTGAACATGAACTTGCAAATACCATAAGCTTTGATAAAGTCATTGATGATTTTTCAAATATTAAAATTAGAAAATGGTCAGCAAAGCATTAAGGGGTTAACCCACCAGCCAGTAACTGCTGATTACCATGATGTTTACACAATATGGAGAGATATTTTATATTCAGAATGAGTTTTTCAGAATAAACTATTCCTAGTTAACCATTGACTTTCAAAACCCTTCGTCAAAAACCAGGTTTTCGAAATTAAGTGGCGTTTTAAAATATACGCACATATTTGAAACACAAAAGGGGCCCGAACTCTGTCAGCTGCTTGGGGCCCAGAATTTCCTAGGTTCAGGCCTGATGCATCAATTACATCAGGTCATGGAGTTTACAGCATCACCACTTCAGAGCCTTTTTAGAAGAAATTTAGAGTCAACTTAAGGTGATGTACTTCACTTTACTGAGGTGTGCTGGCACAGCAGCAGAAACATCCTGAAGAGATTTTTTGTGTTGAGAACAGAAGTGAAAACTTTCATGGCAGATGGCAGAATGGATGTTTTTGAGTTGGAAGATCCACAATGGGTCATGGACCTTGCTTTCTTAGTGGACATTACACAGGAGCTGAACATACTTAACCTGGAGCTCCTCGGCCCTGGTCGGCTCATCACAGCAGCTTATGAAAGTGTGAAAGCCTTCACCTCAAAATTGAAATTATGGAAAACACAGCTTTCTGCCAAAAATCTCATTTATTTACCAACACGTAGATCTTTTGTGGAGGATGGGACAGCATTCAGGAGTGATACATATCCATCTGCTATTGAAAACCTACTGCAGGGATCACCGTGTTGCTAAATTTAGGTCACATCGCAACACCTTCCAGCTGATATGGCGAGTGTTCCAAGCTTGTTATTGACTTGCAGTGCAATGGTGAGATAAAACCTAAGTTCATAGAGGCACAGGGAAAAACCGACTTGCCTGGACAGTTTGAGACAATTACCTCCATCCTTTCCAGAGCTGTCCTAAGTGTTCAGTCAGGTAATGTGCCTTTTTGGAAGCACATATCTGTGTGAGGAACTTTTCTCAGCTATGAACTTTAATAAATGCAAGTACAGGTGTAGGTTTACTGATGCTAATCTTGAAGCTGTACTCAAGTTTCCACCGTAAACTCCTTTAGGGCAAATGTGGCAAGGCTGTGTGAGCAGAAACGCTGCCAGGTTTCTGGGCAGAAATAGAATACAAGTTCAAATGTATTCAGGTATTGCATGTGTTAGGTTAATGCAAAATATTGTTATTTTATTTAAGTTAGTTTAATGAAAAAATAATTGCACATTTAAAGGTAATGTAATTAGGGTATAGTTTGCTTTTTGAAAAAATATGTTAGTAATGGAAATAAAAATAGATTTAAAGAATATTACTATTACTAATATTCTCTTGTTGTACTTGAACATTCAGTTTGAGTTTGAGACCCCTGGTATATAAGAATAACAAGCACCTCCATAACCATTCTACATGTACAAGTTATGGCTAATTGTAAATAATTACAAATCTTTTTAAAGTTTACATCAGTGTTGCTACAGGAAAACAATGGAGCAAGCAGCAAATGTAAGAGAAAGAGGTCGAGGTGTCAGAATGCAAGGTTGGAGGGTGAGAAGAAAGCAGAGAGGAAGAGGCAGGGGGCGTCAAAGATGACTAAACATATCAAATGAGATCAGGGCCACCGCTGTTGATCATGTAATACTGTAAACCATGGCCTAAGTGTGGCTGCGGCTGGGCGAAGGGTCCACCTGCAATTAAGCTGCACCTCAATGGCATCGATAATACGAATGTTCAGAAATGATAAAGGTATATAACCAAAATCCTTCACATTGCATATATATTTTGCTGTATCTGTGAAAAAACTGGTAATAGCAAACTATAACAGATATTTGTACCATTGAATTCATGGATTCATGTTTGTGCCATTTCAGGATTTTACTGCTTCTCTATTCTGGATGCAGAGTCCCATTATTTGCACCAGAAAACACAGAGTGCTGTTAGACTATACGACATCCAGAGACATTCTACAAGACAACACCACCTTTCGGAACATTACGCCTATCAGTCTCACTACCACAGAAAGGGTTCTGAAGAGCCATGCTGTAACAATGAAACAGCTCTACAGGGTTCCTTTTTCTAGATATAATGAGAGGGTGAAGGAGCAAAAATTCTCAGGTACAGGGAATGTGCAAGTAAAGAAATGTTTCCCTCCAATATGTCAATGTAATTTGAGACCATACTTTAAAACATATAGTTTTATAATTTTTTCTTTGCGTGGTGTTTTACAAAAGTGAATGTTCATTTGCAAATTGATTTGATTTGCTGAGTTTTGCTTTGCAGATAGTGATGGAGCTGGAAGCGGGTGACACCGCATACAAATTGGTGTATTTGGATAAAGCAGGATTCAACCTGTGCAAAGTCCGGCGATGTGGCAAAAACATTAATAGGCCATTGAGCCACAGTGTATTTTCCAGGTCATCATGGTGGTAACATAACCTTATGTGCTACAATATCAGAGGATGGTGTAAACCGGCACATTCCCACCATCGGAACCTAAAGTATAACACAGCTTGTCTCCTTGATTTCTTAGGAGGACTTTACAGTGTTCTCATTCCTGAGAATGAGAGGGGAGTGGTGAGACCTCATATGCCACGATCTATAGTTATTTGGAAAAATGTTAGTTTTCACCACTCCAGTCTTGTCAGGGAATGGTTTACTGCCCATGAATGCATGTCAACAGAGTTCTTACCATCCTTTTCACTCTTTCTCAACCCAATAGAGGAATTCTTCTCAGTGTGGAGGTGGCATGCATATGACCATGGGCTCCACGACCAGTTGTTTCTACTGGGAGAAATGGATGCTGCTTGTGAAAACATCACTGTGGAAGCATGTCAAGGGTGGTGGATGTGGCATTCAAGAAAGTTCTTCCCCCTCTGCCGTGGAAGATGAGACATCAGATGTGATGTTAATGAAGTGTTGTGGCCTAACAGAGAAGACAGGTAGATGCAAAGGTGGGTTAAAGTTATAGGTGCGATGTATTTACAATACAGGAAATAACTATGTTTCAAAATGTTTTGTTCCCTGTTGTAAAAAAATATTTTGTTTCATGTCATCATTTGTAGGTTATATTTAAATGTATAATGGATTTTTGTTGCATATATCTGTTCTGAGATGTGGCCGGCTTGTCATCCTGGCCAATACCCCCAGGCCGCCAGATGGAGCCCTCCCTGCAGTATGGAGGTGCCCCGAAGACCAGCAGGGAGTCATGGACGTTGTAGTTTTTATCCTCAGCCCTGCTGGATACCACAGGGGCTGCAAGAGGGAGCTGCAGGGAGGACCAAAGACTTATTTGTGCCCTTTAACCCGGAAGTTCGTCAAAGGAAGAGCAAAGGGCTTCCGGGGTGAAGAAAAGAACATTTTACCTGACACGGAAGTGATACAAGATCACATGGACTGGGGATTGGGAACACTTCCAGGTCAGGGAATATACAAGGACTATGAGAGCTCCCGGACTGTGAGCTGAGCTGGGTGGAAGGGTGGCAACGCGTCTGGGAGTGGTGGATTGTATTATTGTGATTATTGGATTGATTTATATGAGTATAGTGGAGGAGAGGGTGCTTTGTGCACTGTGGCAATTTAATAAAGTCAGCTTGTGGACTTTTACCTGGTGTCTGGAGTCGTGGACAGGGGTTCAAGGGAGCGAGAGTGCCCCTATCTGTCACACTGTGTATATTCTACTGTGGCAACAAAATAATTGGTGTGCCTGGTTTTGGTTCAAGTACGTAGCATTTTTTGGGTGTACTTTCTTTATGGGGACAATATTTTACCAATGACATATTTTATGTGTTTTGGTAAATATTGTCAATGTTTTGCATATTTTTGGTGATACAGTGTTGTGATAGGTGCCTTTACAGACTTGGGAAATGCTCTTAGAGTTTTGAGACAGATGTTAATCTTTTTGGAAGATCCATCCTAGCAATCGAGAAAAACTGTAAGATCCTGTGATATCCCGTGTAGTGAGAAGTAGTCCCAACCTACACTCTGGACATCTGATAGTTTATGAACCGAACAGGATCAGTGCAGAGATGAGACACAGGCAAAAATTGAAGGGTAAATGGTGCAAGTTTATTTACAAGAGTGCTGTACAACCAAAATGCAGTAGTGTCAGGTGGGCTTTGAGACACAGTCCTTTAACACTGACACTTCTTCAGAAATAAATAAAAATAAACCAAAAGGAAAAATATGGTTTATTTACAAAAACAATGCACTCCTACAAAAACTGCGCTTCACAGCGCTCACCCGCTAAATGGCCCCACATTCCTACAGCAGTGCCCTCAACACACAAACGATAAGCTTACTTCCTTACAACCTTATAAATACCACTGGTTTGAGTTTAATGCTTCTTCAACTTAAATTTGGTACTGCATGGGTCACGCATTACCACAGATCCCCCATGATTATAATATCCTACTGTAAACCTACCTTTTTAATATTACTAAAAAAATGAACATTGAAATTACTGTCAGTAATGAAGTACTGTCTGTAGTAAACTGTAGGGGTTTATAACACACCACTAAAATAAGGCCTCTTTCCCTAAGTCTTTGAGACGAATCCAGATGTCCTCACTAAGATGGGGCTCATCATCCGAATCAAGACAGCTTGAATTTAAATTCTGTTTGACAGAAACAACAACCCCCTGCCTTTTATGTTCTACCTATCCTTCATAAAAATGTGTATTCCTCTGTGTTAAACTTTGTTTATATTTTCAATTTGTTAATCATTTTACTTTTTTAACTTAAATTTTATACTTTTGCACTTAGAATTTATGTTACTATGCATATTTATTTTTACACTATTTTTCATTACTTCATGTACTGTTCTAAACCTGGCCTGTCTTAAACTCCCTCCTTGACTAACCTATTCATCATATACCTCTATGGTACAAATTTGGCTGGGAGCTGATAAATTGTAGGACGGTAGGCTCAGGGGGTTTATAGCACAAAACGATCAGAGGGAGCAAGGAGTGTATTGTGTCTTACAGGTGACACATGATACAAATACTAAATTTTGGATGGATGATTTTAATGAAGATGTTTTAGGGTGACAGCATAGCATAACATAAGAGATGAAAAATACTTTGCTTAGATTGATTACGTAAATCAGTAATCTTAGTAAAGTCAAAGAAGAGTGGCCTTACATAGATTGGGAAATGATGAGAGGTAGGAACTGGACAGTGAGAAATTTGCGATCCACACTCGAAGAAGACAACGTAGTGCAGTCAAACAGGCTTCACTTTGTGGTTATACTATATTGGGGATATTTGGACTCCCATCTATATGAAGGCTCAGATCAGGGTTTTGAGTGAGGAATAGGAGTTACTGGCAAAGAGTTAAAAGAACCAAAGCAAAACTCAGTGTAATTTTAAGGAAAGTGAACTGGTATCCTAGACCTGGATCAGGGAAACAGAGTTCAGTACATTCCAAGGGTAACAAAAGATTTAAAGAGCTTGGCATCTAGCCTCCCCAGCATATACAAAAGAAGAGGAAAATTAATTAAAGCATTTGTGGAAACAACAATAGGATAGCTACTAGCTCAGAGGGACATAAAAGTGATGCTAGTAAGAGCAGTGGGTATGATGCTTGGCAACATCAGCACGCCACTGTTTGATGCACACACCTTTAACACCCACTGAAATGATCTGTGGAGGGCCCTGAGGCAAGAGTATCCTATGAAGTTTGATTCAAGAGCACTGAAGGCAGCATCAGATGGGAACACAGAAAGCCCAGCTTACATGCACAGACTGCAAAGATGGAAGTTGGTAACAGAATGAGGGTGATCCGCTGATGACCTCACTATCTAGAAAAGCAGTCACTGAGGCACTATCTGGTCCAGTCAGGAGGAGACTGGACGACACAGTGAGACTATATTCTAAGATCCATAGAGAATTCTGTTTCACAATGTGACCACCAGGTGGTATGCAAGCTCCATAAGACCCGACACAACAGACACTGGGACAAGTCCAGCACACACAATCACTTTCCTTTTGTTCCTCGCCATCAATGCACGGTACAAAGCACAATGAAGCATGGTCCAACACAATAAAGCACACAGCACTTTGCCTTCTCTCGGTCTCCCTCTCTCTCTCTCTTCCGCCTCCACTCCTCCCTCAAGCTTCATCCTCTTCCTCCCGACTCTGGTCCTTCAAATGGAATGAAAAAGCTCCTTTTATAGGACACCCAGAAGTGCCCCAGGTGTCCCATGATCTCCTCCCGGTCATACTTCCAGGTGTGGTGGCAGTCCTGCAGAGAAGGGTTCTGCCATTCTCCATGCACCCCATGGCGGTGGCCACGGGCCCCAGTAGGGTTGAGCTTCCATGCTCCAAACACATGGCACTTTAGCAAGCCGGGGTACTGCCCTCTGTTGTCCTGAGGGAAGTACTGCCCTGTGCAAGCTCTAACCCCAACCGAGTCCTTCCCTTAATAAGGTGCTGTGGCTGGATAAGATTCCCACCTTTCCATTACAATATGCTATGGAAAAGTATCACAGAAACAAAAAAGGACAAGATCAACAAGACAAAGAGGTCCAATGAAAACTGACCCAGCTGTAATTAGGTAAATTGTGAAATAAAGGCAAAAAGAATGCCCAAAACCACAGTAACAGGCACCACAGAAGAAGATAGTAAGATAATGGTATCAGTTGTTTCTTCAGACCCTACTCTGGTTCCGGCAACTATTGAAGATGCCCCAGCAGTACCAGCTCCTGTTAATGTTATTTCTAGGAACCCATTTTGAGTAGAGGATTGCAAAACTTTACAGGAAGAAAAGGTACATCATGACATCAAGAGGTCCACCCAGAATATGTTGGGGATTCTGGTTACCTGGGAAATAGCAAGAAAGATTGTCTGGTAAGGCCGTGGGAGCCAAGATATCATAAGTTTGGAGAGAAAAATTATACTCAGTCAGGTCAGCGTAGGGGACAGACATGACAAGATGGGAAATAGCAGAATTGGCAACACCACCTGACAGGCCTTGGACCTATGAATTCATGGTCAGGGTTCAATCAAGAAATCTAGGGCTGCCCAGAGACTCCTATTTGGGAAGGTTATTACCCAGTGTTAAAAGGGTTTCCAGATAATGAACCAGTATTACACGTTGAGCCAGATGGAAAAAAAATATCCCTCTAATGGTAGACACGGGAACTGTTACACTTGAATCAAAAAGAGAGACATAATTCACCTCTCCATGTCTGGCAAATATGTTAAGACAGTAGGATATTCTCAGGACATCCACAAATTATACATTTATTAGCTCCACTGCAACTTTGCTCACAAAATTGCAATTCTGGTCTCTGATAATTCACCTGATAACTTGATAGTAAGGGATGTCTTGTGTAAATTAAATAGGAGAATATGGTGTATCCTGGAGGGGTGTATATATTGATCCTAGAGGCATTCAAAGACAGATGTTTTGCAGATTAAAATGGCATCTGTATACATGATTACAGAAATTGATAAACCAATATCTGAATTATGGGAAAAATGGGGATTGTTCATCACACCTAACCTGCCTAATGCTGGAAAGCCTATTTTAGAGAACCACTGCATTTGGATTTATGATACAGCATGTGATAAGTAACTAGAAAATACATGGCTTGCAGAGCTAGGTTCTCAGCCTGTAGAGTACAAGAGCAACCACTCATTCGACACAAAGTCAAACCAAAGGTACCCAAGGATTTTCCAGAGAGACACAGTACCAAAGGAGTCCAGTCTTCGTCTCAGGTCACTGGATAGTGTCCATGTCTCGCAAACATATAGTAAGACAGAAAGCACCAGGATTCTAAAGTCTTGGACCTTCGTCCTTTTGCATAGATATTGGGAGCGCCACACACCCTTTCCAGCAACCTCATGACCCCCCATGCTCTCCCAATCCGTCTACTGACTTCATAGGAAAAGTCACCAAAGACATGAATGTCACTGCCAAGATAAGTAAACCTCTCAACAAGGTTGGCACTCTCTCCGCAAACAGACACACTGCTGATGGCTGTGCCCAAAAGGTCATTAAAGGCCTGGATCTTGGTTTTTATCCAGGACACTCGCAAGCGCCCTGATCAGAGCCTCCATTGACTCCGCGAAGATCACAGCATCGTCAGCAAAGTCAAGATTCGTGAATCTTTCTTCACCAACAGATGCCCCACAGCCTCTGGACCCCATGACCTTGCCCAACACCCAGTCCATACAAGCTTTGAATAGAGTAATAGCAAGAACACACCCCTGGCGAACCACCAAATCAACTGGGAAAAACACAGAGGTCCTGCCTTCACTCTGCACAACACTCACAGTACCAGTGTACAGGCCAGCCATGATATCCAGCAACCTCGAGTGGATCCCACGAACCCTCAGGATGTCCTGCAGGGCAGCTCGATCAACTGAGTCGAACGCTTTACGAAAATCAAAAAAGGCTGCAAAGAAACTTTGCTGATATTCGTGTTTGCACTCCATGAGAACCCTCAGTGCCAGGATGCGGTCGATGATAGACTTCTTAGGCGTAAAACAAGACTGTTCCGGTCGCTGGTAGGTGAACAATTGATCACAGGTCCTATTGAGGATGACCCTAGCATGGACCTTACCTGGCACTGAGAGCAGTGTTATCCTCCTGTAGTTGTTGCAATCCAGACGATCACCCTTCCCTTTCCAGATAGGGACCACAAGTCCCGTTTTCCAGTCAGTTGGGATGATGCCAGTCTCCCAAATAGAAGCAAAGATTGCTTGCAATGCCAGGAGGACAGCCTTACCACCAGCCTGGAGAAGGTCACCCTGGATACCACAGATTCCTGCAGCCTTTCCTTCCCTCAGCTGGTTCACCACCTGTGCAATCTCATTGAGATTGGGTGGTTCACAGCCAATTGGAGGATCAGCCTCAAGGACCGTGGACCCAGAGACATCTAATATCTATAATAGATAATAGGTGCACAAAAGTGCTCTGCATTCCCATTATGAAAGGCATACCTACAACTGTCAAAGTACCAACCTAAATACAGTCATTCAGAAAAATCCAATAGCCTTTGAAATTTTAAGCTGAGAAAGCTATACAGTATATCAGATAATTATAGGCATCATAGAAGCAGGAATTTTAGTAAAAACCTACAAGTATTTGTAACATGTTTTTGCCGTCTTAAAAACAGATAAATCTATGTGGAAATTGGTATATGACTTAAGTGCAGTATACAGTGCATCCAGAAAGTATTCACAGCGCATCACTTTTTCCATATTTTGATATGTTACAACCTTATTCCAAAATGGATTAAATTCATTTTTTTCCTCAGAATTCTACATACAACACCCCATAATGACAACGTGAAAAAAGTTTACTTGAGATTTTTGCAAATTTATTAAAAATAAAAAAATTGAGAAAGCACATGTACATAAGTATTCACGGCCTTTGCCATGAAGCTCAAAATTGAGCTCAGGTGCATCCTGTTTCCCCTGATCATCCTTGAGATGTTTCTGCAGCTTAATTGGAGTTCACCTGTGGTAAATTCAGTTGATTGGACATGATTTGGAAAGGCACACACCTGTCTATATAAGGTCCCACAGTTGACAGTTCATGTCAGAGCACAAACCAAGCATGAAGTCAAAGGAATTGTCCGTAGACCTCCGACACAGGATTGTTTCAAGGCACAAATCTGGGGAAGGTTACAGAAAATGTTCTGCTGCTTTGAAGGTCCCAATGAGCACAGTGGCCTCCATCATCCATATGTGGAAGAAGTTTGAAATCACCAGGACTCTTCCTAGAGCTGGCCGGCCATCTAAACTGAGTGATCAGGGGAGAAGGGCCTTAGTCAGGGAGGTGACCAAGAACCCGATGGTCACTCTGTCAGAGCTCCAGAGGTCCTCTGTGGAGAGAGGAGAACCTTACAGAAGGACAACCATCTCTGCAGCAATCCACCAATCAGGCCTGTATGGTAGAGCAGCCAGACAGAAGCCACTCCTTAGTAAAAGGCACATGGCAGCCGGCCTGGAGTTTGCCAAAAGGCACTTGAAGGACTCTCAGACAATGAGAAACAAAATTCTCTGGTCTGATGAGACAAAGATTGAACTCTTTGGTATGAATGCCAGGCGTCACGTTTGGAGGAAACCAGGCACCGCTCATCACCAGGCCAATACCATCCCTACAGTGAAACATGGTAGTGGCAGCATCATGCTGTGAGAATGTTTTTCAGTGGCAGGAACTGGCAGACTAGTCAGGATAAAGGGAAAGATGACTGCAGCAATGTACAGAGACATCCTGGATGAAAACCTGCTCCAGAGCGCTCTTGACCTCAGACTGGGGCGACGGTTCATCTTTCAGCAGGACAACGACCTTAAGCACACAGCCAAGATATCAAAGGAGTGGCTTCAGGACAACTCCGTGAATGTCCTTGAGTGGCCCAGCCAGAGCTCAGACTTGAATCCGATTGAACATCTCTGGAGAGATCTTAAAATGGCTGTGCACCGACGCTTCCCATCCAACCTGATGGAGCTTGAGAGGTGCTGCAAAGAGGAATGGGCGAAACTGGCCAAGGATAGGTGTGCCAAGCTTGTGGCATCGTATTCAAAAAGACTTGAGGCTGTAATTGCTGCCAAAGGTGCATCGACAAAGTATTGAGCAAAGGCTGTGAATACTTATGTACATGTGATTTCTCAGTTTTTATATTTAATAAATTTGCAAAAACCTCAAGTAAACTTTTTCACGTTGTCATTATGGGGTGTTGTGTGTAGAATTCTGAGGAAAAAAATTAATTTAATCCATTTTGGAATTAGGCTGTAACATAACAAAATGTGGAAAAAGTGATGTGCTGTTAATACTTTCCAAATGCACTGTATGTGGCTATGCAAGACATGGCCAGCACGCTGCTTACAAAAGTTCTATATAATGTAATGTATTTTACAGTAATTGACATAAACTCAGCCTTCTTCAATGTGCCGTTAGGAATGCAGATCTTTGCCTTTACATGCAGAGGAAATCAGCATATACAGTATGTTGTTACTTCCAGATTTTCCTCACTGTTTTTCTTTTTTTCCTGAACTTATTTACTAGTTACTAGTTTGAAAAATCAGAACTGATATGTTCCTTCTGGCTGGTCACTGATAGTAGCCACTAGAAAATCGAATAAACGGATTTTAAATTTGCCGAAGAACTGCAATGCTTGCAGACCCAGGTATTGGCTTTTCAAATGGGTTGTGAACTTGGATGGAATTGCAAAGAGGACCCTAAGGCTGCCTTATGTCTGAAACAGTAAGAGACACTAAGACAATGAAAGCGGTGTGTATTCCATACAGCAGGGGTTCTCAAACTCAGTCCTAGGGGACCCCTGTGGCTGCAGGTTTTTGTTCCAACCAGATTCCTAATCAGTGACAACACCTGATAGCACTGATCTCATTTAATTAGCTGGTATTATTTATCTTTTATTCTACATTCAGAAAAGCACAGCAGCATGATTTTTACATTTATAAGAAACTTAGAAATATTTCTGATTTTGCTGTAGATTTAAATGCTTAACTCTCTTTTTATTATATTTCACCCTTTCTCTGTTCAGTTTGCTCCCTTCATTGAATCTTAATAATGACAATTAAAAACAAGCAGAGCAGAAACCCAAGCAAACAACACTCAATCGTGAAAGGCTGCAACTGCTTTAGTGTCAACCCCACAAAGTAGTAATTAACGGATTAATTAAACAATTAGAACACCTACAAAAGTGGAATGACAATCAAGTTGAAAATACTGTTAAAAAGAAAAAAATACATATAACTGCTTAGTACATTTTACTACTTTTTTTTTAACCAAACTTAGTTTTCTAATTTGTATATTGTTCCCAAAACAGGGAATCTGGGAAACAACAATTCGCTTAATTAGCCCAGGAGTCCAATTAAAAACAGAGGCTGATTGGAACAAAAACCTACAGCCACAGGGGTCCCCCAGGACCATGTTTGAGAACCCCTGCCATACAGTACTCCCATAATCAGATACTCGCACCGCAGCCATGAGCGCCTCAGCAGTTCAGTTACACTCTACCGTAGGAGTTGTTTGCTCAAAGACCGAGAGGGTGATGTGCCAGAGACCCAGTGCGGTGTGGAAAAAAGACAGAAGGTGGATTAGTCATCTACAGTATGTAAATGAGGAATGGTGTAGAACAGCGCATATCACAGTTAAAACTGCTGTCTGGAATTCAGACATTGAAATTCTGGCTGTCAGAATTCTTCCACATTATTTGCCAAATGGGGATCTAGCAATGGAAATGATTCATTCTGTCATCAGCACTTTAATGAAGACTCACTCCAATCATGCAGTTATAATATCTGATGACTTTAATATGTTGGCCCGAAAGAGCAAGTGAGAAAAAATGTAAAGGTGTGATACACACTTAAACAAGGTGACACACACATTCAAAAGAGGTGACGTGCTGAATTAAATGTAGTGCTGCACAATTAAAAAGATGACGCGCACAATTAAACAAAGTGACGTGTAAAAATAAAAGTGGTGCAATGCAACATTAGAGATGACGCACTCACAATCAGAGGGGTGACAACAAGTAAAAGTGTATGGAAAGGATACGTACCTTAGCAAAACAAAAGGAAAACACTGATTGGTGGCAAGTTTTGCCGGTCAGTCCAAAAGGGAAGTTTCCAGTTATGTGGTGTGCGGAGTGAGGGAAAATTAATATAGCATTGTTTTTTCAATTAGATTGTTGGAGATCACAGTTTCCGATGTATGTACATTATGTACATTGTGGTGTATATTAACAGGCGGACATCCATTTCTTTTTTCCCCACCCAAAACCCGATCCCAAAGTAAACTCGGGTGCTCCTCATTCTTTTTTTTGCCTGCAGTGCGGTGCTTGATAGTTTGTTCCAATTTGTTAATATCCATCCATCGATCCATTATCCTATATCCTAACACAGGGTCACGGGGATCTGCTGGAGCCAATTTCAGCCAATACAGGGCACAAGGCAGGAACAAATCCTGGGCAGGGCACCAGCCAACTGCAGGGCGCACATACACACACACACACACACACACACACACACACACTAGGGACAATGTAGGACTGCCTGTGCCCCTAACCTGCATGTCTTTGGACTGTGGGAGGAAGCCCACGCCGACACGGGGAGAACATGCAAACTCCATGCAGGGAGGACCCGGGAAGCAAACTCGGGTCTCCTAACTGCGAGGCAGCAGCACTACCCACTGCGCCACCGTGCCACCCATTTGTTTATATTCTATATACCATTTCATTGTAATAGCTAAAGGAATTATTTGTAATCTAACATGGTGCTCCGCAGTGATTTTATGTTCGATCAGGTGCCATATCATTCAAGAGGTATAGCAGCAAAAGAGACAAAAAAATCAATCCTCATAGGAATACTGTGGGAAACCCTGAAGGCGCTCTGAAGAGGACAGATTATCTCATATCTTTCCCACAGAAATAAATTGGAAAGCAATAAGGCATCAGAGCTAACCAATAAAATTGCTAAAATAGATGAAGAACATGCCAGGTGTCCAGATGAGGCTCTTCATAGGAAAAGGCAGGTTCTGCATTCAGAGCTCAGCCTCTTAACAACCAAAGAAACTGAACAACTCATACTTAAATCAAGACATAATTATTATGAACACGGAGAGAAAGCTAATAAGATCTTGGCTCAACAAATTCACAAGCAAGAAGTTCACAGTGCAATCCCAGCAATTACCAATACGAATGGAGATAAAATCATTGACCATGAAAATATAATGCACACATTTAGTAGAGACTACTATAAATCTTTATATTCTAGTTTAAAGAAGACAACACGCAATCTAATGCATTACAGATAGCACAAGTAGATACTCTTAGGGCAGAGGAATTGGATAAACCTCTGGCGCTATCAGAATAGATGGGGAAAAAAATAAATTAAAGTCCACCTGTTAATGTACACCATCATGTAAATACACTGGGAACTGTGGACACCAACAATTTAATCGGAAAAAGAATGCTATATTAATTTTCCCTCACTCAACACACAACTTAACCGGAAACTTCCCCTGTGGACTGACAGGCAAACCTTGCCACCAATCAGTGTTTTCCTTTTGTTTTGCCAAAGTACGTATCCTTTCTGAACACTTTTACTTGTCGTCACCCATCTGATTATGCAGTGCATGATCTCTAATTTTGTGCATCACCTCGTTTGAATGTGTGCGTCACCTTAAGTGTGTGCGTCTCCTTGTTTAATTGTGCACAGCACATCTTTACATTTTTTGTCACTTGCCCTTTGGGGCCACTGTACTTTAATCATATAACTTTGGAATGAACAATGACAAATTTCTACCAGTTTATGACCAGTTCCAGTAGAGATTTAATTGTACAATTGTCTTTAACTGTAATCTACTTGCTTCTTTAAGCAAATCTGACCACAACCTAATTAATTGTATTCCCATCTTCAAGTCTGTTAGACAGCAAACAGTTACCACTAAAATAGTGAGGACATGGAGGCTGAAATGACTATGAAGGACTGCTTCTAAATGACAGACAGGAAAATGATGTGCAAGTCCACTTGAGAACAATATTGAGGGCCTCAGTTACTGTATCACAGACTAGATTAACTTCTCTGTCAACACAGTGGTACCCACAAAGGCAGTATGTTGCTTTCCAAACAACAGGCCCTGGATTACTAAGGAGCTAAATGGTCTGCTGAATGAAGGAGATGCATTGTGTGCTATAGAAAAAGCTGAGTGAAGGAAAGGAAGGTTACAAAGCTAAAATAGAAAACTAACTCACGCAGAATTATGTGAAGGATGTCAGGAATGGACTGGGTAGAATTACAGGGCTCGGGTGCTAGAAGGGGTTCTGGACAAAGTGAACAGCCCGAAACAATATATATATATCCATAAAACTAGTGAAACGTGGAGATAAAATCCATAATAAATAAATCCGTTAAAATAGAAGTTAAAATGCAGTCTCTCTCCTCACCCGATCGCAACCCACCACCTTCTGTCTCCCCGGCTCACCCATCACTCGTGTTGCCGGCGGAGCCTCTGCAGCACAGACTCCTTTCTGCCGACCCCTCCGTCTTGGCTGCCGGACCATCCGAGGTTGGCACGTTCACTCAGTCAATCTATTGGGAGGTCTAACATCTCGCTCGCCCCACTCTACACGCTTAGTCAGTGAGGCAAACCAGCCCCTAGAGAGCCCCAGATCGTGCTCCCTTCTCTTCCGTGGTGTCTGGATCGTCTCCCTTGACTGCCTTTTTTTTCCCTTCTTTAACCTCCTTCTGTTCTATCTTTTCATTTTTCCTTCCTCCTATCCTGCCGGTAGGGGTGGGCCGCTTGATACTGAGGTTGACACTGTGTCGAGCTTTCAAAGCGCCGCTTCGAGTCTCGTTTCAAATGCGCCCGTCACGCGATTTTGAGGCTCACAAGCGTGATGACGTCATTGATACCTGAGCAATCGGCAGCCGATTTAGACAGGCACTCGTCTGCTGAACTGCCTTGGCTTAAAGAGTAAAAGCAGTTGTCCCTGCTGCAGCGGTAAGTGGTGCTGACGCGAGTTCAAATCCCAATTGGGATTCGCGTATGGTTCTTGCCTAAAGTTAAAATAAGGACTTTGTATAAAACAGTTATGCAGTACTTGTCTGTAAATTAACAAATATATCTTGGAGACGTTATGAACGATTTACACGGGGCACCTTTTTCCTTGGTGTGGAATCTTGTCCACCTAGAATCAATAACAAATTGATGAGCACGTATTATAACAATCCAGAATCTATTCTACCCCATGTCGATCATATCAGAGAAGCTAAGAAACGCTTCATTAAAGCCAACGTGGTGATTACCGAGTATATACGCAAGACACTCCTCGTTAAACATTTTTTCTATTCAGTGAGTCCCAGATCTGTAGCTGATATGTATTATTGATTTCCAAAAAGCAATGTGAATAAAAGTGTGTGCTGCATAACTAATCCATCCATCCATTTCCCAACCCGCTGAATCCAAACACAGGGTCACGGAGGTCTGCTGGAGCCAATCCCAGCCGACACAGGACACAAGGCAGGAACCAATCCCGGGCAGGGTGCCAACCCACCGCAGCATAACTAATCACAACTGTCTTTCAGCGCCATCAACAGTGTCTTCTGCAATTTTAAGAAAGTCTTAGGATTTGTGTGTTAATTTGACAAATAAAGTTGTAAAGAAACCTCGAATTCATCCAGAGGTGGACATAAAGATCACTCAAGTACTGACAAGAATGAGCAGCTGATAAGCACATCAGGAGCCAAACTTTCAAAAAAAGCACCTGACTGTCAGCAACATTCTTCCCTTCTGAATGCATGTTATCAAAGGCTGTGGTGGGGGGTAAATAAGTAATCTTCCAAACTGCAGCAGAACAGAGTAAATTATTGAAAGACTAAGCTTTTGTCATTTCTGTATTGTTAATCCATCTTCCAGTTACACAATCCCCCACAGTCACTGTCACATTTCACGTTCCCTGCTCCTTAACCTGTCTTGTTACCCAAAGCATCAACACTCAGTTTCATTCAAAGCTTTGCCATCCTTCCTTTCATAGACATAAAATAAGACACACATTTCCTATACATACGTGTCCAATAATAATGGTAAACTGGCAGGTGCCTTGTCTCCCATTACGTGAGTTTGTCTGCTGCCCCTCAGTTGCACTGGCACACGTTACACTGGGGGCAAATGCTATGGAGAATACCGACAATGTACACCTTCAGAAGTGAAATGAATCGACTGTATAAGTAGAACATTTCAGATAAACAATTGTTTTTTTTAATCATAAACAAAATAACAATTATAACTATTATATGTGTTGTTACTTTTTAATTTATTCTCACCAAATGTTACATATCTACATGGGAATTTAACATGGGTAATATGTTTGTAATCATTCTCATTAAAATACACTGTCAAAATATGTTATAATGAGCAAATTGAGACACATTGGCCTTTAGGAAATATAAAATAGCGTGTGCGCTGTCATTTAGGACAAAATGCATTGTTAACGTGACGCACTCTCTACTGACACGATGTCACAAAAAAGAAACAGCGCAGTCCATGCAAACTCAAATCCTCGATTTTTGACCTTATGATTAATTGTCAATATTAAAATAAATAAAGTCATTTTAAGAAGATGACAAGTCTGTTATAGTCAGTTCAATTAATGCTCCTTTTTAAAAGTTTGCTTATACAGAATATAAAACAGAATCTCAATGATACGGGACTCGCCAGTAGTAACGAATAATATGTGACACTGAGAAATTATAATTCCTAATAACAGGAACAAGTAAAAACTACGACTTCCCAAAACGGACACTGTAAACATAGGTATTTCAATAAATAATCTAGGAGGCTTTTGTGTGCATTTCAATATCGACTTCAGAAATAGGTAAGCCACCTGTTGTACTATAAATGGTAGGTCAAGCAGCACTTGACAGTAAATAGTCTAACAGGACAATGACTGACTGAAATGAAGATGTCGTGCCGCTACAATAAAGGTTCACACTGTCATTCTGCATGTTTAGAAGGCGCCGATTGGCTGAAACTGTTTGTAGTGAATTGTCCCAAGTTGGAAGTGCCGTATAACAATCAGAAACGAAAAGACACATTTCAACATGCTGGACAGTAATCTGTTTTTCTACAATACAAATTCAGTACGACACCAGGGTCTCCAAACACACAAATGTGAAGCTTATTATGTTTTACAGTGAAACTCTTTACATACACAATATAATTAGGGACGTGTGCCCCCTGGCCAACTACAGCAGCCCAGCCTTCCCTCGATAGCTCGATTCGTTCACTATCCGTCCAAGTTGGAAATTTTTCTTAAATGGAGGAATCGGTGGGGGGGTTGGCGTTTGGGGGTGTTGGGAAACTTTTTCACAAGAGGAGGATCATCAACGCGAACCTCTGGTGTTTTTACTGAGACAGTTGCAACACCATTGAGCCTTTTAATCGGGATAATTAACGAGCTTCACACAACTGAACTACTACTACTACTGTTCTTAGGGCAACAGATGTTGACAACATTTTGTTTGACATATGCACGTTAAATTGGTTTAATCATATATATATATATATAAACGTCCAACCGGGAGGAGGCCCCGGGGAAGACCCAGGACACGCTGGAGGGACTATGTCTCCCGGCTGGCCTGGGAACGCCTTGGATTCTCCCGGAAGAGCTGGAAGAAGTGGCCGGGCCTCTCTGCTTAAGCTGCTGCCCCCGCGACCCGACCTCGGATAAGCGGAAGAGGATGGATGGATGGATATATATAATTGAAATATGACAATATATCTTTGACACTATGTATCAGATAATGGAAATCACAGCAATCCACAATAACAATAATATATTTTCAGCAACTACCTGAATTGTTGTATATCAACTGAAGTGTGTAATGTCAATACAAATTACAAAATATAACTAGAGAGTTAAGTGTCAGACAGACTCTCAAAGATATAGAGGTCAATGCCTTCGAGTGTGTTGAGGCTTCGCAAAGCCTCCTTTAACTGCTCACCGCTTCGACCGTCTTGACGGTTCAGTAACCAGTGCGCATGTCTGCTCGGTGCTCCGAACCATAGACATAGAATTACTAGACGCCGCATGACCAGCAGCATCGTACGTCAACGTCACCGCCATATTACGAGTGGCACTGCTGTAGAGTGAAGTAATGGATAAAGATGTCGCAAACATGTGCTGCTTGAGATTGTACAGTACGCTCCAAATACATTTTATTTTTGTATAGCCCAAAAATCACACAAGAAGTGCCGCAATGGGCTTTAACAGGCCCTGCCTCTTGACAGCCCCCCAGCCTCTCTAAGAAGACAAGGAAAAACTCCCAAAAAAAACCCTTGTAGGGAAAAAATTGAAGAAACCTCGGGAAAGGCAGTTCAAAGAGACCCCTTTCCAGGTAGGTTGGGCGTGCAGTGGGTGTCAAAAGAAAGGGGTCAATACAATACAATACAATACAAAGAACAGAACAAATCCTCAATACAGCATAAAAATAAAAAAAAATTAGAAGTATGGAGCAGAATTTAGCAGTAGATGATATCATATAATAAGATTTGGATATTTTTAGAGTCCTGTAGACCTCATCCATCAAGCTGCCTCCCTCATTTGGCCATTCCACGGCTGAAACGTTGCTCGGCCAGCCAATCCAATGAAAGGACCCCTCTTTCCCATGATTCCTGCGATCCTCCATCAGGGATGACTTTACCTTAGGCAGGCAAAACAACTTGGCAGGTGGGCCATGGCACCAAGTGCCACATTTGAGTACCGAGAAGAGAAACAGAGTAGGTGAGAGTTAGTATTCAATTATAACTGTCATGTTACTTATTTTTTATTGCTAATGACTAACAACAGAAATGCAGTTAGTACAATTAATCTGCAGCTCTAGTCAGGATATGCTAAACTGATGTAGTGAGTCTTCAGCCGGGATTTAAAAGCTGAGACCGAAGTGGCATCTCTTATAGAAGCAGGAAGACCATTCCACAGTTTAGGGGCCCTGTAACTAAAAGCTCGACCTCCCACTGTTATTTTATTAATCCGTGGAATCATATGCAGACCGGCATCTTGAGATCTTAATTTGCTCTCAGGTTTGTAAGTCATGATAAGTTCAGACAAGTAAGTCGGACCTTGGCCATTTAAGGCTTTATATGTTAAAAGGAGGATTTTGAAATCTGCCCTAAACATAACTGGGAGCCAGTGTAAGGATTTAAGAACTGGAGTTATGTGTTCATATTTTCTTGTTCTTGTAATAATTCTTGCAGCCGCATTTTGGATTAACTGGAGGCTGTATAAAGAACAGTTTGAACAGCCAGTGAACACTGCATTGCAGTAGTCAATCCTACTAGAGATAAATGCATGAATTAATTTCTCAGAATCCTGTTTATTTAGAAAGCACCTTAATTTCCTAACATTTTTAAGATGGATGAAACATGTTTTGGACGACTTTGTAGTATGCGCTTTAAATGACATGCTAGAGTCAAAGATAACTCCGAGATTGTGGGCTGATTCAGTAAAATTAATGGCGATTCCAACTGAGTTAAATGATGGCAAAATATTGTTGTGATCAGCGTCATTCCCTCCAACAATTAACATCTCTGTTTTACCTGTGTTTAAAGACAAGTAATCCGTCCACTCCTTTAATTCACTAACACAACTAATTAAAGACAACATCGGAGAAACTTCATTTGATTTAAATGAAAGGTATAACTGGGTGTCATCTGCATACGAGTGAAAATTAACATTATGTTTCCTAATGAGAGATCCCAGTGGAAGCATATAAAGTGAAAACAGTAAAGGTCCCAGTACTGAGCCCTGCAGGACACCATATTGAACTTTTGTGTATAATGGAGTACTGTCAGCACATTTCTGTACATATTGGAATCGATTTGATAAATAAGAACTAAACCAAGCGAGCACGGGGCCTGTAAGCCCAACATCGTTTTCTAGCCTGTGCAGTAAAATAGACTGGTCAATGGTGTCAAATGCTGCACTTAAGTCCAACAACATACAGTAATTACAGTGGAGTTTCCTTCATCAGAGGATATCAGAATGTCGTTTACAACCCGTGTTAGTACCGTTTCTGTACTATGACCAGTGCGGAAACCAGACTGGAATTTCTCAAATAGATTGTAATGCGTAAGGTGTGACTGAAGCTGATTGTTGACTACTTTTTCTAGTATTTTAGAGAGAAATGGTAAATTTGAAACAGATCCTGGGAGATTACATTTCATGGGTAAGGCTGAACAATTGTTTTGGTTATATTTGGCCATTAGAAAATCCCATTTTATAATTCTTAACGTTAGCTATGCCAGGCTAAGATAGCAACGCAATGCATTTATGTGCTCAAGTGAGCCTCCAAACAATGTTTTGGTTAAATGTATTTAGTCACTAACTATGTAGATTGTTGTTAGCTGTTAACGTTTCTCAAACTTTGAAGGTTTCCCAAATAAATCCACCTCAGGAAGCAGTGGGAGGTAGCCCTTAGATGGGATTTTGAGAAAGCTGTCCTGTGATATCGTGCTAGTTTGGTAACAGCTACCACTTGCTGACATTAAAAAACAAAGGAGGTTTGATGATTCCTTCTAAAGGGTCCAGTCAAGGTGGTCAAAGTAGTTTAGCATGTTATCCGACAGTCAACATTAGGGCAAGTTGTCAGTGTATCTTTGATCAATCAGTTTGTTCAGGATGAGATTGGTTCAGATGATGTGTTTTTTTCTCAAGGAGCACATTGAGGAAACACAGTTTGTGGAAGACAGACACAACTAAAGACATGAGCATAAAATGGTGGTTGTCAATTTCAAACTAAGGCTGCACCACCATATTGCCAAGACTGAATACTCTCAAATTACAGAGTGGCAACACACGGAAAAAGCTATGTAAGACAGTTCCGTTTCAAGGATTTTAGATTCTATCCTGTATATATTTAAGTAACCACATTGTGTGTGTGTGTGAGAGAGAGACAGAGAGGAATGAGTGAAATGTTTTCAGAAATTATTAAGCCAATTTGTATGCAATAAAAAATGGTTTATTTTTGTCATTGAGTGTATCATTTCATTATTAAAAGAAAGACCAGACTCCCAGTTGCAGTCTTACTATTTTGTCTCTCACACATTGGTCAAGTTTTCATCTCAATAAATAATAATAATACATTTTATTTAATAGGCGCCTTTCTTAGCACTCAATGTCACTTTAAATTTAAACAACATTAGTAAAATTAAAACAAGACAATGATAAATCAAAAAGCAATAATTAGCAAGCAAACAAAGATAACTGGCAGTGACAGTGCAAAATTCACAATTGGTATGCCAGTTTGAAAAGATAAGTTTTGGGGGCAGTTTTAAAATGTGTTATTGAATCGAGCTGATGTATATGAGAAGGAAGAGGATTCCAGAGTTGAGGAGCACTAGGAGAGACGCTTGAGCTCCCATGGAACAGAGGGATGGGTTTGTAGAGCAGTTTTATACACAATTTACATTACATTTCTATTATTATTGTTATAATATCATAACAGAAATTATACAGTTTACCATAATGCAGAATCAGTGAGAGCCCTGAACTTGTTTTCCTGCAACCAGGCGATCCCATCTGGGGACAATGGAAGATGGTGACACGTGAAGTATGCTGCTTATGTTCAGTTTGCTCCGTAATCTCATTCTGGTTGCTGTCACTGCTGAAAACGCTGCCTCGCAAAGATGTTGGAAATAGAAGCAGCTTCAATAGTTTCTTTCACGTTAATTAATTTTAATCTCCTCCTGCCTACAAGTTATGCTGATGAGAATTTTTCTCAGCATTTCCTTGCGATAATACACTTTCAGGGTGTGAATGATGCCCAAACCCAATGGCTGAAGCACTGCTGTGCAATTGGGTGGGAGGAATTCAACGCAAACATTATCTGAACGTGGACTAATGTTGTGGGCAGCACAGTTATCAATCAGAAGCCGAATCATTATTTCTTCTTCATATTGTGAGGTTTCTGAACTATTTTGGGATCCCACCACCCAATGGGAACGTCACACTGAAGTGCATCCCGAAGCGCGATTGCAGCATCTGTGTAAGATTGTTTGTCTGTTGCCGGGGCAGGAAAACAGCAGGCTCACAGTGTGTTGACCCTTGACAGGGGTCCCAAGAGAGTTTCAAAACCACACATTTTCTTGAATGAGTGCTGCATTAATAGGAATGTTTCTTGAAGGTGCATCACTGAACCACATAAAATTGGATTTTTTGGCATGTTCAAATGCAGCAGTTCTCATAAGTTTGCAACCCGAGATTTTTCTTCTTTTTTGCATATAACAAAGACATATGCATTGCATTTGTCATTCCAACAGATTGCACATTACAAACATTAACACTTATCGTTTTTTCATGTCTGCCATTTCTATAGAATGGTGACAATGTGTTAAATTCCGATGGATGTTTTTCAAATGTTGACGAGCAATAAGCAAAAGGTATCACTGAAAAACACAGAAAACAAAAACAGCAAAACAGTACGAGGAAAGTTCGAAGAAAGAACTTTTTTTTTTAACAATGTTTCAATGTTTCTGTTTGGGGATTGTTGTGCAAATGTGCACAACTGAGCTGCGACCACAAAACTAACTGCTCCGTGGATGATTCATTCAAGCAAAGGTCACTTTGTTGTAATGAAAGTATCTGCTGCTGAATGTACTTTGTAGTAACAGGATTTCTATAGTGTCGTGTTATATGGAGAAACTGTCAGAAACATAAAAATACTTTGTTGTAATAATCTCTCACCTCGGTCTCTCCCCCATCTCTGCACCGCTGCAAAGCCCTGCCCGCCTAGCGTTCTGAAAAGTGCCCTCAGTGAAGAGGGCAGCCTTTTTGCTGTAGTCCTTCACTGAGTAAGTCTCACGGTCTGGCTGTCAGACAGCCGCGGACCGGGGGTTGGGGACACCTGATGTAGTTAATAGGGAGCCAGTGAAGTTGAGAGAGAATAAGTGTAATATGTTCAGTGGATTTAGAACAGCAGGTTATTATCCTGGCAGCAGAATTTCGAATAAGTTGTAAGCAATGAATAGGTTTTTGTGGGATGACAGATAGAATAGGATTACAATAATCTATAAGTGACATGACTAGGGCATTAACCAATACTTTAGTAATGTGTTGCGTAAGAACAGGACGAAGTCTAGAAATGTTTCGGAGATGGAAGAAGGCAGTCCAAGAAATGTTACTTATATGGGAGGAATTATTTAATAATAATTATTATTATTATTTTATAATTGCCATTATTAGTGTATAAATGGATATAAATAATTGCATATAAACGATTCGCCAAAATCTGATGTATGTAAACGATACGGTTTTAAATGTTGTTGTTTTTTTAATCAGAAAACCCGGTTTCCATGTCAAACTGTATTAGTTTAAATGGCACATGTGCCACTCGCAATATGGCGAATGCGCTGACGTGTCGTGTCGACTGGGCAACACAGTGAATGCGGCGTCTATCTATACAGTATATGTCTATGCTCCGAACTGCGTGTCAAGCCAGTGCGCATGTCTGCTGAGCGCTAGGCCTTATTACTCACTGAGCTCCTGTTTGAAGCACATATGACATCAGCAGAGTTCAAAAACTCGACATATTTGCCAGGCAAAATGAGAGTTTGTGGATGATCAATACATTAAATGATTGTGTCCGATAATGCTTAGTGGCAAAAAATAAAACTATAAATTATACATCATACAAATACCGACTTGTAAAATACATAATGCTGCAAAGAAGAGCTTTAGTAATATGAGGGACGACACCTCTCTTACTATAATACTCTCATATCCATTCTTCGCCTTGCGCAACGTTTTCATGCAACACTGAACATACGTCATATAGTATATATGACTTCTATATATGATTGTTTTCATCTTTATTATAAACATACATATAAAAACATACATTATCTACATCTACTCTGCTAAAAACAGTAGTGGTGCAGTGGTTTCGTTGCCGCCCCATAATAAGTGCTTGCGTGGGTTCGGGGTGCACGTCCACCCAGTGTGAATTGTCACCCAAAAGAGTCAGTTTTTCTCCCCGCCCCCCAAATTCCACTGTGGACCGATAGCGAGCAAGGCGAGTTATGTTGTATACACCCCTAGTAAAGATATAGCAAACGTGTATATATAATATATCAATGGGCATCTTGTTTTATGTTTATAACAAAACATTATTTGAGTGACAATTTCAGCTGCTGTTGTAGTTGTTGATGGCAGGTTTAGCGGTTTAAATTTTTAATTAATCAGGTGGAATGTGTTCTTACGTTGAATGTTGGGGGATGGCTCTACACAGTAAATGTTTTAGTATCTGGGATTGCGCCTCTGTAACTGGAAGATTGCTTAGGAATGATACAGACTGGACAACTATCATATAGGTTTTAGGAAATGTTTTATTATTTCACTGTTCTGTGACTAAGACAACTGTTTACTGATCGCCTATCTGGACCTTGAACGATGTGTTCACGAGGGAGGGATGCTGTTGTTAAAGGCAAGTGCTTTTTTGACAGCACGTCCAGATGTGTTTATCCTGCTGTTTTTTGTTGCATCAGCACTCAAAAGGATCTTTAATGGCGACCTTGATCCATGCAATTCTCACCTTGGAGTGCCCCGTGTGTGTCAGTCTGTGCCGTGTCTCTCAGCCTCTGATGAACTCCGGATTGACACCTTTGAATGTTTGGTGCAGCAGAGCAAATTCAACCTAATCTACCACAGTGGGTTTGTTATCACCTTATTCAATGGCGGGGTTCATGGACGTCAAATGGCAATGAATAGAAGATGGATTAATGTAAGCACGCGAGTTGCCGTCCGCAATTAGACATCGCATTTTAATGGGAGATTCTAAGTGAGGGCTATTCCCGAACAGATCTCTTATGCGATCCTTCCACAGTATCTCTCAAAATTATTTAGTTCAAATTGGTTATAAAGATTGCACCCCGGGACGTTTTTTATTAATTTTGATGAGTCTTTAATTCGGATCAAACTCTGGTTTGCACTACGTGCAGAATTTGGAAAGCAACCAATTTAATTAGCTGAGCCACTGAAGGTGTCTTTCCTTCGTAGCAAACTCGTGTACTTTTGTGCTCCACAAAATATTGTAAAGTATTACTAAATGTAATAATTTACTACTTGATTCAATAACAACATCTGTGATTTAAGGATTTCACCTTTTCTTTCTCAACTGTGCTTATGTATCATAGCAAAGTACAGGGATAAACCTTTATTTTCCATCTACTCCGTTTTAAGTCAGAACAAAGAAATCATTTAAGGCTATTAAATGTGATGTCAAGAAAAGATGAGGGTTAATTATAATACTAATGACAGCAGTGATAATAATGATACAGTGCAAAGGTGAATATTCATTGAAAGAGCCGGGGATCCAAGAGTGGGGCGTCTTATTTTAACTCGTGTTATCGTATAGTATAGTGATAGATTTAAAAAAAAAAAAATTCAAGGGGGTTACGTTCCTAGAGCACTCGCGAATTGTGAAAAAAACGCAAATTTTGGATGTTTAAAAAAAATGCCTATTTTCATAGTTTAAACCCTAAATATGCCCCCAAAACACTAACTTAATTTCAGACTCGACTTAATACACTCTTTACTTTTAGGTAATGTAAACGTAAACCTGTATACTGTACTGCTATGTCTCCCGCAGTGCTAGAATGTAAAATATCGATGTTACCACCCTATGTACTGTAATTCATGCAGGTGCGTTTTCATTGGCAGAAGCCTTAGAAAGTGCAGGGCATTACAGCGGCATCTTGGGGCTTTAACCCTTAAACTGCCACAGACTTGGGGGTTAATGCATCCCTGGACGCCAAATACTTTTGCTGCACTTTAAGTAAATGTCACAATTAAAGAAAAAGTAAAAACTTTTTTTCATGCAAACAGCATCACAATTACTGCAACACTGATCATTTTACGCACTGCTAATGAACTGTAAAAACTATTTTAAAAACTACTGGAACAGTAGATGTATAAAGTGCAACTGACGCCATGGACGTAAATCACTGAGCCAACTGTATTTAAACTGACTGCAAACAAACACACTGAGATAAAGCGCGAACACTGGCAGGCTCGCCTTAATGCAGCTTGGGTCACAGAATTGCACACAAGCACTTTAAACAAACACGTCTGTTTCAGAAGTAAAAGGTGCTCAGCATGCAGTTAGTTAATGATTAAACAATAGGCAAACATCATAGGGGAGCACAACCACTATCTGGGGGAGAAGAGGAAAACAAAGCAATCAGCCAAAAAGGACCTGTATGGTTCAGGCTTTTAAGTAAGGGTAGCGTCGCGCGAGAAGCCGCAATTGAGAAGACAGTGATTTATTTATTTTTATGGTGGAGATTCCAGCCTTGACCCGCACGCACTCACAGAGACAAAAACAAAGCAAACCAGTAATCAAACAGCAATTAAAGAATGTAATGAAAACAAATGAAATAAGATAACAACGATACCACTCCTGTTCCCGTTACGGCGATTACACATTAGATACAACAAAGCACAAACAGTAAATCATGAAAACGTTCAAGAAAAGCGGCAACGGATGAAATGTAATGATGAAAATAGATAGTCCAGTGATCCGCACGTTGAATGGGAATGTACAGATAGTCCTACCGGTAGTTCCTGAAATGGTGAAAACGGGTGGATGGGTTCAGGAGCGCTCCTTTCTTTTCAGGATAGCCTGCATGAATCCACTTACAGTCCTCATGTACACAGGTTGACTATCCAGACGCACGAAATGATCGAGGACAAAATGTAAAAGTACAGGGAACCCAACAGAATGCAGACAGACAGGAACTTGAAACACAAATTACAAAAACTTTGTTTTTTTATTTTTTTTTGCTTTTGGTCACTGGCCCCCTTTTTAAAAGCCGCGCTGACATCCTTTGACACCAATAACCCCAGCATCCTCAGCAGAAGACTAATCAGAGCCACTGCAGGGAGTTGCAGTTTCAAATTCTATTGGCTACTTTCACCATCTCCAGTCGTGGTTTTCTCTACAGCTGCTTCCTGTTCTCTCTACACTACAGTATTGCCACGAAAAAAGCCATAAAAATTACGGAGGATATTTGCGGTTTCCGCTAACAATTATTAGATAGGTTCTAAGGAAAAATCCGCGAATGACTGAGGCCGCAAACTCTGAACCGTGACTTCGTGGGGGTCTACTATATATATATATATATATATATATATATTAGACATCAGACACTAGAAGTTGATGACGAACCTTTCTCTTCCTTGCCAGTCTGTATCAACGAAAAAGTAAAAGCAATGAGGGGTCACTAGACAGTTGAATGTTAAATGCTTCGATACGATTTCTGACACAATTGCTTCAAACATTTTGATTCTTCATGAGGTTTCACTCCACCCGTCACTATCTGCCCATAAATATCCGTTTCTGTGGGCGCATCGCCTTAATCACACGCCACAGGAAACCGATAAAGCAACTGAGAACGATCAGACGTGCAGGTGTAGGTGCGACTCGCCCCAATTACCTCATCAACTCCCCGCAGTCGTGCAATCGCGCCCACGGACACGGGCACAGCTAACTGGATTTAAAAACTGGCCATATTTTTTTTGAAGCCACAGACCCCGCTATACCACAAATAGCATTATAAATGCAAGTTGCAATTTTATTATTTATGTATATAGCTTAGCTTGAAGCAAAGTCCATATTAATGCATTTTGCAATATGATTGTTCAGTTGGTAAAGATGTCATCACCAAGTTGCACTTTTTATTTGGTGAATACTGTGTAATGTACCTGGGCTTGAAATCTTGAAGTAGGCCTAATAGTATTATTACTTGAAGTTGCACTATTATTTATTTTATTATTATTTATTAGTTTAAAAAATATGCAGTTTAATGATGGTAAAGTTGTTTAAAAAGTCACTTTACCATTTCAGTAGAACAGAGAAATGTAGTTGGTTTACAAAAAAATATTTACTATTCCTTTTCTAAGACATGTTCAGTGCATTACATCTTTTGACAAGAACCTCTGGATATTTTACTAAGTCTAAATGCCTCTTTGGATGTTTGAAAATGTGTTGTCAAAATTATAGTTTAAGTTGTTTGCAAAATTTGTTCAATAAAAAGGTTCTGTATTTTGACTGCAGCTGTCATGTAGTGTGATTCCTTCTCTTCATTAATCCCACCCCCTTGAAAATACAGTGGAACCTCGAGATACCAGTTTAATTCGTTCCAGCACTGAGCTTGTATAGCAAATTTCTCGTATCTAGAACAAACTTCCCCATTGAAAATAATGGAAATCCAGTTAATCCGTTCCGCACTCCCAAATATATCAACATAAAAATCAATTTTCCTAACAAATAAATAAATAATATATACATATATATATGCTTCCCGGGTCCTCCCTGTGTGGAGTTTGCATGTTCTCTGTGTGTCTGCGTGGGTTTGCTCCGGTTTCCTCCCACAGTCCAAAGACATGCAGGTTAGGTACATTGGCGATTCTAAATTGTCCCTTGTGGTGGGCTTGTGCCCTGCCCAGGATTTTTTTCTGCCTTGTGCCCGGTGCTGGCTGGGATTGGCTCCAGCAGACCCCTGTGTTAGGATATAGAGGGCTGGACAATGACTGACTGACTGACTGACTGACTGACTGACTTCACAGTCGATGTGCTACCCGTCTAAGTCAAATTGAAATCTAAGTAATCACCACAGAAGCTCGTCCTTTTAATAGAGTAGATAAGCTGACAGCTACTCTCTGTCAGACTTGTTCAGCATTAATGTTTGCAGTGTAGGTAGGTAGGTAGATAGATAGATAGATAGATAGATAGATAGATAGATAGATACTTTATTAATCCCAAAGGGAAATTCACATAATCCAGCAGCAGAAAAAAAAAACAATATTAGCAGCAAAAAAAAAAAACAATATTAAATTAAAGAGTAATAAAAATGAGTGTAAAAACAGACAATAACTTTGAATAATGTTAGCATTTACTCCCCAGGGTGGAATTGAAGAACTCCAGATTCAGAAATGTCCATCACAGTCATGGGTTCAAATAATGGATCTTTTAACCCGACAAGCACAAAATGCAATAAAATTCAACCAAAACCGCACAAACAATACCTTTATCCTCTCCTTCCACCTCCATATGAGCGCCTCCTTCTGTACTGGACCTGGAACAGCTTTTATTGACCTGGCATGACTTGTGGTGAGTACTTTGGATTGTTTGGGAAGCAGGGTAGACCTTTCTTGACAGCGCCCCCTTGTGGCACTCAGGGACCCTGACATCACTGTACTTCCAGACTCCAGTTCTCATGAACCCCTGTGGAAGCCCTCCAGTGCACCACTACCTCCTCACATATGGTGGATGGAACTGCCATGGCCATCACAACAGATAATTGTTCCCGTCATTCCAAGCTTCCTAGCTTAGTTTGGAGTTTTTAATGCTTAATATTACTGTCTCTAAATTGAGTAATTACTCGCAGAGTATATTTTGAATGTTCACATTATAGATGATAACTAAATCTAAATTATGATGGTGAGAGTCAATAACACATCTCACAATTTGGAGAAACCCATAATGAATGAATGCCAGTTTCCACATCTATGTGTATTTTAAAGTTTGGTAAAATGCTTACTTTATCATAGTTAATTGCTATTAAACATAAAAGTTTGCTAAACCAAAGACTGAGGAATTAGGACTAGGATGTCTGAAAATGTATAATACACCTATACTTAATTAAGATGTAATGTCCAATATAAGGAATTTTAAACATGCAATATTGTCAATCACTCCTTAATACGTGATTTATGGACAACTATCAGCATTTGTAAGCATAGCAAAAAGTAACTTTTGAAATTTAACAATGGGCATTAAAGCCAACTAAAACAAGTAATTTATGATAACTGAATTGCAGCCTAGATGGTGTTCTAAAAAGTAAAGGAAGTCGTATACAAAAAATCCAAGCTGCATCATCACACATTCCATATGCCTTATATTTAGATGCAGCTTAGGCTGAAATCAACAATAAAAAGAGATCACTTTCTACAGACTCTCTCTTCTCTATATTACTGTATTTTGGCAAGTGGCTAGAAAAAAATGATAAGATTTTCTTTTAGCTAAGTGTATAAAAATATGAAGTATCCTCTTTATAGTGCTGACAGCAGAAATCAGTTCATCATCACCATCATTTCATCTTCTCAACAGCAGGTAAATCCAGACTTTCCTGTCACCAACTGAGGATTCCAGCACCTCCTAAGGAATTCTCAGCCGTTCCCAAGCCAGCCAAGGTCTCCACCCATTGGGATGTGACTGCAGCAGCTCAAGGGGGAGGCGCTGGGGGGACATCCTTATGACATGCCCAAACCACCTCAACTGGCTCCCCTAGAAGGAGCAGCTCTGTACTGATGCTCTACCAAATTTCCAAGCATCAGTGCAAAGTGGCAGTCCAGACACTCTGTGAAAAAAACAAATTTCTGCTGCTTGTACTCACAATCACATTCTGGATGGAGTCTGATAACCACAGTGGATAAATTCAACTTAACAGCAAGTACTCTGACACAGCTCTGACCAGCTTCATATAGGATACAATTAACATGAACATGCAGGCCTGTTAACCCCACAGCACGTGCTGAGGGACACAGTCTTATTCTTTTTATAAACTGACAAAACACATGTAGACAGCGCAGAATGGAGATTCCACACCAGCACCCTGGCATAGGCCTTACCTGGACAACTGAGGAGTGTGATTCCTCTGTGGTTTGAACACCACTGAAATCAAGTGTCGAGATGTTCTTCGATGGTAACAACATCATTATCATACGTTTAATGTTTAGTTTCAGTGTCAGAAACCCAGGAAAAGGGAAGATATCTAATTAGCACTATTTGGCTTTCATAGTTAGGAGAATGCTTAGTCAACGTTTGAGTCGTCTTCTTTGAAGTATAACATTAGGAGACTGATGGCAACTAGGCATCAGCAGCTGATGGACTGATTAAGTTTGTTTAGATAATTCTGTCATTTCTAATTTGGTTTCACTTTTTCCACACTCCAATATAGTCAATGCACACTCAAAGTCAGTTACACCAATCTGGGCACAGAGTATGTGGGTAACAGTTAGATGGGAGATCTAAAAAAATCCAAATTTAGACCTTTGGCACCAAGATATTCATTTGGATCCAGACCATGATTCAGTACTTTTGATTCAGGTAATAATAAAGTGCATGATGTGATAATATGATAATATAATATATATGATAATCTGTGTGGCTTTAACTGATATTTTTGAGAATCCTATGTCTGTTTTCATACATTTTCTTAGATTTATTGGGATGGTGACACCATTGCTTGATATTTAAGTTAGAGATGTTCCTTAGGTCATAATCAGGCAAGCCCCATAGTTTATATTCATGAGTGAAGTTTGGTCATCACTGTGTATATGCTGAAATATTTTCATACAACTAGCCTTTCTGACTTTTGTTCCTATTTGCAATTTCATCAAAGTTAATTGATGGGGTGCATGTCCCTTAGATGGAGGTGTAAATTTTCTTATCTTACATTTCTAAAGATTATTTCAGAGGTTACGATATCTCAGGTATGAACATATTTTATGTATTTACTTGTCCTCAAGGGAGATGTTAGGGCTTCTTGTTGCCATATCTGCTAAGAGAGTTTTGCTTTGCCTTGTCAGACTCATTTATCATGAGCTCCCCTCAGTTGCTGATAATCTGAAGCATTTGCTCTCAAATGAGTTTATATTAAAAGTTGTATCCTCAGTTGCTCACCGCCATCAATGACTTAAATATTATAATCCTGATATACTCCTAGCATACTAAAAACTGTTCCCCATAGTGAAGGTCTCACATACATTATCAATGATATGATAAACACAAATCATGGATACATGTTTAGAGCTAATCATCTTGATTTCATTTTGCATTATATTAAGCTTGTCAGTTTAGTTCAAGTGCCTAAATATAATGTACTGTATATGGTTGTAGTTTATGGGGCAGCATAGTAAAAGTATAATTGTGCTGTCACCATCTCTGTAAGTTACTTGGTAGGCTGGTGAGCTAAATTAACAAACCTCCCTTGTATTGCTACTCAAAGTTATCATGTTTCATTCAAATTTCATAGATTTGATTGTTTTAAAGAAATGCAAAATGCAAAAAAGAGCCTGCCAATATAGCAATTAAACTCATATACTTCTAGCAGAACTTTGCAGACAGATTTGGCAGTGATTATTCTATAAAAAGTATCTTTGAACCACTTGCCATTGAGAATGCACCAATGTCCTATACTGTAAACATTTTGAAGTCAGCGTGTTGGTGGTGTTCACGTTTGTTTATTAGGTTTTGTCTATTGATTAATTCATTTTTATTAGTTTTGCAGATGCAGTACATAGTCATATAAGATTTGAGTCACTTGCAAAATTTATATAAACAGTCCAACACAAATATTGCATATTACACTTTTAACTATAGTCTGCATGTAGCCTCAGCAGTCTTTAGCAACATACAGACTCAAATGCAGCTGGTATATTAGAACTTTAGAACACTCTAGACGAGAACAGGCTATTCAGCCCAACAAAGCTCCCCAGTCCTATCCACTTAATTCTTCTAAAAAAGTCGAGTTTTGAAAGTCCCTGAAGTCTTACTGTCTAGCACACTACTTGGTAACGTATTCCAAGTGTCTGTAGTTCTCTGCGTAAAGAAAAACTTTTTTGTTTGTATGAAATTTACCACAACTCAGTCTCTGTGTTCTTGATGAACTCATTTTAAAATACAAGTCTCGATCCACTGTACTAATTCACTTCATAATTTTAAACACTTCAATCATGTCACCTCTTAATCTTCTTTTGCTTAAACTGTAAAGGCTCAGCTCTTTTAATCTTTCCTCATAATTCAACCCCTGTAGCCCTGGAATCAGCCTAGTCGCTCTTCTCTGGACCTTTTCTAGTGCTGCTATGTCCTTTTTGTAGCCTGGAGACCAAAACTGCACACAGTACTCAAGATGAGGCCTCACCAGTGCATTATAAAGCTTGAGCAAAACCTTCTTGGACTTATACTTCAAACATTGTGCTATATACTGTAACCTAACATTCTGTTAGCTTTCTTAATGGCTTCTGAACACTGTTGGGAAGTTGATTGCTTAGAGTTCACTATGACTCCTAAATTCTTCTCATAAGGTGTACTCTCGATTTTCTGACCTAACATTTTTACTTTGTATGTGTAATACTTTACATTTACTGACATTAAATTTAATCTGCCACAAATCTGTCCAAGCCTGTATGCTATCCAAGTCCTTCTGTAATGATATAATGGATTCCAAATTATCTGCTAATCCACATATTTTGGTATCATCTGCAAACCCAAGCACTGACCCCTGTGGAACACCACTCTTAACATTGACCAATTCTGATAAGGTTTCTCGCACCATCACCATCTGCTTCTTGTTTCTGAGCCATTTACAAACATCACTCTGAACTCACACTTCTTTTAGTTTGATGCCCAACCCCTAATGTGGCCCCTTATCAAATGCTTTTTTGAAAGTCCAGATAAATAATATCATAAGCTCCACTTTGTATCCTTTTGTTGCCTCCTCATAGAATTCCTGTATGTTAGTAAAACATGGTCTCTCTCTTCTGAACCCATGCTGACTGTTCAGAATAGCTCCTGTCCTTGCCATGTGTTGCTTATCCTTAATAATTCCTATCCTGTGATGCATGTTAAGCTTACTGGCTTATAGTTGCTTGGATCTGCCTGGTTACTTACCATTTTAATATAATGGGATAATATTTGCCATTTTCCAGTCCTTAGTAATCTCCCTAGTGCGCAGTGACTTCCTAAAATATGTGTCAAGGGTTTATATATTTACTCACTAGCCTCCTTAAGAACTCGATGGTACTTATTATCTGGGCCTGGTGATTTGTTTGATTTCAGCCTATTTAATCTGAGCAGCACTTCTCCTCTACAATTTCCAAGTCCCCCAGTACCTCCTTAGTAGTCCAGTTTACCGATCCACTTCCTCACTTGTGAAAAATGCAAGTTTAGATCGTCCACTATTCCACTGTCTGCATCTTTTAATTCCCCTTAACTATCTCTGATACACCTCACCTACTCCTTGACTGTTCGTTCACTGCTAAAATACTGAAAAAATTTTAGGGTCTTCTTTCACCTTATCTGCTATATTCCTCTCCAACTGTCTTTTAGCCTTCCAAAAGGTGTCCCAATTCTCCCTAAACCTATACCCTTCTACCCTGCACCAATATTTGAGCCAGGCGTTTGTTAAAACTAAGGGATATGCTGTTTCAGTTACTTATTAACTATTTATTGCATTATTTACTTACAGATGCTGATACCAGTTACTGATGCGTTCTACCCTGCTTCTTCGAGACTACTTCAAATACAGATAACAAGAACAAGTACAAGTACCTTTTCCCAGCACTCCTCCAAATACCAAGCTACTTTTACTCCTGTGTGTACAAAAAAAAGAAGCAAAAAAACCCTTCTAAATGGAAAAAAAACTTTAAAAATTCATGCAGGAGCAACTTGTATTTTTTAATTAACTCTCACCCACAGAAAACATAAAAATGTCAGCAATTCTCAACTACCTTTCTTGTTTGCGAAGTTGACGTCAACATTTTTAACATCATCACTTCTTTCTAGCATTGTTAAAGAATTGCACCCCTATAGATGACACCTAGAGTGGTATGTAAAAATCAAATCAGGAAAATGAATGCTAATATCATGTACTGAAATTGGGCTTCGAAATGCACGTGTCTCATTTTGATTCTCAAATGCTCACAAAGTGGCAAAGCACTGTAAGCCGTGTCGAAAAATTTGAAACTTTTAAAATGAAAATATTTCTCACATTTATTAAAGTTAGCATATATAAATAAGGTACTGGATGTGTATGCAATTATTAAGGTTCATACTCACCTTTTTAAAAATGAAACATATTATTTTGTAATCTTTAAAAATAGTTAACTAAAAAAGCTATCCTTACAAAAGGGAGATCACCTCATTGCCTCAACTCATGCACAAACCCTGACTTAATATAACTTATTAAATAGTTACATTTTGAAAACTGTTTATTAGTCATTTAACGACAAATACTTGGGATTAATCCTAACATTAGGTTCCAAATTACCACAGATTAGCAGTTTATCTATTATTTTTAACAATGTTTCCAAATCAATAATTACAGAGCCTCACTGTGGCAGGAATTGCTAGCTGTCATGACAGTACAGGCAGGTCAGCCTGGTTGCTCATAATGGTGGGGGAATAAAACTGCTGCAAAGAGACCCGTATATTTGACATGCTTGAATATCAATTTAATACAAACAAAATACATCAAATGTGATACCCTTATTAGAGCTGAAAAATTTTGTTTAACAAAACAAATCTATAAAAATACTGCTTTTAGAGAGAATAATACCAAGAGACAAACTGTTTAATTTCTTTTTTAATATATAAAATACTGCATAATTTATAGAACCTTTTATTTTTACAGTTATTTTTTCAGCAAATGTACTGAATAATATTTTGAATACAGATATTCAAATATGTTTTTTCTCGTTATTTAATATTTAGCAATATTTACTCAGTATACACATTATATTTACTTACAAGGATAAAAAACACTTCAAAATTCTGGAATACAGTAGTGTTAGTATAGCACCATTGCATAAAATAAAAAAAACATGTAAAATGCAGTCTTATAATGTACGCTTTCAGTGCATTTCTTCTTTTAGATGAAAAAGAAAAGTTTTTATACTTCGTATGGAAGACATTAAAAGTCTAAAAACAGGCAGCTCTATAGAGTACAATGCAATAACAACAGAATAAGTAACATTATTCCATTTTCTTTGTTTCAGAAAACATACAGTATTTTGCATATTTTAAATGTGACATTTTTCTGAGGTACATTTTAATAAAAATCTATTTTGACAAATCTATAATTTGTTGTACAGTAGCACCATTAATATGAAAGGATGATGAATCTTGCTTTCATCTATGTTCTCTTCATGCAGACATGGCAGCGGCTTATTCGAGATGCCAGATTACCAGCTTTTAGTGTCTCAGACAGAGGTTTGCTGTTTTAATAAAAATATTAGATTAAGGTTAGAAAATGCATTTCAATCATATTAGGAGTAATATTCAAAAAACAATGAATCCTTTGGTTGGTTAAGTTCTTTAATGCAAATGCAAAGCACAAACCTTAGAATTAAATATCTATTTTATTAGAGACAAAAAGTCAAATATTTTATTGTTTTTATTAAATACCACCTTCTAAATGAGATATTTATAACCACTTATTTATTGAGCCCAAATTAAACGCCCTTTTTACTAGATCGGATGCATGAAACTGACAATGCTCACATTCACAGTGCCTGGCAAAAGTGCTTGCTAAACACGTATTCTTTACGCTTCCACAGACATTCCTCCTCTTTATAACTTCTGCTGACAGCCTTCAGTTGTATAAAGCAGCATGCCCCATTTCTGTGTGTGGTCACTGTTAGTGTCGTGGGTTAGAATGTCCCAAGCACTACAGCATAATTAATAACAAATATCAACAAATACAAATAACGTGTTGGCTAATTTTCTTTATTCTACAAAGTCACCAAATTTCAATCTGATTTGTTGGGGCATTTATGGGATTTTGTTGTTTTTTTATCCCTAACTATTAAAATATCTCTTTTAAGTAGATATCTATTGCCCTAGATCAGGGGTGGGCAATGTCGGTCCTGGAGTGCCGCAGTGGCTACAGGTTTTTGTTCCAACCGTTTCTTATAATGAGAAGTCAATTATTGCTGACGAAGCACTTATGGCTTAAGTGACATTTTGATGTTTCATTATAGCGATCTCGCTTGTTAAGGATACCCACCCTTAATTGCTTATTTCAATCTTAAACAGCTGCATTCACTGTTTTAATGGCTCCTTACTAACAATAAGATGTAAATGACAAAGCAGCCAACAGTTCTCCATCTAGCTTGTTTCCATGTACATCTGTGTCTGTTCATCATATACTGTTTGATTTAATAAAACACTTAATAGAAAATGTGACAGACTGAAAATTATCCTTTTTAGGCTTCAAATCATTTGGATGATATCCTACAATATAGGACCTTACATTGCAGAGCAACAAGCCATAAAATTAAATAAGGTCTGGGATTGACGAGGATTGATTTCCAATTAAGCAATTGGGTTGGAATGAAAACCTGCAGCCACTGTGGCTCTCCAGGACCGACATTGCCCACCCCTGCCCTAGATGTATCATCTTGCCAAATTTCAGCTTTTTAGCAAAATCAGAAATAGTGATTTGTTGATGAGTGTGTGAGTCAGTCAACTTTGTATTTTATATATATATATATATATATATATATATATATATATATATATATATATATATATATATATATATATATATATATATATATATAATTTAGATTACTTTGTAAAGATACATTTTTATTTTAACATTAAAGAGTATATTTCTGTTGCTCAATGTAAAAAAGACAAATTACATACACTATGATTCAACATTGCATAATAATAAAATGAAAACATCCAATCTGTGAACACTTTTATACACACTGTAAATAGGTATTTTAGCTGATTACATTATCAGGTAAGCTGCACTTTTAAAAAATATTGAATGATCATTCAGTTTCCACCTACTCTTGCTTCCTGAAAAGTCAGCTTCTTTAGTGAGTCACTGTGATATTTCACTGTGAAATTATATATAAGTCTATATAATTTTTTTTTTTTGCAATAAATGGAGTCAATTCTGCCTAAACTCTCATTGCATTAATGGTAATTAAATTAGAAAGGCAGTTAAAACGACAGAAATGATAAGAATGCTGTTTTAGCCTAGCTCAGTTTTATTTTTTGCCTTCTACACCCCACAATAAGAGAAGTGTACTTATTTTAACTAATTTCACTTATAAATTTATAGATAAATAACGATTGTTATTGTGAGGCAGGAAATCACTTTCATTTACAGAATATACTGGGGTACTTTCCAAAAAGAAAAAAGTATACATACATATAGTAAATAAGATATGCAAAATAAACAAACAAACAAATAAATAAAAGGAGGTGTCAAAAGGGTTTGAATAATTAAGGATGGTCAGTGATTACATTATGGAAAGTGGTGGCCATAGACAGGTTTAATGAAGCACTGTCATAAACAGAACAATTTTTTAGTTGTTTCTTGACGGTGAATTAATTATTATGTACATTTTTAAGTACTAAAGGGAGTCATCTCATCATAGTAGTATAGAAGGTAAATCAAGACTCTTCCTGTTTAGCAGAAAAAGGCCACAAACTTGCAGCATTATGAGAATGAATACATTAGAGTGTACACTAAGCAGTGGTGCACTGTCCAAACAAATAGGGCTTCTTGTGTACAGGGATTTAAATGGCCAATGCTACCTTTAAATAAGTAAAAATGGAAAGCTTTCAAATACTGGCAAAACTCTAATTAGGCACTAATCCATGCATTTTAGGAAACAGAGCAAATCCTAAACTAAATGTCAATCCACTGCATGCAAATACAACATTGTCTCCCATTGAGTAAATATTATATTCACCAAGTTAATACACCAGTCCTTGGGATGTTGAGAGAAACCACTGCATCCACTGAAAGCTCAGACAGGCACAATAAGAATGTGCAAATTATATGGAACGAATGACTGGCCTAGTAGACTTTAACTTAGGTCGCTGGAAATTTAAGATAGCAGTTCTTTCAAATGTGCCATCTTTCTACCCACAGCTCTAATGATATAACTTTGCTTTGACCACATACAGATACTGTAAGTTCATAAGTATTTGGATAGTGAAACAATTTTCATAATTTTTGCTCTGTATGCCACAACAAAGGATCTGAAATGGAGAAATCAATACAGGAATTGAAGTGTAGACTTTCAGCATTAATTCAGAGTACAGGTTAAATTCCGTTACAACGAATATCTTTACAACAAAATTTTCATTACAACGAATTATTTCTATGGTCCCGACAGCTTCCTCATATGACACGAGTCTATAGAAATCGTGTTACTACGAAGTACATTCAGCACATACTTCCATTACAACGAAGTAACAAAAGACCTTGAAATGCCTGAATGAATCATTAGCAGACCAGTTAGTTCTGTGGTCACAGCTCAGCTGTGTACAAAGATCCCCAGAAATAGAAACATTGTAATTTTTCTTCAAACTTTCTTCTTACTGTTTTTTTTTTCCTTTTTTGTTTCCTGCGGTTTTCAGTGATGCCTTTTGCTTATTGCTTGCCAGCATCTGAAAAACATCTATTGGAATTTAACTCACTGTCACCCTCCTATAGAAACGGCAGACATGTTTTTCTTATATAACAGTTCATATAAGAAAAAAAAACTTTAATTTTTTGCAGCTCTCGATTGCGGCAAAAAGAAAAAAGATGTTGCCGGTGAATTCGGAATTTCGCCATCGACACTGTCAACTTTCTTGAAAGACCGAGCAGCAAAGAAAAATCTTGGTTTGCAAACGTATGTGAACTGCTGCATTTGAAGTTGTTGAAAAAGCAGTTTTTATGTGGTTCAGTGATGCTTGTTTAAGAAACATTCCTATTAATGCAGCACTCATTCAAGAAAATGTGAGGTTTGTAAACTCTCTTAGGACTCCCCCAACTAGACAGCACGCTGAAGAGCATCCCGAAGAGCAATCTCTAGGTCTGTACCGTGCAACAGCCGGCTCACAACTATGCTGCGTCTCTTTGCCAAATTAAACAGAAAAGATCTTGATGGGTGATGCAAGGTTAGGAGCACGTACATTGTAAATGCAGATAACAGGATTACTTGGTCACTGACCTGGCCACGACCCTGCCTGACTGCTGTGTCTGTGTATAGCAGAGTGGCAGATCACGCTACAATAAATCACTGTGCCGTTCCTGTTTCAAGTTGAATAAAACTGGTTTTGCTAAAGTACTGAGACTAGCCTCGTGTTTTGGGGTGCAAGACAGGGACTTATAGCACGACCCCGATCTTTTAGGATTTGATTCTGTGGCGCTTCAGTGCAGCAATGTGAGCCTCCTATTGCCCTGCCCCAGCAACAGACAAACAATCTTCCACAGACGCTATAATCGCGCTTTAGGATGCACTTCAGCATGTCGTTCCCTTTGGGTGGGGAGTGGAGGGGGGGGTCTCAAACTCACAATATGAAGAAGAAAAGGATGATTCAGCCTCTGATAATTGTGTTGCACACAACATGCTTCCACATTTAGATAATGTTTGCATTGAATTCCTCCCACCCAATTGCACGGCAGTGCTTCAGCCTTTGGGTTTAGGCATCATTTGCACCCTGAAAATGTATTATGGCAAGGAAATGCTGAGAAACATTCTCGTCAGCATAACTTGTAGGCAGGAGGAGATTAAAATTAACACGAAAGAAGCTATTGAAATGATTGCAAACACCTGGACGCAAGTTAAAGAAAGCACTATAGTAACAAATACAGAATCTCATTACGACAAAATTTTCGTTACAATGAAATATTTTTTAGGTCCCTCGGAGTTCGTTGTAATGGAATTTTACATGTATTCAACTAAAATATCATATGAGACATTGAGGAATGAAACTATTTTTATACATGGCCCCCCACGTATAGGTGGCTCAAAAGTGTTTGGGCAATTGACTGACAAGAACTTTCATACCCGGGTGTGAGCAGGTATCTCATTATTTCATTAACTACTAAGCACGTAGAATGTCTGCAGTTGATTCAAAGTGTGGAACTTGCATTTGGAACACGTCTCTGTGAACTCTCAATATGAGATCCAAACAGCTGCCCATGCAAGTAAAAACAGGCAATCATTAGGCAAAAAAAGAAAACAAACCCATCAGAGAGACAGTAGAAACACCAGGATGGTCAGATCAATCATCTCGTACATTCTTAAAGAGAAGGAATGCACTGGTAAGCTTGGCAACACCAGAAGGCCTGGGCAACCAATGAAGACAACTGTGCTGGATGATTGCAGAATTCTTTTCTAACTTAGGTATAACCCCTTTCACAACATTTATCCAAAACAAGAACACTCTCTGTTTTTGTTGAACCCCTTAAATTAAAACTGTAAGCATACACTTTAATCACATTTTGATTTTTTTGTTTCAAATTCATTGTGGTGGTACACAGAGACAAACTTAATGAAAGTTCATATTCAAATCCAGATATTTATAGACCTAACTGTAAGCCACATTTTTTGTTCTAATTTATTACTTACTGTACATTAATTTGAGCATCAAAAAAACGTTTTTTTGTATTTATTTATATACTTGGGATTAAAAGTGATAAGCAGGTGAATGGCTTATTATTTAGAATACTATACTATTACATTCATATGCAATATTATTAAACTTAACTATACTGTATGACTAATCAAATATAGTTAAACAGTTACTTAAAAATACCTGAACATTTCTGAAAGTTCAACTGTGGCCAACCAGAAGCTATAGGAATTGGCATAGTAGTTGCAGGTGCCTCGGCCATGACATTCAATGAAAGGTGCAGACCGGAACTCTTCCAGACAAGATCCAGGAGATGCAAGGGCTTGACCAGAGCCCTCTGCACCAGCACTGGTATGCTATTGAAATAAAAAAAATCATATATAGTATCAGTTACTGAACAACAATTAGATTTGCTGACTTTTTTCTCCACTATCAACCTTTTAATTCTACCGTAGAGTATAGTTGGTTTATTTGCTGTATGGTTAAGTGAAGCAATTTTATCACTAATAAATGACCAGCATTGACCTGATTGACACTGTATTTGTTGATAGACATTTAGATAAACCACCATCATACAGTATACCACTCTTTACAGTCTGACAATCTATATGAAATGGATCTACCTTACAAATTACAATTTCCACTCCTGTGGTTTTGTTACAGTATTTCAATAAAGAATATGAGCAAACCAATTTCCATTATCAGCCGACATTGATCTTTAATGTTTAATATGGTCTCCAGCAAAAATTGTACATCTGTCCTTTGAGAGAAAATGTGTGAAAGATGGTGAACAAGATCAACTAAGAAAATGTATTGAACTATCCCCATCAGGCTGCTTGTTAAATTAGAAAGATAGGAACACTTCATATTTTAATTTTACTTACTTATAACATATTTGCCTTTGGTACAAATAAAGTAACCAATAACAATTCAGAACAGGAAAGTGGCATAGACTGAGAAAAAAAGGCAGTTAAGTTAATCTCTCTCTCTCTCCATTCCCTCCCCGACCTTACTCCCCAGCTGAGTGTAACATCACATATGTCACAGTCCAAATCCTTTGACATGCCAAGCATGGCACACCTAAAACACACAACATCCCTGGAACAGGTAGAGATTGCTGAAAACCAGTGTCACACAAAAGGGAAAAACACAGAATAACTCAGAAAAGTACAAAAAAACACAAAAAAGTTTATATTAATAGGCATTGTCAAGTGTTAAAGCAATATAAAATGACATTGCACAGGTGATAGAGATATGTGCCTTGGCTATGTGATGGTTAGACTAATAATATCAACATAGAATATACTAGTAATGAAGGAATGTAACTATGACAGAAATACTCGTATTGAAAGAAAGAAAAGGAAAAATGGACCTAGGCAATACAAGTAATAATAAGGGTGGCTCTAGTAATAATAGAATATAATTTTAGTACATACAATAAAACAGAAGAAAAAAGCACACCCAGTTGAGTCAAGAAAACAATATTGTACATACTTGACATATCAAAACAGATTTTTAATATTAATCACAGCAATAATTAAAGGAGTGATATAATTTAACAAAGAATTTCCTTGCATTTTTCTTTATGACAGATTGACGTCACATCCATATTTTAAGTTATTCACATTTTAAAAATAACAGAATTAATTTCTAAAATCTCATTAAGAACCACTCTATGCGTAGCTAGGAACAATAGCCCAAATCTGATACCCACTGTCCTCAGAGATTTCTTCATTCTTTATACCTTGATATGTATTCTTTCACTTTTTTCACTGGTCTTTCATATTTTTCTCATATTTTTCCTGCATATGTGCCACCAGATTCATTATCAACATCAGATTAGAGAGATTCTCTGTATTATCATCTGCACCGTACTCTGGTACTGTCTCATAGCCAGCAGTTAGTTGAGATGAAATCAAAGTTTCAGACAAAAATGATAGATGAGATCCTGGTTATAATATTTGGCACAAATGTGATAATCCCTCACTTCTGTATCCACTTTCAGTTTGACTCAGGTTTAGTCTGTACTTTAGTCTCTGTTGTATATAAAATGTGTAGGCTGGGACCTCACCACAGTGGAAGGACAGACCTTTATTGAGACCTGCATCAAACTCCTTCCCTTCATCTGTGTGTGACAGGCCATGCCATGTCACTGGCATTGACTTGGAGTTACCTGTCTTCACAGATGCACACTACTTTTCTTTAATTTCTTTCTGTTCTTTTATATTAAGACATTGTGTACTCTGCTTCTATGAAACCACAACATGATAATTAAAATGCAAGATATCTCAAATTGAAACAATAAGAAATTGTTTTATTTGTTTCAATGTGAAATGCTGCATCCTTTGGAGTGTGGTCTCGAGCATCCATTTTAGACACTGGATGAGACTACATACTGTATTTTCGGTTTATTTAAACAACATTTGTACTTTCTTAGTATTGCACTTTCTAAATATCAATGATCTGTCATTCATGTCATCATATACAGTAGATAAAGAAGGTAAACTTTCAGTCATAGATTTTCATTTATCATGGTAGTACACCTTGTTAATAAATACAGTTTTAACTAACAGACATTTTAAACTGATGTGCTATATGATAAAGTAACAGGAAGAAACGTTTAGAATGTAAATTACCATCATGAAAGAGTAACCAATCCAAAGTGATGACCAACCCTGTGGACATGAAGGAATCTGTATTGTCTGGCTGTGAATGGCAATGACCATGGCTGGTGCTTCACATACTGTGCACCTGTTGAAAACACAATTTTAAAACAACACTGTTAAACCACAATTTACTGAAACCAATAATGACTGTTACTATTCTGACTGGAAAAAATATTACAATTTATCTGTTCAATAAATTGTACTAAAATAACATTTTCTGATTGGTTTTGTATCTTATATTTTTCTTTATGCGGTTAATACAAGTATTATAACTTATATGAATTACCAGGTGGGAGGCACGGTGGTGCAGTGGGTAGCACTGCTGCCTCGCAGTAAGGAGACCTGGGTTTGCTTCCCGGGTCCTCCCTGCATGGACTTTGCATGTTCTCCCCGTATCTGTGTGGGTTTCCTTCGGGTACTCTGGTTTCCTCCCACAGTCCAAACATATGCAGGTTAGGTGCACTGGTGATTCTAAATTGTCCCTAGTGTGTGTGGGTGTGTGTGTGTGCCCTGCGGTGGGCTGGTGCTCTGCCCGGGGTTTGTTTCCTGCCTTGTGCCCTGTGTTGGCTGGGATTGGCTCCAGCAGACCCCTGTGACCCTGTAGTTAGGATATAGTGGGTTGCATAATGGCTGGATGGATTAACAGTGGTGAATCTGGTATAAAAAACATGAGTGAAGTCCCACAATGTTCACAATCTGATTATGCAGTCACAGAATGGAGATATTACACTAAACTCATTCTGTAAACCTGTGAGGAAATGCAGCAGAAATTCAACGCATTAAGTTACAGACAGCATTCATTGCAAAAACAGAACATGATCTGTATAGTGTCTTGTGATCACAGCATTCCTTGTACAAAATCTGCTTTTTCATAAATTGCCATGACAACACACGCTACTGGTGTTCTGTGGTTCATTACTGGCTTACACTGCATTACACTGACAGGGAAAAGCTGAAATTGGAAGTGAAAATGTACAAAATGTAATTTTCCAACAGGTTAAACAGATCTGGCTAGACACTTTGTGATGGGTAGCCATGGCCATTACCTGGCCAGGACACCAATAGAATGGAATGACTAGGGGATAGGGGATTGGTGAGGCAATACCTCCCCAGGGTGGCTGTGGCACCACGGATTCCTAAAGGGTGTGCTGGGAGCTGGAGTTTGGTACAGCCTTGCTGGGCTCTGGGGGAGCTGCAGAGGCCTATAGTGGACTTCGACCACACCAGGGAGTGATTCCAGGTAATTTTGATCCACCTGGAACACTCCCAGGACCTGAATAAAAGGAGCTGCCTCACTCCATTAGATTATGGAGGAATTGGACGAAGTTTGTTGAGGAGAAGAGTGGAGGTGGAGAGGAGAGAGAATGCTAAGAGGACTGTGCTGTGCTTTGCTTTATGTACTATGTGGTTAATGTCAGTGTATTTGCTAAAGTTGCGTCAGGGATGTGAATCTAAAAAATAAAGGGAAGCCAACCAGGATCAGTAGTCCTACTTTCACGCTGGTTGCTGCCTGTTTACAAAATCAAGCAAAAAACTTGCATAAGCTATGGTTTGACCTTACGCCAAGTTTAGTTTTTATATATCACGATGTGAGCGTGGAAACTGGCATAAGCAACATTTTTGTGTGTACACACAATTTATACATGAGGCCCAAGGACTTGATAAGTAAAGAATGATATCATTTCTATCACTTTGAAAATGTGTTTTTTCAGCGATTCAACCTGTTCACAGTCTTATAACAGTCTGCTGAACACAGCAGTATACCTTTTTGTTTCTTGTGGTTTTTTACACTGAACATGGGCGAGACAGCATTACTGTCCTAATAGTCTGTAGGTTTTTATGGGGTTATTGGTATATAATCAACTATGAATACGATGTAGCACACTATTTCTGAATGAGTGCTGTTCTCCTTTTTCATGCACAAGTAGTAGATTTACCAATAGGATGTCTGCCACTAAAACTGGCTTCCTGGATACACCATTAGCAGTCAATTTAATTTTGGAACCCACATATCTATTTCTGTCAGCTTACACGAACACTCAATCATACAGACGATGCTGACAAAACACCACTGGCGTCTAATTTCTAACTTGCAATTGAAACAGTATATCACTTATGTCACAGCTGCTGGCATCAACTGAAACAGAAGTAGCTCAATTCATATTCTAGAACTTCAGGAGTACTAAGTACTAAGTAAGATAAATTAGAAAGCTTGAGTGGTGTCATGTCCAACTGTTCATATAATAGCTTTGCTCAATGTTGACTGGTTGAAAATGTTTGTGTCCATGTAATTAGAATACCTAAAACCCATTTTAAGAGCTCATGGATTACTGTTGACTTTTTCAGGATCAAGCCTTATGTTTGATTTGTCAATAACTTGTCGCAGGAAGTGCATCTATCTTTGTCTCAGCACATACTTGTCATGGTTTAACTTGAAGCCTACTGACTCAGTCTTCTTAAACACCTATTAAGATGCTGATTGTGAAGCTTCAGGGTGTCTCCATACATAATATATACACTGTATAAATGAGTGGGGTCTTGGGGTGGGCGATATAGCCTCAAAATTATATCACGATATTTCAAGGAAATTTGCAATAATGATATTCATGACAATACCTTTATTTATGACTAGCAAAATACCCACGTTTCACAGCGGAGAAGTCGTATGTTAAAGAAGTTATGAAAAAGAAAAGGTTAACATTTTAAAAATAACGTAACATGATTGTCAAAGTAATTGTTTTGTCACTGTTATGAGTGTTGCTGTCATGAAGGATTTGATTATCATTATTTCTTTCAATCAGGTTCGTATTTGGAGGACGTGTTGTGTTCAAGTTACATTCCGTATCTGTCAACCGTTGTAAAGATAACAGGTTTCATTCATCTAAAAGTTCACTACCCAAATCGCTATGCGAGTATTTAGCGACAGTGTGTCTATTAACTTGTGGATTTTTCTGCGAGTATTTGGCGGCAGCGTCACGAAGTTGTTTTCATCTAGCTGCATCAGAAAATGTACCACAACGTCTGACGCCTCCTTTTTAGGGTTTTCTCACAGCTTGGATTGCTGCTGTCATAATTGGTTTCAGTCTACATATACATATATATATCTACTGTATATACTGTATATATATAATATACATATCTACATATATACATATATATACGCATATCTACATATACACATATACACATATATACATATATACACATATACATATATATATATATATATATACACACATATACATTTATATATATTATATATACACATACATACATATACACACACACACACATATATATATATATATATATGTGTGTGTATATATAATGTACCGTAGATAGATGTGTATTTATATATATATATATATATATATATATTGTGGCATCCGGCTGGGGGTGGAGCCCAGCCAGGACGCCCAGGAGGACCGGAGGAGGGCTTGTACCTCCTCCAGACCGCGAGGGGGTGACCACCCTGGTTGTATTTGGGGCCATGGGTAGAGGGCTTGGAAGCCCAGCCCTGTAGGGGCCCGTGGCCACCGCCAGGCGGCGCACCGGTGCCTGAAGAAACCTGGAGCCCAGCACTTCCGCCACACCAGGAAGTGCTGGGGGGAAGAAGACAGGGGACACCCAGAGGGCTTCCGGGTGCGCAGCCGGCACTTCTGCCACACTGGGGCATGTCTGCAGAGGAATGCCGGGAAGCAGCTGGAGCCCATCCGGGTTCCTATATAAGGGGCTGTCTCCCTTCATTCAGTAGCGGAAGTCAGTTGGAAGAAGGACGGAGCTGGAGAGAGGACTGGAGGCGGCCAGGAGAAAGGCATCAGGACTGTGAGGCCTGGACTTTGGGGGATCGGTGCTGGAGGCACTGGGGCGTGCACTGAACTGAACCTGTAAATATTATAAATAAACGTGTGTTGGGTGCAACAAAAGATGTCCGTCTGTCTGTGTCCGGGTCAAGGTTCACAATATATATACAGTATATACACACAGGTATATATATATGTGTATATATATGTATGTGTCTATATGTATGTGTCTATATGTGTGTATATATATATATATAGCTGATTACCCATTGGCTTTGGTCACTGAGTGCAAGGGAAAAAAATAACATGTAGTCTATAAGTTATTAAACAGTAAAACATTAATGTTTTAAGAAGTAAAGATACATTGAGCACTACTGGAGTGGTTTCGGGTAAACTACATTTTAAAGACAGTATAACATAACAGGTAAGTAGTACTAACAGCAGCTAAAATGTATATGGATTATCTCTCGGTAGTTGATCCCTTTTGAAAGGTGCTACACGACGGCTGTGATATAGAAATGACATTTTCTATGTGAACGTCCAAATTTCTGCCTCTGGTAATGTGCCTTACCGGCATTACCAGCAATTAAAGAAAATTGGTTTTGTGTCCTTTGCAGTGTTAAGAGAGAAAGGCTTTGGTTTGGGATAAAAGAAAAAAGGTGTAAAGAAAGGAAACTTGCCTTTTTCTTTAATATAGTGTAGAGAGACGTCTTTGCTGACGATAGATATGAGCGTCGCGGCGGGTCTCGAGTAGACTGTAGAGACGACCCTGCCATTAACTGGCCGCGATGGCACTGTCGGTACTCCACTCCTGTGCATGTATTCATAATCTGACCTGATGACCTCATAATCGTATACGCGCAAAAGAAAATGCGAAGCGCCTTAATATTAGTTTGCCGCGGTCTAGAAATGGGATCCCGTGTTTGCAGTTGTCTGGGCTATAGCTCAGGGGTAGGAGGAAAAAATTTAAAGTGCTTACTTTCACTTAAGGAAGAAGCGCAGTCAGCGTCTCAAAGGCCGGCACAGCAATGTGCGCCGGCTGCTCGACTTTTATAGTATTTTTGCAGTGCAGGAGACGCCACTTTTGCAAACACGTTCACGCAATCAAAAGTCTCCGCACTCTTTAGAGGTCTTGCTTGCTCTCTGCGTACTGCGTTCATAGTCAGTTCACATGAGCCGCTCGTGCGATCTTGCGATGTCCACGGCTTTATTTAATGTTAGCTAAGACCCGGTACTTAAAAGTTTCTCTTGCAGTTTCGCTGAGTTTGTGTCAAACACCACCCTGACTATCTCATCTTCGTCTGAATATTTAGTGGCAGAGTGTTTCTATTGGATTGCCGCTGAGGGACGACCTTATATGGGCAGGCACTCAATTACGTGGGAGGCGTGATGGTGCGAGACGCAAGACGCAACTCCGCCTCACACGGCGAACGAGCTGCCCGCTATGGCCGTATACAGTATACGAAAGTAGGCATAGATTTTTCGAAATGAAACTTGCCTAATTTTTGTAAGTAAACGGTAAGGAATGAGTCTGCCAAATTTCAGCCTTCCACCTACACGGGAAGTTGGAGAATTAGTGATGAGTGAGTCAGTCAGTGAGTGAGTCAGTCAGTCAGCAGGTCAGTCAGTCAGTGAGGGCTTTGCCTTTTATTAGTATAGATGATATAGAAAAAAAAATACTGAACAATGGGGATCTTGTAGGCAGCATCATTTATTAGTGCAAACAAAATAAAGGGCTTTTTCATCCTTTTCCAGTGAGCTACTGTGATTGATGACAGACTACCTAATTCTAAGTGTGAATCTATTGCCACAAGGTGCCAGCAGCCACAGCATTACAGTGCAATAGTAGTGACACAGCATTGTATACAGTGCAACATAGCATAAGTCAAATGTAAGCACAAAAGTAGGCTAGGTAGTGTTTCCCTTGAAATCTTAAGTATAACATAACTGCTTAACACTTTAGTTTAACAATTATAACAACTAAAATAACTTAACCTTGTAACTCTTCAGAATCCTGTACAAGATTGTCACCTAATAAAATTGACCTCAAATTTTAAGAACACACGTAAACAAACAGCACCAATCCAAACAAACCCTTAGTCAAAATGTAGACACTCACTGCTTATAAAAATATAATAAAAATGCTGTCAATAATTAAATAGCAGGTGCTTTTTTGGATTATCATCAAATGAGGTAAAATATCAGTGCTGGAACTGTTGCATAAAAATGGATATATCATGAAATGAGGCAAGCTACAATATCAGGGTTGGAACTGTACAAAAACTAATTTATAATCTTATAGGTTTCAGTATCTCTCATTAAATCTTATAGGCCCACATGCACTCACAGGTGATAAAACAACAAATGGTGCATCCAATAAATATAAAACAATATTTATATGCCAAGCAGTGCAAAAATCAAACTGCCTGTGTAAGTCAAGTTTTGTATTAACATTGTTTATGTTCTGTTAATTGGAAGATACAATATGTTGAATTTATTTCATAGTTCAAGATTAGTTTTTTGCATTAAAAATAAGTGTAGGTAATTATTCAGTTTTATTGGGGTACTGTATTTTTAAGAAGGGGGTCCTGCATTTGAGGGATTATTGAGAACTAGGAAATATTAAGTCTTAAGTTTCTTTTTTATAACTGTGGAAATGTATAATATGGAAAAGAAATGTTGTTTAAAGGAAACCCAGAATGTTGTCTTGTTTCTCTCCCTTTTTTTTTTGTTTTTTTCACAATTGTAACCCAGTCCAGATGGCAGCTTGCTGGCACACTAAGACCTCTCACCATCAGTCATAGCTGCTACGCTGATGCAAGAGATCACGCTTAGTAGTTACTTTTGTACTTTATCATTAAACTTCTTCCTTCCAATGTTTTTGTGTTCTGAGCGGTTTTCTAACTCTCTTGTTTCCCTTTTCAAAGCAAAAAGGAGTTGGAGTTGGGGAGCCTACAGTCTTATTAACCAGTCTGATGAGTGCTATTGTGCTGACGTGGTTGAATGCATATTTTGACATTTGTTCTATAATAGTGCTGTGAGGTTTCTGAACCGAAGCATGACTGCTGCATTTGTCGAGGACTGCTTGTCTGTTGCTGAGGCAACCACAGGTTCACAACGCAGCAGTAACAACTATGATTGAGATTGTGCTATACATCCCTGTTGCCGATAGGTGATGCAAAGGACATTATAAATTCAGGGAACAGTATAACTTGGCCACTGACCTAGCCCGACTATACCCGTTTGCTGTGTCTGTCTCTCCACAGGCGTCTACTGGGCTTAGCCCTTTCGAGCTACTCTTTGGCTGCTGACCATGCAGTGTGTTAGACATTTTTAGAGATGAGTGGACAGGGACTCGTCCGACACCTAGAGGGAGCAGGTTTGTCGATGAGTTGTGTCACTGCAGGAACAAGATTTCCAGACTGTCTGCTATTACAGTAGAGCATCTTCAGCGTGAGCAGGAGGCGCAGAAACGTGATTATAACAACACAAGTAAACTGTGAGAGTTTAAGAAGGAAGATTGGGTGCTGGTGTTGATTCAGTTAGATCCACATAAATTTCGGGCTGAGTGGTTGGGTCCGCCAGTTACCGAAGAGAGCATATCCCCAGGTACAGGTTTTGCATATTAACCTGCTGAAAGAGTGGCATGAACTGTGTGAGGTCATGGTCATGTCTGCTGCGGTCCCTCAAATGTAAGTCACTTTAGACGTGGACACTCAGAAAACAGAATTGCTCTCGGTGATCGAGACAAATTACAATGTCTTTTTGGCTGTGCCTGCCCTGACAACAATTGCAGAATGCAAGATCACAACACTCCACAGTGTTACTGTACAAGTGCCCCTGTATCACCTGCCAGAGGCGACAAGGAAAGCAATATGTGGAGAAGTTCAACAGATGCTTCAGCTGGGCGCTATTTGTCTGAAGAAAAGCGAGTGGCGGAGCCCAATCATACCCGACAGTTCGGTTCGGTTCTGTATTGATTTTAGGGGTTTGAATAAGATTTCCAAGTTTGATGCACACCTGATGCCGCGTGTGGACGAGCTGTTGGAGAAGCTTGGGCAGGCCTCATATATTTCCACCCTAGACCTCACGAATGGATATTGGCAAGTATCCTTGGAGGAGTCCAGCTGCGAGAACACTGTGTTTGCCACTCCTGACGGGCTATTGGTCTCCAAGGTGCATCATTGACCTTTCAATGGATGATGGACCAGATCCTGCGTCCCCATGGGAATCTCATTTCGTATGTCTTCGGACAGTGCTGGACAGTTTATGGCTGGCGGGGTTTGTCAGAAACCCATTATCTAGGATATTCCATGGGGAAGGGTTTACTCAAACTTCAAATGGACAAGGTTTGGGAGGTGCTTGCATATCCATGTCAGGAAACACAGAGGCAGGTTTGTGATGTTCTTGGACTTGCAGGGTTTTACAGTCAGTTCATTCCCAACTTTGTGCATCGGGCCACCCACCTCACTGACTTGACAAAGGGTAGAAAGAATTGTTGTTTGGACCGATGCCTGTGAGAGAGCCATCTCAGACCTAAAAGCCATTTTATCATCATTCCCAGTTCTGTGCATTCCAGACCTTTCAAAGGAATTTATTCTGCAAATGGATGCAAGTGTTTATGGTTTAGGAGCAGTGCTCTCACTATTTTTTGAGGGGGAAGAACACTCCATCACGTTTCTCAGCAGAAATCTGCTACATAGGGAACATAATTATTTTACTATTGAAAAGGAGTATTTGGTGATTAAGTGGGCATGGAGGTCCTCTGTAACTACCTCTGAGGATGGCGGTTTACCTTGGTGACTGACACAAACAGAAGGATACGAACGCCCGGCTCACTCAGTAGTCTATTAGCTTGTAAGCTTCCACTTTTAATGTTCACCACCGTCCCAGAACTGCACACACCAATGCTGACATTCTCTCCTGCCTGGCTGAGACCAGCTTATACAGTCGCTTTGCCCACACCAGTGTGGAGAAAGCTGGGGGGGGTTTGATGTAAGGTTAGGTCCTCCTCCAACAGGACAACATGCCGAAGTGCGACTGCCGCATCTGAGGAGGACTGCTTGTTTCACCACAGGTTGAACCACAGGTTCTCACTGCAGTGGCATAGTGCCGCGGAAATAACTACGTGCCAATTGAGATCGATCTATATGCACCACTCTGATGGGTCATGCAAGGAACATTATAAATGCAGGGAACAGTATAACTTGGCCACTGACCTGGCCCCAACTATGCCTGTTTGCTGTGTTAGTGTACAGGAGAGTTGTAGCTCCTGCTGTAATAATTAACCATGCTGTTCTTGTTTCGAGTTGAATAAAGCTGTTTTTGGTAAAATACTGAGACTCAGCCTCGTGTTTAGGGGTGCAAGATGGTGGCTCACTTGTTATAATGCACATTACTTTTCAGATTTTTTTTTCTCAGACATACTTGTTAATAAAACTTTTCCCCCTGAATAGACTGTTAATCAGCAACATCACACAGAACTACTGAGGCATCTGCAGAAAAGCATCAGGAAAAAATCATCAGAAGCAGTGGCACATGCCAAATTTCATTTTGTGCCATGACAGCGCACCTACACACATAGTCAAAGTGTTTTTGACCAAAAACAATATGTTTGTTGCCTCACACCTCCCGTTTTTGCTAGGTCTCACTCCCTGTGACTTCTTTTCTGTGTGTCTGTCCAGTTGCTATGTCTCTGCTATGCAGTATTTGGTATGGGAGTGGTGCTAATGTTTGTGATTTACAATCTGGTGGGAAAAAAAGCAATGCATTTTATTACTACACATATTACAAAATACATTTCAATGGATGGTACACTGCAAACATTAAAGTTGAATATGTCCAACAGAGAATAACTGCTGGATGGACAGAAATCAGCTTATTTACTTTTAATAAAAAGATAACTGTGTGTTTACCCAGTTGCTATGCCTCTGCTAAATTCAATTCGGTATAGGATTTGTAACAGCAGTGCTAATGTTTGTCGTGTGCTATCTGTTGGAAGGAAAAATGCTATGTATTTTATTAATACATACATTTCAAAATACATTCCAGTAGATCGTGCACTGCAAATGTTAATGCTGAATATGCTGCAGCCCACATTGATTACCTAGATTTCAGCCCTGTCTTATATGGATAGCACAGCTAGTATTTGAATAATTGAGTATAATATCTCCTTTTAAATGTACTTTGTTAGTATTATCAAAATGAATCTATTATCTGCACTTTCAGGGGTCAATAACACACTTAATAACTTACATAATACAAGACAGATACTTCATTAAAAAAAAAAACATTTAAATTAACAATTAAATTAAGACAGCAAGTGGCTACTGTCTAGTGTCCAAAAGTTTAGTGTAGATTTTGTAGCAAATACTTCAAATATTTGTAGTGCTTACCTGCTGATGAAAGGTTTGATACTTTCTCCTGTAACTGGAGTCATAGACATAGGCATAGGCTGAGGAGTGGAAAGCCAATAAGAATAGTCATTTCTGGAAGCAAAGTTGCATACATTATTGATGTTACAGAACATGAAAGGCATTGTACTGAAGCGACGTAAACAACTGCCAGCAGTTCCTACAAAATGAAATGAAAAAATACCATTTAGTAAAATAATAAAATACATACATCGTATAGACCCATATCTCTTACATAGTTTTGCTGGAAGAAGTCTATGAAATGATCTATTCTGGCAACAATGGAATGCTCTTTATCTATAGCATATCATAATAAAATAGAATTGTGTATTGTATGCTAAAATAATTTATTTAAACATTGTTCCATTTTTTGGTCGCAAGTAAATATTTTATGAAAGAAATTCATAATTTGCATGCACTGAATACATTATGCCTATTGTAGATGTTCCTTATGCTTCCTTGTTCTGTTGTTTTACTCAGAATGGAGGTTCAACTTACTGCAAACCCTTAAGATTTAACTAAAATGATCTAAAGAGAAAGACATTTTTAAAGGTATAAAATGATTAATGTTCACAGTTTTCATACAGAAAGTCTATTTGTTCTCTTCTGCAATGGGTGTTTTTTTTAGCAGTAACGTATATTGAACATCTAGGATACAGACTACCACAACCAGATTATACATTACATGTGGTAGAGAACTAAATCCTAGTGCAGTGATAAATTAACGTTTGGTTTATGGGAGAAATGTCTTTGAAAGACAGGAATATGAATTAAAGATAAGACATCGAAATATGTACAGGTAAGTATGAAGGCAAAAAATTTAGATTAAAAATCTAAGGAAATGGTACACAAGAAATCAAACAGAAATATTTTTGATGTTTGTTTAAAATGTACTCTTAAACATCCACCCATCCATTATCTAACCCGCTATATCCTAACTACAGGGTCACGGGGGTCTGCTGGAGCCCAACACAGGGCACAAGGCTGGAAACAAACACCAGGCAGGGCGCCAGCCCACCACAGGGCACACACACCCGGGAAAATTTAGGATCAACAGTGCAACGAACCTGCATGTCTTTGGACTGTGGAAGGAAACCTGAGCACCCGGAGGAAACCCATGCAGAGACGGGGACAACATGCAAACTCCACGCAGGGAGGACCTGGGAAGCGAACCCAGGTCTCCTTGCTACGAGGCAGTAGCATTACCATTGCGCCACCATGCCGCCCCACCCTTAAACAACGGGTTGCATATATGCAACTATGTTATAATTGAAGAACTAATTTCAGATGAACAACATGCATCTAAGCTATTAATTCCTTTCAGAATTTTACACAATTCTATGATGTCATCTCAAAATCTCCAATTGCACTAACTGAAAAGACTCAACTCTTCAATCTTCCCTCATAGTATATTTCCATTAGTGCTGGAATCTGTCTAGTGGGTTTTCTCTAGACATACTCTAACAGGTTTATATATTTTTTGTTCTTTGGAATCATTTATATAAATTGAAAAAATGTAGCCTCTGACTTTTAACATTATGTCATTTTAATGACAAAGCTGACAAATACAGAAATGTAATGCAAAATGCTTTGATCAGATGATGTAGCATAAGTAATCTGGAATGAAATGTCAAGAAAACAAAAGAACTGACAGTTATGTAAAGCAAAGGTGATTTCATTTTCATTTGACAATAGCCAGGTTATAGAGATAGTCCAGAAATTGAAGGTCTTGGGAACCAGAATTTTCAGTTCTCAAAAGGTGTGTTATGATTAAGCAAGACCAGCAGAACATGCTTTTTCAGAGACACTTAATGAAGTTCATTATGCAGCAAGAAGCAATTAAAATTTTCTACACATCAATTACTGAATATGTTTTGTCGTTTCTCGTTTGATATATAAATAACTTTGCTAAGCAGGAAAAGCAGCTACAGACAGAGTTCCAGACTGAAAAGTAAAGTCATTCAGATCCTTTCCAACCTGTCACATCACAGCCACCTTTTGTTCACTCTTCTTCCAGCTCATAAGCAGCTTATACAAATCATAACCAGTGCTGATGGATTTAATACTAATACTTATCTGCAAGCTGTGACATGCATGAACATATTGATCTTTAGAGTTGTCTTGAATGAAAATAAAATTGTTCTTTGAGGCACTGATAAAGAGATTCACTGAGTGTACATAACTAAACAGAATGTTGTTGCTAACAAATCAACTGTGATTGAAAGAATTTGTCAGTGAAGTGTGACAAACCCCATTCAATTACTGAGTTGGCTGTTTGCTTAGGAGAAGGTAAATGCTATTGGTAGCATGTCAAACAACAGGTAAAAAACTACACTGATATCCTTTCATTTTTAATTATTTTTTTCAAATATATTTTTATTTTTGTTTTGTTATTTTCTTAAGTTTATATAACATGTTGAGGCACCCATAGGCAAACCCATATAACTGAAATAAAACACGAGTTACAAATGCATTGAAAAAAAAGAAAATTTTGCTGCAGAAGTAATTCTCAAGATTGACTTTCTCAAGATGCCAGAAATTCAGTTGATCAGGACTTCCAGCAAAAAAAAGCAGGTCCAGGTGGGTAGACATCGGGAGTGATGTCAAGGGTTTTAAAGCCATCAATCTTCTTGTGTGTAGTGGGAGGAAGAGATAAGGAGTTTGCACTGTAAAACTTCATCCGAGCCTTTCAGTTTCACCCAATGCACACATGCATGACTACACTATATATTGTATATATATATATATATATATATATATATATATATATACACATATTGTCACACACGCATGAATAGGGGGCAGCCAATGGGCCCGACAGAGCACAAAAGAACAAAAGATGGGGATTTGAAACAAGGTACCAATGTCTTTCTCCCTTTTTTAGCAGAAAAACAGGAATGTCCGTTCCAGCTCTCGCAGACGACTCCAGTTCCGGATCCCTTTCAACTGGTGTGGCTTCCATCCCAACCTGATGACTTCACTTCCGGTCCATTTCCAATGACTTTTATTTCCAGCTACTGATTATATCTTCATCTCCGTCACTGATCTTCAGTGTCATTCCCATTTCCTCTGTCTACTTCACTTCCTGCCATACTTCCATAAAAGACCCCTCGAACCTTGTTTGCTTATCAAATGTCTGATTTTTGCAACTTTGACTGTGGTATCAGTCATGATAGACTGCTCGGATCAACCTACATTATACAGGGAATTCCCCTAACCCTTAATCTGTGCATCTCGTCTGATTACTTCACTGCAATATATACTGTACAGAAAGAGATAGAGGGAGAGAGATTAAGAGAGAGAGAGAAAGAGAGAGAATAAGATACTTGAGACTCTTTCAACCCCTAAGATGCGTGTGTGCTGAGACTCATGTAAATGCAGGCAGGGGTTTGTTATCCAATGTCAATGTCAATCTATTTATATAGCACATTTAAAACAACATAGGAATGCTGTGGCCAAAGTGCTTTACAATAAAAGAAGAAAAAACATACAATTAACATAAATAACATAAATAGAAATAAAATAAATGAACATAAATAAAACACTGTAAATAATAAATAGAGGTAAGATTACATAATCACAATGAGGAAACCATCAGTATTACTGTAGGTCATGGAAAGCAAGTGAATAGAAATGAGTTTTTAATCTTTTTTTGAACAGATTAATTGTAGACGACTCCTTTATGTAATGAGGTAAAGAGTTCCACAGACAAGGAGCAGCAGCTGCAAACTCTCTGTTCCCCCTTGGTTTTACACTTGGTACGAGGGACAAAAAAAGACAACTGACCAGAAGATCTAAGCACTCTAGATTGCTGGTGTAAAACACACAATTCAGATAAATAGGCAGGAGCAAGCCCATGTAAAGATTTTAAAACTAGCAATAAGATTTTAAAATCAATTCGAAAAAGGACAGGCAGCCATGTAAAGAAGCTAAAATAGGAGAAACAGAGTCATACCTTCTTGCCCCAACCAGAAAGCGAGTGGCAGCATTCTGGACCAACTGTAACCTATGTATCAGGGATTTGCTAATCCCAGAATACAACGACTTGCAGTAATCAAGGCGAGAAAAGATAAAAGCATGAGTAGCTTTCTCAAGATCCCTAAAAGGTAAAAAAGGCTTGATTTTACCTAAAAGACGAAGCTGAAAAAAGCAACTCTTAACGACAGAATTAATCTGTTTCTCAAAAGAGAGGTTACTGTCAAAAATAACACCAAGATTGCGGACTTGAGGTTTGCAAAAGACAGAGAAAGAGCCGAGAAGTCCAAGACCAATTTGGGATTTAGCTGAAGGACCCACTATAAACACCTCTGTTTTATTTTGATTCAGATCAAGAACATTATTAGCCATCCAGGATCTTAGTTTAGAAAGACAGTTGTGCAGTTGAGCAATTGAGTCTAAAACTGTTTAACAAGGAGAATTCAATTCTAAAACAAAATCATCGATACCATCATATTGAACATGTACATCAAGGCTAGAGAATATGGTTTTAAAATCGAATATAATAGAAGAATTTAAAAAGCGAGAACAGAGTGGAGCACAACTAGTAGTAGGAGCATCAACAATAATATTCAAATCCATCATTATAGAAAAGTGATCAGTAAAAGAAACATCACATAAATCAATATCATTAACTGAAATATCACGTGTAAGAACGAGATCAAGGGTGTGACCAAGAGAGTGAGTTGGCGTATTAATATGCTGGTTAAAATCAAATGAGTCCAATAGTGATAATAAGTCATTAACCAAAGGTTTCGATTGACAACAAACGCGTATGTTAAAATCACCAACAATGAATACTTTGTCATAGGAGAGGGTGATATCAACCAGGAGATCAGAGAATTCAGAAATGAAGATATCATTAATTACAGGAGATCTATAAACCACAGCAAACAACAAAGAAGGGGAGCTGCACACTTCGAAAATTTGCAGTTCGAAGCTACTAAACCGACCCCTTGTAAAGGCTCCGACACAAGAACATACTTTTAAAAACAGTGGCAATGCCCCCACCACGATTAGTCAGCCAAGGAGAGTTTAAAAATGAAAAACCTGATGGTTCCAAGTCAGTAAAACATGAAGAGTCACCATTTACAATCCAGGTCTCAGTGATGAAAAAGAAATCCAGTTTATTTGAGATAATAAAGTCTTGCAGAATAAGTTTTATTAGACACTGATATCACGTTCAACAAAGCAGTCTTGATAGAAGTAGAAGAGCTTGCTGCAGGACGAGCACGGGTGAGTGTGTGAAGATTAGCAGCGTTCAGTCCCCGAGAGCACACTGAGGAAGAGTGATGCAGCCTTGAGAAGGAGAAATTAAATCCGGTATCCAGCACCTATGGACCAGGGATGGAGTCCTGTGCAGGAGAAGATGGGTCATAGACAACTTGCAGGCATCCAAGCTCTGGGACTTGAGTCGGCGTTGTTTAACAGCAAAACCGACTCTTCTTCTACGGCGGTGAAGAAGTCAGGAGATGAATAAAACAAAGGTGGAGGTTCACATAATATCCCATCAGGAGATGAAAATTGAGAGGAAAGCAAGCAAGAAAATATGTCAAATAAAGAATCATGATCATAGGGCAGTGGCCGCTGAGATAAACTAATACTAATACTAAAATGAATACTTTCTGCAGAAAGTTTATCCATTCTTTTGATCTGACAAGGAAGCTAATGTAGGATGATGTCATTATCACTGTTTGCATGCTGTGTGCATTTCAGTGACAGCGATAGTGACAAAAAATTATATTCTGGTATTTTCTGAGATTTTGACAATAATGATAATTAGAAAAATCACAAAAACATTAAAATCACCAGCCAAAGTATTACTGAGATCAAACGGTGCAAGTATGAGTAAACCATTACAAAGTGACCTACAGGATTCAAAAGACCAACAAAACTATTATAATGAGAACATTTTAAACACACTTACACTTAATGAAAACAAGATATGAATCCAAAGTAAATAAAATACTAATTATAATTGAACTACTGGGTCTGAACATTACAGTTTGGATAAACATAAACTGCTTTGCTGTAAGGTGAATTGTGCAGCACTCAAGCAAGAACAAAACTCTAACATACTATACTAAATTGTAAAAATCTAAAGTTCTGTCAAATATAGAACAGGATAAAAAAATATGGGATTTGTAAACAAGTTCTATCATATACAGTATAGCACAAAGTTATGAAAAACCCAAGTCCACAATATTCTTAAACAAATTACTACTACTACTACTACTACTAACTGTTCTGAACAAAAAATTGCACAAAGATGTATAAAATTCTAGTTAGGAAACTTCAAGTTGTGTGACAGAAACACCAATCTGTCCACATCATCTGGCTTCAAAGCAGCATGGTTACATGTTACAATATTCTCTCCATTGCTGAAAGCATTCTCAGAAGGGCTGCTTGAGACAGGGATGCACAGGTACTTTTTTGCAAGTTTTTACACTTCTTGTGTTTTCCACCACTCAAGTGGATTTACATTGCTGTCCATCTCATGAATCATCAGTGTGCAGAGATTCACCTTCTCTGAATTCCTGTGTTTTTTGAAATAGCTGCTAAAAGACTTTTTATTTTCTTTTTTGCTTCCTCCATTGTGTCACCACCTGCTCCAACTTCTGCAGCCGCAGGGGCGAGATGGGGCAGGATGAGGAGGCAGGATCTATGCAAGTGTTTTAAAAAATGAAATAAAAAAGTGCATTGGAATTGATTACATCCAACCAAGACCGCTTGCAAAATAAAATGAGCCAAAAGACATATGTTTCTTACGGAAATAAAAAAAATCAGTTTGAATGAATTATGCAGTTTTTTTTTTCTAAAGGATTAATAGTGGATCAATTTCACAAAAATTGCATTTCATAGAGGAATGACAGTTTTCGCTCTGTATGGTGTTACTCATTCATCTTGATCTAAGTTTATTACCTGCAGTGGTTTTACTACATTCAGTTACAGTGGGATGCAAAAGTTTGGGCAACCTTGTTAGTAGTCATTTTCCTGTATAAATCGTTGGTTATTACGATAAAAAATGTCAGTTAAATATATCATATAGGAGGCACACACAGTGATATTTGAGAAGTGAAATGAAGTTTATTGGATTTACAGAAAGTGTGCAATAATTGTTCAAAAAAAATCAGGCAGGTGCATAAATTTGGGCACCAAAAAAAAAGAAATGAAATCAATATTTGGTAGATCCGCCTTTTGCAGAAATTACAGCCTCTAAACGCTTCCTGTAGGTTCCAATGAGAGTCTGGATTGTGGTTGAAGGTATTTTGGACCTTTCCTCTTTACAAAACATCTCTAGTTCATTTAGGTTTGATGGCTTCTGAGATATGGACAGCTCTCTTTAACTCACACCACAGATTTTCAATTATATTCAGGTCTGGGGACTGAGATAGCCATTCCAGAACATTGTACTTGTTTGACAAGGTAAGGCGTATTTTGCATTTAGACCTGCATTTCCATCCCTACAAATTGGCCCATTGTGAAACAGTTGAAGGCCAGGGATTATGCACAGCGACTAAACTTAGCACATGAAATGGAAGCAATTTTTGAGCAAAATGACAACCTCATTTTGTTCATGAGTGATGAAGCTCATTTTCATCTCAATGGCTTGGTGAATCAACAGAATTGCCATTATCGGGCTTCTGAAAATCCGAAAAAATTACACGAAAGGCCGCTGCACAGCCCGAAAGTGACGGTTTGGTGTGCTATGGACAGAGTGATGTTGAAAAGAGTGGAGGCCAACTTCCATGAACGCCTTCAGAAATGCATCAGTGAAAACGGACGCCACATGGGAGATGTTGTTTTCCAAACTTCATTTTGTCAAATGCTATTTCAATATGAACTCAAATCTTTCAATACATTTCTTTGTAAGAAAAAATTAACAATTTTGTGATTTAGTAAAAAATGTGCGTCCTTTCTGCCTCACCCTGTATTATAGCAATAACAGAAACCTAGGTAAATAGCAAGGATGGGGACAAGTATAACAGAGGGATACACATTTTTGAGGAAGGAGAGACAGTACAGAAAAGGAGGTGGGGTTGCTGTTTATTTCAAACAGAATTTAAATGCAAGTTAATCTTCAATTGGAGGATGAACCCCATCTTAGTGAGGACATGTGACTTCAACTGGAAACCATTAGGGAAAGTGTTGCAGATCACCCAGTGCAGACAGTAATTGTACAGATGCACAGTCCCATCTGTATATTTGTGGCATGATCCTCTGTGAGTTCAATCCTGGGGATCGTGTCATGGTCCTCGTTCCCACTTCTTACTCTAAATTGTTGACTCATTGGCAAGGGCATTATGAAATTAAGGAAAGGAAAACCAAATCGTTGGCTGGCAGAATGTGTCTATCATGTAAATTTGTTGAAACCATGTAAGGAACAGAATTTCAATCGCTACTCCAGTGAACCATATTTTCTCTTAACTCTCACTACCAAACTTTATTTGGGAGCTAATTTCAGCTAAGCCATCATGTTTGGATCGGAAGTGGTGAATGAATGACCCAGAAGAACCTCTCTGATTGCAAATGACATGATAACTAACCCGGGAGTGGACATTTCAGAATGCCCATATCGACTACCAGAGGCAAAATGAGCTAAAGTGGACACTCTTATCATTGACCATGAACAACTCCATCATCTGAGTTTCTCATGCCAAAACAAATGCTGTTTCTCGGATACCTGACATCTTGGTTTCACCTGCCTGACCTGATGGGTCTGGGCTGATGGGGGACGTGTCACACATATAATGGAGACAAGTTCAGGTCTCATTGGTTGATTATTACATTCAGAGTCAGAGATGGGTGGTTTTGCCTAATGCTTTTTCTCTTTCTGCCTCTGTAGAATGGATGGTTGATGGACATAACATCAATGATTGATGGACATAACATCAATGATGTCACTTCCAGCCTCCAGCTACCTCACCCTGCCTTGTCCACCTCTTCTTCCTGAAAACCAGCTCCACCACCATCTTGGCTCCAGTCTGCCTTTGGACTCACATCTGGGAAGATGTACTCATGTTTCTTTTTATTTTGACAAAGCTTCAACTGACTAACCCTAACCCTAAGTACCCCAAGTCTCCATGATCTTTTGTGGTCTCTTTATTACAACATATAGAAAATCACTTTTAATCACAGATGCTGTTTCTCTGTTTTTTGGTGCAATCCATAAACCTCTTGCCTGCTCTTACACTACTTGCTGTTTGTGTACATTGGCCACTCAAGTCTCAGCTACTCCTAAGTTTTGACATTACATACTGATTTTTCAGTGGTTCACTTAATACACCTAGGTTCCCCAAAGTCTTAACCTGGTTGTGATGGTGTAGACAAGATTTAGTTTAACAAAAAAGCACTTTTTTACGAATTGTAATCAGAGAGATGCAGGAATAAATGTATTTAAAAATGTTTCTCTTAGCTTTCCCTCAGGGCTTCCGTCTTTGTACTTGTACACAGTCCCTGAAGAAAATGCTTTTGAATTTTACTGTCTGGGAAGATTGTAATGGAGCCAAGCCATATTGAAAATTAGTTTTTGTTTTATCTGTCACTGAAAAACTCTAAATGTGCTTCTATTACTTTAGAATGAAGGATTTAGACAATTTAAAATTGTTAATTAGTTTCATTTGTGAAACTCAGAGTCCAGAACACGATTGTTAGGTTCTATAACACAATACATTTCAGTTTCAGTTCTGAGAGCTTACTGACACTGCAGGCTTTTGTCTCAACCAATTTCTTATTTTAATTTGACTCCCACCTTAATTATCCATCCATTATCCAACCTGTTACATCCTAATTCAATTGGTTATTTCCCAGTTTCTAGGTTTTCAACAATTTACTTAATGAAGAAATAATCTGTGTGTGGAATGGGTAAGAATTATTTATTTTAATATCATTTAATTGAATGTTCTGTTTTTTTATGCCATTATTTACCAACATGCACAAAACTGAATGTAACACTGAAAGAGATAATGTCTTTTATGTTTGTCCTTTGGTCTATATTTGGCTACAATTAGGAGAGCAAACCCCACATAAAAGTGAAAAAAAGTGAAATGACAAAATTAAGGATTTAAAGAAATGGCAAAAATACAAAAACTTGCGAGGGATATCCAGAAAAAAAGGTTACAACAGCTGTTAAAAATTTACAGGGTATGTTCCAAAATATGTGTTTATTTCTCAACATAATCGCCGTCAACTTCGATGCACTTCTTCAGCCTGGGCACCAGCTTTCTTATACCCTCGTCGAATACGCTCCGCTCCACCTCCGAAAGCCACTTCTCCACTGTCTCCTTCACCTCCTCATCGTTGGAAAAACGTTTCCCACCCAAGAATTCTTTCAGTTTGGTTTCCACAAGCTGACGATGGATCTCGGCCGCGGATTTGTGACGCAAAGTGAGGAACTTGATGACCGAATGAATCTCGCATCAGCGGTAGGTGGAGCAAACGGCCTCAGCAGAGGTTGTTACGTTGTTGGTCACCAGAGGTCAGGGCCGCCGAGACAAAATCCGGGCACCAGTGCAATGAAGATGTGTAGACCCTTATACAAAATTATACACACATGTATGTGTGTATATTATTATTTATTTCAAACGATCGTAGATTGCATTTATACATTTAGATAAGTATGTATAGGCCTTCAATTGCTTTGCGCTCACTCAACGCTTCATAATCTTGTATGAAAGTTCTCATGTCGTTCTTTGTCTAAGTTTTTGGATAATCACACTAAATGTGGGATTCCTTTGCCTCCTTTTTCCTTTATAAAATTAAATAAGGTATGATTGCTTTCTCCTAAAGACTGTACCTGAAGAAAAAAGAACTATAAATGAACAGTATAAATTATGAAATTTAAAAAAATGTTACAACATTACAAAATTATGACAAGAACAGGCCATTTAGCCCAACAATCTCATCTATCCTATTCACTTAGATGTTCCAAAATAACATTAAATTGAGATTTGAAAGTCCTATAGTCCTGCACTCCAACATGCTAAATGGTAATTTTATTCCATGTGTCTGTGGTTCTTTGCATGAACAAAAACTTCCTAACATTTGTACACAGTTTGCTTTTAACAAGTTTCCAACCTTGTCTCCATGTTCTTATTGCAGAACATATTTTAAAGTAAATGCTGGGATCTACTGTACTAATTCCTTTGATAATTCTAAAAACTTCAATTATGTCACATCGTAATATCTTTTTGCTAGAACTGAAAAGGCTCTGCTTCATCAATTGCGCTTCCTAGCTCACATCTCTCAGTCACAGTTTCAAACACACAGAGCAAAAGAGTCCCTGACTCTGCATTTTTAGGAAGTACATAAATATCTCATCATATTTCAAATTTGGCTTTTTGTTAAAAATATATGGAAAAAGTACAAATTGTCTTATGTCAGTTAATACAACCTTACGTCGGTCTGCCAATGTTAAAATATGTAACATAATATATTATAATGTATAAAATCAAATAAAAGATTATAAATTAAAAAAATATTGTGTTATTTACCTGGTGTTTGGTGCCGATAACTCTGAGTTCCACTGCGAGACAGTGTTGTTGTTTGCATGCACCAATTAATTTCAAACTTGTGTTTGTGCTATTCACAGTGTCTCGTTTGTGCTACATTCGCAGTGTCTCGTTTGTGTTGCATTTGTGACTTTAATAACTGCCCCCTTGGTTACGAAGAACATTCCTAGTTCTAGGCTTAAGAATCATGCTATATCGTTAGATGATAAGGTTAGTATGATAAAATGTCACAAAATGGGTGAAACGTTTGCTGCCATTGCTCGTGCTTTTGGATTGAGTTGGACAACAATTGTGCATGACAAGGAATGGATTTTATCCCACATTAAGGATGAAGATGCAGGGATGAAGAACAACATGATCAACAGCACGAGTGGCAAGATTTATGAAGAAATGGGAAAACTTCACTCTCTCTTTGGATTGAATGGCAGACCTGTCAGTGTATTCCTATCAGTCAGATTTTGAGTCAGGAGAAAGTGTTGTCTTTCTTTGCAGACCTCAAGGAAAGGTTTCCTGGTGAGAATGACACAGAGTTCAAAGTAAGTGTTGGATGTTTTATGAGGTTTAAGCAGTGACAGGGTCTTCACAACATCAGGATCCAAGTCGAAAGTGCATCAGCTGACGAAACAGCAGCATCCAAATTCCCTGCTACACTGGTGAAGCTTATTACAGAAAACAGATTTGTTCCAGAACAGATAGTCAACGTAGACTATGTGGAAAAAGATGTCAGACCGTTCATTTATATCCGAGGAGGAGAAGGCTATGCCAGGCTTCAAATTTTCAAAAGACCGTTTCACCCTTATGTTAGGAGGAAAACGTGGGGGTGACTTTAAGCTAAAGCAACTGCTAGTGTATTACTCCCAGAATATTTGAGTGCTAAAGAGCATTACCAAGGCATTTCTTCCAGTTATATGACTGTCAACTCATAAGGCTTGGGTGACGTGTGAAATTTTTGAGAATTGGTTCTTCAACCACTTTGCCCCAGTAGTGAAGTAGTATTGTAAGGAAGGATCCTTCTTATTTTAGACAACGCTCCTGGCCACCAAACAAACATTGTCAACTTTCATCTCGTCATTTACATCCCTCCCAACACCACCTCTCTTCTGCAACCAATGAACAAGGGGAACGTTGTTCAAGAGCTACTACATGAGATGAGATGTACACTACACCAGGGTGTAACTGCAACACAGCTGGATGACGGCGTCACACTCTGTGAATTCCGGAAGGCAAACAACCTTTACAAGGCCATAATGAACATAAACGCTGCTTGGAATCAAGTTCCGAGCACAGATGGAGTTTGTAAGAAGCTGTGCGCTCAATTTTTTTTATAAAATTTCAAGGGCTTTGACAAGGTTAACAAAGACTTGCCAATTATGCCAATGTATTTTTTTTTCAATGAGGAGTGTTATTAGCAATAAGTTATAGCTTCATTACCAATTAAAAATACTGAAATATGATTGTAATACTCTTAACACTACTCTGGCGGAGACTGCTTCAAGTTAAGATTTATTGTTATCCTTTCTAGACATTATATTTTCTGCCAAAGTACATAAAAATAGATATTTCTTTTACTTTGAGCATTCTTGTGAAGTAGCTTTCACTGTTTTTTCCGCTTTGATTTGGTTATATGCCGCTGTTTTTGTTTTCATGCTTCCTAATTTTTGTGCAGTTGTTTTTGTTTTTGCATTTTCTGATTTGCCTTTGCATATTCAATTTGTTTTTGCATAATCTGACTTGTGTTTGTGTTTCCAATTTGTTTTGTGTTTTCTAATTTGTTTTTGCATGATTGAATTTGTTTATGCGCATTGCACTTTAGGGCCACCGTAGTTGTGGACACTATGGATTAAGTAACTTGACTGTTTCCAATTTGCAAGCAAGGTGTCAGCATATTGGCTGGATAGTGACCAACAGGATCTGGTTACTTTCGAGGGACAAAGCTGGTCTGAGACATCAGATTGGGCATGGAATAAGTGTACTGTATGATATATGGCAATTCAATTTCAAACAAATTTATCCTGTACAAGTCTTTGAAATACAAAACAAAAACATTTGTAAGGAAATCTAAATAAAGCACATATTAGCCTTATTGATTTCAACTTATGATTCTTATTGACAAAAAGGATTTTTTTTGCTAACCCCTTTGTAGTATGCTAAGGTTTATCTACTTACTGAGTCAGACAAAATGAGAAACTGCATACAATTTGCTAGATTACTTCTCACCTCCAGACTCTCAAAATGTTTGAACAATTTTTTTTTTTTTTATTTGGCCACTGTCAAATTTGGATATAAGAACAGAGCAAATCAATTGTACTTTGTAATGACTCACATTGAAAATATAACAAAGTACTGTAGGAGTCGTATTAAGTAGATACACATTTTAAAAATAAAAGTATACTTAAGAAATATTTGGGTCCAATTTGTAAGATTTACACATTTCAACTGTATGAGAAAATTCCTCCAAACTAAATCAAGTAATCTTAAAATACTGTAAGCTTTGAAATGATTTAGACACTAAAGTTTAAGAAAAATAGTTATATAATACATACTACCTTAAAAAGACAGGTTATACTTAATATGATTTGTTTTTATTGACTCTAAAAGGTTCATATATGTTAATGTTATTACCATTTCTGCATTTAAAAAAAATGTTGAGTCCATTTTGTTAAGATTTAAATCTTTCAGCTGTATGTTAAATTTTTTTCCTTCTGATTTGTACAATTGAAATTCTTTAGATACATAGGTTTGTGAAAAAGATATTGTATTATTATATTAATCATAATAGACTTAAAAATATATGTCATTGAATAAACTTATATCAAATATGCCACACATTTCCATTCAGTTAATAATATTCAAATGGACATTTATATTGCATCAACTAAGGGGCTTACCCCCAGTTTGCTTCGCTCGCCAACCCCCCTTGCCTGCGCTATGCACCAGCCACTTTGCATTTCTGCCGCTCGTGTTGTGAAGGGGGGTTGAATGCACCTCAAAGAGACGTGGTTTCTCCTCCGGAACCCCCTCTTAAATGGTGATTCAATGGGAAACAAATACAGTTTTTTTTACCTGCTCTTTGCTCAATCAGCTGCTGGGTTGCTGCTGCTGCCGTGCTGCATGATCTGCATCTTGTGTGGCACTATGAACAATTAAAAGCCTGTACAGCAGCTGTCTTTCTCATCTACTCTTTGTCTTTTATTTCTAGCCCTGGGCCTGGTTAAATCTCTTGGCACAAAGTCATGTCTCACGGGATGTGAGTTCTTGATATTTTTTAGTTTATAATTTAAAATGGAATAAGAATCTGAAAGTCTAACAACATCACATTAAAGTTTGATAAATTCTGAAAAGAATGATACCAAACACATATATATATATATATGTAGGTTTTAAAATAAGCCCAATTTAAAGCATGCCAAAAAAAGTGACATAAAATTGTTGCACAAAATTGTTGCACTTTTAGGCTTAGGATTTTGTATGTATATATATATATATAGAGTAGATCTAATAAAAAAATAAGTAATGTTTTCTTTGCTCACTGCATGTTAACAGCATCTTTATTCAGGCTATTATTGTGTGGCTGTTATTTTAGTTAATGAAAAATAAAATAAAATCAAAACTGAAACTATTACTAAAAAACATTTTTGTAAACTGAAATAAAATAATTAACAAAACCGAAATGAAAAACTAAAACTAAATGAAACTATTAAAGTAGCTGGAAAGACTAACTGAAGTAAAATAATAATTTACTAAAATAATTTTAGTTTCTGTTTTTTGAATGAATATTTTTGCTGTTAGTTTTTAACCCTTATTACTTTTAACTCTAAAACTGAAAGTCATCCACCACGAGCCGCCCGCATATATTCATCCAGTGAATGGCAGCTGGTGAAGGAGGGTGGCTGTTCACACAGCATTTGCGGTGACAGAGCAAGCAGAATATGCACGTAAAGCATGTGGATTAGAAAGTGATTTATGTACCGCATTTCTTTGCGCTTGTTGTATATCAAGATGTAATTCAAACGCCTGAAACTGGAATGTGGTGGTCAATGAAAGCTTTACCGTATAGACAGAAAAATCACTAGTGAGTAACGTTTCAGTTTATTTTTCAGGTACCTGCTTTTTGTTGACAGTAATTCACCTGCCACTACACTTACGAAGTGTAGAGAAAGCATAATCATGAAACAAATTTGACCTCAACATTTTGATGAATCTTGACGTTTTAGACCTCCCTAAGTCCGAAAATACCATTTTTTGGAATTATGTCTGTGTGTGAACACGGTAACTCAAATACGCAACTAGATAGATGGATGAAATTTGGCATGTGGTCGTTACACCAAAATTGTAGATCTCTATTAACTTTTGGGTCAAATCGATCAACCGGAAGTGGTATTTTAACTGAACACATACTTAAATTATTTTTATTCATGCAGCTGCAGAGTCAAGTTTAATCAACTTTACTTTTATAATAATTGATAAATATATTATTAATTTGATTTGTTGTTGATGGTTCTTTAATGTACATAATTATTGTCTTGTGGTTTACTCCTGGGGTGGCATGGTGGCGCAGTGGTAGCACTTCTGCCTCGCAGTTAGGAGACCAGGGTTCGCTTCCCGGGTCCTCCCTGCGTGGAGTTTGCATGTTCTCCCCGTGTCTGCGTGGGTTTCCTCCCACAATCCAAAGATATGTGAATTAGCGATTGGCTCCAGCAGACTCCCTTGACCCTGCGTTCGGATTCAGCGGGTTGGAAAATGGTTGGTTTACTCCTCAAATATCCATCCCCATATCTGAGTACACGGGGACTGAGGGGAGACCACTCCCGATTTTTGAAAATAAAATGGCACTGATCGAGAGACTGACTAGGTCGTAATACAAGATCAGCATATTGTTGCTAAACAATCACTTTTGCTTTAAAAATGTCATTTAACAACAAAGAGGTACAAACCTTGTAAAATTCCTGAGCTGACAATGTCTCTACTGAACTACAGGTAGGTAGGCAAAGAGAGTCTGCCAAGTGATGAAATGCTAAACATACTAACGTGTTTTTGTATTTATTCTTTGCAGTGGGCTGGCGCCCTGCCCGGGGTTTGTTTCCTGCCTTGCACCCTGTGTTGGCTGGAATTGGCTCCAGCAGACCCCCGTGACCCTGTAGTTAGGATATAGTGGGTTGGATAATGGATGGATGGATGGATAGTTAATATTCATCATTATTAATTGCAGATATTGTTAAAAGTATCCAATAGCAGAATTATGTTTTAAAATATTTGTCCCCATTTTGTCAACGTTTCTCTCTGTCTCAAAATAGATATTTGAAATATCATATTCTTTTTGTTCTTAACATCAGCCATATCATACATATTGCATACCAGGGATTTTTCCTGCTTTGTATCCAAACCTGCTTGGGTAGGCTCCAGGTTCCTCTGATCCTGCTCTGGATAAACAGGTTTAGATAATGTACTGTATATATTGTTCTTAATCTCATATGCTGTCTCTGCCATTTTGTGCCTGTCCATACTCTTATTACCTGCTCTTGCTCTGCTCATTATGGGTTTACTGTTCTTATGGTGGGCTATTCAAGTCTCATTGCCCCTAACCTTGACACTGCATGCTGTTTGTCTTTGTTTCCCTCAATACAGCCAGGTGGGGTCTGCACACTGATTCAAGCCTAATAGCCTTATTCTTCCTAAGTCCCCGTGATTTTCATGGTCACACCTGTCACAACACAGTGATTCTGTTTAATGGTTTTTGATCTTTTCAGGTCTGCAGGTGGAAAAATTCTGTCTATAAATTGTTTGTGCCTGAGAAGAAATCAGAGATAAATATGGCTGGTAGAAAATAACAAAGCCCAGTATATGAGTTTTTTAATGCAATATTGAAGGCATTCATTATATTCACCTAAATTTCATTACAAATTGGCCCATTCTGGGCAATAAAAGGAAAAGAAAAAAGTGCCAACAGTTTTGTTCAGCACAAATGACAAAGAAAATATTAAAAAAATTACAAAATTGTGTGAAATTGTTCATATTCGTATCTGGTTGTGATTATGCTTGTTTTTATCAGACAAAAAAAAAAAACAAATAGTAAACTGTGTCATGCAGTGTAATAAGCTTCCACTAACATTAAACTCATATTATATCCAAACTCGTTAAGTGCATAGTTCTGTCTCATTGTGATCCAAAAACTAAACTCCATAGTAGCTCTTTAATCATACTATAATTACTAAAACTAAAACTGAAACTAATATATATATAAATAAAATAGAAATGGCTTTGTAACATAAAAACTAAACCAAAACTAAAAATGCACGATGAAGGAAAACTAAAACTAAACTGAATTTCAAAGTAAGGTCAGAAAAAATATAGAAATACAAACTAATATAAAAAGGCAAAACTATAATAACCTTGGCTCGTTGCACTCACTACTTACTACTACGGTATGCTCCAGTAACTGACCATGTTTGGGATTTAATGAATATATTACATGGATTGATAAAAAATATACTGTATACTGTATATTCTTATAAATACCTAAAGTGCTTTAAATGTTTTAAAGATGAAAATAAATGTATCAAATGTCAGAAAGAAAAAAATACTCACCCAAATCTTGCCCATGTGCTCTCTCATTTCCTTGCACATATAAAAGGGAATATCCATCGTAGATAAAGTTTGTGCCTATTGGACATAGTGGCACATCTGTACTTTGACTATGTCGAGTAATCAGAAATCCATGGGGGATAGTGCCAGTACCCGGAGGTCCAGGGAGACCCTGTGGTCCATTGGGGCCAGGGGGACCCGGATAACCTCTCTCACCTGGAGTGACATATGAAAAAATATAAGTTATTTATGTGTTGTTTGTAGTGGTGGCAACAAAACGTTTTTAATCTTATATTTCTATGTAGAAAATACATAACAAACATTAAAATTGAACGGGACAAAGCAGTGATCAATTCTTGACCACGGTAAAGAATGTGAAAAACGTCCATGGAAAAAAAACTTCTCTTATAACTTGTGTTGCATAATCTACATGTCCCTTATTTATCCCTATTCCCAGAAAATGCAAAATACACTTTTTTTTTTTTTTGCGAAAGTACTATTAATACTTATTTCTGGAAAACTCAATGCAAAAGATAAACAGGAAAGGCACAGACCCATGATAATGTGCATTTGAAATAATGATCCAACTCTCCTCCTCATTCTCTGGTCAAGAATCCTGTTTATAATCAAATTGGGATTGTGCTTTTACTGTTTATTTTTAATGCAGAGTCTGCTGGAAATAAGTATTAAAAGTATTTAAATATTCATCATGTCTTTTCTCCAAAAAAACATCAATCACTACTAAGTCACAACTTACTACATGGGGTAAGTAACCTATAAAAAATATAAGAAAATATCACTTTTGGTGTGGAGTATTCCTTTAACATTTAGACCCTATAATTTTTTACAAAGGTCAAATGGCTTTTGGTATAGTGTTTAAGAATGATACTCCTTTAGTGGGGCACAGGTATCTATTACAAATAAAACTAATAAAACAAAAAAAAACACAATAGTTTCAGTGATGTTATTAGGGAAAGAATAAGATTTTCCAAGAGTTTCCAGACTTTCTTTTGGAGGATCTCCAATTCCAATTTAATTTCCCACTTTAAGTTAAAACACCATACACCTTTATAAGTATGCAAAAAAAAAAAGATGTGTAAGATTTTTTTATGCCCATCAGCTTTTTTCATTTACTTAGCACATAGCATAGCATACTTTAACTGGTTGAAGACAACATCAGGTGGTGGAAACTGAATTTTAATATACTTAGAAACATGCCTTAATGAATGTTTCCACTTCACATAAGCTACGATGCCTTAAATTATAAAAATTAAAAACTGACCCATACTACACTAGAACATAACCAACTTGGAAAAAATAATCATCTGACAGATTAACGGAAAAAGAGTTACAAAGTGTATTCCAACTAGTAAAGAAAGTTTCATGTTTATTGATATTTTCTAGCATTTGGCTAGAATATATACATATGAAATATTCTACATACCACTACAAAGGATAGTGGTAAATGCCTATATATAATAATTTCATATAAAATAAATAGATCTGAATAAAAAAAACCTTTGTAAATATAATATAAGTAACAACTTTGTATGGTTCTGGTAAGATTCTATTCAAATAATTTATGTATGATGCCCTTCACAGAGTGCAGCCTAAGAGCACTTGCACAACTTTACAGCTATAATGCATTTACAAAAATAATTAAATCATACAACTTTTACATACCAAACAAGCAAATTAGGTTAAACTTACTATAAAACTAAGCAATTTAATTTTGATTAGCACAAAATCAATGCAAGTCAATTAACATTGTAATTGAGATGAATAAAACAAAATAAAATAAAATTAGCTTAAATGTGTTAGAATACCCATTGTATACATTTGCAAGGGATGTACATTCTAATGATAAAAATAACGATAATATTGCTGATATGTCTAATAAATGATGAACCTTCAATTGTAAAAGGTGTTTCATAAAGTACACAGTTTTTGAATTGTATGGGATTTTTTTGTTTGAAGGTTGTCAGCACTGTTCCTGTCATTTTCGTTATCTATTATCATTCCGATTAGAAGACCATTTGTCGTTTTTCCATTTAGTAGCCATAGAGCAGTTCAGTATTGAGCAAAGCATTCTTATTCTGAAAACTCATTACAAAAACGGGGACTGCTACACAGAGAATGTCCGTAAGTTTGGCGCAATCTTTGGTGTGACAATGCTGCTACCGCAACAACAGTTTTGAGGTTGGTACAGAAATTCGAAGAATCTGGGTCAGTTGCAACCAGAAAATTGCCCGGTCAAAACCGCAATGTTCAAATGCAACAAAACACTGCAGTAGTGCAGGACAGTGTGAATGTGAGCGCAATGAAGTCACTTCGCCATCGTTCACAACAGCTGGGTATGTCACCATCTTCGGTGTAACAAATACTGAAAAAAGATCTTCATATTCACCCCTACAAGATTCAGTTGACACAAGAGCTGAAACCAGCAGATCATGCAAAGCGGCGAGGATTCGCCGATTGGATTTTGGAACAAGAGGATGACAATTTTTCAATAAATAATTTTTCAATAATCTTCAGTGATGAGACACATTTCCATCTTTCGGGGTATGTCAACAAAAAAAATTGCCGCCTTTGGGGTGACGAAAACCCTAGAGTGATCCAAGAGCACGAAATGCATCCCCTGCGAGCCACGGTTTGGTGTGGTTTTTGGGCAGGAGGCGTGATTGGCCCCTTCTTTTTTGAAGATGATGATGGAAATTCAGTTACTGTAAATGGCAACCGTTATCAGGACATGATCACAAACTTTTTGTGGCCTGATCTGGAAGAAATGGAGGATGATGGAATTGATGAAATGTGGTTTCAGCAGGATTGGGCTACCTGCCATACATCCCGGGAGACAATCACCTTACTTCATGAAAAATTCCCTGAGCGTCTGATCTTGCTTCACGGTGGCAACCAAGAATGGCCTCCGATGTGACCTCACACTTTGTGACTTCTTTTTATGGGGATATGTGAAGTTACAAGTTTACATGAACAAACCTCAAACGATTGCCGAACTGAAGAAGGAAATTCAACAGGTAATCGGCAAAATCAAGAGGGACGTCTGTGAAAGAGTTATCGTTAATTTCAATGATTGGATGACTGCTTGTAGAGAAAGTGGAGGTGGACATATACTCGATATCATTTTTCATTGTTAAATTGAAGTATATGTTGAATGAAATTAAATAAAAATTTTGAATTTTGCTTTGATTTTGGCTGATTTATTGCATTTTAAAAACTGCGTACTTTATGAAACACCCTCTACATTTATTCACTTAGCAGATGTTTTTATACAATGTGACTTATAAAAGAGGTCAGCACACTCATGGAAACATCAGTCTGAGGGGCTGCTATGGAAGGAACAAATTTGTATAATATTTTTTTTAAAACCTGCTCATTTTGCTGTTAGGTCATAAGAAACTGGATCTTGGTATGGGAACATTAGTATAATAAAAAACAATTGAAGATAAGCAGAAAGTAAGAATTTATCATTTAACAAATGTAAATACTGTACATAGATAACCAAAAGCATACTACAAAAAACATATAAATAACCACAGGGGACTGAACTAACACACAAATATCAAGAGGTAAATACTGTACATAATGAAGAGGAAAAAAGCTTGAATTAATTCAGAGTAAACTGTATTTATTTAATCAGTACCCTACATCCCTGTTTATATAGTACCTTCTACCAAATTTACACAGTATTTCCTCTCTCTGACAAAAAGAGTACTTTCAGCCAACACATAATTCAACAGAAGTGTGTCAAGAAATGCTACTGGGGCTCCATTATACCAACATAAATATGTCTATATAATGCTTCACTTTGAATAAATAAATACATTAAAAATAAATAAATAAAGAAAACTTTTCAGTTTACACTCCATATAAAACTTATTGATTGGAAAATGCCATTCAATGTATTTATCTTTCATCCTAGATCACTAATCAAAAATGTGCTTGTTTGGCAGGTTTTTCTATTATGATGTATGTGCTTAGACCACCAGAACTTTAATTCATCTGCCAATTATATGAAAATATTTCAACAAAGTATTGTACCAGCAAGGCTTTCAGAGCTGCATTGTTCATTAATAGGGACTAGCATGTGGAAGGTGTGAATTACTTTTCTTTTTACTTATTGTTCTGTCCTTTGTTACAATGTGCTCATAGGGGACATCTAGTGACTAAATTAAGTATTGCTTTATATTGTTATTAAGACTCCATCTTGAAGCAAACAGCACATGGAGAAGCTGGTGGCAGACATACATTTCCATCTGCTGTTTATTTGCCCTTGTAAAGGCATTTTGGTTATAGATATTTTGTTTCTTTATTAGTATATACACTGTTTGATTTTTAGTTGTTCATTTTACTATGCATGTAGATATAAATGTATATTTACAGTTCAGGCCTGTTTTTATGCATTTAAATATGAAGCAGCAGGATGTCTTTGTACTGAAGAATCTTTTTTAATATTTATACCATTTCATAAGGAAGTAATAACAAAGTGGTTTGTATTAAATTTAAAGGCATTTTAATGAAGAATGTATATTAAGTTAACTAATTCTGATAGGTATTGCTTGTTATTTTACAGTTTCACACCACTTTCATTAAATGCCTCAACTTCACCAGTGCCTTAGGTTTTTATTGAATGTGTGTTTAGCTTGCTTCATAACTACGTATGCAAACGAGTGGCGAGGGCAGAAGACACATATCATGTTAAAAGTATGTATTTAAGAAAATAAAAAAATAATTTTGAAACAATTCTTGTCAACAATTCTGTGTGCTTTGTTATATTCAGAGAATACAAGATTGGAGCCAGAATAAACTGATGTTTACATGCAAATTGCAAACTTGACTTAGCTCATTTGGGTTGCACTGGAGGACTTGGGCTGGTAGAAGTTTTCAAGGACATAGTTCTGCCCAAGCATCATTGGTCAAATGACATGTGGTTTGAACCAGAAAACTTCAAATATCCCACTGATGCATAAAGGAAGCACAAAACCAGTAGTAATTCAGGCTAATAGAGAAGCACAAGAATCTGGGTGAATGTAATCTTATAAGGACTATAGTTGTATAGAGTGTTGTACCGTGTTGTACCTCCAAGAAGAGGTCTACAACTTCATTCTTCTCCTGGAGAACAACTTGCAAGATATGATTAAAGACTTGCAATTATATTACAAAAGATTTCAGAGACTTCTGATTAAAAACAAAAAGAAAAAGTTGCAAAGACTCAGAGAGAAAGCTGGGCGCTTACGCACATCATCAATAAACATGAAGCACCAGACCTGCATTGTTAATCTTTCTTCCTACACACCGAACAAAAATGAGATGTCAGTACTCTCAAAGGACCTCTCATTCTGTCTGGCTAAACCTATTGACAAAATCAGACTCTGCAGTGATATGGAAGAAATTTTCAGAAAGCTCAGACTTAAAGAATTCTTCCATAATAAGGAGGACAATAATACACAGGAAGCAAGCATGAGCCGATACAATAATTCCACCAAAAAACCCACATGGACAACAAAACCCGGAAGAAACCCCACTCTGGACAGATACATAGACAGCTACTGACAGAAGGTCAAAACTGGGATCCTGGACCGAGAGCAGAACCAGGTATACAATATCAGTTTACAAGAAAAGCAAGCCATACATTCACTAAGGGAAAACACAGAGATCATTGTCAAACCAGCCGATAAAGGGGGTGCCTTAATAATCATGAAGACATCTGATTATATAAAAGAGGCACAGAGGCAGCTTTCTAATACCACTTATTACTGCAAACTACACAAGGACTATAGTGGGCATTTGTGTTCAAGTCTATGTAATAAAGAGTCTGAAAGTGAGAACAGAGTCACTCTTGGGCTTTCTACTGTGGACGCTGGCCCGGACACACACAGACAGACATCATAGTTCGCCCAACACACGTTTATTTACAATACTATATACAAGTTTTTGTGCACTCACACACCCCAGTGCCTCCAGCACCGATTCCCCCAATGTCCAGGCCACACTCTTCCAGTGCCTTTTTCCTGGCCGCCTCTAATCCTCCCTCCAGCTCCGTCCTCTTCCACCCAACTTCTGCCAATGTCTGGAGGGAGGCGGCCCCTTAAATAGGAACCCGGATGGGCTCCAGCTGCTTCCCGGCATTCCCCTGTAGCCACGCCCCTGTGTGGCGGAAGTGCCGGCTGCGCACCCGGAAGCCGTCCGGGTGTCCCCGAACATCTTCCCCCCAGCACTTCCTGGTGTGGCGGAAGTGCTGGGCTCCCGGGATATTCAGGCACTGGGGCGCCGACTGGCGGTGGCCACGGGTCCCTACAGGGCTGGGCTTCCAAGCCCTTTACCTGAGGCCCCCTACATAACCAGGGCGGACGCCCCCTCACGGTCTGGAGGAGGCACAAGCCCTCCTCCGGTCCTCCTGGGCGTCCCGGCCGGGGACCACACTACTTAAAGTGTAAAATAAACCATCATCCAGCAAAAAAACTGTGTTCCATTACACCCTTTTGGCCCATGTTAATCATATTCACTGTATTATTTTAAAGTATTGGCATACATTAATATTAATACATTTTTCTGTAAACATCTTTACTTTTTTCATGACCATGGCATTATGTAGTTAATCATCTTTGGCATGCATTAACCTCACATCATACTTATTACAGCAACACTTGACATTTATTGCATTTTAGCAGCTATACAAGCAGAATTAAATCCAGTTTACTTTTTTTTATAGCTTGCTTCATTGAGTACAGCTGCAGATTGCCATTACAAGTTTGCAGCCAGATACAAAAACAAGCTTCACAAAATACTAACTTCATAGTGAGTAAACATAAAGACACAGCTTTGTTTAAAAAGAAGAAAAAAGGTGGTTTGAAACTGATTAACTAGCCCAGCAATACCTGTCACTTAATCAAATGTTAAATTATGTATTAGAATATAATAATCATAACAATACATACAGTATATCAAAATACAGTTCTAAGGGCATGGTTTATTGAGTACCATATTTCTGCCATGTGTTATATAGCGAAGACTTCACGTGCAGCCAGACTCTCTCTGCATTGCTGAATACAAAGGAAACAATGAAGAATGCTCAATTTTCAATTCCACCTTGAAGAAGGTGTACCATACTTGTTGAAATCTTGAATGTATGACTTATAGGAGCCCACCTTTATGTTTAAGTACCTACAACTGTATATAACTGCCTTTGCTAATCTAATATAATTAATGAAATTCTGAATGTATAACTTCACTCAGACTCTCTTTGCATTTAATGTTACTGACTACCATATATTCATCTTTTAATATTACACTGGTATTTTCTTTGTTTTTCTTGTTTTCCATATTTTTTTCTCTCTCTCTATATGTGACTTTTTTATTTTCCTTTTTTTATAAATAGGTTCCCTGTTTTTGTTGATTGTTTTCCATGCTGGCTTACTAAGCATCATTGTATCTTATGTTGATTTATGTTTTTCTACATATCTATATTACTAAACGAAGGTTGTATATATGCACAGATGCCAGAGGCCAGCAGCACCGAAAGCGCCCGCGCACAGCGCCTCACCCAGAGTAAACCCAGCGGCTACCCACAGTCAGTAGGTGGCGCCCAAACAACACAACACATCACAACCTGTAAACTAAACCACGTCACGATACAACTGCCACCCGAAAGCAAACGTGTACACCACTGCATGTACAACCTTTGTTTAGTAATGTTTGTATATATGCACGGATGGCAGAGGCCAGAAGCAAGCCATGCACAATACAACTGCCTCCCGAATGTGAACGCGCACACCACCACATATCCAACCTTCGTTTAGTAATATAGATCTCCAAGCTGAGATCAGAGGCCAGAAGGAAGCCATGCGCAATACAATCGCCGCCCAAACGCGAACGAGCACACCACCGCATATACAACCTATTGACGTTGACCAGATAAATAACCAAGTGATTGGATTGCTTCCTGAAGAAAGCCACGTCTTTCTAAGTACTGACAGTGTTGATTCTGAACATGAAACTGAGCATCTTAATTTCCCATTAGAATTTTTAAACACTATTAGCCCGGCCAGATTACCATAAAACAGTCTTAACCTTAAAGTAGGGACAAAATTACCTTCTAAACTTTAATGATGCCAATTTCCCATTAAGGCTGCATTTGTCATGACGATCAACAAATCCCAAAGACAAACAATGGACAAAGTAGGGATTTACCTATCTGAGCCTGTATTTGGTCATGGACAACTTTATGTTGCCTTTTCAAGAGTCTGGTGTTTGTGTGACGTTAAAGTGAATGTTTTAACTACTCCACATCAGGGAGAGCTAATTCAAGAATAGGAAACCATCTTTACCAAAAATGTTCATAAGAAAATTTTTGATTAACTATTTTGAATTTGCCATTTTATGAATTTTTTGTTTCCAATTTACTTCATTTAAACCTTTGCACTCCGATATTAGTTTTACTTACAAGTGCAACAACTCAAAGACATTTTGGACTTAAATGATATGACAATTACATTTCAATTTTAGTTATAATAAATTGGTTAATTTTAGTACAAATATATTTATTTAATTAAATGAAAACTGTCTCAGGACGCTCCCACCCACCATCATTTTTCATCCCTCCAAAGATCGAAGGGAACAGAAAGTGATTGCCATTCTTGGATTTCCGATTCTTTAGAGAATCGGGGGTTTACTGGTCACTGGAAATTACAACTGGTATGTAGCAATGTGTGTGTGTACTGGGGGAGGGGAGAGAGTTCCAAGCTACCAGAAATAACTGACCAAGCACCCCAAACAGAACTCTCAAAATTTTTTAACAGTTTGAATGTACTGTAAATCTGTGCATCTTACACAATGGGTATATTTTATGGTATGTTAATATTGAGATACCCTATGCACTGGCACCTCTGCCCACACTAAAACTCTGGGCATCTATAACGCAACCAAATGGGTCAATGGTATAAAATGGAGGCACAGTACCAAAGAAAATAAGTCTTTATTGCCACCAAGACAAAAAAAATTCTAGTGTCATGTACTTCAAATTAAATGCAATCTTCTGCAATGACACTAAATTAATATACTGTATATATAAACACAAGAATAAACAAATATCAAGTGATATTGATTCTGTACATTGGCTCAAAATAATGAAAAAAACAAAAACAATGATCAGACAAGTCTTCTTCATTCTTCTTCTCCAAGGGCAAAAATCAAGGGGACAGAAAAACAGTTATCAAAATGAAAAGTGAAAAAAATGGCACAAGCACAAAAATACGGGAATATCACTGAAAAAAAACCCAAAATAACTTGCTACAGGAATGTTCTACAAGGATTGCTATTCAATTTATTCAGCTAACCTTTCTTTCTAAAGACGACCACTGCTGGGTGTCACTTGGTTTTATATTTACCTGGGACAATCCAGTCATTGACGATATTTGTGACCATCCACACCTGCAGACTCGATCTAGACGGAAGCCTCTCTATATCTCGGACATCTCTTTCGCACATACACACATATGTGCACATGCCTCCTAAAGTTGATTTTATTTTTTTTACTCTTTCTCTGGGACTTTCACTCTTATTGTCAGCTAGTTACTCTGCTGCAACTCGCGCGACCAAATGGACATCCTTCACGGGTATAACATGAAGTAACACTGGGATGTTGGCATGCTGACGCTCATGAATTAAAGTAAGTGACAGGCCTTCTCGCGCATATTAATCTGCCAACAATGTTTCCACCCGTGGTGTGCCTTCATACCACCATGACAGTTGTGTGCTCCCAAAGCCTTCTCACCTGTCCTGCAAATAATTCAATGCACTTTTCATAGCTAAACGATACAAAGATACATTTTATTCCAATGTCCTGTGATACGGCCTATCTCACATATGCACACATCTAAACTTAATGCAAAACAGTAAGAAGTACTGTAGTTAATAGACTAAGTTATAATATTACAAGGTTATGAGGTGGGATCATGCATAAATTACCTAGAAAACAACATTTAATTGAGTATAGTGCTGGGTTAAAAGAAACATTTTCTGCTTCCATCTAAATTGCCACAGAAGATGAACTAGTGAAATAACATTGAAAAGGATTACAGTAGATGAGGAGTTAAAGAAAATGAGCTGGAAAAATAATCAACAGGAAAGGGTTTGAGAGGAGAATCAGGGCAACACCATCCACTTGCAGCTAACAGACACTACTTCAAGTCTAGGCATGTCGACAGAAAAAAACGAAATTAGCCATCATAAAGTTGTAGGCCCACATTGTCCAATGCTCAAGAAAATCCTAATGATAAAATGTAATTCTGGACAATGGAGCTTTAATTAAAGTTGGGTTGACCAGTTTTCTTGGCTTGAATACTGCATGGCCAAAGATGCAGTATTTTATTTACCATAAAGACCATTTTAATGAAAAGATTGTAAATATAAGGTACAACAATGCAATTTATCAATTATAGCTCTGCATTCAATACAGTGATGCTGTCAAAACTGACACGCCCAGCAGTAACAGGGACTACTAAAGTGGTAACTAGTGTTTTGGAAGTTGTAGAGGTAGAAATCCTACTTGAATTGAACAGGCTGAAATCTAAGAAATCAACAGGACCAGATAACATCTACTATATATTAGAATGCTCAAGGTGGTTAGTGAACGCATACATAAATCTTTGATTAATATTTTATGAACATCAATGTGCACTAGGAGAAATAAGGAGGAAAATAGCAAATGTTATCCCGTTACATAAAAAAGGGTAATTGAGCAGATCCTGTATTTAGTATTTTGAGGAACGACTGGGGCCCTAACCCAGCTGGGATGCCTCTGCAATGGAAGGACCATGGAAGACAGCATGCACAGGGCATTATCTCCCCCAGATCCCTAGATGTCAGCCCCCCTGGGTTGCAGCAGTGTCTCGGATTCTCACAGGGCGTCATGGGACTTGGAGTTTGTTAACAGAGCCCTGTTGGGCTCCGTGGGTGCTGCCAGAGAGTGCTGCAGGAACTGGGGAGCCCTACTTCTTGGAGCTTCTGTTTAACCTGGAAGTGCTTTCGAACTTACGGGAAACCAGAAGTACATAAAAGGAGCCATCTGCCTTAACTATGACAGCCAGAGTCAGGAGGATGGAAGATGAAGCTTGCTGGGAGGAGCGGAGGAGGCAGTGACAGAGAGAGAAAGAAGACATTTGCTAAATTAGTAGAGGATTGTTTAAACTAGGGAATGGAGGGGCAGGGAGTTTAGGACAGGCCAGGTTTAGATCTATACATGGAGGAACACACAATGGTGTAGAAATAAAAATGTCTTGTAATGTAAATTCTAAGCAAACATTTAAATGTAGAAGGGGTAACATATTAAAATAGCTTGCCTTAATGCTAGAAGTATCAAAAATAAGGAAGTGAGTTGGAGTTGTATGTAGTAGAGCATACAGTAATAATGATATTATAGCAATAATGGAAACCTGGTGTAACAAAGGCGCTATATAGGTGCCTGACCCGACACAGAAACACACAGAGGCACGTATAAAAAGTACAGATACTTTTATTTTCTCTTCAGCTGGAGGGCACGTCTTCCCCGTAATCCCCCCAGCCACAACACAGTCCCAAGCACCAACACTAAATCACCACACCACAATTCTCCACTTCGCTCCACCACTCCTCCCAGACAAGCTTCGTCTCCTTCCTCCCAACTCTGGCTCGTCGAGTGGTGGTGGCTGGGCCCTTTTATAGCCCACCCGGAAGCGTTCCAGGTGATTAACCACCTGGTCCTGATTGCACTTCTGGGTGGGGCTGAAGACTCGTCCAGCTGGGCTGTGGGAAGCAGACAGCCCCCCCTAGCGGCCACCCCGGGCCCCAACCAAGCTGTGGAGGACTCCATCTCCCATGGAGCCCTGCGGGCGGTTGGGGAATCACCGTTGGCCAGGAAGGGCTGCCACCAAGCGTCCCGGGGGAGGTATTGGACTGCCCATGGCAGCTCCCCTGGAACATAAGTAGCAGGGGCATCCCTGCCGGGCATGGGACCCGGCTGTCCTTCACACTGGCTAGATAACAAAGATGGGGATGAGTGTAACTTAGAGGGATAAACATTTTTAGGAAGGATAGACAGAACAGAAAAGGAGGTGGGGTTGCTGTTTATGCCAAACAGAATTTAAATGTAAGACCTTTTCAGTTGGATGGTGAGCCCCATCTTAGTGAGGACATGTGGCTTTGCCTGGAAAATATTGGGGAACGAGGTCTTATTTTAGGAGTGTGTTATACATTACCCAATTTAGACAGTAATTTCAACACACATCTTTTTAGTAATATCAAAAATGCAAATTTACAGGGAGATATTATAGTCATGGAGGACTTTATCCAAATATTAACTGGGATAACCTTGCAGATGGAGGAGTTTTTAGAAGTAATCAGTGACTGTTTTTTAACAGAGCATGTTAAAGCACCAACACGGGGTGACGTTTTTAAATTTAAAAATTTAGTATTTTGTAATAATGAAGATAGAATTTAGGGTGTAGGTGATTAAACCACTAGGGTCACGTGACCAGAATGTAATACAGTTCTCAGTATTTTGTAAGAGTGCAGATGCAAAGACTAAAATTGTTAAGTTGAACTTTGGTATGGCAAATTTTGACCAGATGCGACAAAGTATAAGGAGGATAGACTGTGATAAGTTTTTAAGTGTGGAGACAGTGAAGGAGCAGTGGAGCAGGTTTAAAAATGTTTTACATGTAATGCAGGACAGATACAAACCTAAAATTGGAATTGATGGGAAATTTAAAAAAACACCACAGTGGATTAATACAGATTTTAAAAAGAAGCTGCAAAGGAAAACACTGCTTTATAAGGCATATAAGACTAATGACTGGAAAGTTAATTCTAGAGCGTATGAGAACATGAGGCAACCATTATGAAGGACCTCAGGGAGGTTAAAAGACAGTTGGAGAGGAATATGGCAGATAAGACGAAAGACCACCCTAAAAGATTCTTTCAGTATTTTAGTAGTAAAAGAACACTCAAGGAGGAGATGGAATGCATTAAAAATAGTAAAGGGGAGTACATATAGAAACCCTTGACACATATTTTTAGGAAGTCACTGCGTACTGGAGAGATTCCAAAGAACTGGTAAATGGCTAATATCATCCCATTATTTAAAAAGGGTGACAGGACAGATCCAAGCAACTATAGGCCAGTAAGCTTAACATGTATCACAGGAAAATTAATGGAAGTAATTATTAAGGATAAAATTGAGCAACACCTAGCAAAGACAGGAGTTATTCTGAACAGTCAGCATAGGTTCAGAAGAGGGAGGTTGTGTTTTACTAACATGCTGGAATTCAATGAGGAGGCAAAAAAAGAATATGATCAAAGTGGAGCATATGATTTTATTTATCTTGACTTTCAGAATGCGTTTCATAAAGTGCCACATGAGAGGATGGGCATCAAACTACAATAAGTGGGAGTTCAGGGTGATGTTTTTAGATGGGTGCAGAATTGGCTCAGACACAGGAAGCAGATGGTGATAGTGCGAGGAACCTCATCAGAATTGGCTGATGATCAGAGTGGTAATAAAAGTAAGGAATATAAATAACAAGCTAGTTAAGTTTGCAGATGAAACCAAGATATGTGGATTAGCAGATATTTTGGAATCTGTTATAGCGTTACAAAGACTTGGATAGCATGCAGGCTTGGGTAGATTTGTGGCTGATGAAATTTAATGTCAGTAAATGTAAAGTATTACACATAGGAAGTAAAAAATATTAGGTTTGAATACACAATGGGCGGTCGAAAAATCGAGAGTACACCTTATGAGAAGGATTTAGGAGTCATAGTGGACTCTAAGCTATCGACTTCCTGACAGTGTTCAGAAGCCATTAAGAAGGCAAACAGAATGTTAGGATATATAGCACGATGTGTGGAGTACAAGTCCAAGGAGGTTATGCTCAACCTTTACATTGCACTAGTAAGGCCTTATCTGGAATACTGTGTGCGGTTTTGGTCTCCAGGCCACAAAAAGGACATAGCAGCACTAGAAAAGGAAGAAATAGGACTGGCTTTGTTGGGCTGAATAGCCTGGTGTCATCTAGATTGTTCTAATGTTCTAGAGTTGCTTGGTGCTTATCACTGTGCTTAATTGTACTTGTGGTTGTAGTAGGGGAAACCCTTGAAGGAAAAGTTTCCCACAATAAAGACTCTTTGTGCTTTTATACCCGTGTCCAAGCCTTTGTGCTGGGTGTTTGGGGAGATGGTTATGTAGCATGATGTGTAGAGTATAGAATATAAATCATAGTGTAATGGTGAGACCTTACTTGGAGTACTGCATGTAGTTTTATTCTCCGGGTGTCTAAAATAAAGAGTGACACGGCTGATTCTGGGAGTGTGGGGTATAAGCCAAGAGCAAATATTAATGAAGCTGGATCTTTTCAGTTTAAGCACAGGGAGATTAAAAGGTAACATGATCAACAAGGACACAGAGACACAGTTGGAAACTCATTAAGAATAGATTTTGTTTTGTTTTTTTCACACAGAAAACAATAAAACATGGAGTAACCTAAGAGTAGTGAGGTAGAGAATAGGACTTTAAATTGTGACTTTAGGTTATTCAAGAGAAAACAGGGTAATGGTCTATTCTTCTCAAAATTGTCTATTGTGTAATTTATATATATTAGGGATGCACTGGTATGGGGAATTTAGGTCAAATGCCAATATCCAATAATGTCTATGCACCTATTAGCTGATGCTGACAGAGATACACATGTTTATATGATACAGAGAAAAATGTCACTAGGTCTGGATCAGAGTTACTGATAAATGTCACATTTATTTGTATAATACTTCACTTTTTCATACCACATAAATCATTAAAAAATAAAATTTGGCTAGTTATAGTTACATAATTTGGCTATGGGAAATGGATTTTCAAGCTGTTGCTTTAACTGCTACAAACCAATTTTCTTTCTTATGTTGATGGAACAATTTTCAACAAAATTTGAAAAACAGTAAAATTAAACAATGTAAAAGTAATAAGTAATACCACTTAATAATAACTCTAACTTCTAAACATTATTTACAGTCATTAAAATAAATGGCATCTGCTGAACCACATTTAGCTGGCTGTGTGTTCCTTCGTTTCACAGCCATTTATTTTCTTTCTTTTTGATGCAAAGCATTTTAAAACTAATCATAACTTAAAGACATAATATTTTAAAAATGGAAAAGCATACAACAATAAAAAAATACATAATAATAACCTTATCTGAGTGTTAATCACTCTATGTTTTAGCATGAGGGGGAGGTTTTTTAATGAACAACAGTATCTCGGTTTTGTTGCAGAAAATTCAGTTTCTCTTTTCGTTGACCACATTAGCCACACTGAACATTCTTTTGCTGTCCACACTAGTGCACTAAGATGTGCTACTTTGGCAGTAGTAAGGAACATTCCAGTTATTGCAGTGGATTATTATTCCTTGGGATTGGTGATTCTGACAGAAATCCCTGCAGCTGCTATATAATTAGTCATGTACAGTCATATGAAAAAGTTTGGGAACCCCTCTTAATTCTTTGGATTTTTGTTTATCATTGGCTGAGCATTCAAAGTTGCAACTTCCTTTAAATATATGACATGCCTTATGGAAAAAGTAGTATTTCAGCAGTGACATTAAGTTTATCGGATTAACAGAAAATATGCAATATGCATCATAACAAAATTAGACTTGTGCATAAATTTGGGCACCCCAACAGAGATATTACATCAATACTTATTTGATGCTCCTTTTGCAAATATAACAGCCTTTAGACACCTCCTATATACTTTGATGAGTGTCTAGATTCTGGATGGAGGTGTTTTTGGCCATTCTTCCATACAAAATCTCTCAAGTTCAGTTAAATTTGATAGCTGCCAAGCATGGACAGCCTGTTTCAAATCATCCCATAGATTTTCGATGATAGTCAGGGGTCTGTCAGGGGTCCATTCCAAAACATTGTACTTCTCCCTCTTTATGAATGTCTTTGCAAATTTCGAATTGTGTTTTGTAAATTTGTTGGAATTTCCAACCCCTGCGTAACTTCAACTTTTGACTGATGCTTGGACATCATCCTGAAGAATTTGTTGATATTGGGTTGAATTCATCCGACCCTCAACTTTAACAAGGGCCCCAGTCCCTGATCTAACCCCACAGCCTGATGGAACCTCCACCAAATTTGACAGTATGTAGCAGGTGTTTTTCTTGAAATGCCGTGTTCTTCTTCCGCCATGCAAAGCACTTTTTGTTATAACCAAATGTCTCATCAGTCCAAAACACTTTTTCCAAAATGAATCTGGCTTGTCTAAATTAGCATTTGTATACATCAAGCAACTACGTTTGTGGTGTGAGTGCAAAAAGGGCTTCTTTCTCATCACCCTGCCATACAGATGTTCTTTGTGCAAATTGTGCTGAATTGTAGAATGATGTACAGATACACCAGCTGCAGCAAGATGTTCTTGCAGGTCTTTGGAGGTGATCTGTAGGTTGTCTTTAACCATTCTCACAACCCTGTGCATATGCTGCTCCTGTATTTTTCTTGGCCTGCCAGACCTGAGTTTAACAGCAACTGTGCCTGTGGCCTTCCATTTCCTGAATACATTCCTTACAGTTGAAACTGACAGTTTAAACCTCTGAGATAGCTTTTTGTAGCCTTCCCCTAAACCCTGATACTGAACAATCTTTGTTTTCAGATCTTTTGAGAGTTGCTTTGAGGATCCCATGCTGTCACTCTTCAGAGGAGAGTCAAAGGGAAGCACAACTTGCAGTTGACCACCTTAAATACCTTTTCTCATGATTGGACACACCTGTCTATGAAGTTCAAGGCTTAACGAGCAAATCCAACCAATTTGGTGTTGCAAGTGATCAGTATTGAGCAGTTACATGCATTCAAATCAGCAAAATTACAAGAGTATCCAAATTTTTGCACAGCCAGTTTTTCACATTTGATTTAAATTCATACAACTAAATACTGCTTGACTAAAAATCTTTGTTCGGAAAACACCCCAGTACGCGGATGTTCCTAGGAAATGAGTGACATACCACTATTATCTTTTTTGTTGAAAGTAAATTATTAGGCAGGCTATGAGGGGTTCCCAAACGTTTTCATATGACTGTATATGTACACAGCATTATATTGAATGCAATCATTCATATCTAAATATAGACCTGCATTTTAGCTTTTAACAGGATTGTCTAACTAAGATTAGAATCTTCATAATAAAAATAAGTATACAGTATTCAAACGTAGAGTAAATGCTTTGGGGTGCTTGAATGCCTGTACTGTGTGTGCCCTGTTTAAGTATTAAATTTTTATTGATATTTTTTACATTTTTGCTGTAAAGCATGAAGTTGTTATGAGTTATGAATTATTGTGTGAGAGATCTGAATAAAAACTGTGGCTTGAATGATGGTAATTCCCTTACAGAAAGTAACATAATAAAACAGAAATAATACACACATAAAATTGCCTCTTTCTAACTATAATGTTCATAAGCAAAGCAAACAAAATTTTCCATGATTGCTAAAAGTAAATGTAATCATTAATATGTTTTCTTTTATTCCAGCTATGCTTCTTTGTTTGCCGAGGCCAGTGCATCTTTTGTCTCTGCCTATCCTTGTTTACAGTATATTAACTTAAGGGCTATGATCTGTTACATATTTTAAAAATGAAACAAATGTATTAAATGTCTCTTTGTGATGATCCTATTATGCAAATTCTGATTATTTATTTTGTATACAGCATTACTCAAAGCAGCTTCTGTAAAATTAGTTTATAGTGAGTGCAGTCTCCAGATGAAAGCTACCCTCCTTGGCAGTAACTTATGCAAATATGATTAACCCCGAATGAGACCAAGAGAAATTAGTCATGGTACAGTGCATTATACTCAGGACAATATTCTGTTGCTATCTAGTAGTTAAAATAATATTATGTTGTCAAAAAAAATCATGAATATTTCTATGTGTTCTTCTACTCTGTGGTAACTCTATGGTATCTCATTAATATTCATGAGTGGGGCAGAGCCTTCACCCCAAAACACAAAGGCATGTAAGCAAAAAGCCACAAAACCAGTTTTCACAACTGAATGAAACAAAACTATTGCTTAACTCTTGTGACAGTGACAATGGTGTACATTGGTCATCAGACAGTGATATGGACAGGGGAACTCATACCTGTTCAGCAGATTCTGACCTGCAAGTTTCAGAGATGTTTGTTTTATTGTCAGCTTGATACCACCATTGATAGCCTTGCACATCCCCATTTCTCATTTATGGGCAAATCTGGTCTAATGGTGTCTGCATATTATAATTATCTGAACTATTTTCTACTGTTTGCTGATGATACTCTGGTAGAAAAGATATTTTTCAAAATAAACCATGTAAGATATGGCCGGCCATGTACCCCGGCCAATACCCCCAAGCCGCCAGGTGGAGCCCTCCTTGCAGCATGGAGGTCCCCAGAAGACTAGCAGGGCATTATGGACCATGTAGTTTTTATGCACCGCCCTGCTGGATGCCATGGGGGCCACGAGAGGGAGCTGCAGGGAGGACCGAAGAGTTCTTCATGCCCTATGACCCGGAAGTTCGTCATAGGAAGAGCGACGGGCTTCCGGGGTGAGAAAAAACATTATTTACCCTGACCCGGAAGGAATAAGGACTTGTGGACTGTTGGGAAGGAACACCTCCGGGTCAGGGAATATAAAAGGACTGTGGGAGCTCCCAGACGATGAGCTGAGTTGGGAGGCAGGGTGGCTAAGTGTCTGGGAGTGGAGGATTGTTTATTATTGTGGTTTATTGTTATTGGAGAATTGTGGAGAGGAGCGTGCTTTGTGCACTTTATTATTATAATAAATATCATCTTTGGACTTTTACCTGGTGTCTGACGTATAGTCTGAGGGTACAAGGGTGCGAGAAAACCCTAATCAATTACAATTGGCGTAGTCGGCAGGATTCTCTGGCCGTCAGTTTGGCAGAGGACCTGAATTTAAAAAATTTTGTGGACAGAATACCCCGGGAAGACAGCGTCACGACACACACAGGAAAATCGCCAGAAACCTCACCTTTTTTCAAGTCCGTAATGGGAAAAAAGAAGACAAAACAGGGCAACAGCACCAGCGGAAGTTCCATGTTCGTCATGGCGACACTCGGAATGGCGACAGGGCGACTACACGGATCGGGAGAGGACTCCGGACAAAGAAACCTACAACGAGGTATGTGCTGGTAATGTAAATAATCTATTTCAAATTACTCATTTTGTACCGTGCACATACCTCGGAAAAGATCATCCGGAAGTTCTGCGGGATGCAGGAGAATCTCCCGAAGACAGTGTGGCGCTTTTGTACGGGCAGACGGACAACGAAAAGGACTTCCGCATTACGGGTGCCGGCGAGGGACACGGGAAGTACCACGAAGGATTCCAGAAAGGTGACGTTCCGTGTCCAGCTGTTTGTGGCTTCGCCCAAGAAAAGACGGACTTGAATTTTCCGAAGGGGAAAGGGGAGGTGAGCGAAGCACCGCTCAACCCACGAGAAGGTAAGGAGGGCCGGGAAATGGCTGGTCGATCTGCCGACAAATTAATACAGGCAGATCGCAGTCAGCCAAAGATGGCGGCCCGGTCCTCGTCCGTAGAGAACTCCAATTCCCAGAAACCCGTGCGGAACCCATCAGAGCACGTGCCGACAGCGGGCGTGTTCATTGGCTCCCGGCCGGACGGTATGGCAAACCAGGAAGTAAGCCAACCTCCGGCCGAATTAACTAACTATTTTGACGTGCGGGAACTCGAAAAATTAATCGAGCCCGTACGGAGTATTTTGCAGACGTTAGAGGCGATTAAGAAGATCGTTGGAGATCTGGGAGCGGCGGCGCCTTTAAGAAAAGTACGTGAGTACCTGCGGCGATTAGACCGAGAGCCTCCCGTGTTATGTGATTTGGCGGTACAGGCAGGTAATGTCGGTACCGTATATAATGTAATAGGGACGCAGTGTGATCCGGGCCCGCTTTTAATCCATAGCGGGTGCCAAGTGGATCGTGCCCTACAAGAGAGGCGAAGCGTTTACGGGCGGCGGGAAGACCAATCGAGCCAGAGCAGCTGGATGGTGCTGTCTCTTGGAGCGATTCGATCCTAAAGACCCCGACCCATGTTGTTTATAAATCAAAGGGCGTGCAGACAGTAAAAGGGCTCTCTTTCACTAATAGAGACCCAAACTGTGGACAAACCCCAGAGTAAACTGGAGATCCCTAGAATAAAGAGGGGGTCTCCTGACAAAGTTGAGCAGCGGGCTGAGAGCTCAGGGGCGGCCGTGGAACCCTCCTCAGTGAACAAAGGGGCAGAGCGTAACTTTCCAGACTGTTTCCGGACTCGCAGAGGGATACACATGGGAGGAAGGCGGCTGTGCTATGAATGCCGCCGACCGGGACATGGATGGCGAAGTTGTCCTGGGAGCACATGGAATACAAATCCTTTTTTATTTAATATTCCCCCAAGGTTCTCCCGGAAGTTTTCTGGACTTCGCCAGGACCCGAACAACAACTCCTCCTCGCGGGGCTGGCCGCTCCGAATCATGATTCGTCACTGGGGAGTACTGTAAGATATGGCCGGCCATGTACCCGGCCAATATCCCCAAGCCGCCAGGTGGAGCCCTCCTTGCAGCATGGAGGTCCCCAGAAGACCAGCAGGGCATTATGGACCATGTAGTTTTTATGCACTGCCCTGCTGGATGCCATGGGGGCCACGAGAGGGAGCTGCAGGGAGGACCGAAGAGTTCTTCATGCCCTATGACCTGGAAGTTCGTCATAGGAAGAGCGACGGGCTTCCGGGGTGAGAAAAAACATTATTTACCCTGACCCGGAAGGAATAAGGACTTGTGGACTGTTGGGAAGGAACACCTCCGGGTCAGGGAATATAAAAGGACTGTGGGAGCTCCCAGACGATGAGCTGAGTTGGGAGGCAGGGTGGCTAAGTGTCTGGGAGTGGAGGATTGTTTATTATTGTGGTTTATTGTTATTGGAGAATTGTGGAGAGGAGCGTGCTTTGTGCACTTTATTATTATAATAAATATCATCTTTGGACTTTTACCTGGTGTCTGATGTATAGTCTGAGGGTACAAGGGTGCGAGAAAACCCTAATCAATTACAACCATTATTCCAAGCAGTGTCTGAGAAGTCAAAGCTAACTATTTACTTGTCCCATTCGCTGGCAGCCTGTCACTGTACATAAAATTTTAGTGTTTTTTGGTCTCCTGACACTGCAGGTTATAGTGCGTAAATCAGTGCAGATAACAATTTTTGGGGACATTATGAGTGAGTGTCATTTTCATTGCTTATGAAATACCTGCCCTTCACTAATAAGTAAGAGTAAGGTGAAGTCTGTCACCTAGCATGGAAACTGTACAAACTGTGTAAAATGTATCAGGCAATGATGAAAAATAGGGATAAGGTGTATGTTCCCATTTATGACATACATATTGATGAAAGTCTCAGGGTTTATACGAAAAGGATTTTGTGGATACAGTACATTGCAATCAAATGGGCAAGATTTGGTATTATGTTGTAAATGCTGTGTGAAGCAAGCTCTGGGTACATCTGGAACTCAATAATTTACACCAGTAAATGGGCCAAGTGGGATGGGAAGTACAGTAAATGCAGTGTTGCTGCATCATTGGTGCTGTTACACAGATTTGTGGTGGTTGGCCATTTGCTTGACCAAGGTTACTATATAACAGTGGACAATTTCTATACTTCACTTGAACTGCTTGAGATATTACTTCAAAGAAAAACTGATGCATACAGAACCACCTGACTGAAGGTAACTTCAGCTGCGTGTAGCTACAACATTAGCTGTGTGGCAAAAAGGCAAAATAACTGCTATCAAGTGGAAGGGCAAGAAAGATGTCTGCCTCTTAAGCACTGTTCACAAACAGTATTGTCCACATATCAAAAATGTATTTAAAAACTGCAAAGTATGCAGTGCTCATGTTTGATCCTGAGCATTCTTGGGGATACAAATAACTTTCTCTAATTCAAAATTGCTGTTGATCCATTTTGTGCACAGTGGAGTAGAATTCTCCTCTTTTTAGCTTTGTGGAATTCTGTATATTTGTCAGGGTGGCCTTCAAGTGTGCAATGAAGTATGCCATATGGAAATTTTGCACTTTAGTCCCTCCAGGCAAGATATTAGTTGAACAAGTGCTACAAATGGCATATTTTATGTTGCTCTCATTTACTTTGAAAAGTTTGCACATACAGATGAAAGCAAAAATATCTTCGGAAACAGACATTTTGTCAAATATGGGACAGTAGGTTTGTCATGTTTTTCCATATAAATTACATAAGGCATGGCCACTCCATCAACAATCTTTCTATAGCAGTTCTCAAAATCTGGATATGAAATGCTGTCACTAAAGTTAAATAATCATATGAAAATCATTGTTCCATGTACACTGTGCACAGGCATACTGTGAATTGGCCCTGACTTCCACAGATTTAATATAATAAAACTGTTCAAATTCCACCTTTAAAGACTTCAGCTAAAGATGAATTAACACTGCAATAAATGTTTTTAGCCATGCATTTATGTTCTAAGGGCCCCACGCACTTAACTATGTTCACTTATATCAGGTCAGTAAATAACAAAGTAAACTAATATGAACATTAGGGCAACATGCTAACTTATTTCCAAGAATTGTGTCCTTGTGTCGGGAATAATCTCATATAGCTAGTCCCCTAGCTTCAAATTCCTCCTATTCCAGACTAGGACAAAAACCTGCCTCTTTACCTCAGCACAGAGAGTGAACAACTGCCTTATGTGATGAGTGTGTGGCACTGTGGAGTCAACAACTCACTTAAAGTGACCCGAGAATGCACATAGTCCAGTTACAAGGGTTTTTATTTATGGAAAGAAGGGTTCCAATCGCCACAGTAAACAATACTCTGTCCCTGGTCTACGTTCTTCATCTCTGTCCTGTCTCCCCAAGGATAGTGGCATGTTTCTCTCCTTTTTCTCCACTTCCTTGCCAGGTGAGCTGTTACCACCACTTCACTCCTGACTTAATGGTCACCTGGCTGAGGGAAGGAGAGATCTTTTAAAGTGTAGTCCCTGACTACTTTCAGGGTCATTGTATTGACTGACCACCGATTCCAGGTAATTCCTGACAATTTAGGAAGTATACTCCCACATATTTAAAGGGCGAGGAGGATATATAATTAGTTACAACCTGGGATTAGCTCCCTGCTGCTCCCAGGTGGTCAGGAGGACTAATAGGTGGTCTCAAGTCCTGCTTTGACCACCTTCACTACTCAGTCTTGGACAAGATTTCCTATTCCTGGATCAATCTTTTGCATCCCATCTGGGCAGTGGTCCTGACACGCTCCCAAATGGCAACTTGGCTTCCCCTCCAGGCAGTGATCCCAACCAGCTCCCAGATGGCATAAAAAAATTAATAACCTGCAGTGCGCCTTTGCACCCTGCTGACCTTTACACTTAGCAGACTAACTGTGGGTGCTCAACTTGCAATTGCCCTATTCCCATCAAATCTCTTCTTTAAAATTATTATGATTATTATGATTTATTGATAATGTAAAGCCATTCTTATGTGAAGAATGACTGATTAAATGTTTTTAATGACACATATAGGAATCCTCCACTAACCATTAACATGCATTCTACAGGCATTATGACACTATTAAATAAATAAGACAAGGAGAAAAAAATCAGTAAAAAAGTCATACTTCAAATACATTAAGTAACAGTGATAAAGGCAATATGATATACCAACATGATTTTCAGGTACAGTTCATATTCAAACAAAAGTGGAAATTTTCAAAGATCAGCTTGAACATATAAATGATACAGGAAAATTTTGTTAATTTATCTTTGTAATAGGAAGTACAAACTGAGAAAGTGACATTCAAAAACAAATGTCATATTTAAATCTTAAAAGGAAAGGGAACATAAATTTACTAAAGAATATAGGAACATTTTCAATGAAAATGGCTCTTGAATCTCTGTTACCTGGCTGTCCAGAAGGCCCAGCATTTCCTTTAATTCCAGGGGGTCCATCAAAACCAGGAAGACCATCAGGTCCAGAATCACCAGGTGGTCCTTGTGGACCTAAATGAAATATTTACAGTTTAATTGCAACTTATTATATTAAAAAAAAAAACAATTGAAAAATGAAGACATCAGCTATGTCGATATTTCAGAAGTCAATCTGCCACTAGTTTGTCACCCAAAATTGTATCACATTTTGCCTATTATATTGGATGCAAAACTCAGCACATGTTTCATTCATTCTGTTTTTTAGGTGAATACACTAAAATGCAAAAATATCTTTAATTGTTGTCATTTATTTGTCTGCCAGTGTCCAAGATTATATGTAGGAGTGTTAAAATTGTATTAAATGAAAAGCTAAAATTAATGAACGGGATCCTTATGTAAGTACCTGGAATATAACAATGTGACAAGATGTAGTGCAGCACCAACTTTATATTTACATTTATATTTATTTGCTTGGCAGACCTTTTTATCCAAAGTGACTTACAACAGAGGTAAACATAACATAACATTAAGCTAGGGCCTATTTGTTCAGTATAATAAGACAGGTAAGAAAAGTAGATTGCCATTAAGTGAAAAGATGTAATAACTAATAATTTACAATCATAGATTATAATTGATAAAACAATTAAAGTTACACAACACATTAATTAACAATATAAAGGATCACAGAGCATACTTTTTTCTCTTCAATCAACTGGACAGATATTCACAGAACAGATGGCTCTTCAGTTGCCTCTTAAATACACCAAGAGAGTTGGCAGTATAGAAGCAGGTTGGAGCCCGTTCCATCAACTGGGAACTACACAGAAAAAGAGTCTGGTTTGAGACTTGATACCATGCAGAGGTTGCATCACCAGATGTTATTCACTGGCAGACCAGAGAGGGGTGAGAAGGAGCATAGCACCTGACCACTGTCTCCATATACACAACTGCTGACCCACTGACTACTCTGTAGGCAAGCATCAGGGATTTGAACTTAATGCCTGCTGCTACAGGGAGCCAATGTAGTGACCTGAGGAGAGGAGTAATATGTACCCATCTTGGCTGGTTAAATATAAGATGGGCCTCTGCATTCTGGATCATATGCAGCAGCTTGATAGCATTTACAGGTACTCATGCCAGAAGCAAGTTGCAGTAGACCAGACACGACAAGACAAAAGCATGGAACAGATGGTGTGCTGCATACTCTGTCAGATAAGGTCTGACATTATGGACATTGTGCAACATGAACACCTACATGACCAAGAAACAGTAGAAATGTCAGAAAAAAAAGAACCCAAGGTTGCTTACAGACTTGGAAGACAGCCAGGCTGTACAGAGATGGGGAGTTGAACAGAATGGCAAGACGGGACCACAAGAAGCTTGTTTTTTGCTGGAGTGAGCTGTAAAACATGCAGAGACTCTAGCTGATACTGTATTCTCCTCTGGAGGGAATGACAGATACTGCTGTGTCTCATCAGTATAGTACTGGTAAGAGAACCCATGGGATTGGATGATGGAGCTCAGAGAGATGGTGATACCTATCCTTGGGGTACACCTGTGCAAGTCTGGTGTGCTTTTGACAACTTTCCTCACCAGGACATGCTGTAGGATCTGCCTACGATGTAGGACTGAAACCATCTGAGAGCATTTCCAATGATGCCAGTCATTTAGTAAGACTGTGACAGTGTGAGAATAGTGAACAAAGTAAAACAGCAGGCAGGCTGAAGATGGACTTTTATTATTTTGGAGGTATCCACTGCAAAGTGGGCAGCGGCATGGTACCTTTAATATTATGGCATTCAGAAAAAAAGCCGAAGAAAGGCATGATCTTCACAGTACCAAGTGAAGGTCCATACAATCTCTCTACTTTTTCTTGCTTTACATCAGCAGCAATATTGTAACACAAGGGGGCTTGAACATTTTGAATTTAACCTTATTGTTCTCGGTATTGTGTGTCAAACCAGCAGCAATGTAGGAATGAGACTAATTGTGTGACACGGCTTGTGGCCTGACATGAGTCTTGTTAAAGTGCGGATTTTAGAGCAATGTAATAAAAGTGAGATTGAAATTATGAGTTATTTTCTATTTCCTTGAGTAAGAAGATCACGGCAATGCACAATATTTGGGCATATTAGGTTTAAGAGTAAATGGGACAGAATCAGATACGAAATGATGATTTTACATCACCAGAGAAAAGCTGCTCTGAGTACACTTGTGGCTGACCTCTCACCCAGACCAAATCATAAAGTGGGCCCTTGTATTTCTGTGGACAGACACTTGTGAATATGAATTTCTAATTTTAAATAATGAATCCCGAATGGAGCGTGAGATCGACAGGCGGATCGGTGCGGCGTCCGGAGTGATGCGGGCTCTGCATCGGTCTGTCATGGTGAAAAAGGATCTGAGCCGTAAGGCAAAGCTCTCAATTTACCAGTTGATCTAAATTACTACCCTCACCTATGGTCATGAGCTATGGGTAGTGACCGAAAGAACGAGATTGCAAATTCAAGTGGCCGAAATGAGTTTCCTCCGCAGAGTTTTCCCTTAAACATAGGGTGAGAAGCTCAGTCATCTGGGAGAAGCTCAGAGTAGAGCTGCTGCTTCTCCGCATCGAGAGGAGTCAGATGAGGTGGCTCGAGCATCTAATCAGAATGCCTCCTGGACGCCTCCCTGGTGAGGTGTTCCGGGCACGTCTAACCGGGAGGAGGCCCCGGGGAACACCCAGGACACGCTGGAGGGACTACGTCTCCTGGCTGGCCTGGGAACACCTCGGGATTCCCCCGGAAGAGCTAGAAGAAGTGGCCGAGTAGAGGGAAGTCTAGTCATCTCTGCTCAAGCTGCTGCCCCCGCGACCCGATCTCGGATAAGCAGAAGAGGATGGATGGATGGATGGAATAATGAATCCCTTTTTTTGACAAAGCACTGATCAATCAAGCGCTAGTTTAAAGACATGGTTTGTAACAAGTGGTCAGTGCCACTTTAAGTAGCAGATGAACTCACATTAACAGAGCACACCTCACACTTAGAGACCACACAACAGAGTTAACAACAGAGTTAACCAAAGAACAGCATTAAGCCGAAGCCTCTAAAATAATAATAAAACCGGATTTTCAGAGTTTAGAATATTAATTGAGTGCTACACTATATTAATAAAACACTGGACATCAGATTAGTGCAAGACCAAGCCAGACTGCAGGTATGTATAAAAGAAAAGAGACAGTATGATGATTGCATGATATGCAACCACACGCAGATAAGCACAGAAAGAGATCAAAGTAAAAATGTTCCCAATATGAAGCTCCCTCTGCTTAGGATTGCTTATGCCCAGCTCATCTACAGTGATTGAGCTTGGTATGTTACTCTGTCTGACCCTGTTCAGCACCTTCACTTATTCTGTGTGATAGTTGAATTCTTTTGCCAATATGAGGATAATCCAGTGAAATATCAGGTTGGTAGTCATGCAATTAAGATGTGGGGGCAACTTTTGCCATTTTGCAGTATCTATAATGTCATTTTTTTTTAATTGATGCGCTATGCTTTGTAATTACCAATGGTCCACATTGGTGACTTTGATCATACACACAACCTCCTGCTGAGGAGAATTCTGAGTTACTGTCTGTGCTGATTAACCAGTGATATGTGACTATACTCGCTAGAAGAGCATCTATCAATCAAAAAAATCACTTTTCAGTTCTTTGTGAATTTACAAGTATGTACAGTACACACATCTATTATGATGGAGTACTTTTTCCTCATTAAAAAAAATTATTAATGGATGGACACAGCCCCAAGGCCCGCTCACAGTGACAAGTCTGACTTGTGGATTAAAGAGCAGAGCAGTGGGATACAAAAAAAATTTTGAAGGGGTCTTGCTGTAAGTTTTTCAAACAAAAAAACAAGTTAACCATCCATTAATTCATTCATTTTTCACCGCTTACTCAAAGCCAGGTTGCGGGGGGCAACAGTCTTAGCAGTGAGGCCCAAATGTCCTTTTCCCCAGCCACACTTGCTAACTCATAATGTGCGTTCCCAGGCCATTTGGGAGATATAATCCTCATAAACATAGGTGAGAGTAGGGACGTACGTCGACTGGCAAATTGAGGACTTCATCTTCTGACTCTCTGGCTATTCATTCAAAATTATAAAAAAACAGATTTTGGAAGTGAAGTGCAAAAACAGATCTGCAAAATGCTACAGCTTTGCATAACACATCTGGAATAACTTGATGCCAAAATTAGTGTGGGTAAAATAAAGAGTAAATTGCACCCTTGCAATGAGATTTGCTAATCACATTGTTTTAAATTGGGATTTTGATTTGAAATCAAATAATTAATTAGTTCTAGCTGGGATCAAGCAGCTTTTTAAAGTTGCTGTCCACCTTGGCATAAAACTACTTCAGAACTTATTAATAAAAAGCAAAATGACACCTTTCAATCAGCTGGAAACAAAAATATATTAAGTCAAAAAGATATTTTTCTATATACAGTACAGTAAATATTTAATTAAACTGCAGCATTACTTACATCTTTCAAAGTGTATGTATGTAAATGGCAGGCCCCATGATGAACTAAGTAGAATACTGTCCACACAACCAGTCCACTATGACTTTTGCATTTTGAGCTACTCGAGCAGCAAAAATGGGTGCACTGTGTTCACTTTTATTTTATCTGAGTGCATGTTCTCACGCTGCTTCTACACTTTATCAGTGCCTGTCTTCTTGACCATATATTGTATACTTTCCATTACAGTTTTATCCTTTTGTCCAGTTTAGTATGGAGCAAATTAGTATTTTGAACAAGTAGATTATTTGCCATGCAAACTAATTACGGTTCTCCAGCTGTGAAAAACAGCTAGAGTGGTCTTAGTGCCAAAGAAAGGACATTGCAGTGATCCTAAGGCTGGTACTAAAATAGCAACCGCCCCGGTTTCAGAACATCTGGATCTTCTGCAGATTACCTATCAGACACAAATAGGTGAGGCGGATGCTCTGATTAACATGCTCCAAAGAACCTTCTACCACTTGGACAGAGCCAGAACCACAGTAAGGGTAATGTTGTTCGCTTTTTCCAGTGCCTTTAACACCATTCTGTCTCATTGACTGGGGAAAAAGCTCAAGGCTTTCTATCTTGATACTTCCACAATCTCCTAGAACAGTTTGTGAGGCTGAGGAATTGTGTGTCAGAAATTGTGGTGTGTAATACTGGAGGATCTCAGGCAAATGTCGTGTCTCCCTTCCTGTTTAACCTCTATTCAACAAACTTCCAGTATGATTAAAATGGAGCATACAATATTACTTATCTTGACTTTCAGAAAGCATTTGATAAGGTGCCACATGAGAGCTTGGGCATTAAATTAAAAGAAGTGGGAGTTCAGTGTGATGTTTTTAGATGGGTGTAGAATTGGCTCAGACACAGGAAGCAGAGGGTGATGGTGCAAGGAACCTCATCAGAATTGGCTGATGTTAGAGTGGTGTTCCACAGGGGTCAGTGCTACGGCCACTGCTATTTTTAATATATATAAATGATTTAGATAGGAATATAAGTAACAAGCTGGTTAAGTTTGCAGATGATACCAAGATAGGTGTATTAGCAGATAATTTGGAATCCGTTATATCATTACAGAAGGACTTGGATAGCACATAGGCTTGGGCAGATTTGTGGTAGATGAAATTTAATGTTAGTAAATGTAAAGTATTACACATAGGAAGTAAAAATGTTAGGTTTGAATTCACAATGGGCAGTCAGTAAATCGAGAGTACACCTTATGAGAAAGATTTAGGAGTCATAGTGGACTATAAGCTATTGACTTCACGACAGTGTTCAGAAGCCATTAAGAAGGCTAACAGAATGTTAGGATATATAGCACGATGTGTGGAGTACAAGTCCAAGAAGGTTATGCTCAACCTCTATAGTGCACTAATTAGGCCTCATCTGGAACACCGAGTGCAGTTTTGGTCTCCAGGCTACAAAAAGGACATAGCAGCGCTAGAAAAGGTCCAGAGAAGAGCGACTAGGCTGATTCAGGGCTACAGGGGTTGAATTATGAGGAAACATTAAAAGAGCTGAGCCAATGCAGTTTAAGCAAAAGAAGATAAAGAGGTGACATGATTGAAGTGTTTAAAAATATGAAGGGAATTAATACAGTGGATTGAGACTGTTATTTTAAAATGAGTTCATCAAGAACATGTGGACATGGAAACTTGTTAAGGATAAATTTCACACAAACATTAGGAAGTTTTTCTTTACACAAAGAATGATAGACACTTGGAATAAGATGCCAAGTTGTGTGGTTGACAGTAGGACTATACAGACTTTCAAAACTTGACTTGATGTTTTTTTGGAAGAAATAAGAGTAAAGGACAGGCAAGCTTTGTTGGGTTGAATGGCCTCTTCTCATCTAGATTGTTCTAATGTTCTAATACCAGCATTTGCCATTTACAGATATTTTCAGATGACTCCATCATAGGTTGCATTAATAATGGAGTCGAGTCAGAGTACAGGAGGATTATGTAGGACTTTGTCTTATGGTGTAGGGACAACAATCTGCAAGGTAACATCAGGAAGACAAAAGAGCTGATGGTGGACATCTGGTGTGCCAATGAACCTCTGAGACCAGTCACCATTCGGGGGAGGATATGGAAGTGGTGCACTGGCTTTGGCACTTTTAGTGTTAAAGACTTTTATTACTGTGAGATATCAGAATTGTGTGTTAAGACAGTCAGCACACAACAGTCTGAACTCAATTTTCTGAATAATGTTTGTATGAAAGTGTGCTTTCTTCGAGACTCAACTTTATGTTGAACTGAAAAAGTAAAAGACTGCACTTAAACAAACCATCTAGTGGGTCTTAATTTCATGTCCTTATCCCTTTTATGCCATTGCAGTAGTACGTGGTCTAAACCTGCTTCCCCAACGTTAATAATGGAGTGTTTCAACTACTCAATTTTTTACCAGACATTTTCAGTTGTTGAATAATTACATACCCTGGGTAACAGTTTATGGCTTAAATACATATTTTGCCGTTCTTATTGAAGAAAAAACCTGATGCAACAAACTTTTATGTACTAGAGTCTGTCTGGAAAATGAAACCATTTTAGAAATCATAGTTTCTGCGAAGAAGGATTTTTTAAACTCTGAAAAAACCTTTTCATAAGCATCAGTCCAAACAATATTTTAGGTCTTGTTCCGCTTTTTCAAATCAGTTAAAGGGACAGCACAAACAGCAAAAATGTATATGAGTTTCTGACAAACCCATCCATCCATCCATTATCCAACCCACTATATCCTAAATACAGGGTCACAGGGGTCTGCTGGAGGCAATCCCAGCCAACACAAAGCACAAGGCAGGAAACAAATCCCAGGCAGGGCGGCAGCCTACCGCAGGGCACACACACACAATTTAGGATCGCCAATGCACCTCACCTGCATGTCTTTGGTCTATGGGAGGAAACCGGAGTACCCGGAGGGAACCCACGCAGACACGGGGAGAACATGCAAACTCCACGCAGGATGGACCCGGGAAGCAAACTCGGGTCTCCTAACTGCGAGGCAGTAGCGCTACCCACTGTGCCACCGTGCCGCCCCTGACAAACCCAATTTACATTTTTTTGGATAAGCAGTTAAAACAATACCTTTTAAACTATCTAGCACTGTCTGAAGGTCTGTTAAATGGGAATCTTAGTCATTGCTAAAGATCATCAAAATATGAGCTGGAATATTCAGAATAAGGGAGTAAAATCTGAGGTATCATAGTCTGAAATGTTAGGGGTGCACCATAAAACTAAAATGGAACCCTACCAAGTTCATACAAACAACGTGGGGTGGAAAATGCAATTTTCTCAGAGCTTGTTTCATTGAGAGGCACCTATGAGTAGATCCAAGGTAGAAATGTAAGACACTTGACTTAATATTCCAATAGCTAATCCATAAGGGTCCATAGAGATGCATTTAATTCACAGACTTTATTCAAGCATCTAAAAGAAAGAAAAAACGAATGGTTCCATCTGGTTTTGGGACCATTACAACTTGACTATAACACTTGTTATTTGAGCTTCCAGCTTCGCATCTGAATTTAATACCACACTCCTTTATTATTTTAAGGTCAGTGAAATTAGTTTTCCCAGGTGAAACAGAAAATATATTTTGGTTCTTTTGGATTAGCGTACACAACTATTTTGTGTGTAAATTAAATCATCTTGTATAAAAACTTTAGACTAATCAGCAACACCAGCTGGTGCAACAAATATTCTTTTGGGTCATGCCATTCTTTTAGAATGTTAACATGTAGTATTTGAACTGGTTTACCATATGCAGGCACTCTAACCTTACAATTTACAGGAATCATTCATTTCTTGATAATAGCTGGACCTTGTCATCCAGCTAAAAACTTCTGTGGAAAAGTAAGGACATGAACAAATACTATATATTTTCTTCTTTATGGAATTCACAGTTTCCTTTTTTGCCATTTGAATGTTTTTATGTTTCCTGCTTACGTTGCCGATGCTCTTTTGCAATTGTGTACATTTAGACAGTTCCTCTTGTAAACTAATGATGTTTACCGCTAATTTAAAGCTACAGTCATCAAGGTTGTTTTCCTAATATTGCCTTAAAAGATCCAACAGCCCCCAAGGCTGTCAGCCAAAAAGCAATTCAAATGGACTTAAACCTGTAATTATCTGTGGTAATTCACAAACTGTATATACAAAATGGTAACACAGTATTCCTGGTCATTGGATCATCATAAACAACATGTCCAATTACTTGTTTTTAACGTAACCAATTTGTTTGTGGATGATAAATGGTAATACTTTACCAATTCTTACATGATTCTTCAGGTAAAAGGCATACCCTGGTCTAATACAATCTCACTAGGTATTCTCATGTGAGTGAAAACCTCAGTTAATACCTTTGTGACACTAGGTGAATTTGAATTTTGCAATGCGGCCAATTTCAGCATCTAACAAACTTAGAATGTACTCATGTTCCCAATTTTAGTTCTGGGCAATAGCTACATGATGTCCATCCCTGCTCTCTCAAAAGAAAACTGTACAATTAGTATAGGTATTAACAGTGCAAGTGGGGGTTGATATGTTAACACTATCTGACAATCAGGACAAGGCCTGTAAAATTAACTTATATCTTAATCTATATTTATTCAAGGTTTCAAAATCTTAAGCCAATGTGTTGGGTGACTACCACCTCTTCAGATATTTGTATCCTGGGAACATGGTGTAGTTGCTCATATAGGCAAAAGTGATTGGCAGATTTACTTTAAAAGAGTAAATGAGTTACCTGTTCAATAATACAGAGGAGAAATGAGTAATGAAAAAATAGTGAATAAATTTACTTAGCAGATTAGCTACAGACAAAATGATAGGAAAATATTCATTTTCAGTTTCTACTTTTGCAAATTGAAAAATAATAATTTGTAGCATGTAGCTGTTCTGATTTTTCATTCAATTTATAGATGGCATCTTTAGCTACCATATGCAGATGAAATTTGATTTTGTTTTGTAAACTTCTTACTTCACAGTGTATAGTATTTACACTTCTTTAGTAAACCAAAGTTTACTGTCATTTTATTTGGTAATTGTTTCATTAGGAATACAGTTTTTCTGGAAGAAACAGCTCTAGGATTTTACTTTGCCTGTTCCAGCACATTTCTATTAGCATATTGCAGAGTGTTCAATTTAGGTTATTGTGCAGTCTTCCCACCACTTCACTAGTCTACTGTTTTCATTTCAGGTTTAACAAAGTTAACAATTGGACCATTACAGCAGCATGATAAACAACTGACATAATGTGTAATAGTGGTTCCACTGGATTTCCACCTATAGTAGTACACTTCACCAACTGCTTTTTTTGAAATCTTTACATATCACAATGCGATAATTGAGGTCAACCAAGTTAACAACTATAGAGTATTAATATATAGCTGAGACATAGTCTCCTGAAAGCCTAACTGCATTGTTATTCTTTATCTGTGTGGGAAGATTACCGCTAGTTAGAATCTGAAATGTATATTCTCTCTCTAAATGGTTTACTGTTGATTATTGTAAGTTCTCAATTAGCTGAACAAATTCTTTCTTACTCTGAGGTATCCCTAAATAACATAACATAATATAACATTCTAAATCCTGCATAGTCAGTTCAGGGTTTTGGGAGAGTTCTAGACCAGACTACCAGGCATCAAAGGGGAAAAGGGGACAATTTAAAATTACCATTTAATGAAACTTGCATGTCTTTGTTTTTTTTTCACATACTCCCAGAGTCCTTGGAGGAAAACCCATTTACACAAGAGGAGAACATGCAAACTCCACACAGACAATGTTCATACAAGGGATTGAAACAAATAATACTAGACCTGTGAGGAAGTCAATCTTGAGGTCAATCAGAAGCATACAAAACCTTTTTCATTTTTTGTGAATATGATTAAGATCAATTCATTTTGACAAGACAATGTTCAGAAATATTAAAAACCTCATTGTGGACCAAAATATTTAGAAAATTTTGTGTAAGTTAGAACACTGAAGTGAAAGAGTGAACATTCCTTGATATTTTGATTAACCGAATCTTCCATGTTATTGCTCAGTAATTAGATCCTTGGAAGAAGCACACCAGGAAGAGGACAGCAAATTACACATCTCGTGACACTAAGTAGAGCCCAAGATAGATTATTCTTTCTTCATTCCATGCTCAGAGATGCAAGGCAATACCTTGTACTTCAAATTCTTCAGGCATTGTGTGTGACACATGAGTAAATAGTTAACCAAAAGAGAGATAGGTGGGAGCATGTACTGATACAGCACCCACTACATGACAAACTACCTCAGAAACCCAAATTAGGACCCAAGCGCAACTGTGCAGTGGATGACACCTCAGCACCACACTAGTTCGAATGGAGGGGAACAGTGTGAGGTTTTTTTTTTACAGTGGCCAGAATGTCAATCCTGCCACTGACCCCCAAAGTTGTCCCTGTAAGGAGGAAGACATGCTTGGCCAGGTTAAAGTGGAATCACTTCTGGAATTTACAGGATTCAAACTTGGCAGCCTTCTGCTTGCCGGTACCGATCCCTAGCCTCAGAGCCACCACTCCGCCCAAGATTAGTTAACAAAGGGGCAAACCAAAAAAAAAGAAACAAAAACATTAAAACCTTGTCTCCATTATTCAACACTATGTTTAATGTTATTAAACAATGGAATTATCTAACAGTATAACAAAAAGGACAATATAACTATGCTTAATATAGGTGTATGTATATTCTAAACCTGATTAATGAAGAGCCAATGGAAATGTCACATTATTTAAATAATATCACAGTAAAATGTTAATGTAAATCATGTTATAAATCAAAGAAAACTGAAAGAAAATTGTACCTGGCAGTCCAGATTGTCCAGTAGGCCCTGGTGGTCCTTGAAGCCCTGGCTCACCAGGTGGTCCTGGCAAACCTCTTTCTCCTTTTACGGTTATAATTTCAGATGGACCAGGTATACCGGGACTTCCTATTTCCAGTAAAAAATCAAACTACTGTAAAAAATATTCTCATTACTGTTTTGCAACTATAGATATTATAACTATCATAAGTTGCTTACCTGTTAAACCAGTGCTTCCAGTTTCTCCTGGCAATCCAGGGGCACCAGGGTTACCTGGATGGCCTTTTGGTCCTGGGGGGCAACAGTGCAATATACAAATGCATATGGTTACAATGTAATAACTAATCAGGTTGGCACTGAATAGATATCTTTAATAATACAGTCTTGAGATAAACATCATGCTTAAAGTACCATTTTGACTGACAAATCTGAAATCTGATCTTTTAGATAAATTTATCTGTAGATTAGACAAATTTATATATCATTATACTATTACTCTTTCATAAGGCATTTGATAAAAGAAAATCCGAGCAAATAATAAAATATTACCAAATAACAGAAAGTAAAAAAATAATAATTTTCTCTATGTCTGGGACACCTACAGTGTTCAATACCTAGAAAAGTTTTCATCCTCTGAGGATTTTTAGATTTTATTGTTATACATTGGTCTATAGTCTGATAGTGCTTTTTGGCTATCAGACTAAATGAGATGTTTGGTGTAATCCCAACACTTCACATTATTAAGAACCCACTACTCCCAGTGTGAAGCAAGGTGATGGCAGCATCATGCTGTAAGAATGCATCTCTGCAGCAGGCTCTAGAAGGCTTATGAGTGTAAAGGGTTAGAATACAAAGGGATCCTGAAAAAAGCCTGATGCAGTCTGCAACAAGCCTGCACCCAGGGAGAAGACCTGTTTTCCAGCAAAACACTGACCCCCCAAGCATAAAGCTAAAGTTACACTGGAATGGCTTCAGTACTAGGGTGTTGTACCGGTTTAGCCATTATGAATGTAGAGAAAAGCCAAGCAAAATGACACCTTTTATTGGCTAACTAAAAAGATTACAATATGCAAGCTTTCGAGGCAACTTAGGCCGCTTCTTCAGGCAAGATGTAAACCTTGAAAGCTTGCATATTGTAATCTTTTTAGTTAGCCAATAAAAGGTGCCATTTTGCTTGGCTTTTCTCTACAGGAATGGCTTTAAATAAAACAATGCTAATATCATAGACTGGCCAAGTCAGAGTCCAGATCTCAATTCAATTAAGAATTTGCAGCAGGACTTGAAAAAGCCTGTTCATTAACAATCTCAGCAGTGAAAACTGTCAAAGACTGAGCATTCTTACAAAGAAGAATGGGGAAAATTGTACTGTCCATATGTGCAAAGCTGATAGAAACCTGTCTACACAGACTTAGGACAATAATTGCTAACAAAAGGGACAACTATTAAATACTCACTTAAAGGGAGAAAATACTGATGTGGTCAATTATTTTGTGTTTTGTATTTATAATTAATTTAGACGAATTTGCAGAGGTCTGTTTCACGTTGATGTTAAAGACTTTTGTCCCGTTGATCACTGTCAAAGAGGCCAAATTAAATCCACTCTAATTCAAAGTTGTATAATAACTGAAATGGTATAAAATTAAACCATTTTTATGTTCAAAGCAATACTGAACTGTCCTTTAATCAATATATAAAATAGGAAAATGGACTGAAAAAAAACTCAAAATGTGAACTGTTTGAGCTAACACGAACCTAGCAGCAATAAGGACACCTAATTAGAGCCAGAAATTAAAAAATCTGCACCTTTTGACCTTATTTCAATGAGTTTCCTTGGACTTTTTAACTCTTGACTGTTTAATCACACTACTTTAGATTGATTTTAAATTCTGCATTTTAACTGACTTGAACCTTGTATCTCTTAGATAATTCTTTTAGGATCTTAAACAAATTGTTTATTTATTGGACCTGGGGTAATTACGATCAGAATGGACAAACAGCCTGAGAAAGGCAAACACTTATTGATTATTTGTGTAATCATTATTAATTTGAGCTGAAGTAAGGCCTTTAAGTTGGGGTGCATGCTGGGTAGATCAGGGGGGAAAGATGGCAGAGCAGAGTAGAGCAGCAGAGAGAAAAAACATTAAGAGCTGAGAAGACTCCAAAGAAACTGACAAGGATCTCTGTGGAATGAACACCAATCTGAAGCAACTCTGCAACCAGACTTTAATATGCTCATCTTCCATCATCTTAAATTTCTGCATAAATATTTTAAATTAAACTCCGTTCTTCACCTAAATCTCATATACCATACATTTCCTAGTTTTTGCTGCCATTGGTTTTATTGTGTTTTTATTAATGTTGCTTTATAATAATATTAATTTCATACTGTTTGATTGGGTGAAGGTATAGTGATAACAGCACCTGGCATAGCTGATTGCCTTGTTCCTATAGGGGTTAGCAGCTGAGGAAACAACATATTCCAATAGTAGCAGTGTGATAAGCAAGCACCTGCTTTGGTGATTGGCACAGGTATAGCTCAGGTCTGAAGACAACTGTTTGGTCTGCTTGAGCAGAGCTAGTAAGTCTTTTGGGCTGATGCAGCTATCCACATGCAGGTAAGGCTGTACACACTGACCCCTCATTTCCTGGCGCTATAAAATGGATGCCTAATACTTATATAAACAATACAGTTAACAGTAACTGTTGTGTAGGCAAACCAAAACAACAAACACAGGAATTGTTATAATAATATATTCAAGATATATTTATAAGAGAACTTGGTGTAAGTGATTGCCATATTCCTACAGGGATTAGCAGCTGAGTTTTCCAACAGTAGCAGAGTGGTGAGCGGGCACTTGCTTTGGTGATTGGCACAGGTGTAACTTAGCTGTTTTGTCTGTTTATGCTAAGCTAGTAAATCTCTTTGCGTACAGCTTCTGTCCATATGCAGGTAAGTCTGTACACGTGGAGTGCTATAAAGCAGCTCTATTAATGCAAATGTTCATGATAACAAAAAAATGAACTATGAAATGTCCAAAGGGGTTAATACTCTTTATAGGCACTGTATATAGATGCATAAGTCAAGAGCGTAAATTGCTCATGTACTGTACGTAATGAAAGTAGCAGTGACCGCTGATTCTTCATGTACTGAAGTGCATCAATGCTACTATAATGCTAAACATGCAAAACAATATGTTCTGCATTTCGCTGGTTCATCTTTTAATACTTATTCTATCTCATTGATATGCTGGGATATGTATTTATAGTGTACAGTAATTTCCTCTGTACCTCTATCTGAAAAAATAGTTTTGTTTTTTGTCTTTCCAAAAGGATTACCCACTCCTGATAATACTATCTGAAGGGTTTGCAACTTCACTGGCAATGGCAAATAGCTTTGACTTTATATTTGATTTAATTACATTAATGTTTAAGTTGAGATTTACAAGAAATATTTTAACTGCTACTATGTAAAGGGAATACTACTGTTAAAAAGCACCGTATTTGTTTGAAGTGTTTGCAAACCAAATACACGCAATACACTACTTTTGAGTTCATTATTGAATTGTCAGTCGCAGACAATCTTGTGATTAATCGCGATTAAAAATTTTAATCGTTGCCCAGCATTAATTATAAGGTAAATCAAATTTAGTCTAATGCAAAAAAAAAAAAAATCCAGTAAAATGGCACTTACCTGCGGGTCCAGGAACACCTGGGTAGCCAGTATCTCCCTTTGGACCAGTCAGTCCTGGTCTCCCTGTTGTTCCCTGTAACATAATAAATTATTCATTATTATAAACCAAGAAGTTAAAGAAACATGCTATAATCAGAAACTTTCCATTTTTTTCTTTCATTAAAATTATGAACATTTCAACATGACAGAAGCAGGTCTTTAATTTTTGGAAATTACATGTGCATACTTAATAGTAATTTTCAGTACTAAGGCCTCCTTCCTTATCTAACTAATGTTTGTGATACTTACTCTTTTCTTTTAATATTAGCTATAAAAATGTATATATCAAAATGAATATTGTAACAGATCTGTTTATAAATGTGTCTCTTTTCTTTTATGCTCATGGCTCTATCAGTGTTCTTGGACATGCCCAATATCCTCTACCATGTGCCGACTGAATCCTTAATTGGTCAAACTTAGACTTAGTGCAAAAGCTGGATTTGAAGTACCTGTCTGTACCTGTTTATAATTATATATATATTTTTAGACTAAGGCATAGTTTATAATATATTTTTAAATACGTGGATTATGTGAATATTTTTAATTGTGTTTTTTGCAGATTTTAAAATAAATGCCTACCTAGTGGGTTAATTTAAAAGCATTAAGCTAACAGGTTTTTTGTTCTCAAAATATTTATATAGCAACAAACATTTGTAATTAAAATTTAGAGAACCTACCTCAAGGTACACAACATTAGTTCTACTTCCAGCAAATCGCTATGCAACCTGGACATAACATTTCACGCAATTCTGTTTTTAAAACATATATTGCCATATTATACTATTCAAAAATGTTTCTCTCCAGATTCACAATTATAAAATTTTCCTAGTAAGGAAGATAGAGAGAACATATTTCAAGCATCATTTCACTCTTAGTTATTTTAAAACACTGCTGCAAGGCTCATTAATAGAACTTTGTAGTGTAATCATATACTGCAGTTCCTATATTTAATTGTTTGCAGTTCATTGATTGACTGATTTTAAAGTTTTCATTCAACGTATAAACAAATTGATCCCCATTTATTAAGAAAACTATATTAATGCAAACATATATTACAATCTGATGACAGTAGTCTTCTAAGGATTCCAAAGATAAACAGAACTACAGTGTGATATCAGGACATTAGCTACAGGGCCCCTAAACAGCTGAATGTTGTGGATGTATTTAAAGCACCCAATACTGTGACTGTATATGAATAAGGGTTGATTAGTATAGTCCATTTACAGCTGTCTCATAGTGGAAACTGAGTGGGGCTCAAGTTGCATTCATGTATGCAAATTTACAAGATGACTGTGATTTATTACAAACTAGCTAAATACCCGCGCTTCGCAGCGAAGTAGTGTGTTAAAGAAGTAATGAAAAAGAAAAGGAAACATTTTAATAGTAACGTAACATGACTGACAATGTAATTGTTTTGTCATTGTCATGAGTGTTGCTGGCATATATATATATATATACATACATATCTACATATATACACACACATATACATACACATCTATCTATCTATCTACTGTATCTATCTATCTATATGTATATATCTATATATATATCTCATTTAAATAATTAAATGGGCAGGCTATTTCGTATCAGTGCAATACGCTGCTTGTTAAAACGGATGACTCCTGCTCTTACGTGCACTTAGTGTTGCGTGGGTATTATGAACTATTGTATCTGTTCAAGTTCTATTTAAATTTTAAATATAAGTAATTTTTATTTGGTCGACAGAAATATGTTTTGTAGGAATGTAAGTTAAATTTAGTCATCATTGCATAAATTTTTCTTCACCATAGACATTTAAAGACTAAATTTAACTTCCATTCCTACCAAGGATATTTCAGGCGACTAAATAGAACCTACTTATATCCAAATTGAGGCTATTGAGCTGTCGCCTGCCTGCCTGAACAAGTCACCCTCGCTTCGTTCTTACTTTTTTACCATTCATTTAATCATGGCTAGTCGCGGAAAAATTATAACATGGAAGGAGGATTACACTGAGTATGGCTTTACCAAAACAATTATTGATGGCGAATAAAGTATCCATTATTCATAAAGCTTCAATTGGTGATCTGTTTTTCTGCGTTAACCTCATATTTTTTCATACTTCTTCTCAAACCTAGGGGGTGCGAAGGTAAAATGAATCGGGAAGCGCTGATATATATATATTGAATATATTGAAATAGTTTTACTGTCAAATAATGCAAACAGTACGCTGCCCTAATTCTGGGCTCATCAGGCAGTACGCACTCACTGCACCCCCTCTCAGGAATAGAACCTCGGACGTCAGTGCTAGAGGCAAAGCATCTCGTGTTGCGCCAGGGTGTGTGGTTCGTTTATTTGACAGTATGTAGATCGGGGTGTATGTATATATATATATATATATATATATATATATATATATATATATATATATATATATATATTACTTTTGAGAATGCAACGTATAGTTTTGTCCAGGAGGAAAGCAATGTTGCCTCAAATCAATGGCAACCTTTTGTTGACTTATTAATTGTCATCGCGAAGCAGAGCCTTACTGGAAATTTGAGGCATTTCAATTAAAATGGGAGATCAGAGGGTATAACGGTGATGCCAGGAATACATTCAGAGTGTGGTTGTCTGCTGTTTTTTTGTGTAGCTGCCTCCACACAGCTTCTCCACTGCTTTATAAACGAACGCCATATAAGGCCATCGTTTCTCCTTGCTTCGCGGTTCTGTACTGTTTTATTGTTCGTTTATTACGATTCTTATAGTTATTGTGTAGCTATTTGAGACTTACTTTACTGTTCAGGTGCCCATTTCCTTTATTTAATCCGCGGCCTGTACGTTATTTTTTGCTCGTTTATTACGATTATATAGATATTTATTGATTCCCTTCTTTAGCTGATTGCCTGCTCCGCTGGTTTTTTGTGAAACAGCCTTTACACAGCTTCTCCGCTCTTTTATAAACGAGCGACATATAAAGCCATCACCTTGTAATGCGTTTTTTGAACAGGTTTAATGCATGGAAGTGATCACTCGTACTGCGTTCAGTAAGTTCACGTGAGCTGCTCTCTTGTGTGATGTTGCGATGTCCACGGCTTAATTTAATGTTAGCTAAGACCCGGCACTTAAAAGTTTCTGGCTGCACTCCGGTTGTAATATGACGAAGCTGCGCGAGCTCACTCTTGAGAATGCAATGTATAGTTGTCCAGGAGAAAAGCAATCTTGCTTGAAATCAATGGCATCGTTTTGTAGGGTCTGTCCCTGAGACTTATTACTTGTCATCGCACAGCAGAGCCTTACTGGAAATTGGAGGTCTGAATTGAAATGGGAGATCAGAGGGTATAAAGGGGACGCGAGGAATACATTGAGTGTGGAGAAACTCTAGAGACAGCGTGTATATTAACTTGTGTATTTTTCTGTGAGTATTTGGGGGCAGCGTGATGAAATTGCTTCCGCAAGACCGTGTTAGCCGCGGAGCTCAGCTCAGAGCGAAATGAGGTGAATGGGAGGGGATATGATGACGTCACTCCCCCACCCGCCTTAACTGTCAATCCCCCCACAAACACAGTCTCTCGGAATTTGCATAAGCATAGCCCTTCACCAGCAATTTTAACTTAGTTACAAAGTGATCAAAACTCTCGTTTATACCCTGCGTCCTCTCATTAAACTTGTATCCCGCATTAGCCATGGGCATGACAAACGCCAGCGGCAGCCTGTCTATGAACTTAATTTAAACTTTAGGTTTACACCATGCTTTGTTTCCGAAGTAGCTGCACTCATGAATATGCTTGTATGTGTCACTCGCTCGCTTCTTATTGTTTCGCTGCCTTCTCAATTGTATAATGCATGTTTTCTTCAGTGCTTTTTGGAGCTCTTCCTTGTTTTCTACGTACTGCGTTGACAGTCAGTTCACGTGATTACATGGGAGGCATGATGATGTCACACAAAACTCCGCCCCCACGGCCATCGAGCTCAACTTCATTACAGTATATGGAGAAAAATAGGTTCCAGTTATGACCATTACGCGTAGAATTTCAAATTAAACCTGCCCAACTTTTGTAAGTAAGCTGTAAGGAATGAGCCTGCCAAATTTCAGCCTTCCACCCACACGGGAAGTTGGAGAATTAGTGATGAGTGAGTGAGTCAGTCAGTGAGTGACTGAGGGCTTTGCCTTTCATTAGTATAGATGAACACTGGACAAAGTATCACAACTCCACCATTCTGCGAGGAGGCAGTATGACATAGAGACACACCCCAAAGCAACACATAGCTGAAACTTATACACCTCTAAGCGCACAGCTGCACAACAAGGTATTTCAGCTTACTTCAACAGATACATCTCAGTTAAAAAAGTGAGATTAATGTGGTTTTTGTGTTGGTCAGTCACACAAAACTTTTTTTCATGGCTCAAATGTCTTGAGTCTATATTTTAAATAGCCATGGTATGAAATAAAGATAATATTAAAATAGTACTCTCTTCATCTTAAACTTTTGGGGTTTCATATAAAAACTGTGTGTGGATTTGAGTGTGAAAGAATGCTTAGAGCAAAAAATGAAAAATCTGATTCATAAATCCTAACGTACACACATATTTGTAAACAATTTGCTTAAGAATGCACCTTGATCCTTTCCTGGTTGCCACCTTGAAATAACTATAAATCAAACTCATACAGTACAAATACAATCACGAATGCTGCAGAACATCATTGGCTGTTAGAGAAGCCACCTTAAATATCCAACCATCACTCATAGCTCCATCAACAAGTTGTCTACAGAGCTAATTTGCCTTAAAATAAATGAATAATGAGTTGACCTAGGCCACGAAGCCAGTCTCATCTTGGCATTACAGATAATGTGTGCATTAGAGAGAAGTCTGATTTGTGAGCAGCAACAGCAAGCGGAAGCACTGGAGTAGCAGCAGCATGTGGAAGCAGAAGCACAGGAGAAGAGAGTTGTCTCATCTACATGTTCAGGATCTCCGTCCGATAATTCAGATAGCTTCACCTACCAAAAATGCTTAGTTAATTTAGAGTTGGTTAGGAAAACACATGATTTGGAGGACTGCATTAGGAACGTGATAGCAATTAGGCAAACAGAAAATTGTATCGACTCAGTTTGTTTAGACAATTTGGCTACTTCTGATTTAGCTTCAATTTCTCCAGGTTCCACTGTAGGCAGTGTGTGGCCAAAATCAGCACCACCAAGTCAGCTGCAAGATGAGTGGGTAATAGTGACATGAAGATGTAAGAAGACAAAATTTAGTTCCTCTGTACCCAGGTCACCAATTCAGACCCAGTACCGATTACCAATAAAACTTACAATAGATTCACAATAGCGTGCTCATGATTGACAATTCCATTGTGCAGAATATTAAACCAACAGCTGTTAATGCCTCCCAAGGGTGAAAGTATCTGACACTGAGGCTTAATTGAATCTTCCAGCTGACAAGATATCTACCTTAATGCTGTATGTTGGCACTAACTGTATTTATTTACAGCAATCTGAGGTATTAAAGTGGAGCTTAAAGCAAAAAGAAAATGTCAAGAGTTTAATTGTTTAATTATGGGAATGTGATTTATAGCAGATTGCCTTCACTGCTGGCTAGAGGTCTGGTGTACAAATAAAAACATAGTCTTTGTGAACAATTGGGCCATAGTATTGTGATCTTAAAACACAGGCTGTTGTTTATCCTACCTGTTACTGTCCTGTAGTTGTTACCCGTAATCCCTTTTGTTGGGCATCTTATAAAATTAGATAACCTAAAGGTAAGGTGTATAATTAGACTAAGAGAAAAAAACAGATCCTCCACCAGGGGCACCTGTAATAGTAACTTAATTCAAATTAAAATAAAAAATATATCACCAGTTCAGAAACATTTTTTTTTTTGCAGTTTTATATGCTGCTTGTTAAACATTTGCTTTCTTGGAAGTAAAGCTGCTTTAGCAATTATTATATTAAGTACAAAAATCTGATTTGTGTCTTCTCACTGAAACCTGGGTTAGCAAATCTGACACTGTTCCCCTAGTTGAGGTGTCACCAGATGGACACACATTCCTTCATAAATCTAGAGATACTGGTCGAGGAGGTGGAATTGGAATAATACATTGTAACAAAATACAAACCACTTATTAAAATTTAGATGAATTCACATCCTTAAAACAGATCCCAGTGCAATTGTAGTGCTAGTCTACAGACCACCAGAGCCATATTCGTTGATCATCACTAATATCTTATATTTTTGTAACCTTGGAAATATGTTACATCTTGCTGCAAAGAAAGACTGACGCATATGGAACAGTGCGTCCTAACAATCAAGGCATGCCTGAAGACTTTGGCAGAGCTAAATTACAGTGAGGTGCACTAGTATCTTAGCAAACGGGTAAAGTGCTTGCGCCGAAATGGAAGGACAAGACGTTTATCTTCTTTTTTTTATATTTTATTTTATTAAAATCAAAAAACATTCCATACATGCAAGTCAAGTTTAACTACACTGATTGGAAACAAATTGACCCTCACCCATGAGAAAGAGAGCTAGGTCAGCAGATTAGCACTTTAATAACAGTAAAAATATCTACATAAATAAATAAATAAATAAATAAAGATAGATAGATAGAAAAGAAAAAGAGGGGAGAGAATCAGCTTGCTCAATTTAAATGCTTATTCTAAAATGTTATTGATCAGATCCTGTCAGGTTTTTAAAAAGTTTTGTACATTTCCTCTAAGTAAGAATTAGATTTTTTTCCATATTAGATAATATATAACATCAGTTATCCACTGACTTAAAAGAGGTGAGTTAGGATTATTCCAGTTGAGCAAGATAAGTCTATATGCCAATAGTGTGGTAAAGGCAATTACAATTTGTTTGTCCTTCTCCAGGAGGGATTTTGACGCCCAGGCTGTCTGAGAGGCATTTAAAAATTTTTGTCCAAGATGAAGTTAATTTGGGGCACGTCCAAAACATGTGGCCCAGTGAAGCTGGAAACATTTTGGACAATTCTAATAGACAGAGATGAGCTCGATATAAATTTTGAAATTGAATAATTGTATGCTTTGCACATATGGAGCTCCAGTGAATTCTGTGCATTGCTACCTTCCATTCCTTTTCTGAGATGTTGAGTAAGAGATCCTTTTCCCATTGTACTCTGGGATCTTTGAAAGGGAGGGACTTTAAAATGTTTTTATATGTTACAGAAATGCTGTTTGAGTCCTCAAGACTGATCAAAACTTCTTCCAGTATAGAGGTAAGTGGGAGGTGAGGGAAATTGGGTATGTTTTGTTTAACAAATTTTACAGTTTGAAGATAGCGAAAGAAATGTGTTGCTGGAAAGTTAAATTTGGAGTGTAATTGTTCGTAGGAAGCAAAGACGTCTATGTACAGGTCTCTAAGTGATTTAATCCAAGATGTTTTCCAGACATTAAAAACTGTACGTTTGAAATAGTGGAAAAAGGTGGTTATCATGCAGAGGTGCCACAGATAAAAGCTTCTCTGTCTTAAAATACTTCTTTATTGGTTCTATATTCTGAGTGAGTGAACCACTGCTGGGTTGTTAGTATGTTGGTGATGACTTGTACTTACTGGGTTACACAAAAAAGAATATAAAGAAGTACTGCAGAATTTTATTTCTATTGTGGACCAAACCTGTGTCTGCTCACCTATTTGTGTCAATGTCCAGGTTTTTATAACTTGTATATTCGCTGCTCAGTAATAAGAAAGTGCATGATTTAGCACAATGTTTCATGAGCTTTGTTAATCTAAAACAGGATACATTTGGAATTTGGTTCTGTACACAGGAAAAGTGACAATGTTTAATCCAAAATACAATCAGTACAGCATTGGTACGTCATCAGTGCCAACTTTGATAGATGCTCTGCTGGATCACATTTACTGTGTAACCATAGAAATTTATTTGACATCTTACTGCAAAGACTGACGCATATGGAACAGTGCATTCCAACCATAAAGGCATGCCTGAAGACTTTGGCAGAGCTAAATTACAGTGGGGTGCACTAGTATTTTGGCAAAACGGTAAAGTGTTGCACCGAAATGGAAGGACAAAAAAAAGTTTGTCTTCTTTAAACTGTACATAATGCAGCTACAGTCACTGTACAGGAAAAATGCAAGAAGCACAATAGCACAATGGGCAGCATAAATCATGTGGATCAAGAATTGACTTTCTTTCCCATAATGTGACGGGAACAATTTTTTTTTTCTTATACAAACAAAAAGCTGGCAAAACTGTATCCCATGCAACCTTTACATGCCAGCTTGTAGAAAAAATCAATGCCACAAATCCACCGTCCACACTACCGCTAAAGAGACATGGTCGATCCAGCATATCGAGGATCAGTCGAGAGCATCTTATTGGTAGACATATTATTAATTATATACCTCAAGTCAAAGTCAAGTCAAGTTAGGGAGTATGCACTGGTACAGTGTGTTGCCGCACCCATCACAAGATGAAACATCTCAGAATCCTGGTTGGTAACCCCCCAGACAGACACACAGTCCAGTCTCAACCTCCAGAAATGGCCCTCCATCTGCCGCGGCCAGGTGTTATGTGAGCATCACTTTGGCATGGTCTTTAAATGCCTGGATCTTGGTTTTTATCCAGGACACTCACAAGCACAGAAACTCACACTCATCCCTCAGTCTCTCGCCTCCACTGACTCACAGCATCATCAGCAAAGTCAAGATCAATGAATCTTTCTTCGCCAAATAATGCCCCACAGCTGCTGGGCCCCAAAATCTTGCCCAACACCCAGTCCATGCAAGCACTGAACAGAGTAGGAGCAAGAACACATCCCTGATGAACCCCAGAATCAACTGGAAAAATGCAGAGGTTCTGCCTCCACTCTGCATAGCACTCATGGTACCAGTGTACAGGTCGGCAAAGACAAGAGATCCCACAAAGTTTCAGGATGTCATACAGGGCAGCTTGATTAACCAAGTCCAATGGTTTATGAAAATCAACAAAGGCTGCAAAGAAACCCTGCCAATATTCATGTTTGCATTCCATGAGAACCCTCAGTGCCAGGATGTGGTCGATGGTAGACTTTGTAGGCGTAAAACCAGACTGCTCTGGTCGCTCACAGATCACAGATCCTATTTAGGATGATCCTAACAAGGACCTTACCTTACCCAACACCAACAGCAGTGTTATCCCCCTGTAGTTGTTTCAATCTAGGCGATCACCCTTCCCTTTCCAGACAGGGACAACAAGTCCCGTTTTCCAGTAAGTTGGGATGATGCCAGTCTCCCAAATGGAAGCAAAGATTTCTTGTAAAGCCAGGAGGACTCCAGCCTGGAGAAGTTCACCCCGGATACCACAGACCCCTGCAGTCTTCCCTACACTCAGCTGGTTCACCAACTGTGCAATCTCCGTGCAATTGGGTGGTTCACAGATAATTACGCACATTCAAATCTGTTCCTCGGAGAGTTGCAGTCAGGGAGGCTGATGGATAATACTAATAAAACAGGCAAAATTAATACTTTTTTTTTTCAAAAGCAAGAAATACAGGATGCAATGAGGAGGACTACTGCTGCATACTTTCAAACTCTGCACCAATCGACGTCATTGGCTGAAGCATGGCTGTTCTACGCTTCAACCTCTGCAGATGCTGTGTGGCTAGAGTTTCCAAAGCTGGAAGCCTCTTGTAAATCTGCGGAGGTGCTTCAATTTATTGAGCAGGCAAATGCGTTTTTGGAGCTACACCCATTAACACTAGCTGAGTTGATGTGCTTCTTAAGTATGTTTCTTTAAAGATCAGCACACTACTGGTGGCAGGACGAGAAAAATAACATTAAGGACTGGGCATCTTTCCTACTGGTGGAATACCAAACTGAAGTCAAAGAACAGCTGCTGGCTGCTTGACAGGGTCCCTCACAACCATTCAGAGACTTTGTTTATAAATACCGTGCTCTGTGTCTAAAGTGAAACCCCAGTATGTCAGAAGAACACATGGTTAGATGCATTTGTGGTGCAAGTAACCTGTGGCTAGATGTAGCACTTATGGGCATGGTAAGGTCAGTGCTGCCACTGGTAAACATCTGGTCCTTGATAGAGAAGAATTGGGCTGCTATGAGGGGTAAAAAAGATCCACACAGTGGGACCTCTAGCAGAGAAGCACCCAGGCCAGACCTCAGAAGGACTTAGATCAGTCAGCTGGGACTGAACTCACCATGTTACGTGCACAGTTGCCCTTACTAGTGGTGCCAGTGAGTGTGCGAGGCATCATCGGGAATGCTGTCATTGACACTGGGAGCACCTCTGCCTTAATTAATCGCAGCTTGCTGGAAAATATAAAGTTGCTCGGTGAGCTGCTTAAGGGAGATGGCACAGTAAAGTTCTTCTTGGCAGATGGGCAACTGTATGGGGATAGTAGCAAGGTCCTGATGCGGTTTATGTTGTACAGTAAAGTCGAAGTGTATGTCTTGGAGGATGCATTCCTGTTCCTGCCACAGCTTTTAGTGCTGGATTTCATCATGGCAGCCAACATCATTTTGCACCCAAGGACTCATGAATATGTAATGTCTGGGGGGAGGTGTTCAGTTTTGAGGAAAGGGAAAGTGATGAATTATTGTGGCAAAAATTAAATTATTATTTGTTAGTACCAGTTAAAGATATCAGGCTAGTGGAGGACAGCATTTGTTCTCAGCCCTTGTGAGGTACAACCTATTCTGAGGAGATGGCCTATGGTATGGATGGACAGACTTGGTGGTATGGATGTTATTCACCATCACATATACACCGTCGATATCAAGCCCCTGTCTGTCAAAGAGCTGACAGGATTTCTCCTATGAAGAGAAAGGTTATCATAGAGTGGGTTGACCATATGCATCTGAAAGATATTCTTGAACTCTCTACCTCGGCCTGGGCATCCCTGGTGGTTTTGGTGCATAAGCTCAATGGAACCTTTTGATTTTGTGTGGACTACCATGGATTGAATGCCCAAACCAGCAGTGACACCTATCCTATACCCCTGGTGCAAGAAATTATAGAGACCTTACAGGAAGCAGTAGTTTTTAGCACTCTGGATTTACAGTTTGGCTATTAGCAGGTTGCATGGGAGAAAACAGTGTGGCAAAGACTGCAGTGATCAGTTCTGAAGGCTTGTTCCAATTTTGAGTAATACCTTTCAGCCTGAAGAATGCGCCAGCATCTTTTATATCATCCTCTCCCTCTGATTCTGCTGATACAGGCTCCTTTCTAAAATCCCTACCCCTCCCAGAGATTTTGAAGTCAGAAGCCTCTGCTCTGGGTGTTCCCCTTTCACTTAATGAAATATAATAGACTTTGGACTTTAAGAGCTCTGGGAAATCTCCTGTACCTGAAGGGTTGCCCCCTGAGAGTCTGCTTTTTGGAAGTAGCTTTCAGTCCCACTCTTCCAGATAATTAATTTTGCCCTTTCATTTTCTCACTTTAACACTTAATTTAATTTAGCTCTGACTATTTAAACAACACAATAACACAGCTAATTGCTCCAGTTATTGTCCAGTATCCCTGCTCTAAATATTGCAAGCCATCCAACTTCTTCCTCTCCTTGTTAGTATGATATATCTGTGTTGAGAGATATATTTAGTGAGTTAGGGCTAGAAATGTTCATTTCTCTTTGATGCTTCATCCTGTGCCTTCTATTTTTTCTATTTGCAGCTGAAGTTTGTGCTCAAGATATGTAGAGCTCCCCTCACTTTCCCTCTTACAATTCATCCCCTGTACTCATTTGCTTCAACCCTTTTTTCTAAGTCCAAACTGATGTCTGATCTTTACATCCCCCTCTGCAGAGCTTCCCATAAAGTTCTCCCAATAATGTCTAATTGGCTAACAGACCTTTCTCCATCCTCTGTGTTATGCTGCCAGACAATCTTTCTAAATATCAAAAATGGCTCTAAAAAACCTGAATAACAAGCACATACAATTTAAATTTGTCCATAGACTGTATACTACCCCTAACATGTTCTCTGAGTGTCCTCCGACTGTGACTCTCTGGTACTATGTAGCTGAATCCCTCTCCACAATTCTTTATCTCTCCCTCTACTTGAAGTTCTGTTAATACTGAAATATCTCAGCACTTCATATAAAGCCACCTGTTTGAACCTTTTCACTTCAAATTCACCACAGCACTAAGGGCCAGTTTATACATTTTAAAGTTCTCACATAACACTTTCAGTTGCGTCTTTTTTTTTTTTTTTGCACCTTCACAACAGCATCATAATGTACGACAGCATATTAAGGACACAGTGAAAAGGTCTATTTTGTGATTAAAGTGGAAGTTTCAGCATTAATCTCGAAACATCCAATTTAATCTCGTAATTCATTTTATCATTAAAGTAGACCATCGAAAACATCATCTTAAAACCAACCCAGTTCTTAATCGCTACTTGTTTCTGGGGCTTCCTCCTGTATTCACAGCAGTGGCAAGCAACAATCTCCATACAGAACGCATTAAATTGCTCATATTCCAAATTGTCTACACATTTGGAATCCTTAGATTTATACTTGATATCACTTTCATAATGAAATGCATTAAAGTATGTATGTTACATTTCACAGATAAGTCATTACCTTAAGTTAAATAAGGAATACTGTTAATAATTACACATGTGGTGGTGCACGGTGGCAGAGCAGTAGAGCACCTTCCTCGCAGGAAGTCACATCCCTGATGTTCCCAGCCAGGAGTTTGCATATTTTCCTGGTAGGTTTCCACAGTTTCCTTCCAGAGACATTAAAGTTTGGGGATTTGGTGACACTAAAATAACGCTAGTGTCTGTGTGTGCTTGTGTTCGCCTTGCGATGAGCTGATGCCCAGTCAAAGGATTGTTTCGGTCTCCCATCTGCTGGAATGGATGCATCTCTGGAATGATGGATGAAATCCTTAAACATCCTTTTCAGAGATATATAGTGGCAAGGTATCCTCAGAATTTAATGGATGTTTTAGGCAATTCACAAGCCAGCAAAGTTTTCTCACCATGATGATATCTCACACTGCCACCTGGTGGAATTTTCCAGAGTTTTGTAAAGCATGTGCGCAAGTATAAACAGTACAACGCTTGCATAGCAGTAGCGTCCGCTGGAGCATGCGTAACGTGAAGTATAAACCCATCCTTAGTTACGCCTATGTAAAAACTGTCCCTCTCAGCTCTTGATGATTTAACTCTGTCTGTGACACTAATTCTTGCTAAAGTTATTTTCAATACTGTTGATCATTACACTTTTTTAAATGCCTGTAGTGCAATGCTTACTTACTGGACCAAGCTACTCCAGGCTGTCGTCCTATATCTGTTGTTTAATCTCTTCTGTTTGGTCAGTGGAAAATCTAAAAACTCTTCCTGTAGCATTCCTAAAAGATCAGTGCTCAGTCCACTTCAGTTAAATAAGTATATGTTGCAAATGAGATATTAGATAACTTCTAGTTGTGTAAGTGATATTGTGGAGCTCACTCTCAGCGAAAATGTTATCTGTGTATGGATGTCTGCCAACTTCCCACAACCAAGAATGAATAAAACTTAACTGCCTCTTATGGAACCTCAAGCTCAATTCAAAATATCTGAATCCTACTTGCTAGATTTCAGTTCTGCAAAACTTTCTTTGTGTCCTCTGGTAATATTGAGGTTTAAATCAATGATCATTAGCCTTGTTATTGGTTTTAGAACTATTGCCTATTAAAAGGAGTTGCTTGACATCTCAACTGGCTTAGACAGGCACTATTTTCTTATAGGCAGATGCTTTTGTTTTTAATGTGGCTTGCATGCTTTTCACTTTCCTTATTTTCTATGAACCAATATGATGTGTTTTTTAGAGAACTGACTAAACAAACTTTTGTTTTGGGACATGGAGACTTTGCTGGGCCTACTGGCTGTCTAAAGATCAAACAAGTTTCTGCAAATCCTCAAGGGCCTTAAACTTAAGAAAGTCAACTTTCATGCTAGTGCAAGAACACTTTAAATACTGTATGTTACCATTTTAAAATGGCATTTAATTTTATATTTTAAGGTTTTTTAATATTCTTATATATTGATGAAGTTGAAAGCAAGCTGCAATGTGTTAGCTAAGATTGAGTTATACAGGAGTTTAAGAGATGACTATCAAAATAGCCATTTGCATTCAGCTCCAGCAGCTTAGCCCTTATCAGTGATGCTGCATGATGTGCTTACCAGCACAGCTGCCTATGATTTTAGTCTTACTGGATGTTGATGCAACAAGCAATTATTAATTGAACAGTTCAGATTTAATTCAGATCAGATCAGATCAATTAAAAGGCCTCCAATTTTTATTAGATCAAGATTAGGAAATGTAAAACATGATCAGATGATGGTCATCTCCGGGCCAGGCGGCAAGCATGACCTTATAGTCCTAATGATTGTTATAAAAAGACTGATGATTATTAGGGGAATGAAGTTTACAAGAAGGGGTAATTATTATAAAAACTGGTACAGCACAAGGTCATTATTATGAAGATAACATATAAAGTGGATAACAAGAAATATTTCAAAATTGGGTTGTTTTGTGATTAGAACTGAAATAAAAATAAACTATACCCAAACCACCTGGCTCACTCAATGAACTGAGATGGCTTTTTGTACTCTGCAAGTGTTTCTCAAGCTGTGCAATAAAGTCTAAATTCTGACTGCCTTTCTGAAGACTGCATGATTTTTCTGAAGATTTCCCCACAACAGCACTACTTTTTGAGCTATGCTTAAATGCATTCCAAGTTTTCAAAATTGCATTTATGCAATAGTAAGGTCTTTCTTCTACCATGACAGACTGCTAGAATCATACTTTTATTCTCCTTCACTGATTTGAGATTCTTAAATTTGAATCTTCTGTGTCAAATCTACTGTGGATGATTTAGTTTTTAAAGTTTGCAGTTACATTCTGCATTTTCTGCATTTGGACTATTGCCCTGTCCAAGTTTGGTTTCTACCTTGAACCCAAAACTTGCAAGGACAGGCAATGTTCTTTACAAACTTTGAAGTGAATTCAGTAAGTTTAAGAATATAATACCATGTTATTCTTCCATGCTTGTTTAAAAACACTAATTTTCATAGGAATTACTGTTTTCACTATTTCTTTAATTGGCAGTGCTAGGTACAAAAGAGGCTGGACTCAATTATACACAGATCTTAATGTAATTAGTACTTTCTTTTTTATCATTTACTAGCAAAATACCCGCGAAACGAAGCGGAGAAGTAGTGTGTTAAAGAAGTTATGAAAAAGAAAAAGAAACATTTTAAAAATAACGTAACATGATTGTCAATGTAATTGTTTTGTCACTGTTATGAGTGTTGCTGTCATATATACACACACACACACACACACACACACACACACACACAGACACACACACATATAAAAATATATACATACATACATATCTACATATACACATATCTATGTACAGTAATCCCTCCTTGATCGCGGGGGTTGCGTTTCAGAACCCCCCGCGATAGATGAAAATCCGCGAAGTAGAAACTATATGTTTGTATGGTTATTTTTATATATTTTAAGCCCTTATAAACTCTCCCACACTGTTACATTATTAGAGCCGTCTAGACATGAAATAAAACCCTTTAGTCAAAAGTTTAAACTGTGCTCCATGACAAGACAGAGATGGCAGTTCTTTCTCACAATTAAAAGAATGCAAACATATCTTCTCTTCAAAGGAGCGCCGTCAGGAGCAGAGAATGTCAGAGAGAGAGCAAGATAAGAAAATCAAAAAATCAATACGTGCTTTTAAGTATGCCGATGCACCGCGATAAAGCGGCATTTTGTAGAGGAGCGTCCGTATCCTCTAGGCAAACAATGGCCTCTGTGCAAACAGCCCCTCTGCTCATACCCCCTCCGTCAGGTGCAGAGAATGTCAGAGAGGGTGAGAGATAACGAGAAAAACAAACAATCAAGCACCGCGCGGGAAGCATATCTTATATCATTGAGGAGTTTTAGTTAATATGTAATACATGCTCTGATTGGGTAGCTTCTAAGCCATCCGCCAATAGCGTCCCTTGTATGAAATCAGCTGGGCAAACAAACTGAGGAAGTATGTACCATAAATTAAAAGACCCATTGTCCGCAGAAATCCACGAACCAGCGAAAAATCTGTGATATATATTTAGATATGCTTACATTTAAAATCTGCGATACAGTGAAGCCGCGAAAGTCGAAGCACGATATAGCGAGGGATTACTGTATATATATATACATATACCTGCGGTGGGTTGGCACCCTGCCCAGGATTGGTTCCTGCCTTGTGCCCTGTGTTGGCTGGGATTGGCTTCAGCTGACCCCCGTGACCCTGTGTTCGGATTCAGCGGGTTGGAAAATGGATGGATGGATGGATATATACATATACACATCTACATATATATACATATATATACACATATCAACATATATATACAAATACATATACACACATACATACATACATACACACATATATACAGCATATATATATATATATATATATATATATATACATATATATACATATATATATACATATCTACATATATATATACACATATATACATACATACATACATATATATATATATATATATATATATCTACATCTATATATACTGTATATAGCAAAATCCCCACGCTTTGCAGCAACGAAGTACTGCTTTTAAATTTTTATTAAGAAGAAAAGAAAACCTTTTTAAACTGAGGGAAAACATACCATCCGTTAAGGATCTCTTTGTATACCACGTTGTCAGTTCAGCACTCCGGTTGTAATATGACCGAGCTGTGCACTGAGCTTACTTTTGAGAATGCAACATATACAGTAGTTGTCCAGGAGAAAAACAATGTTGCCTCAAATCAATGGCGACCTTTTGTAGGGTCTGTCTCTGAGACTTATTAATTGTCATCGCGAAGCAGAGCCTTACTGGAAATTTGAGGCATTTGAATTGAAATGGGAGATCAGAGGGTATAACGTTGATGCGAGGAATACATTCAGAGTGTGGCGCTCTGCTGTTTTTTTGTGTAGCTGCCTTCACACAGCTTCTCCGCTGCTTTATAAACAAACGCCATATAAGGCCGTCGTTTCTCCTTGCTTCGCGGTTCTGTACTGTTTCATTGTTCGTTTATTACGATTGCTATAGTTATTGTGTAGCTATTTGAGACTTACTTTACTGTTCAGGTACCCATTTCCTTTATTTAATCCACGGCTTGTACGCTATTTTTTGTTCGTTTATTACGACTATAGATATTTATTAATTCCCTTCTTTAGCTGACTGCCTGCTCATATAAGGTGCTCCGCTGGTTTTTTGTGATGCAGCCTTTACACAGCTTCTCCGCTCTTTTATAAACGAACGACATATAAAGCCATCACCTTGTCAATTGTGTAATGCGTTTTTTGAACAGGTTTGATGCATGGAAGTGATCACTCGTACTGTGTTCAGTAAGTTCACGTGAGCTGCTCTCTTGTGTGATGTTGCGATGTCCATGGCTTAATTTAATGTTAGCTAAGACCCGGCACTTAAAAGTTTCTGGCTGCACTCTGGTTGTAATATGACGAAGCTGCGCAAGCTCATTCTTGAGAATGCAATGTTTATGCTGTTTTATAAACAAACGACATATAAGGCCATCCTTTCTCCTTGCTTCGCCAAGGAAGCTACCTTTTTATTTAATCCACGGGTATAGCACGTTGTCAGTTCAGCACTCCGGTTCAGCACTCCGGTTGTAATATGATGAAGCTGCGCGAACTCACTCTTGATAATGCAATGTATAGTTGTCCAGGAGAAAAGCAATCTTGCCTGAAATCAATGGCAACCTTTTGTAGGGTCTTTCCCTGAGACTTATTACTTGTCATCGCGAAGCAGAGTCTTACTGGAAATTGGAGGCATCTGAATTGAAATGTGAGATCAGAGGGTATTATGGGGATGCGAGGAAAACATTGAGTGTGGAGAAACTCTAGAGACAGCGTGTGCATTAACTTGTGGATTTTTCTGTGAGTATTTGGTGGCAGCGTGACGAAGTTGCTTCCGCAAGACCGCGTTAGCTGTGGAGCTCAGCTCGGAACATATTCTTTTCCTACCTTGTCACTTGTATAATGCGTTTCTTGAACAGGTTTGATGCATGGAAGTGATCACTCGTACTGCGTTCAGTCAGTTCACGTGAGCTGCTCTCTTGTGTGATATTGCGATGTTCACGGCTTTATTTAATGTTAGCTAAGACCCGGCACTTAAAAGTTTCTCGCTACAGCAATTTTAACTCCGTTACAAAGTGATCCAAAGTCTTGTTTATACCTCGTGTCTTCTCATTAAACTTGTATCTCGCGAATAAAGTATTCGACGAAGGCATGACAAACGGCAGCGGGAGCATGTCCATAAACTTAATTTAAACTTACGGTTTACACCGTGCTTTGTTTCCGCAGTAGCTGCACTTATGAATAAGCTTGTATGCCTTTTTCTTCAGCGCTCTTTGGGAGCTCTTCCTTCTTTTCTACATACTGCGTTCAAATTCAATTCACGAGATTACGTGGGAGGCGTGATGATGTGACACGCAGCTCCGCCCCCCACGGCCATGGAGCTAAAGTCCATTACAGTATATGGAGAAAAATAGGTTCCAGTTATGACCATTACGCGTAGAATTTTGAAACGAAACCTGTCCAACTTTTGTAAGTAAGCTGTAAGTAATGAGCCTGCCAAATTTCAGCCTTCTACCTACACGGGAAGTTGGAGAATTAGTGATGAGTGAATGAGTGAGTGAGTGAGTGAGTGACTCGGTGAGTCAGTGAGGGCTTTGCCTTTTATTAGTATAGATTGAATTTATTAAAGGCATGTAACGTTCCATACAATCGAGTCAAACTTAACAAACATAAATTTACTTCAACCCCCATCCATGTGAAAGACAGGAAGGTCAACAGCTCAAGTAAAGAGTAGTAAAGAGGGAAAGAAATCCTTCTCCCCAGTATAAATGCTTATTCTAAAATGTTATTGATTAGACCCTGCCAGGTTTCAAAAAAAATGTTGCACAGATACTCTGAGAATTTGTTTTTTTCTAATTTTATATTGTATATAACATCAGTTACCCACTGACTTAAAAGAGGTGGGCTAGGATTCCTCCAGTTGAGCAAGATTAATTAGTACTTTCTTAAAACTTCCTCATATTATTCTTAATTGTAATTGGTTCCTGTCTATGTGTGCAGAGTATGCATGTTCTACACAGGTATTTGTGAGTTTTCTCCTACATCCTGTGAGTAACATTGCAGGTAACGTTGCCCTCAGATGGACTGACATCCCATTCAGCAAAAGTGCCAGCTTCATGCCCCATGCTACCAGGAGAGGTTCTGAAACACATTGTGAATCTAAATTGCTTTAAGTGGATGAGAATCAAGTTCAAGTTGGGGAGCATGCACTGGTAATTTTTAAATTATTACTACAAAAATTGTTTCCTTACAGAATTACTGTACTTACAGGAAATCCAGAAGGGCCAATGTCTCCTTTTGCACCTGGGAATCCCGGGACACCATTCTGTCCAGGATTTCCTTTCTCTCCTTTAATTCCACCAATGCCTGGAGCACCACGAGAACCTTCTGGACCTGGAGAACCTTTGTGCATACATAAACATTGTTAATATCTCATAAATAAGCCTAGGTTTTACACAAAAATGAAGTAGATATAACACATATAACTCTTAATGTTCATCATATGGCCTCACTCATACAGAAAACTTCAAAGATTTTTGATTAGTGCTTAATACATTTTTAACACATCTTACATATACAATGTGATGTTACTCAAAAACAGCCTGAGTGGTTGTTTTAAAATATGCATGTCAGTACAGGAAGTTGAATGGGAAAACAGTTGCGGAAATTTGAAATAAAAACTTAAATATATTGAAGAAAAAAAGAAGTGTGATTTTTTTGGAATGAGAAAACTATAGTTATAGCATAGTATAAGATGATGAAGGATTAGTGTTCACTGTTTTTAATTGTTTTCTTGTAGTTTTGATTGTTGTGCCGTCTTATTTTCCCATTATTCACATATGTATTGTTATTTCAACAATAAATGTTGACATTTCAGTCCAAGAACTAAAGTTACATTTTTTCCCACTCTATACAGTATGTTGTGATTTCAGAAGTGCAAGACCTGTACTTTAATAAAGAACAAGAATCTATTTCTTATAAAAAAAAAACAAACTGCTGAACTTTTTTTGTAAAACCAGAACATTTAAATAAAATCAAAAATAAATACAACTTACTAAGACAAGATACTAAAAATCATACTCAATTTTATGAATTGCATCACATGTTTTTCATAGATTCTTTGCCCTAATTCAGCTCTGGTGACACTAGTGATGTCTCAAGAACTGATACTCCTGAACTGAATCAATAACAAAATGCCAAAAAATTAACAGTATTAGCTTTTTTACAGTGTTGTTAATACTGAGAGAAAGTAGGTACCACACCGTGAAGTGACTGCAAATGTACATATTACTTTGGAAGGCACAATAATATGTCAGGAAAGCATGAGTAAAAACTACACATGAAAATGGCTCACAGTGCTACTGCACTGCATTAACATATCTTTAAAGAAAAACAGCAGAGTCATGTTTCTGATAAAGCTTTGTGTTTGATGCCGGAAAATTTCAATGAGTTATTGCCAGAATCATGATTGTCATTTAAAAAAAAACACAAAACATAAATAAGCTTTTCTTACAGCCACTTTTATTCTATTATGGAAATTGTTTAACTAGTAGTTGGCAAGATTAATAGCTTTTTAATACCATGTCCTACACAGTCCCAATAAAAGAATTGAGGTTTTACATTCATTCTCTGATAAGATGTCTACAAATATCTGTTCAAGTGTCCATCCATTATATTATCAGCTTACACGGTTCAAGGTCACACGCATCCATAGTTATGTACAGGACTGTGGATTATGGAAGGAAACTGCACCAGAGGCAGTGCTAACTACAGTTGTAGCAAGTAAAAATCAATCAAGGTAAATTTCAAATAAAGTGGCTGTTTGAATTGTGTTCACTTCAGTTCATTTAGCTGCTCCATTTGTTAATACCAAAATAAAATGATTAAACACTTTAAAGCACAATCTCAAATCAAATCAAATCAAATCAAAATCTTTATTGTCATTGTAGCAATGAGACATTGTACAACAAAATTTGAGTTTGTTAGTTAATCTCTAGAAATACAATATATACCCCATTAACAGAAATACATTGCAGAAACATGTAGCTATACCAATAAGGACAAAACAGAATACTGAATATGAATCTACAAATGCTAAATATGTGTCAGTTATTTTACCTACAAAACCTAAATTTGTGTCAGTTATTTGGATTCTGAAGGAGTGGGTGCATAAGCCAACATAAAAAGGCAATTTGCAGCAGTGTCCAGTTTTCCCAAAGTAGTCAGGAAAATGGAATCATAATGCAATAAGTGCACGTAGTGAGATTGGAACTGCTTTTGTTAACAGGAAGCATTCCATTAATGTATAAGTCATCTGTGATGCCAAGATGAGACAAATGTTATGAAATGGTGGTCTGGACCAACTCATGTGTGGCGAATGGCTGGGACTGCTGCCCAGCCGGGACGCCCAAGAGGACCGGAGGAGGGCTTGCATCTCCTCCAGACCACGAGGGGGCAACCACCCTAGTTGCTTTGGGGACCATGGGTAGAGAGCTTGGAAGCACAACCCTGTAGGGGCCCGTGGTTGCTGCCAGGAGGCGCCCTGCTGCCTTTGGAGCCCTGGATCTCAGCACTTCCGCCACACCCGGAAGTGCTGGGGGGGAAGAGTACCAGGGACACCTGCTGTGCTTCCGGGTGCACAGCCGGCACTTCCGCTACATTGGGGAGTGCTGGTGGAAAATGGTCAGGAAGCACCTGGAGCACATCCGGGTGACTATAAAAGGGGCCGCCTCCCTTCATTCAGAGCTGGAGTCGGGTAAGGAGAGGACGAGAGCTGGAAGAAGAGAGTGGAGGCGGTCTGAAAATATTAGTGTAAATAAACGTGTGGTGGTGATTAAACATGTCTATCTGTCTGTATCGGGGGCTAGTTCCACACCATGATTCATTCATTTTAAGGCAAAGTAGCGTTAGTAGATGATGGTAAGGTAACTGGCTGAACCCTCGGTATTTTAAATAGCCTGTACTATTCGATGCAACAGCAGTTGTGCCGTTACATCTGCCAGATGATAGTGGCTACATGCTCCTTATGCTTTTCCCCAGAGATAAGGTTGTACAATGCTATGCATGTTCTGTGTGCTCAGTTTTGGAGCACGTCATAGGATTCCTCAAATGCAGGTAGCAAAGGAAATTCATTAGGTGGGACCAGCCAACAAAGGTCTGCAGCCAGGTGACACATTACTGACATCTGTATATAATGCACAAGCATTGATATTTCATTTAAAGGCATATGCTAAGTGTTTTTTCCTGATTCCTATACAACTTTCCCAACTGCCACATCTGTATGCTTTGGCATAATACCACATAACAAATCATCTCCAAAATATAGATGCCAGACACAGATTAAAATCAGAGAGGATAGATGCGATTTTCACCTTCATTTCTTTGTCTATATATACTTTGATATCATTCAAATATTTGTTTTACTTCAGGTATGGTGTGGCTGGTAGAGCATTCATAGAAGAAATAACATGTTGCCATATTTGTGCTTTTTAGTGACACATGTGCTTGAGCCACCAAATTAAGGTTCTTTGTGTGCCTCAACTTCAGGGACAAGAACTTCTATGTAGCAGCCTTGAAAGGTTTTTCTTTTTGTCTCTCTTCTCTGTTGTCACACCCTACAGGTAAATCAGTTCATTATATATGATTGAGGTGGATTCAGGGTGGCAACCAAGCAGGGATTGAGGTGCATTCACATATATTTAAAAGATAATTGTATTTTATAAAGGTAAAATTGCATACAAATATGCACACGCCAAGATTTCTAAATCATATTTTTTATTTAGCATTTCCCTGTTTTTGGCAGTATATCAAGTATACATCCTAGTATACCAATCAGCACACAGCTCCAAGATTTCTCTTGGAAATCTAAATCGACTTCCAGTCATCATCATCTGTAAATGCGTGCTCTCTTCTACTGAACAGTAATGGGTAAACAGCCGTAGAAATTTCAAAGGCTGTTTCTGATACAGGAAGTAGGACTTCACAAGAAAAAACACACATTGAACATTAATGACTGTTCCCTGCTTGAGGGTAATTAAAGTTTAGTTACAAAATTGGGAAAAAAATCAGTGCACTGGTAAATTAAAGGAAGCAATTATTAGAGAAAAATTGAGCAAGTACAGGGCTTTCATTGAGTGTGGTTTTAAATGAAAGAAGCTTTATTTAGAAAAAAAACAAAATTTTTGCAGCTCTCGATTGTGGCAAAAAGACAAAAAGATGTTGCCAGTGAATTCGGAATTTTGCCATCGACACTTCCAACTTTCTTGAAAGACCGAGCAAAAGAAAGAAGAAAAATCTCGGGTTGCAAATGCATGCAAACTGTTGCATTTGAAGACGTCGAAAAAGCAGTTTTTAAATGGTTCATAGATGCTCGTTCGAGAAACATTCCTATTAATGTGGCACTCATTCAAGAAAATGTGAGGTTTCTAAACTCTCTTGGGACCTCCCACAACACGCCGAAGAGCAATCACCGTGTCTGTGGAAGACTGTTTATATGTTGCTGGGGCAACAGGTGGCTGGTGCTTGTCATTGTTTTAAGAGCTGGGAGCACCTGAAGTTTGTCTGCCAAAAGCATTCAAACAACTGCTAGGTTAGATGTCAGTGAACTTGTTTTAAATTGTTTGTAAGTTGGGTGTGATGTGCAAAAGTCACTGTCTCATGGGTTTTGCTTCCTAAGGTTGTAATGTCTAGTCTTGCGTGTTGTCAAAGTGTCTCTCCGAGATGATCTGATCTCGATCGCTTCGCTCAATCCCCCTGGAGACGCACTACGCTCCTGCAACTTTGCATCTCTCCTGCACGCAGAAGTGGATGGATCAGCTACTGGCTTTGTGCTGCTTCTGCCAAGATGCCTATTCTGCATGTCGCTCTGCGTGTCGATCATTTAAAAGCCTGTACAGCAGCTGTTCTTCTGTCTCACTGCCTTGTCTTGTGTGATGTTAAAATGTCTCTCGCGGGATGTCAAATTGTCTTCTGAGAAGATTACACCTCGTCTCCCTGCCAAGATTTTTTTTTATAATAGAGAGATGTTACTCATATCCTTAGCACCAAATTCCACATATCATATTTGTTTACAAAGTGTGCTTTAATAAGTTTACATTTGTTTAAAGCCTATGGGAGGAGTATATTATGGCTTAAACTATAAAAAAATGTTTATTTATATGGTCTTTCTATACCGCGGATTTTCATCTATCGCTGATGGGTCTGGAATGTAAATTCCGTGATAGGTGGGGGATCACTGTATACTTTATATACTTATAGTTATAAGTGTAAGTGAACCAAAATAATGAAGAGAAGTATTTCCAAGATAATACACAGACAATGCTTGATTAAAACTACAAGAGTGGCTTACCTCACACAGCATTGTGTTTAATTGCAAAATAGGGTAGCAATGATGATCACAGACCACCTGGCCCGAAAAGAACAAGGTAAGGAAACAGAAAAAGAAGTCCAAAAGGAAGATTTGAGAGAAGATGAACTGAAATAGTCAGAATAGACAGAACTGTAGACTAAAAAGCAGAAACTAGGGGACACTCATGGATCAAATATAAAAAGGCAGAAGGATTGTTTTGTTTTTTGGAATAGTTATAGAGAGGATGCAAAGAAAGAAAAGAGGACAGATGGCACTTCAAGAGTTATAGGGAGATCTATTACAAGTTAAAGGTAAAAGAAAATGGAAAAGTAAGGAATATTAAAATTGGGTCTCAAAACCTGAAATGTTCCAGGAGTATTTAATCTTCTGATAGTTTATATATAATTCACTTTATTTGCCACATACAATTTATTGCAACAGGAATTTGTTGTTTTTCACATACCGCAACATACTCTCAAAGTGCAGGGTCAGCAATTTATAAAGTGCCCCAGGAGCAATTGCAGATTAAGGGCTGTGCTGAAGGGCTCAATGGAGTAGCATTCATTCTGGCACTGTCAGGATTTGTAGCAGCAACCTTCCATTTACCAGCAAAGATCCTTTAGCCAGACAGCTATTATGCTCCAAATCTTTCAACAGCATACACTTTCTTCTAGATATGAATTAGAAACTTCATCAAATTAACTTTCACAAATTCCCTCATCATTCGCATATGTTTATCCCTGAGATAATACTGTCCTTTTCGTTTTATAAATCCCACTACTTTTTAAAATTTTTCTTTGGATTAATACATTTTTCCTGTATTTGTCTTTTTTGAGTTCAATGTAGTGCTTCTTGACACCAAACGCCCCTCCCCCCAGCATACACTCCCACCCCCGTTCCTATGATTGCGCTTGATTCACAGCAACAGCCTTCTCTATGGATTGCAGTGCAGATGCTCCAGATGATGGTCGGGCATCCTGCCCAGGACGGAGGTAGAGTCCTTACCTGGCCATAATGGAAGGATGAACCAAATGGGGGCAACACCTGTCGGGTAGCTATATGATGCCTATCCTGGGTGGGATGCCTGAAGATTACAAGAACCAACAGAAGAGGGCAGCTGGCAGCAGTTCATTACCCACTTTAATAGGTGGCAATGTCCCCCATATTACAGAGTCCCAGTCTGGACGCCTGAAGGGCTGCAAGGGAATTGAAAGTCCAGAAAAGCAACGATGTAGGAGTCCCTGGCAGATGATAGAGAGCACTGCCGGGGGAGGACCACCCTGGCTTTCTCGGTATCTAAAGTTGCTTCCAACTTGCTATGTCATGTCACCGTAAGTACTCCTGGGTCCTCAATAAAAGAGACCACATTGCCTTCTACAGGACAGTCAGAGCTAGGAGCGAAGACAGGCAACACTTAACTGGAGGAGTAGCAGTGCAGTGTAAAAAGAGGGAGAGGAAGAAAGACGAAAAAACACTTGTGTGTTGTTATACAAGGTGCTTCATAATAAAACCACTTTTATCTGAACTCGGAAATGTTATATGAATTTGTGTTTGGAGTTTGGGGATCAGTGGTGCCCCTTAGTCTTCACAGCAGCCAATCATGGATGATCTTCACCACCACAGCTCTGAAAATCAAGGTCGAGATGAAGCATTGACTGTTGTATTTGATTCATCTAACACCTTAACCTTCTGGTGATATCCTAGATGCCCCTCCCATTTTGACAATCACACTTGATTCACCAATGGGACTACCCCAGTCTCAGATGACTGTGCTAAATTCATGGAGGAGGAAAAAGATGGGTTGCGAACACACTGCCATGTAAGAATCTGAGTTGTGACACCAAAAAGTTTGGGAAACAACTGTTCAGACATTTATATTAAATTATGTGTTTTAACTAATATTAATAATTAAATGGAGAACATTTTTTCCAGGTGCATTTCTTTCTCTTGCATGGAGTAATATTGATTATAATTTTAGCTAATATTGTTAATTTTCTTTCTATAGTTATTTTTCTTTTGAGTTGGACTTTGAGTGGTATGGTATTATTACTAAGGTTATGAAAAACAGGTTCATATTTGTAAGACAGAGTGGGCATTGCACTTTCTGCTAGGCTTTAGAGGCTCCGGAGGGGCCTCTTGTATAAACGGTGCGTACGCACAAAAATGTTGCGTTTGCCATTTCCTAGCACACTTTTAGATGTATAAAAACTAAACTCACTGTAAAGCTAAGCACATTTTCACAGTAGCCACCTACCCTATGTATACACATTTTTGATCAATTTTGCAAACTGCCGACACACAGCGTCAAAGCAGTGCTACTCCTTCTGTGTCATTTACCTTTCTTTTTCAGCTTTGTATCAATGACGCAGGACTTATCAAATACACCAAAATTTTACAAATTTAATTCACTTGATTGTAATCCTTCTGTAATGATATAATGGTGCATGGAATGGTCAAACTATTTCAACTTCCATAGCTACTTTAGCGTTGTTAAAAGATGTTGCAAATGGAAGAATTAGAAGAGAGTGTATATTTATAGATGACGATGATGATGATGACTGTCTTCTAAGTCGATTTCGATCTCCAAGAGCTATCCTATTGGAGCTGTGTACTGAACTGGCTCTGGCTTTACAAAGGCAGACTTTGATGAATTGCGTTTTACTTTTTTTTTTCAAGTTTTGTCTACTCTCATGTTTTTAGTGACAGGAGCTTTTCTACATGAGCCAGCTGACCAATCAGGTATTTCTTGGTCATCACTGAATGACATCATACGAACTGTATGGGCTGGTTTTATCGGGTTGTCAACCAGCTATATAAGATTTTGGAGCAGTTAGCTGCATGCACATTGCTATTGCAACGGCACTGGACATGTTACATCAGCCAAGGATAAATCACCAAAAAAAATCAGCCGGCATTGCATCATATATAGCTGGAGAACCTAGACAAATGGTAGCTCTATATAGCTGCAGGTGCTTTTTCAAACTAGTGCGGAAAAAGGCAAGCAGTTGTTTTAAAGATAGTGAGTCACCTCAAATAGCCATGTAAAGAGAAGAGAATCAATTCATTGTGTTGCTTGGCTCCGATGCTACACTATAAAGGTGCCTTCAGAGAATGAATTTGCTTAGGTAAACAGAATGCATTTCCACACTATTAATGTGTTGCTCTATAGTGCTCAGAAAGTGTGTCGCATTGTGCAGGTATGATGTGTGCTACATAATGTGGCACACAATTGTGGCTTGCTTGTACCTGAAGAGATGTGGTATGATGAACTGAACAGCGTTACAACTTCATTTGAATGTAATTAACAGAATGTAAAAACAGGTAATCAGATGCAGCATTTATTTTTTTAACCAATTAATTTAAATTGTGGTCAATATCATACAGTACAGCCCTTATATTCCTTAGTCCACTATTGCATTTTGTGACTCCAGAATAATGTCCCTCAGCACACAGTCAGATGGTTGCCCAGCGTTTTATGAGTCAGAGGTGTGTATTCAGCCTGTGGCGAAGATATGCTGGGCACAGCCACACCTGGAGTCGCGTCCTTGACATGGGGGTCAGCTTTTGTAATATTTTCTGAAAAATAATAGAAACTTAATAGATAGACGGTGGGCTGCAACTTGTTTTTCAAGCTGACTTTGATATATGACTGCTTCTTTTTTATTTCGGGAACTGTGTGACTTTCTGAACTTAAACTTTCAAGTGTCTCTGCTACACTGTAGTACTCCATAACTTGCTTTTCTTGCTTATACCACTGCTTAAGCCAACAAATAGTACCTTTTTCCTTACCTCAAATTCACATTCGCTTAAATTCTTTGTTTTTTCTTGTTAATTTGCCATTGTCTTGATATTTATATTGATTTACATATTAAAATATGCAAAATTCTGAGAGGAGTCGGGGTGGGGTTGTAGCAATGTGCTTGTCCTTTAAATTTCACACCCATTCGGATTTTTAAAGGGGAAGTGCATGGAACTTGGCATATGCACAGTTTTATGCATCTTGATTTTTTGTGTGTACACACATTTCTGTTTTTGTCCTTATGTCATGTTTTAGTGCCGTTATACATGAGGCCCCAGACCTGTTAAGAAAGCAGATTTAACAGGGATGCAGATATTAAGCTTCATCCACACCCAGATTACATTCCAAAGTAAGTGACTGAACTCTTCATACCAGGACCAGCCTGCACTTCATCTGATAAAGGTGTAAATCAGAGTTGAATTGACATTTTTGCATAAACCGCTCTGCAAAAGTCTTGAGCTAAAAGACACAAAATAGACTTAAGCTAGGACAAAGAGCTGTAAATTAATGAATGGCAACTGTGATGGACAAAGCAATGTGCAGATGGGATGGCACTGACTTTGTAACTGGAAGTGCCTTTATTCCAATAAGGGGAGGTTAAACCTTTATTCATATACCAGCTCTGCTAATCCCACTTCCTACATGGCTAAAGCTCTCTGGTGGTATCTGGAAGGTTGCTGGTTCAAATCCCAGAAAGGATTCTACTCGGCTGGGCCCTTGAGCAAAGCCCTTAACCTGAAAATTGCTCCCGGAGAGCTGTACAAAGGCTAACTCTGTGCTCTGACCCCAAAGGTCATGCAAAAAGACAATTTTCTCTTGGGGCTTAACAAAGTAAATAAAAAAAAATATATATATTTTAATTAATTCCTTTGGCATTTTACAAAAGCTCCATAAATAAATAAACAAATAAATGAATAAACAAACACACACTTTGGTCCGAACACACTCCATAATGACTATAAAGCAAATAAATTAAAAAGAAAGAAAAGATTTGATTTGGCTGTCACAGTGAGGCATTATGCATATGTAATGTACTGCTGTTGGTATAAAGAAGAACCAGTAGCATTTCTAGAAACACTTCTGCTGAATGACTCATTGGCTGAAAGTACTCAGTGTTAGTTTGTCAGAGAAGGGAAGTGCAGCATTGTTCATAGTTTTATTTTAATTCTCTCCATTGCTACTACCTCCAGGTTGTCCAGAATGTGTCCTATCATTGACCTTTGAGGGGCAGGGAGATGGGTGGAGGGTGGTGGGCTATCTTGAAGTGATGTTACCAGCCCAGCACACCACACCATGGAAATTCTCACTGGAAATCAGAGTTATAGAAGATGTGAAGGATGTCACTTACCACATTGAAAGGAACACATTCTCATAAGGAAAAATAGTGTGCTCTGTCATTTCTCATATAGTTCCTCTGTGTTCTGAGTCCAGTCTAACCTGTTATTAACGTGGACACCCAGATACCTGTAGGAGTGGACCACCTCTACATTCACTCCTTGAATAATGACCAGACACAGAGGCTCTTTAGTGTGGCAAACAGTAATAGGCAGTTCATTGGTTTTGCAGATGTTAAGATTTAGAAAATTATCCTTGCAACAAGAAATAAACTTCTCCACCTGGCTACTATACTCTGTCTCATAACCCTTTATCAATAAACTCCATAAGGCCAGAAACATCAGAGAATTTCTGCAAGTGACACGACCTCCTGTTATATTTATAGTCTGAGGTATGACGATAAATGTAGGCAGGACTGTTTCTTGTTGCTCACATCCGTATCACAAATACAGTCCTTGACCCTCACAAACTGTTTTCTGCCCGACAGATAGTCCATTATCCAGGACAACATAAGCTTGCCTACCAGCATATCTCTGAGCTACCCCTTAACAGGGATGGCTGGATGGTATTGAAGACACTGGAGAAATCAAAAAACATAATCCTCACAGTACTGCCAGCTTTATCCAGGTAAGAAAAGGTGTTGTGGAGCAGACAGATAATTGTATCCTCCATGGAAATGTTTGTCCGATTGTAACCCTTAGTAATCCTGGGTTTGTTGTCTGGAAAGCAACTGACTGTATTTGTAGGTAACCACTGCGTCAACACAGAAGTTAACATAATCTGTGATGCAGTGACAGAGTCCCTCAACATCATCCCCATGGAACTGGGTTTGCGTGCATTACAGTTCATCAATAAATTAAAAATCCTTTTGTCTGATTTCTACTGAACTCTATCATGAAAAACCAGAAGCCAGATCAATTCTAATTTTAAATAAGACTATTAATTAGTAAATCACTTCAGAAAAATAAAAACAGTGTGAAATACAGAGCTTCTGTACAAACTTCTGCTTGCACAGTAGGAATACAGACCACTAGCCTGGCTAAATAAAGTCCACCTAAATACTAAACTGGCACTTATTACTTCGGCAGTCATGTCAGTATAGTCTGATGATCACCACAAATGTGCAGTATAGTAGTGGAAGAACCATAGGTGATCAAATCAGGCTCCAGAACAAGAGGCAGCAGCAGAGGTTCATTGTGTTTATACATGGCACCCTGCTACTCAATGTAAGGGACAGGTGATTTTGAGGTTGCCAGCCACCTTAATGGAGAGCTCAGGTCAAACATCCCTTGGTCAAACTAAAGGGAAGACTATGGGCATGGCCCCAGGGGTTCCAAAAGTTCCAAGTTACTTCCAGGGAGTCCTTGGAAGTGGTTATCTACCAGGGCTTAAAAATAAATTCTATTCATCAGTTCAGTGAACCGAAATGTAGTGGTTGCAGAGCAAGTACTCAACGGCAGGAAGAAGTAAGGCCAGAGGCATTGTATGTGAGAGCATAGTGAAATTAACGATGAATTTTTAGTATTTTGGCTGGAACATACATAAGGCACTCCACCAGTTAGACAGGGGAAAAATCATGATAAAGCTAAGCACACTGAGGTATCCAAAATTTTGTTTTTGACTGTTTGTTACTTTTTGGTTCCTTGTATTATCCCCTTCTTTGATATTATTGTTTTGATGATAAAATGCCTTGCTTTGAAGTACTATGTGGGATTTTTTGGGTTTTGGAGACTGTTCACAAGTGTCCTTTTTAGGAAACACATGACAAAAACTTTGCTTAAAACTGTGATGAAAACAAAGAAATTATACAAACTTTCTCACAACCATTAATTTTGCATGGATATGTGTACTTTAGCAAGCACCAAAATGCAACATAGTGACACAAAACAGAATTGAAATTTCATCCATTTCCTTATTTGGGTGGTTTATAGTTTAAAAATTCAGCTTCCCACCAGAATCCAAATTGTTACACCAAGACCTCTAAGATAACAAATGCAAGACACTGTCAAACTATAAACGTTAAGCTATTTTTTCCTTGAACTCTCTGAAAGCAATATATCTCTCTTGGTCTCTTTCTTTTTTAAATTGAGTTTATTTAGGATCAGGTCAGGTCAGGGAGCATGCACTAGTAGAGCGCATTGCCACACCTACCACATGACAAAGCAGCTTGGGATCCTGGTTGGAAACCCCTCAGGCAGACATGTGGTCCAGGCCCACCCTCCAGAAATTGTCATCTATGTGCTTTAGCCAGGTGTTACATGGGTGTCCCCTTGGCCTTGTCCAGCCGCTCAGGTCCTCAACAATGAGGATCTTGAGAGCTGGATAACTGATGCTCCCTCACAATGCAGGTAATGTGCCTCATTCAGGACTCCATGAGCAACAGCTCATTTGACACAAAGTCAAACCAGCGGTACCCAAGGATTCTCTGAAGAGACACAGTAACAAAGGAGTCCAGTCTTTGTCTCAGTTCACAGGAGAGAGTCTATGTCTCACAACCATATAGCAAAATAAGAAGCACCAGGAATTTAAAGCTTGGACCTTCATCCTTTTGCAAAGATATTGGGACACACCCCTTCCGAGTGACCTCATGACCCCCCCATGCTAAACAGTGCTAAATGCTTCCACAATCTGTGAAATGGATAAAACTTGTATTTATATTTGCAATTTTATAGACATCTATATATATAATTCACTAAGGGCATGCATGACAGTGAGCACAAGTAAGACAGAGCCACGTCCGCCAACTCACAGAGCCCTGCCTGCCAACTCTAAGACCATGGGATACGCTCGACAGAGCCCCACCCGCCAACTCTAACCCTCCTACCGTGTCATGGGATATGCATGACAGAGCCCCGTTCGCTAACTCTAAATCTCCTCCCGTGTCCACCCTCAAAACCGGTCCCGCCCACACGCAGCCGACACAGCATTTCTCGCCAAGCATCTGCAGTATGCTTACAAAATAATGCAAACTCTACATGAAGCAAAAATGTACTTCTCCAGCTAGATTCCATGCTCAGAACCATCAAACCCTTAGCTAAATCATACACATGCATGAAATTGCTCAGTCCAATCCAACAGCAGCTGTACGAATGCTTTTCGAGGAAAACCCTAGGCAGAATTTACGACGCTACAATGCCCCGACATGTCACACCAATGTTGCAGAGATTTTCGTCGGAGAAGATGGCGAACCTCCTGCCAAAATGGACATTTGCATCTGTCCCATAGGCAACTCCTGTAGACAGATTTCCACGCTCAATATGAATTGCAATCCTATAGTTTACCCACTTTTATTCCCTTACGTAAGGTGATCAGAACTTTTTGGGCCAATCCAGGGACATGGGGGTGGGGGGTTAGAGAAGCGTAGAATTTACAAATCACACTACAGAGTACAAAGCGATAGCTTATCACGTGATTTCTCACCAAAGTTGCAGGATGTGGTAAAGCATAACCTCCATCAAAACACTGTGCACGCGCGCCGAGTTCAAATTTAATTTCACAATTATCGTGGTGATGAGATACATTCAAAAAAGTGAACTAGCTGAAACCGGGGACAAATTCGTAAACCAGGGACAAGACGGGGACCTTTTTGTGACTGGGGACAGTTGTCTGAAAAATGAGACTGTCCCCGGAAAACGGGGACGGTTGGCCACCTTACCTTATGGAGGCATTGGCTGGCACAAAGATTTACAACATGTTCCAGATAAAGGAACCGCCAAGCAAAGAAGGCTTACTCAATGCCAATTTTACGCGTACAGATTAGCAATGAGGAATATATTTAGTATTTTGCACTCCAGCGGCGAACTATTCCAACAGTACGTCGTAGATGCGTATGTTAAAACAGAGGGCATGCGTCTCAACTATCTCAGATTAGATCAACAAGATTTGCGCGTGGAACAATACAAAGGACTGTCAGATGTGCTGCAAGCAAACGCTGAAAATAAAAACGTACGTCTAGGCAAAATGATCATATTACCGCCCACATTTCCAGGATGTCCAAGATACATTCAACAAAACTAGCAGGATGCTATGGCCATAGTACGTAAATTCGGACAGCCTCATTTATTTATCACTTTCACATGTAATCCTACTTGGTCAGAAATTCTACATGCACTGTCGGATACCCAAAGACCGGAGCACAGACCTGATATCCCACATGCTGTTTACTCTTCAAAATAATTCTAACAACCAGTCTTCAGCCACGGTCAGTTGTAAGTGGCTTTTTCTAGGGCTAGATCTTTTGACTCATTATCTGTTGTCACAACCAAAACTCCTATTCACACCTCCGTCTTTCAAGAAGTATTTATTTCTTCTTGATTTCTAAATTACTTTCTCACTGTTTTCCATTCCTATTCTTACACCGCCGTATGCTACGGCAGGCTTCGGCTAGTACAATATATTACAGATGAGGGCGCACACATCTCTTGGTTATAGATATATATCATATTACATCTTTCAACATAAAGAGTGTAAAGATTTGCCCTGAAGGCTAAATAAAGTTCAACCTACCCATCCATTAGTCTATATAAAGTGAACTGAATTGAATCTGACTGGCAGCACATGTTATTTTGTACATGAAAATTACATTTATAAATAAAAACTTACCATGTGGGAACTTTACAGTTGGGGACAGAATAATTAATTTGTTTTGTCTATCTGGGAAGCAAGTAAAACATTTCAACTACATGGCTGCAAAGCACCATCAAAAAGGTCATGCTTTGTAGACATTGTGCATGAGTCAAAAACAAGTGCTACCTTATTTCAGTCAAAAAAATCAATCTGACCAAAGTTCTGAGACAATGTGGAAACATATTAAAATTACTCAAAGTTACTGAAATTACATTCAAAGTAGTAATGAGCTGTTGAATTAAATTTTAATAAATATGGTATATGACAAATAGACTGTATAACAAAACTTTAGTCTAGTAGGTTTAGTTTGTGTAGGATTGTGGGAATATTGAGGCTAGTATATTTTAATAAAAATAATCAGTATATACAAGGAATAATTATTTGGTTAAGTATGACCAGTTCAATACATAAATAAAATCTAGCTGCTCTGCAACACTGAGGGAGTAGAACTTTTAGATATTAAATATCTAAAGATTGTATTGCTGTTTCTGTCCCTGTTTCTGATTCATAAATAAATGCCCTTTCATAAATCATTTAACTTTAAAATGCTTTAGGTATTTTAAAAGAAAATTGCACTACATACAACTCATATATATTATAATAATGTATTTGGTAAATAAACAATAATGTAAAAAATATTGATAGAGAAAAGATTTTCATTTCCTGTTCTGTGAGATCTCACGTTTGGTCTTTGATATGTATGTTTTTCCTGTGGTTGACTAATAGCATTTGTTGTTTTCAGGTATATTATGCATTTATTATATTCGTAGTAGAAATTAATTAATTCTTAATCAGATTGAAGTTTTAACCCTTTATTTTAAACTCCTCTAATTCCAGTGTATATTCGGATCAACACGTTTTATCACCTGTGTAAGTAACATTATACATACTTACCTATGCTGATAACCCTTATTGCATATTATTTGGATACAATTTATAGTATACTTACAGATGCAGTTACTCTGTAAGTACACAAGAATAAGACAAGTATAAAACAAAGTGTGAATATTTAATTTGTTTTGAGGTTTTCCCAAGTAAGCAGTTTTCCTAGAATTAGATTTTATGTATGTCTATTAAAGCACAGATATTAAAATTGTATCAATAATACTAATGTTTAGTCATTCAAATATAACTTACCTGGTCTTCCAGGAGGTCCTGGTGGTCCAGGGTTACCTTTTAAACCTTTTACAAAAGGACCTGGAGGTCCAGGTACCCCAGGAGGACCAGGAAGACCTGTTGATCCTGAGAATCCTCGATCTCCTTTCTGACCTGGTAAACCTGGAATTCCTTGTAAGCCTGGTATACCAGCATCTCCCTTGGAACCTGAAATTTAAATGTACAATATATATATATTTATAAATGAATGTATTAAAAAAAAAAATATATATATATATGTGTGTGTGTGTACAGTATATATACATGCAGTCAGGCACAGATTTATGGGCAACCAAGTTAAGGGCATTTGTACTTATGGCTTGTAGTGGGGCTACACAGTAATAGTATATTCTATGTGTGTGCTGAGTGCGTGTTGTTTTCATCGACCCGTTTAATGTATGTTATGCGTGTGTCAATGAATGTTGTCCCTGTAAGTACAGAGGGGAAGGACGATGGAGAAAGGCCGCAGCCCCAAGACGGAAATCACCTGTTACACACCAGTTACATCCGGGACATTTTACATTTAAAAAACAGGAACGAGAGTCGACAAGAGAGAGGCAAACAGAGAGAGGGAGAGAAAAGAAAACAAGACAATTTATCCATCCATCTATCTACAAACCCATTACTGCTATTCATTGCTTTATTCCACTGCCTGCTTTTTCATCTGCAGATCATTCATCATGACAGCCAGAGCTGAGAAACCCCGGAGTTGAAGTCATTCCAACCATTGCCAGGACGTTTATGGTGACGCCGTTTTGCTGTCAGGAGGAAGTGCAATAACACTACAACCAATTCCTATACCGCCAGACTTTATTTTGGGACACATTTTTTCACCAAATTTTCAACTGCTGTGTTTTTCAGATCTATGTTTGTATTTGTGTTGTGTCCTTTTGTTAATTGTTTGGGGGCAAGGGAGGGTTTATTGTAAATATTTGTGTTGTTACATATATTAATTAGTCACTGGTGTTTTGGGGATAAATGTTAATTTCCACACTCATATACATATTTATTTATTATTGAATGTTTTTCTGTCTTTCATTTTTCAACATATCTGTGCTTAATTTGACATATCCATTTACTGCCTCTGGTTATTTCATTGTGTCAGGAAAATAAGACATCTTGTATGGAGTACGGCTTGTTATTACAGTGGCCAGTCTGGGTAAGGGGTCGGACGTTACAGGCTAATGTTTTTTCTTTACTGATGAGCTGAAGCGAATAACAGAAGAGCTGATATTTTCCTTTCACAATAGATTTCTTCAGCTCCATTACATTACACAAGCTTTGCTCTGCAAAGTATCAGTCAATCGATATCAGCATCAACAAATAAACTAAGAGTTTTCCAAATGAAATAACCACTGTGAAGCTTTTATGACACATTAAGCTTTTATAAAACATTAATGACAAGCATGGGGACTCCCCCATGAAACATCGACTAATCACTACAAAGCACTGACACATGAATGACAAGCAGTTCCCCAACAGTTAAAGTATGCATACCAGTGACTAAACCCAGACCAACAGATCCTCACTATACAGTATGTGACTGATAAACAGTCAATCTGACATATGGCCAAATGGCTGGTCCCAAATGTAGTCATAAGTTGGTATATGCATGTGTATTTGTGACTGTGTATGTTGTGATCACTAGGGGTGCTCAGAGCCCGAAAACCAGATACAACTTAGCCGCAAACAAAGTCAAGATAAAATAAAAATATATTTATTTGGTCACAGTAAGATCTCAGTCCAGCACCATACCAACAACCAATAAATCACTTTCCTTTATATTTCCTCTGTGAGAACTGTCCAGCTTCCTTCCAATTCTGACTCCCTGTATGAGGCAAACACTTACATAATACACACACACACACACACACACACATATATATATATATACAGTATATATATATGCCCGAAGACATGTGTGCAAAGCAGGCAGCTAAAAGGCACAAAAGGCGGTAATTCCTCACAAAACCAAGGGATGGCAGAGTGCACTAATCCTTGCTCTTTTTCGTTACACTTGGGTCACTCACTGCAAAGGACATTAACACTAGAATCCCTGAAGCCTACGAAAAAGTTGTAATACTGGGCCACCTTAAATTCCTTCACACCTCCTCATCGGCGTCTTTGTTTTGCAAATGTGTTGATCAACACAAGCAGCAAACAGCCTACTATCCCATCCCCCACCGATGCAGCTCAAGATGGACAAAAAGTTCTCCCAACTCAAGTCTGTTATCTGGGTGTGAGGTAGGTCTGGAATTGTATTATGTAAATAATATATTCTTATTTCGAAAACATGCATTTCAAGTATGTTCCGTGTCTACATCGATCTGGGTAAATGTAGGATGCCAGGAAATGAGAGGCAAAAAATGTTAAAAACATAGCTAAAACAGAAAACCTGTTTCGTGTTATAGTGCTAAGGACAATATTTTGGCATGACGTGTATAATGTGTGAAGACTGAAGTCCAAATATCAAATATACAATTTCACAAAAGGTACAAGTATAACAAAACAAGTGCGCTTTTATTCAAGAACATAACCGAAGAAAAAGAAATTGGGTTAAGTTATAATGCTGACATGACTGCTTGGTTGGTCCAGAGGTAAGAATTGTTGCCTCATAAACAAGAGATTGTGGGTTTGATTCCAGGTCCTTCCTGCATTTAGAGTTTTGAGTAGTGAGCTGCTCTTATTGTTACTATTACAGAATAAAAACATACAGTACATTTGATTTGAGTCTGTAACAGCCAATGTGAATTTATGGTACTTGTAAAAGTTAACTTTTTTTTTATTATTCAGTTTTATTTTCTTAGTCACGTTCATGGACTCATCTATCTGACACTGTTAGTTTTCAAATAAAGACGTGGTATAACAGACGAAAACTCAGATGAGGGTGAGGGTTTTACATCGGCGAAAGAAAACAGAAGCTCTCCCCACAAGAAAAGTCCAGTCACACATAAGAACAACGCAGCTGCACCAGGTGTGAAGATGAAAGATGGCACTGTTTGGATGCAGCAAGAGGTCGGACATCATTCTGTCAATTAATCTGCAAAACACGTATTCTTCAACGAAACAACAGGGCCTACAGAGCTCACCAAGGTATCGTGCCATGTTCTGTTTGCGATTATGTTTTTTGATGGTCTTTATACAGGTATAAAAAACATTTATATGTTACTTACATACAAGCCACATCGAATGTTGTTTATACCTATATTTTTTTACTTGTCTTCCTAAAGCATAATGTCACAAGTAGATTGGAGAGCTTCCTTTGTTTGATTGATATAGGCATGACATGACATAGGCATGAGTTATGAGATGACGATGTGCTGATTAGTTTTTGAGCCAAATCATGTAAGAGAAAGAGGCACTCTAGAGAAACTCCTAAATACCACAATTCTGTAATTAATTGTGAATTCTTCCTGTCAATTGCTATCCTAATGACCTCTTTTATAGATAGATAGATAGATAGATAGATAGATAGATAGATAGATAGATAGATAGATAGATAGATACTTTATTAATCCCAAGGGGAAATTCACATAATCCAGCAGCAATATACTGATACAAAGAAACAATATTAAATTAAATAGTAATAAAAATGAAAAAATGAAAAAAAAAGCAGACAATAACTTTGAGTAATGTTAGCATTTACTCCCCCGGGTGGAATTGAAGAGTCGCATAGTGTGGGGGAGGAACGATTTCCTCAGTCTGTCAGTGGAGCAAGACAGTGACAAAAGTCTGTCACTAAAGCTACTCCTCTGCCTGGAGATGACACTGTTCAGTGGATGCAGTGGATTCTTCATAATTGACAGGAGTTTGCTTAATGCCTGTCGCTCTGCCACAGATGTTAAACTGTCCAACTTTATTCCTACAATAGAGCCTGCCTTCTTAACAAGTTTGTCCAGGCGTGAGGCGTCTTTCATCTTTATGCTGCCACCCCAGCACACCACCGAGTAGAAGAGGGCACTCGCCACAACCGTCTGGTAGAACATCTGCAGCATCTTACTGCAGATGTTGAAGGATGCCAACCTTCTCAGAAAGTATAGTCTGCTCTGACATTTCTTACATAGTGCCTCAGTATTGGCAGTCCAGTCCAATTTGTCATCCAGCTGCACTCCCAGATATTTACAGGTCTGCACCCTCTGCACACAGTCACCTCTGATGATCACAGGGTCCATGAGGGGCCTGGGCCTCCTAAAATCCACCACCAGCTCCTTGGTTTTGCTAGTGTTAAGATGTAAGTGGTTTGAGTCGCACCATTTAACAAAGTCTTTGATTAGCTTCCTGTACTCCTCCTCCTGCCCACTCCTGATGCAGCCCACAATAGCAGTGTCATCAGCGAACTTTTGCACGTGGCAGGACTCCGAGTCATATTGGAAGTCTGATGTATATAGATTGAACAGGACCGGAGAAAGTACAGTCCCCTGCGGCGCCCCTGTATTGCTGAACACAATGTCAGACCTGCAGTTCCCAAGACACACATATTGAGGTCTGTCTGTAAGATAGTCCACGATCCATGCCACCAGGTGTGAGTCTACTCCCATCTCAGTCAGCTTGTCTCTAAGGAGCAGAGGTTGGATGGTGTTGAAGGTGCTAGAGAAGTCCAAAAACATAATTCTTACAGCACCACTGCCTCTGTCCAGGTGGGAGAGGGATCGGTGTAGCATATAGATGATGGCATCCTCCGCTCCCACCTTCTCCTGGTATGCGAACTGCAGAGGGTTGAGGGCGTGGCAGACCTGTGGCCTCAGGTGGTGAAGCAGCAGCTGCTCCATTGTCTTCATCAGATGTGACGTCAGAGCAACAGGCCGGAAGTCATTCAGCTCACTAGGACGTGATACCTTTGGGACAGGGGTGATACAAGATGTTTTCCAAAGCCCTGGGACTCTCCCCTGTTCCAGGCTCAGGTTGAAGATGCGCTGATCAGAACAATTACATCAGAGCGATAAATAATTAATTAAATAGTTCGGGTAACTTGGTTCTGAGGATGCAAAGTCTAGAATTTTTTTCATGTGTATTGTACATTAAATGGGCATGGATGGGTGAACATTGCCATTATGTAAGAAAACAGCTTAACAGTGACAAATCCATAAAAAGACAGCATTTTTGTGGGTCATGCTTGCAACCCAAAGCTGTGAACAGCCCATCAATGTCTGTGCAGAAAACTGTTTCTGTTTTAGTTATGTGTTCAACATTTCCTGCCTTGCATTTACTGTCATCCTATATTTACACAGATTGTTAGAGACATGGAACACACATGAAATGTATGTATTCCAAATGATGATATATTATTTACCCTCTACAATTCAAGGCACCTCACACCCAGCTTTTTTCATCTTCTACTAATAATTGTCAAAATGCTAATGTGAAGTGTATAATGTGTGGAGACTGAAGACCAAATATCAAATAAACACTTCAAAAAAGGTATAACAAAACAAGTGCGCTTTTATTCAAGAATATAACCAAAGAAAAAGAAAATATTCAATCTACATGTTGCTGTCAATGAGTAAACACTCAAGCTCAAATATCATATATTGATAGAAAGGTGGCTGTGTGCTTGGCTGGTTCAGATGTAAGAGCTGCAGCCCCGTAAGGAAAAGGTTGCAGGTTTGAGCCTGGGTTCTCATTGTTTTGAGTAGTGAACTGCTATTATTATTATTATTACTATTATTGGGCTTCAGGGATTCTAGTGTTAAATGTATTCATTATTGATTTAAAACACCATATATGGTCGCTTCATGGGAGAAAAAAGTGCCTATATATGCAAATAACTATACAAATTTTATGCTTAACAAGAATATCTATAACGATTAACAACAAAGTAAATCATATAGCTCATGTCTGCATTGCAGTTAAAATAATCTGTAACACTAACCTGGGAGTCCTGGAAGACCTGGTGGACCAGGACGTCCTATACCGGGCTGACCTGGTTAAAAAAATTAATACTGATAATGAACACAAAGTAAAATTAAGATGGATAAAGAAGGTTTGAAAACAAGAGCAAATTAACATACAACGGCAGTTTGTTTTTAAAATTAATATGACTGCTGATATTTTTTTCATAAAATACATTTTAAATAAAACTCCTTATTTAATACACTGAAAGCATATCTGTATAGTAATAAAATATTACTAACCTGGATCTCCTTTCTGTCCAGCAGGCCCTGGAATGCCGTCTCTGCCAGCCTGACCCTTCTCTCCAGGAGGACCTGGTGAACCAGGATTACCAGCAACACCTGGGAGGCCTGGAGTGCCTGGGAGGCCATTAGGACCTGGTAGACCATCAGAACCCCTCAGACCAGGAATACCTGGTGGACCTAAATGAAAACGGAAGGTAGATGTATGCTACAGTATGTGATATAATACCTTAGACTGTAAGTTAATCAAGAAATCTGCTCTAGATAACTAAAGAGAGCAAAATGAGAAATTCCATTAAAACAACTGCTCAACATCAGAAATAGTCCACTGATTTCTCTTAAGAGTGAGCAAAACACAAAACTCAGCCTTGGGTATGGAATGAATCATTTACATGCAGTTCATGCTTTGAAGAGGGAGAATGTAGAAATAAAAAAGGTCAAATACTGACATCAAAAATGAATTAAACCTCCTTATTACAATCTGAAACACAATGCCTCCTATAACTCATTGGTTAAATATGTGTTTTTCATACAAATTACACATTAACATAAAATTGTTGAAGTTATACATTAAGGACTATCATATACAGGAAAAAGCTCTGCAACCCATATTCATGATTATCATGTTACAATTCCGATCCATTCCCTTATATGTTAATTACGCTACAGTTTCAAGTTTCGCCTGTAGAATTCTGCTAGAAAACACATCCAATTCTATAAGTACCTCAGAGTGTAGTAAAAGTCCTTTGCACTAGTGATCAGATCAGAAATTTCTGATCCTACAATTTTCATTGTAACCACATGGGGGTATCACTGAGCCCCAAACCACAGACATAGTAATACCCAACACAATTCTAGGTTCAAATAAAGGATATTTATTTTTCACCACACTTTTCTAATAATCACCAGGAAAAAGATCAACACCAAAATTACAAATGAGCTTAATTTCTTTCCTCATTCCTTGCTTCCTCCAAAAGTGCTGCCTGCTGCCTCCCAACTCTGATTCCCCGATATGAGAAACTTGGACTGCTTTCAGTCACTGTATTGCATGATAACAACAATTCTTGGTCATATGGAAACACATATTGACATCCCCTGACAACACCCTCTGGCAACACACAAGGACTCTGACTGTACTTCCACACTCCAATTCCCATGCAACCCTATTGGGATTTGGATCAGCCTTGAAGGACACTGACAGTTTCCATGTCGGGGTATGAACTGTCTCAATATCCACATTCACCCAGTACATTCACTATAGTTTGATCCCAGTCGGGACTAAGATTATAGAGTGGTCCGTTTGGGTTGTGCCTCCACTCCTGCAGTCCTTCCATTGTGGCATCCTGGCCGAACAAAAACTTAGTCTCCATCCTGATCAGGGTGCCCATCTGTCCTCCATGGCACTTACAACATTTATGAAATGTTACTTATTCAATGTATGATTACTAGAACATTGCTCATATACATGTTTGCTCATTTATGCAATATACAGTACATTCTATATACAAAAAGAATACAAAGATACCTACAAAAGAGTGAAGAGAATACAGTCTTACTTTCTGGAAAATGTCTGCCTTTAAATTAAAGTCACTTTGTGCATGTTGTCTCCATAGGCCTGATTAGGATAAAATGCTTTCAGAAATTGATACATTGTTATTTTAATCTTCACTTTTCTTTCTTACAAATGAGGGGCTCTTCCATATGTAACAGAAAACAGGACCTTAGGTTACAAGCATATGGATGAGACACCTTTACTGAAAGGAGTTATGAAACCCATAATTGGAAGGCACACATTGGCTGTAAGGTGTTGTTTGATTCTTTTGATATACTTTGCATATTTTGTCTGCCACATTATGTGTCATTATGCCTATATTAATATGTTATGTTAAATATATAATTAATTATTTTACTTTTTTTGGTCTACTTGCATTATCTGTGTTTGGGGGAAGTCTCAAAAGTATTTCCTAATGATCACACATACTAGTATTACTGAACTAGGACAGATGGAATCAGGGCCTAAAAACCTTTTTTCGGTTTAAGAAACATTTATTACTGTATTGTATATATATTTTGTTTTTGATGCACATGATTTGGCTCTATGTTTACATTGTAATTCCTTAAAAGTAGCAAATTACCTTTATTAAAGTAATCAGATTTAAATTTGAACAGTTTTAAAAATTATTGACCATTTTTTAAAATGTAGCTATTTTTGTAAAGTTTGAAAGAAAATACCAATCATAAAACTCTTCTAATAAAATGCAAACTTCATGTAAACTATTATTCTGGCTTTTACCCCTTCATAGCACAAAAACAACACGTTTAAATGATATTCTGACCTCATCCAACATAGGAAATGCTGCAGCTATTATGTTTTTAAACTTAAGTGCGGCTTTCGATTACAGAATTTCTACATAGTTTAGTTAATTTAGCATTTAGCTTATAGTTGGCTTCCTATGTATCACAGTAAGTGGCACCCCAATATTTGCAGATGCTGGAAAATAGCATTCTTTCTTTCCTGTCAGAAGTAAGAAATGCTGTCCATTAGGGATCTTTGCTGTGACCAATGCTCTTATTCCTATATATGTTATATAAGTTGCCATTATGACAAGTAACTTACTGAAGAAACATAATATTAACTTTCATGCACTTACTTATAAGACCCAACTTTATTTATCATTTAAAGCAAATTATGCTTTCTCAGTTATAAAATTAGTTAATCATTTTGCTCATGTAAAAGATACAAGCATAAAAAGGCACCCAAAACAAAATGAAAAAGGGTTATTAATATTTAATACTGAAAAAAAAATTTTTATATTACCTTGCCCTCCAGGCAGACCTTGATCACCTTTAATCCCAGGACTTCCTGGCAAACCGGGCAGTCCTGGGGAACCTGGTACTCCTTTGGTTCCAGGAATTCCATTGAATCCAGGTTGTCCTGGTTCTCCCTGAGAATACATTAATTAAAAGACAAACAAAAAAAGCACACATGCATTAATAAGAAGCAGGCTCTAAATGTTAATGTTTAAGAATCACTGCATTTCAAACATCTTCGAATAAAGAAATCATTTATGGGCAATATACAAAGTTGTAGCAGTTATTCTATAGTGTACAATATATGCTGGCACCATTACATGACAAACAGTATCACTGACATACTGTCAGACTGTAAATAGTAATATTTATATAGAAGGTAAGCTGCCCTATTTTACCTCTTAACAAGTATGATGAATAATGCTTAATTAATAATGAGCTGTTCTTTTGCATCTATCATTAAGATAACAACTTGTTTTCTATATATTCTCATTTGATGTGCCCTTCTCATGAATAAGTGAAGAAACTGGGCAGATGTAAAGATACTCAGTTTTTTTTTATTGTAATCAATAGTTATTTTACTGAGATTTATAGAACAGTCTCTAAATAGTTTCAAAGATAGGAAGTTTAATTGGTTGCATTAACAATGTTTCTAGACATTTTTGAGTATCTTTGATGTTTTTGAGATTGAGAGATACGATAATTTTAGTGAGTATATTTTTGGAGTATCTTTGATGTATTGGGATTGCAAGATATGTTAACTTTGTAATGTGAATAAATCAAATTGAGATGCAGGATTTATATATTTATTTAGAAGCATTAATGTCTGACCCTCAAAAAGGGCAAGTAATCCACAAATACACTGGCCACTAGGAACACACTTTAAGGCTTCATGTTTTAAACAGTTTCCTGTTTAAAATAGCTGTTGATACCACAGCTTATATTGTGGAAATTATTTTGTCTTGTTATGATATTTTTAACAGTTGTGAAGTTTGGATTTTACACTACACTTACAATATTTAGGCACATTTAGTACATTTACTATGTGATTGCAAGGTATTTTCCAGTAACCGAGAGCTGCTGAGACAGGATAATAAATAATAAAAATAATAATAAGTTGCATTTAAACACCTTTCACAAAAAGAAAAAAAAAACTTACACAAAAGACAAATGTTTGTAGAAGAGGAAAGTTTTCAGTTGAGATTTAAAGGTGCAGAAAGAGGATCGATCACAGAGAGACTGAAGAAGAGAGTTCCAGAGTTGAGGGGCCATAGCACTGAAGGATCTGCCTCCCAGGGTGGAGAGTCTGGTGCGTGGGGCAGTAAGGAGACTACTGCTCGAGGACCTGAGACAGCAACCAGGAGTGTAAGGAGCTAGGTGCTGAGTGAGGTAGAGGGGGACAAGGTTATGTAGGGCTTTGAAGGTGAGAAGCAGAATCTTGAATTTAATCTGGCTGCGGATTTCTGAATATACTGTAGCTTCTGTATAGATTTTTCAGGGAGGCAGATGAAGAGGGAATTACAGTAATCAATATGAGACATTATGAAACAATGAACCAGAGTTTGAGCATCATTAAAGGACAGAAATGGACAGAGGCAGGCAATGTTATGGAGATGATAGAATGACATTTTGGAAAGAGACCTAATGTGTAGCTCAAAGTAAAGTGATGAATGAAACAAAACACCAAGATTTCTGACAACAGGTGCAGGTTTGACAAAGGTACCATCAACAGAAACAGAGAAATTGGATGCCTTAGAAAGTTGGGATTTTTGACCTTTCAGTAACACTTCAGTTTTATTGGCATTAAGTTTGAGAAAGTTATTTTCCATCCATAACTTAAGATCAGTGATGCAGTCAGTGAGTGTGCTGGGAGGTAAATCTGTAGGGGAGTCTATACTAAGATATACAGTAACTGTATATCGTCTGCATGACAGTGGAAGTTAAGGCCATGTCTGCGAATAATCTGACCCAAAGGAGGGGTATAAAGTAGAAGATGCAAGCAGACTACTTAAGGCTGTCAGCAGGAAACTATGTTTTATTTTCTGAATGAGAAAGGAAGCTGCCTGCAGCTTCTGTGTTGATAAAGAAAGGAGATGAAATGGCAAAGCTCACACACGATGCTGGATATTAATGATCCGTCTATAGGACAACTGTGTGTTTTTGATGATCATGCTTATTTATAATATTGTACTGTTCATTGTGTCCGGCTTGCAACTGGAAGCTGCCAATGATGGTAAGAAACTTTGTATGATATAAGTAATCTAATTTTGTAACTTTTGTTTGTTTATAAAAATACCTCAACAAACAGAAAAGGTGTGGATGTTGTTACAGAATGCTGTGTGCATCTAGTTACAGTATCCTGTAATAGGAGTGTTTCCTCTTTGAAAAGAATAAATGCTTTATAATTTTTCTCGCAGAGGTTTTAGATTACCACGGGGCTGATGGTCATTACTATCACAATATGTGTTTTAGACACAACATCATAATGTAATTATAAAAAATTACCTGATTGTTGTTTAAAATATGAAATAAGTGTGTAATACAGAAACCTAAGTATTCAGAAATACAATTTTTTAGAATCTTGGCATTTTTATTTAAAATGATCGTTTTTAAGGTTGGGCGTGGCTGTGGTATATACGCATTATAAGAACAGAGAGGAGCATAGGGTGACGTACAAGAGTGGAGGAAGATACAGAGCAATACAATACAATTTATTTTTGTATAGCCCAAAATCACACAAGATGGCAGGCAATGGGCTTTAACAGGCCTTGCCTCTTGACAGCCCTCTAGCCTTGACTCTCTAAGAAGACAAGGAAAAACCCCCAAAAAAACCCTTGTAGGGAAAAAAATGGAAGCAACCTTGGGAAAGGCAGTTCAAAAAGAGACCTCTTTCCAGGTAAGCTGGACGTGTACTTGGTGTCAAAAAGAAGAGGGAAGATGCACAAAGGTAGTTTATATCCTGTGTAAAAGAGTCAATCTGAAGGAGATTAAACACTGCAAAGTGGTGGTAGGGGAAAGTATAGTTAGACAACATGGTGGTCTGTAGGATGACGATGGAAATCAATAAGAGGAGGAGAGTGAGGGCAAAGCCAAGGATCAAATGGTGGAAGTTGAAAAAGGAAGACTGCAAGGTTGAGTTTAGGGAGGAGGTAGGGCAGGCACTGGGTGGCAGTGAAGAGTTACCAGACAGCTGGGCAACTACAGCAAAAGTTGTAAGGGTGACAGCAAGAAGGGTGCTTGGCATGACATCTGGACAGAGGAAGGAGGAAAGGAAACCTGGTGGTGGAATGGGGAAGTACAGCAGAGTATACAGAAGAAGAGTATTGCGAAGAAGAAGTGGGATAGTCAGAGTGATGCAGGAAGTATACAAGAGTACAAGGAGATAAGGCGCAAGGTGAAGAGAGAGGTGGCGAAGGCTAAAGAAAAGGCGTATGATGAGATGTATGAGATGTTGGACACAAAGGAGGGAGAAAAGGACCTGTACCGATTGGCTAGACAGAGGGACCGAGCTGGGAAAGATGTGCAGCAGGTTAGGGTGATAAAGGATAAAGATGGAAGCATACTCACAATTGAGGAGGGTGTGTTGAGAATATGGAAAGAGTACTTTGAGAGGCTGATAAATGAAGAAATGACAGAGAGAAGGTTGGATAATGTGGAGATAGTGAATCAGAAAGAATTAGATAGGAAGAAAGAAGGACAGTTATGAAGAGGATGCAAAATGGAAAGGCCGTTGGTCCAGATAACATACCTGTGGAAGCATAGAGGTGTTTAGGAGAGATGACAGTAGAGTTTTTAACCACATTCTTAAATGGAATGTTGGAAAGTAAGAGGATATCTGAGGAGTGGAGAGGATGTGTGCTGGTGCCAATATTTAAGAATAAGGGGGATGTGTAGAGCTGTAGTAACTACAGGGGAATAAAATTGATAAGACACAGCATGAAGTTATAAGAAAGAGCAGTGGAAGCTAGGTTAAGAAGGGAGGTGATGATTAGTGAGCAGCAGTACGGTTTCATGGCAAGAAAGAGCACCAGAGACGCAATGTTTTCTTGAGGGTGTTGATGGAGAAGTACAGAGAAGGCTAGAAGGAGTTGCATTGTGTCTTTGTGGATCTGGAGAGAGCAAATGACATGGTGCCCAGAGAGGAGTTGTGGTTATTGTATGAGGAAGTCGGGAGTGGCAGAGAAGTATGTAAGAGTTGTACAGAATATTTACGAAAGAAGTATGACAGTGGTGAGGTCTGCAGTAGGAGTGACGGATGCATTCAATGTGTATGTGGGATTACATCAGGGATAGGCTCTGAGTCCTTTCTTATTTGCAATGGTGATGGGCAGGTTGACCAATGAGATTAGTCCAGAGTCCCGTTGGACTATGATGTTTGCTGATGACATTGTGATCTGTAGTGAGAGTAGGGAGCAGGTTGAGGAGATCCTGGAAAGGCAGAGATATGCTCTAGAGAGGAGAGGAATGAAGGTCAGTAGGAACAAGACAGAATACATGTGTGTAAATGAGAGGGAGGTTAGTGGAATGGTGAGGATGCAAGGGAGTAGAGATGGCGAAGGTGGATGAGTTTAAATACTAAGATTTGCACTGGGTGTGACGAGGATGGACAGGATTAGAAATGAATACATTAGAGGGTCGGCTCAGGTTAGACGGTTGGAAGACAAAGTCAGAGAGGCAAAATTGTGTTGGTTTGGACATATGCAGAGGAGAGATGCTGGGTATATTGGGAAAAGGATGTTAAAGACAAAGCTGCCACGAAAGAGGAAAAGAGGAAGGCCTAAGAGGAGGTTTATGGATGTGGGGAGACAGGACATGAAGGTGGTGGGTGTGACAGAGCAAGATGTAGAGGACAGGAAGATATGGAACAAGATGATCCGCTGTGGCGAACCCTAAGGGGAGCAACCGAAAGAAGAAGTTGATTGTACTTATTCTTTCTTAATATAAAGATATATTATAATTTTATTACAAGGAGTTGCTCTTGTGTACTGATTTGTGTATAATTACAGTGGGTGTTTAATGGTGGTTGATGGTTTTCTGGAGGTGTGGAGTCATGAGCCAAGGGACTACTTATTTTACGGGTGGAGTTTGTTCTGATGGAGGACAATGTCAACTCAATGCCACTTTAAATTTAACAATTAAAAACAGTTTCTGTGTATGCTCATGCCAATCAGCTATTCAAAGAATTATGTTTTTAGAAACACTAGATTTGGTACTTTCTTTCAACTGACTTTATAATCCTTGCAGATTTAACTGCTCACAGGAGAAATGACAGAGAAATGTGGAGGGTTGTAATTGAGAAGAATGACCTGCCATACCTGAATCATAACAATATTGTTAATGGTGCATTTTAAGAAAACAGCATATCTCTGATAGTTTACTTCTTTTTATGCAGGGGTTGCAAAGTTTTAAGAAAAAACACTCCTGTTATTCTGTTAGTAAATTTAATGGATAAAATGCCCATATCAAGCAGCAGCTGAGACTTAGAAAGAATTCAGTTTGTAAACCTAAGGTTTGCATCTCTGTTCTAAGATGAGAATTACCACCTCCAAGTCTGAGGTCACTGAACTCTTCCAGAAAAGAGGACCATGTTTCTTAAGGGTATGAAGTGAGTAGATGCACCCAACACTGGAGGTCAAGTACTTTGGGGTTCTTGTTCACAAGTAAAGTATGAAAATGTGCTATATAAATAAATGTTGTTGTTGTTGTTGTTGTAAAGAAAAGGGGATCATTATATTGCACAACAAATTGGTGCAGCAATAGCAGTTTTTCAGATATAGTTCCAGACAATAATGGCGAAGAGGAAGGAAAGTCCTCAGACAAAGCTTTTGAATTACTAGTCTGCTTATTGCCTCATCCTCATCTATGGTCAATGGAAATACTCACTATGTTACTGTGAAGATGTCAGCAATATGGGAGGATCTCAAAGTAGAACTCCTGATTTTCTTGTTTGAGAGGAGCCAGTTGAGACGGTTTAGAGATATTGATAGGATAACCCTTTGCTGCCTTGGACGCTTGGGGAGATGGAGTGGAAATCTTACCAAATGGTGAAATAGGAAGTCCTGGTCAGTCTGACTTGGCAAACTGCCACTGTCAACCCTCACCAGGATAAGCAGAGTGAAAATGAAATGAATCCTCACAAAGCACCAACACCTCTGCCATATTCGTAGAAACTCCTGCAGATTTTTGAGTTAGAGGCAGATTTTAGAGGTGAAACAAACCTTAATTCCTGGAAAACCTGGCAGGCCATTGCCATATAGGCCTGGAGCACCTTTCTCTCCTTTGGGTCCAGTAGAACCTGGAAGCCCAGGCTGCCCAATTCTTCCCTGTAGCCCAGGTGATCCTTTGGCACCCGGAGGGCCTGTCAAGGAAATAAACAATGTGTTAATGTTTAAAATATAAACAAATTACATAACTGACAAACACAGTACCATATCTAGTGACACATATCTAGTGACACATACCTAATGCACATACTGCACATTATACTGTACCACTTAAGGTAATACATATGGATAGCTGAATTCACAGTCAGGACAGGAGAAAGGATGGAATGCTAATTCATTACAATGCATAGTCACGTCACACACACATCCACATTCACACACACAAACATGAGGAAAATAGGCAAACTATACAGAAAGTTACCTAGCTGCATATCAGAATGGGAATTAGGTTCTGTGAAGCGTTGCTTTCCATGAAAAGAAAAAAAAATAAAAAATTCAAGACAAAGAAAACTGGAATACAGTTGCTCTAATGAAGCTGCACCATACTGACAAAACTTACAAATGCACATCAAAAATCTCTACATTTATGTATGTTTAATAGATAATACAAATGCAAGAAAAAGTGAAAAAGGTTTTTCATTTTGTTACTGCATGCGCTGATTGAACAGAACTCTAAATAACATACTGTAAAACTGCAGACTGAACTGTCAAATTTCAGATCAAGAGCCTTCCAGATCAAAAATTTGTCACTCATTGTGTTTACCTGCTAAGCAAACTTAAATTAATGTCAAAACAGGAAGTTTTGCATAATGTTTCTTAAATGAAACCTAATCCACTCATAAGACATTATTCCAACTAATTTTTTTGAAACACTTACTAGCAGAACTTGCAAAACCTATACTGAGTACAGTTAATATACAGTATATGTCTTCAAGAAATTTCTGTCTGGCTTTGGCTCTTTATACTTTATTGCAGAAGTAGCACTAACTTACGTTGATGATGTAATTCAGATTTTCTGTGATGAAATTATTTTATTCAAAGGTCATAAGGCTAACCAACAGCTCTCATAATGACAACTGCATAAATGTTTCTCATATATTCATATGCTTTTGTATTTAATGTATAGTCTATCATTATGTACACTTGAACAATTATTTTGAACTTAAACTTAAAAGTGCCAAAATCATTATGATTCTGGATTTACATTCAATAATATTTGATAGTACTGTTCACGGGAACTGGAGTGCAGAAGTGCAAACCTGTCGGTGTCCCTGAGTGCCACAACAGGTTGCTATCACATTAGGACTATTGTGGTTCTCAAACATCCTGTAAGTGCTCCCCACAAGTCATGCCAGGTCAAAAAAAGGAGCCCTCTACCTTACCTTGGGGAGTGAGAGTTTGGAGGAAAAGAGTCATTGTTTTGTATGATTATTGGCTGTACCTTATGGTATTTGGTGATTGGTGGATTTAAAAAAATCCATTATTTGAACCTGCCTATAATATACATGTTCTCATTGGCAGAGATTTAATCTTCAGGCAATACATTTTCACACTTTCTCAGACTAGTGCTCTTCAGCTTAGATATATTGCAAAACTGAAGTGTTTCTTAATATGCAAAGGTCTTAAAACACTAGTTCAATGAGTCCGCTTCAGTAGTATTGTCTATTGTACTCCAAGTTTTTAGGCTGTGTAAACCATTCTGTTACCACTCTACACTTATTTCAAACAGGAATCAAAACAAGAACTAATAATATGGCTTCCAGTAAAGTTTTAATATTGCTTGTTTTTAAAACAAAATTGTAAATGGCTTAATCCCCAAGTTTAGAAAGTATTAAAGTCTAATCTATTTTAGCGCACTTAGTGACTCTTAATTAACCCAAAGTATGTGAATGAGAGTGTGTATTTTTAATTTAATTTAATCCTTTTATTTGCAATATACAATTTCTTGTCTTAAGAATTGGTCATTTTCACTTCCTCCAACTTACATTCCAGGGACACGCAGAATTTATTTGGGGTCAGAGCACAGTGTCAGCTATTTCTACAGTGCCAATGGAGCAATTGCAGGTTAAGGGCCTGGCTTGAGGGCATAATGGAATAGCATTCCTTCTGTGACTGCCAGGATTCGAACCGGCAACCTTCTAGTTACCAGCACCTTATACAGAAATTGTTTTCACGTTGTGCTTAAAGATGTCAGCCAAGGCTCTGGCCTCTACAACCTTGAACAGGGTAAGTGGAATCAAATAATGTTGTATTGTCAGGTACCATTGTAATAGGTGTGACTCATATCAACTTTTCATATTGCCTTTTAATAATTGTATTGTCTTATTTATTTGAATGTGTCACACACGTGCACATGGGAGGCAGCTAAAGGGTTTGAGTAAGGGCAGTTCCGAGTCATACCGGGATGTGGCAGAGTGCACTGACTCTTTTTCTCCCTTTCCTGCAGACCATTCACGGGAGATTCCACCTGGACCTCTTGACGTCACTTCTGGGACTGAGCCTATGGAAGGAGTCCTTGCTGGTTCCAGCCCCTGTGATGTCACGTCTGGGCTTGAACCTATGGCTGAAGACCTTCATGAGCCTGACCCCTTTGATCTCATTTCCTGTCTTCCCCTTTAAAAGCCTCCACCTTTTCCCTGTTCCCTCAGTTCTGTTTTGGACTCAGTTTTGTGCACATCAGTGCTGTATACACTTTTGCAACTTTATAGCCAGGATACTAATTACATGGGGGGCTGCCCCAAACCTTTCTATGACTCAGAGTCGAGTTTGTGACAACAGTTAGTAAGTCCATACTATTTTCCTTTTTTTGTCAGCATCCTATAGTCATATTTGGTGTGCCTTGTTGTGGATCTCTCATTGTCACAGCTATATTGCATGCTACTTTAAATTGCCTTGTTTGTGTGCATCACTATTCATTTTGGATTAGAGTTTACCACAAATAAATTAATCTTGCACTAAATGTATCTAAAAGATTAAGCAAACATGTATTAGTATTTACTGTATTTATTTGCACATATGACGTGGTGTTTTTCTTTTCCCCAAAACTGTATTTTTATGTTTAAGTTGCATATTATATTATACTAGGCTGACCCGCCTTTTAAGGAGACCAACTTTTAAGTTGACCACTTCTTAAGGCAATTCAATATGTAGATCCATTTGATATTTTATACAAACTCATTAATTTGGTTATATTGCATTTGAGCGGTATTACTTTAATACTCATAGTTTCTGTTATTTTTGTGATGAAATTTAAACATTTTTTCTATATTGAGGTCGCCCTTTTGAACCCCCCTGATATTTACTACGCAGTGAGGCATTTGTACTCCATCAACATTAATTATTTCCAGAGACATAATTTTGTCTATTTTGCCAGCACATCGCACACAAAAGCAAGAGAACGATGGGAGCACCAGAACTCTGCTCACATCATGTCGCTTCGTACCGCAAGCTGCAAGTAGTAAGTCTTTGATAAGCGGAATACCGCTACGCTTTCCACTCATGGGACGGAAGGACAATCCAGACCGCTTTTATATAGTAAGAAAGAAGAAGAAGATATTGCACAGTCTGGAATAGAAAATCATCTTTTACCTGGAAAAACAAAACTACAAATCCCATCGTGCATTGCCAAATGGACGGGGTGTGTGTGAAACTCTGCGCCTGCTTAGCACTCACGGGACGGAAGGACAATCCCGACCGCTTTTATATAGAAGAATTAGCTGTGTTACTTGGCTTCGCCCAGGAAATTTTCTGAGACAATAGGCCTCAGTTATAGTGTTGAGGGTTAATTTGATGTATCACAAGTACTATGTAACTAACAGTATTTTTCTGTATATGATATTTCGTTTTTTTTTTGTGTATATTTGTTATTGTCGCTGTTTGTACTGCCTGTTCGCTGTTTTATTAAGTACGACCGTACAACACTGGTAAACAGAGCAACAAAGGCACAAATCGCTACTTCTGAAGTTATCGACCAGGGACTGACACGACCCACCCGACCACCCACCCGTGGAGGAGAAAACGTAAGCGGTGTGCCAGGATCCAAGCAACGACGAAACACTGAGGACTGCGACTTCCACTGCCTAGCATTCTCCTGGCAAATGCCCAATCTCTGGACAACAAGCTAGATGATCTCCTGGGTAGACTCATTGAGATCTGCGTGACTGTTCGTGTTTTCTGCCTCACAGAAACATGGCTCACCGCCTGCACACCGGATTCGGCTGTCCAGCCAGACGGCTTCTGTATCCACTGCGCTGATCAGTCGGTGTCCTCTGGGAAAAAGAGAGGTGGCAGGGTATGCTTCCTCATCAACAACACATGGTGTACGGATGTAGAAGTCATTTAACAAAGATGTTCACCAGACCTGGAGTGTCTGATCATCAAGTGCCGGCCGCTTTACCTGCCTAAGGAGTTTACAGCTGTACACATGGCAGCTGTTTACATCCCCCCGCCAGCAAACACCAGCACCGCACTTAAGGAATTGTACGACCTCATTACAGACTACAAACTACAAATCCCATCGTGCATTGCAAAATGGACGGGGCGTGTGTGAAACTCCGTGCCTGCGTAGCACTCATGGGACGGAAGGACAATCCCGACCGCTTTTATATAGAAGGATATATATCTCCCGATCTACATACTGTCAAATAAACGAACCACACGCCGTGGCACAACACAAGAGGCTTCACCTCTAGCGCTGACGTCCGAGGTTCGATTCCCGACAGGGGGTGCAGTGAGTGTGTACGCCTGATGAGCCCAGAATTAGGGCGAAACACGTGCCACATATTGTTTGCATTATTTGACAGTAAAACTATTTCAATATATTCAATATATATAAATCAGCGCTTCCCGATTCATTTTACCCTCGCACACCCTTAGTTTGAGAAGAAGTATGAAAAAATATGAGGTTAATGCAGAAAAACAGATCACCAATTGAAGCTTTATGAATAATGGATACTTTATTCGCCATCAATAATTGTTTTGGTAAAGCCTTACTCAGTATAATCCTCCTTCCATTTTCTAATTTTTTCGTGACTACCCATGATTAAATGAACGGTAAAAAAGTAAGAGCGAAGCGAGGGTCACTTATTGAGGCAGGCAGGCGCCAGCTCAATAGCTTGCAGGCTTGATGTGGTGCGCGTCAAGTCGCTCTACAATGCGTGATCAGATTAGAAAAAATCTATCTTTTCAAGTTCTATTTGGATATAAGTACGTTCTATTTAGTCGACAGGAATATCTTTGGTAGGAATGTAAGTTGAATTTAGTCTTTAAATTTCTATGGTGAAGTAAAATTTATGCAATGATGACTAAATTTAACTTACATTCCTACCAAACATATTTCTGTCGACTAAATAAAAATTACTTATATTTAAAATTTTGTACAAATAATCTTTTTCATTTTTCTTCCTCGATGGATTCTGGCAGCCCCAGCAACAGCTGCTCGCACCCCAAAGGGTATATACTGTATATATATATATACAGTATATATATATGTATATATATATATA